>NC_044994.1:3886400-4511058 GCF_008728515.1 Papio anubis | reverse complement strand
TACAAACTACCATCAGAGAATACTATAAACACCTCTACGCAAATAAACTGGAAAATCTAGAAGAAATGGATAATTTCCTGGACACTTACACTCTTCCAAGACTAAACCAGGAAGAAGTTGAATCCCTGAATAGACCAATAGTAGGCTCTGAAATTGAGGCAATAATTAATAGCCTACCAACCAAAAAAAGTCCAGGACCAGATGGATTCACAGCTGAATTCTACCAGAGGTACAAGGAGGAGTTGGTACCATTCCTTCTGAAACTATTCCAATCAATAGAAAAAGAGGGAATCCTCCCTAACTCATTTTATGAGGCCAACATCATCCTGATACCAAAGCCTGGCAGAGACACAACAAAAAAAGAGAATTTTAGACCAATATCCCTGATGAACATCGATGCAAAAATCCTCAATAAAATACTGGCAAACCGGATTCAGCAACACATCAAAAAGCTTATCCACCATGATCAAGTGGGCTTCATCCCTGGGATGCAAGGCTGGTTCAACATTCGCAAATCAATAAACATAATCCAGCATATAAACAGAACCAAAGACAAGAACCACATGATTATCTCAATAGATGCAGAAAAGGCTTTTGACAAAATTCAACAGCCCTTCATGCTAAAAACGCTCAATAAATTCGGTATTGATGGAACGTACCTCAAAATAATAAGAGCTATTTATGACAAACCCACAGCCAATATCATACTGAATGGGCAAAAACTGGAAAAATTCCCTTTGAAAACTGGCACAAGACAGGGATGCCCTCTCTCACCACTCCTATTCAACATAGTGTTGGAAGTTCTGGCTAGGGCAATTAGGCAAGAGAAAGAAATCAGGGGTATTCAGTTAGGAAAAGAAGAAGTCAAATTGTCCCTGTTTGCAGATGACATGATTGTATATTTAGAAAACCCCATTGTCTCAGCCCAAAATCTCCTTAAGCTGATAAGCAACTTCAGCAAAGTCTCAGGATACAAAATTAATGTGCAAAAATCACAAGCATTCTTATACACCAGTAACAGACAAACAGAGAGCCAAATCATGAATGAACTTCCATTCACAATTGCTTCAAAGAGAATCAAATACCTAGGAATCCAACTTACAAGGGATGTAAAGGACCTCTTCAAGGAGAACTACAAACCACTGCTCACTGAAATAAAAGAGGACACAAACAAATGGAAGAACATACCATGCTCATGGATAGGAAGAATCAATATCGTGAAAATGGCCATACTGCCCAAGGTAATTTATAGATTCAATGCCATCCCCATCAAGCTACCAATGAGTTTCTTCACAGAATTGGAAAAAACTGCTTTAAAGTTCATATGGAACCAAAAAAGAGCCCGCATCTCCAAGACAATCCTAAGTCAAAAGAACAAAGCTGGAGGCATCACGCTACCTGACTTCAAACTATACTACAAGGCTACAGTAACCAAAACAGCATGGTACTGGTACCAAAACAGAGATATAGACCAATGGAACAGAACAGAGGTCTCAGAAATAATACCACACATCTACAACCATCTGATCTTTGACAAACCTGACAAAAACAAGCAATGGGGAAAGGATTCCCTACTTAATAAATGGTGCTGGGAAAATTGGCTAGCCATAAGTAGAAAGCTGAAACTGGATCCTTTCCTTACTCCTTATACAAAAATTAATTCAAGATGGATTAGAGACTTAAATGTTAGACCTAATACCATAAAAACCCTAGAAGAAAACCTAGGTAATACCATTCAGGACATAGGCATGGGCAAGGACTTCATGTCTAAAACACCAAAAGCAACGGCAACAAAAGCCAAAATTGACAAATGGGATCTAATTAAACTAAAGAGCTTCTGCACAGCCAAAGAAACTACCATCAGAGTGAACAGGCAACCTACAGAATGGGAGAACATTTTTGCAATCTAGTCATCTGACAAAGGGCTAATATCCAGAACCTACAAAGAACTCAAACAAATTTACAAGAAAAAAACAAACAACCCCATCAAAAAGTGGGCAAAGGATATGAACAGACATTTCTCAAAAGAAGACATGCATACAGTCAACAGACACATGAAAAAATGCTCATCATCACTGGCCATCAGAGAAATGCAAATCAAAACCACAATGAGATACCACCATCTCACACCAGTTAGAATGTCAATCATTAAAAACTCAGGAAACAACAGGTGCTGGAGAGGATGTGGAGAAATAGGAACACTTTTACACTGTTGGTGGGATTGTAAACTGGTCAACCATTGTGGAAAACAGTATGGCGATTCCTCAAGGATCTAGAACTAGAAATACCATATGACCCAGCCATCCCATTACTGGGTATATACCCAAAGGATTATAAATCATGCTGCTATAAAGACACATGTACACATATGTTTATTGCGGCACTATTCACAATAGCAAAGACTTGGAATCAACCCAAATGTCCATCAGTGACAGACTGGATTAAGAAAATGTGGCACATATACACTATGGAATACTATGCAGCCATAAAAAAGGATGAGTTCGTGTCCTTTGTAGGGACATGGATGCAGCTGGAAACCATCATTCTTAGCAAACTATCACAAGAACAGAAAACCAAACACCGCATGTTCTCACTCATAGGTGGGAACTAATCAGTGAGATCACCTGGACTCTGGAAGGGGAACATCATACACCAGGGCCTATTATGGGGAGGGGGGAGCGGGGAGGGATGCCATTGGGAGTTATACCTGATGTAAATGACGAGTTGATGGGTGCTGACGAGTTGACGGGTGCAGCACACCAACATGGCACAAGTATACATATGTAACAAACCTGCACATTGTGCACATGTACCCTAGAACTTAAAGTATAATAAAAATAAATAAATAAAAAAAAATAAAATCCACAGGAAGAAAAAAAAAAAAGACCCAGTCATCACATCCTTATTCCACCTCACAAGAAGAAAGAAGTAAAGAACAGATTGCCCCTTTTCTATGGAGACAGTTCTCAGAAGTTGCATACACCACTTTTGCTCACATCCCACTGAGCTAGAATTTAGTCAGATCACCACAGCCATCTAGTAGGGAGGCTGGAAAATACAGGCTTTATTCTGAACAACTTCGTACCCTTCAATGGCAAATGAAGGCTTTCTAGCAGTCTCTGCAAAAGGCCTGTGCAAACACTCAAGTTTAAGATCTCAGAGATGGAGCACTTCCAGGTAAAGACACAATGACGAATATGACCCCAGGAACAGGTGGTTGAAAGGCAGTCAAAGTGAAGGTCATTGACATATGAAAGTCAAGGGACAGTGAGGCTTACTTATGGAATGGATCATTAACAGTGCAGAAGATGAAGCCACATAGGTTAACTGAAGAGTTAGGGTGAAGAGGAAGATTCGGAGGCCACTGATGATATTGTAGTTATATGGTAGACCTTGCAGCCGCATGAACCACTGACTTAAGTTTATTCTATAATTATTTCAACTTAAAGAATCAGGAACATTCTCTGATATTTTTGCCTTTGATTTCCCATAGTACTGGAGACATTGAACACGCTTAATAAATATAAGTTGTGCAAAGGAGTCACAAACCCTCACTAGACCCCAGAAGATAACCAAATATATTCTATCCCCCAAAAGCTCTTGCTGACTCAGGCATCAGGAAAATGACAAATATTCTTTCTGTTGTGCTGCAGCATTTTGGTAAACTGCCCAGTTTAACAAGCAGCATATTTGAAATATACTACCTGTTCTTTGAAGATTGAAAATACTGTAGGGAAAAAGATATATAAAACAAGAAAAAATAAGGAAGTTATATGTGTGCTGTGTTACTATATAGGAGACTGAGAATAGACTTAAGAGAGTGCAGCATCTGTTTCCAAAACAGCCAGACAGAAGGGAATTCTCTTCCTATTCTCATTACTAAATACTCAAAAGAATCACTGATTTGGGGAGTAAGGGACAGAGCAACTTCTTTCTCCTTCCTGTGAAGATGAAAAGCCAACCTGCTGGCTTCCATATGAACTGTGCACTTAAAAGGCAACCATCTAAGCAGCTTGGAGGGACCGAGAGTCCTGTGTCTGACTGCTGCCCTCACCGGCAGCAGGGATGCTGAGCCACAAGCCACGTCTTGGCTGGTGCACAAGGGAGAGGCTCATTCGGTCTGCCTTCTCTTCTTCCCTCCAAAAGCTGGCTCCAAGGAACTTTTATCTACTCAGTGTTACAAAGAGGAAGACAAATGGGTGAAGTTCCGCCAGCTGAGACAGGGTCAGAATCCTGCAAGGACCTCATGCCAATCTAAACACAGATTCAAAAGCAAGTGAGATCCAAGTCTAATGAGACTATGCAGAGACTGCAAGGTTCATGCAGTACAGGAGATAACCACCTCAGCAATTTTCTTTCTTGAAACCCTTGATTAGAAATCCACTGCCCCCTCCTTTTTATTTATTTTGTTTTTTTGGTCAGAACTGTGAGTGTACCTATCTAGCTAATATCCATAGCAAGACAGAAAAAATGTTTAAGTTATCCTAAGCTTACATTCCAAAGCAAATGTTCTTTTCAAAAACCAAATATAGATAACAGAATAATTAACAATACCTATGTATCCACCATCAGAATGAATAGTTAAAATCTATTAACATTTATATATTATAAAAATTATAATTGGCTCGCATTACTTTTGGTATTTATGTCCCACAGAGTTACCACAAACACTGAATTCTCAAATACCAAACCATTGCTCCTAGAGGAAATATAAGATTAGCTTCCTGTGAGCCTCTGGCATATGTATCCATGAACAGAATGTGGTATGGTTGTGTAGGGTTTATAAAATGTTTTACATAAACATATCATACCGTTTCAATATTCTGCAACTTGCTTCCTCCACTTAACTGTATGTTTCCAAAATCTATTTATAATGAAACATATAGATTTAATTAATTGATTGAAACTTCAGGACAGTAATTCCAAGACTCAGCAATTAGATGATATCAATCACCAAGAATTTCAAGCACTTCCAGTGAAAACGTATTCTTCATCCTATACCTAAAAAGTTGTCTTAAACAAATGTGGTCACAATATTCTTTTGTTAAATCATATATGATGTAGAATATAATCAGAACCCCTCAGTACATCAATGTCATCTTCAATCAGGACCACTTCTCTGATGTCATCTCCCATCACTCAACCCCATGCAATTTATGCTGTGGTATACATGCTTTTCATGTCTTTGGCCCTTTCAAATACTATTAGCTCTGCCAGGTAAGTTATTTCTTTCCTTCTTTGTCTGGTAAACTCCTAGACAACCTTCCAAACTCAATGCAAATGCCATCTCCAGAGGAAGATTTACTTCAAAGCCAATGAAATTTAAGCTTCAGGCCTCTCAATTCCACAGGTCTCTACAAAGACCACGGGAGAGATTTAGCAAGGTATCCATGTGGACATTTGTATTTTTGTAAAATCATAGGATTAAGGTTTTTTTTTTGTTAAAGGGCCATCCAAATGATATAATCTTAAACTAAATAACAAACAGAGATGGAGACTCTCTAAAGAAAATTATATTTATCTGGGAATAGCATTGCAATGAGAATGTGAATGTCATAATAAACTATGTGCATATTCGAGAAGGGTGGAGCAAGGGGAAGTTTTTAGTATTTATTTATTTATTTTGAGATGGAGTCTCACTCTGTCGCCCAGGTTGGAGTGCAGTGGTGCAATCTTGGCTCACTGCAACCTCCACCTCCCAGGTTCAAGCAATTCTCGTGCCTCAGTCTCCCGAGTAGCTGAGATTACAGATGCATGCCATCACACCCAGCTAATTTTTGTATTTTTAGCAGAGGCGGGGTTTCACCATGTTGGCCAGACTGGTCTCAAACTCCTGACCTCAAGTGATCCACTTGCCTCAGCCTCCCAAAGTGCTGGGATTACAAGCATGAGCCACTGCGCCCAACCAAAGGGGAAGTTTTTAAAGGCAAAATGAGAAGAAATACATCAAGTATTTTGAATCAAGTATGCTTGCCTACAAGGTTCAATAACAAGGGTGGCATCAGTCCAAGCTGAGACAGGCAGTTGCTGGATAGACGTCCATGCAGAAGTATTTTCTGTGTAAGGTTACTATGGCTTTTGTGCAAGGCTGCAGTTTTTGCCATCTTTTGTAACTGTTCTTGTTATGAGGCACACATGCGTGAGAACCCTCCCTTCATGGCCTTCTCTGCCCCCATTTGTCAGGATTTTAACTCAAGTGACTCCATTTTGATTCTGACAACCTTCAAAAGCTTCAGACCCCTCTAAACCTGGATCTGCCCTGATCATCACTTTTGTGAAGCTTTCCATGACCTCCTGAAAGGGAAGTCCTCTGAGGTTCCAGAGCACTTTATGTCTAATACTTAATATGTTTTAGTATAACTTATCAGCCCACATAATTGGACAACATATTAGAGAATTTTTGTTCATATGTCTGTCTCAATAGTAGGTATTCAACAAAAACTTGTTAAACGTGTATTACTGATGAAAATACTAACAGAGATTCGTGAGCTTATTTGCTGTCTGTTCCATTTTCAGACCCTGCCACCATCCATCTTCAGAAGGAGCCTTCCAACTGCATGCTCACTGCACACCAGCAGACAGGGAGGGGCCAGAGGAAGCCAGACAGCAGCAAGAGGGGAAAGAAATTTTCAGGAGGGTAGTGAGAAAGAATGTGAAGTCAAATCACAAAAGGAATGGGAGTCAAACAGAAACGAGGCTGAGAGTTCAAACAGGGAAGGAGACAGTAACACAGACCCATCATCTGAGAAGAGTTCTTGTTTGAGGTGGTGGGGTAGTTTCATTTAAAAACAAAGGGAAAAGTTCAAAGTACATAAAAAGGAGATATGACGAAAATAGGTATTTAGTTACAATTGGTTAGATTAAACTAGAGAAACTAGCTAATCCTGCACCGTAGCACTCGCTGTTTCTTCCGCTGGACAGCCCTCCCCTGTCAGCTCTCACACACCCTTCAAGAACCAGCTTCACTGTGACTTATCTGAAGCCATTCCTAGGCTTTCCTGCCTGAATGCTCCAGATTTCATTTCTCCCTCAGCTCTGCAACCAAAACTATAAACATAACTATAAGTGTGTTTTTTACTTATTTTAAACATCTGAGTAAGTACTAAACCATGTGTAAATAAACTATTCTTTATATTTTCATTTGATAGTCTTAACTTTCCCACAATTAACTACTAAATAGAAAATTTTAGTGTTTTTTATTTCAAGTCATCCTTTTATCCCATGTACCCAAGATAGTTATGTTCTAGCAAAATATGACATTGTTCTCCTGGTGAGAGACAAAAGGCAGGCAAAAGCAAAAGGCAGAACCAAAACACATTTGAAAGCACTTCCCATGGGAAAGAATGTCACATTTGAAAACAGATTCCTCTGTTGTTTCCTTGGTTTAAGCGGAAGTTACTTGTTTTGTAAAATTACAGTTGAAACCATTGTTGCAGAGCAAGAGATTCTCTGTTCTCCTGTGGCAGTTATTACTGCGTCCGAGGCAGGCTCAAATAGAATCTGAGATCATTCAAAATTTAAACAGTGAATGCAGCAATCAAAATGTCACCGGGGTAGGGGAATGAATGAATAATTCAGCTCACTAAAAGTTAACATTTAGAAAAGACCAGACTTGCAAATTCCAGGAGGTAATGAGAGCCTGGAATAAGATGGTCCCTACCCTCTGCCACCTGCTTCAATTAAAAACAAACAAAATGACCATGAAATCTGTATGTTGACCTCCTAGACACCCTGCTTTTTAGGGGTGCATTCACATCTGAGGAACAGCAGCCAGAGAGTGATCCAAACACCCTGATGGGGCATTCAGGAACATTATTTGATTTCAGTTCATCCAACACTTCCTGAGCTTCTACCAAGCCAGCTACTGAACTGGGTGCAGGGAATGCAGAGATGTATAAAACCATCACCGCCTTTGAGGAGCTCATGGTCTAGGAGAGTGGCTGACAAAGACTCAGGGATCCTGCATCATGGGAGGGTATAATAAAGCTATGACAAGGACAACAGGATCCCTGAAAGGCCCACTTGCATAGGCTTGTGTTTGTGGTGGGGAGTTGTCTGGTATAAAATCTAGATGGCTGGTGACTGTCAGGGAGCTCCAGCAGCAAACTTGGGGTTCAGAACCAGGCCCTCATGAGGACAGCTTTGCTCTTTCATCCCAATGTGACTATAGGTGTGGTGTTTTCTCTGCCTAGGATGTCCTCACCTCCTTTGCCCACCTGGAAACCTCTATTTCTCTGCAAGACATTCACATGAGCTTTACTTTCCAGATGAAAGCTCTCTTGGCTGTCCCAGACAGCCTCGGGTGCCCAATTGACATAAACAAAGACAATGACCACATCCTGCGGTGACAGCTCCTCGTCTGATTCACTAGATGGTCTGCGAACAGACAGAGAAGGCCATGTTTCATCCGTCTGCATGTGCAGAGCCTGAGAAGCAAGGCACTCAGTAAATGTTTGTTAAAATGAATGAGGCCGAGTTCCACTTCGCTTAGGAGGATGTGGCTTCCATTCTAACAACAAGAAAAAGCCTGACATTCTAAAACATCGTAACTTTTCTTGAGCCCATCTGAGGAGGTGAGGCTACGAGACAATGAAGTGAACACAATTCCAAAGACTGACAAGTGCCTCCGACCAAAGGGGACACACCTTTGTCAGAGATGGAGGAGGACATGGCTGCCCGAAACAGCAGGTTGGAAGGAAACAGCTAAAATGGTAATAAATTCTTAAGTGTGGCCTAAGCGCAACAACGTTAGTCCCAGACACAAGGAGCGGGCATTCGTACTCACACGCGAGCTCTTTTCCAAGGTCTCCGTCGGGGCTCCTGAGGACGCTGGGAGGCAGGACTGGAAGAGCAGAGAAGCCACCACGAGCCTAACACAGAGTAGCAACGAGCGCGGATGCAGAGTCAGCCCATGAAGGCCAAGGTGGGGAAGGGACACTGAGAAACCTCAGGGCAGCGCGGGCCCCACAAGAAGCACCGGGAACCCGCCCAGAAGGCCTCTGCCCCACCCCCGCGGCTGTGAGCGCCCACTTCCGGGTCACTTCCGGGTCCCGGGCGGTCGCTCGCTCTGCATCCGGCTGTGGCCTCCGGGGCCTCCATGCGGCCTCCTCAACTGTGACACGGCCAGGCTCTGCATGGGTCCCCCACCCAGCGCTGCAGCTCAAGAGACTCTCCAGACAGTCAGCTGGGGCCGTCGCGGGCCGCCTCACTCGCCTCTCCTGTCACGGGGATGACTTTCTCATGCTGCCTGTTGCCCAGGGTAAGAGCCATCGGTTCATAGATTTTCCTTAAGGTTTTTAGTGTTTTAAGTCTCAGCGGTCCGTCTGGTACTTGTTACATCATCTTGGTCAGAAGCAAATGTTCAATTGATTTTCCACAAAGGTGCCAAAGCAATGCAATAAAGAAAAGAATGCCTTTTCAATAAATTATATAGAAACAACTAGATTCTCACATGCTAAAAAATAAACCTCAGCACCTACCTACCTCCCATCAAACAGAAAATGTTACATGATGGGTGCATAACCTGAACGTAGCAGTTAACATAAACATAATACAGTTTTTAAGGGAAAGCATATCTCTAAAACTTAAGAGTAGGAAAACATTTCTTAGACAGGAAACAGCAAATAACAACAATGAAAGAAAAAAATGGTAGGTAGATTTTATCAAAATTGAAAATTTTTGCTCATCAAGTGACTGTTAAGAAAACAAATAGGCAAGCTGCTGACTTGGATAAAACATTCACACAACTAAAAACGAGTATCTAGGATGAATAAAGAACTATAATCCAATAATAAAAAGACAACTAAAAAGTGGTCAATTAATATGATCAGATACTTTACAAGGAAGGTATACATATGGCCAATAAGGATGTAAAATATCGTTCAATGCCATTAGTCATCAGGGAGCAGCAAATAATTAAAACCAAAAGACATACCACTACATAACCACAAGAATGTCTAAAATTAAAAACACAGCCACAAATGTTGGTGAGGAAGTGGAGTGACTGGAACTCATATATTGTTGGTGGAGGTATAGTGGTATCTAGCAATTTCTTGCTAGGTAACATACACTTACCCTATGGCCCAAAAGTTCTATGCTAGGCATTTATCCAAGTGAAATGAAATATATATTCATTTAAAAAGCTCAGATTTGTAATATCCAAAACTAGGAAACTCCCAGGTATCTATCAATAGGAAAACAGATACACAAACTGCAGTATATTCATATAATGTGATGCTGCTCAGTAATAACAAGGAACAAATTATTAATACACAAAACAACACCAGTGAATCTCAAAACCATGCTAAGTGAAAGAACCCAGACAAAAAAGAGTATGTACTACTGTCTATACATTACCATTACATTTATTTGAAATCTAGAATAAGCAAAAGGAATGTACAAAAAAAAAGAGAGCTATCCATCAAAACAATGATGATACCAAAAAAATCAGAGTGATGGTGCCTCTGGGGAGGAAGGAATGGTGGGAATTAGCTGGCATAAGGGACTTTCTGGGATTACAGTACCATTCTATGCCTTGATAGGGGTTTGGGTTATACAGATTTAGGCAACTACCAAAATTCAACAAATCATAACCTTAAATATTTGAGCATTGCATTGATTGTAGAATTTACCTCAAAAGAAAAAAGTTAAATGGATTGATGGATGAATAGAGGGATGGAAAAATAGATACATATGTGATAAAACAAAGACAGTAAAAAATAGTAAAGTCTAGGTGGTTGGTATATGGATGTTCACTTTAAAATTCCTTCAACTTTTCTTTATGCCTGAAAATTTCATAATATAAAGTGATGAGAAAAATTGTGTTAAATGAATAGGGCAAGATGCTAGTCTCAGACAGGCCAAAGTACTAGGATGGGGACTCAAGTACAAGGTTATAGGACAAGACCAGTTAAACAGGGGAATAATAGTAATAATGGCCATCATTTATTTATTGGATACTCACTGTAGGGGGCCCTGAACAGGGCACTTCTCAAAACTCAGCTTGCTTAAGCCTTCTAACATACCCATTTTACAGATAAGACACTAAAGGTTAGAGAACTTATGTAATTCATCCTAAGCCCCACCCCACAGTCAGAAAGTGGGTGAGCCAAGGTTGAGCCCTGGCCTATCAGATCCCAGGCAGCTTATCCATCATGCTGTTCCTCCTTTGCTAGACTTCAAAGGGAAGGCTGGAGCTACTTACTTGAACCAACAGCTTTTAAGATTAGAGCAGGGCTGATTTGATGAGTCACTGGAATATTAGAGTCCAGTCATGTGTTGCTTAACAATAGGGATACATTCCAAGACTGCATCCTTATGCAATTTCATCATCATGTGAACTCATGGAGTTCATTTACACAAACCTAGATGGTGTAGCCTACTACACACTTAGATTATATGCTATAGTCTACTGCTCTTAGGACACAAACCTGTACAGCAAGTTACTGTACTGATTATTGTAGGCAATTGAAACATAATGGTAAATATTTTATGTATCTAAACATTTCTAAACATGGGAAAGGTACAGTAAGATTTGATATAAAGGTTAAAAAAAAAAAGATACTCTTGTATAAAGCATTTGCCATGAATGAAGTTTGCAGGACTGGAGGTTGCTCTGGGTGAGTGAGTGGTGAGTGAATGTGAAGGCCTAGGTTGTTACTGTATACTACAATAGACTACAAACTCTGTACACTCCAGCTATGCAAAACTTATGTTTAAAATACAGTAAGTGTGATATGACTTTACAACAGCTACAATGTCACTAGGCTATAGAAATTTTTAAGCTCCATTATAATCTTATGGGACTATATTTTAAATTCCTTCTGATTGGGCAAAGAATGAACTCCAGGGTCTAGGAGAGGGCTATCAGAACTGAGGTTCTGCAGTATACACTATGAGGCAGGGACCACATCCCTCTCGTGTTCCTGCTATAAACCTACAGGGTTATATAGGTTATATACCTATAGGCATTCCACAAATGTTTACTGGTGAATGAATAAATACATACAGAAATAGGAAACCAGACAGATCATTATAAATTCTCAAGCAGGAATGTGACTACGTGAGTGGGAAAATCATCTTTCTAGATCAATCTTATTTCTCTCAAACTACTTCTGAGATTCTCCAAAAGAATGCAACTTCTTTTGAATGGCTTATTCCTGGAAAGGTTTTTTGTTGTTGTTTTTGTTTGGGTTTTTTGTTTGTTTGTTTTTTGCTGACACTGGAGGTATTCTTTGCACATTCTAATGTATGCCAAGAAGTCTGTAAGAGTTCTGAACAGTCTCAGAATCTTGCTTTTGGAAGATCTTTAGAGGTTGTTCAGGCTAGCAACTTCCCAAATACAGGATAGTAAAAGAGTCTTGTAATCACTTTTCTCCCTCTTTGCAGGAGAAAGAGCAAAGATTCTAACCTGACAGCAATAGCACAAATGAGAACCACAAAAATCTCTTCTTGAAAGATTCTTAATCTGTGGGAGAGAGTTGCTTTATGAGAGGCCAGGGGCCAGAGCAGGCATCGTCCAGGTTCTGAGTGTTCCAGACAAGACAGGTCTGCCTGTGCTGTCTCTAGATTTGGTTTTCTTAAGTGCTCTGAAGACAGTTCTATATGGTAGGCCGGGTAATGGAAAAGAATGCCTCACCTAAAGACACACTCAAAATAATTTTCTATTTCTGGTTTCTTTAAAAAAGATGCTCCCAAACTACTCTTTCAATGAGATTAAAGCCTATTTGCTTCTTTGTTCAAAAGGAATGGGATTCCTTATGTGTTTAATTGAGGGCTTTTTGGGCTACTTAGATTCTTTTACAGAACTGGAATTCATCAGTAGGTTCTGGTGTTAATGTGGCTGAACCGCTTCAGAACACTCAGTGATTCTCACAAAATCCCAATGGTGCAGTGCTGTTTTTGTTCACATTGTGCAAATGAGGAACTAAGACTCAAATAGATGAAATAACTCACAAAGTCATTCCGCTGGTACGAGGAAGAACAAGAGAAGGAGAACTGATCTTCATGCCCAGGTGAGGTCTCTTGACTGTCAGCTTGGTCTTTTCACAACAGAACTTGAGTGCCTGTTTTTCCCAGGTGCTAGCAATTAAAGCACTCCTGCTAATACTCGTCACAAGAATAGCCTGGGAGTCCGAACTCAGCATGTTTGGTTGTTGCTATTTAGATTCATGACTTATTTTGAAGCTGTCAGGCATTCCCTGAGACCTGATGCCAGATTTGTAGTTAAAGGAGAACCATGACCTATCTCCAGAACATTCCCTGTGAGTCTGAATAGGATAGAAGTTATAGATCCCTATGTCTTCACTAAATTCTTAGTATATTCGGAATGGCTCATGCTTACATCCTTTCTGTCAATCTTCCATCACTCTCTGGAACGTGATGTAAGATCATCAACGAAGCAGAACCACTGGGAAGCAGCTAGAAGGGAGTCAGCCTTTGAGTGGGATGGGCCCATGGTTTCCTTGCCTCTTGCTTCTTCATCATTGACAAGTCAAGGTGCTGGCTAAGTGGAGACTCAAAACAGGAGAATTCACAGACGGTTCAGACAAAAGTAGCTTTTTTTTTTTTTTTTTTTTCCTTAAGTGGAATTATCTTGACCAAGTCTGGCAAAGCATATGGAGACCTAACTAAAAATGGCAGCCAAGAAACTATCAGAAGGGTCTATAACCTTTGAAAGAACTCAATAGTACCTGGCCACATCTTCAATCTCTAGTGCTGGGGGATGATAAATTATTCAGATGAAATAATCTTGGCTTCCACTCACCACAGCCCAAGAGCATTGATCCACATCATCACTAATGATGATGAGCATCACCAATCCACAGAGGTCTTCATGATGAGATGCCAACATGAAATGGAGGAGTGACAGCATTTCTGCTTTAGACTGTTTACCCCTTCCTCACCCTGAGATTTCACATGCTCTTCAGCGGGCCTCCAGGAGTGAACTGTTCTTCCTGCTACATCAAACAGCAACATGAAGATCAATTATCTACCTATATTCCCTGTTGGGCTCAGCGTTTGGGGTAGCAAAGGACTGATTCAGGTCCCCCTGCTGGTATGGAAGACAAATCCATTATCTCACTTCCATACCAGTGCTTTTAACATCTAGATCAGTGCTTTTAAAACTTAGATTTGCCTAAGAATTATCCATGTATCTTGTTAAAATGCAGATTCTGATGCACTAGGTCTTATTGGTAGATACTCTGCCTTTCTAGCAAGCTCCCAGGTGATGCCAATGGTCCTGGTCTATGGATCACTCTTTGGAAGGCAAGGAACTACATGACTGTGAAAAGTAGGCCCACCCTCTAGACTCTCTCCACCTGGGTCTAACCTGTACATTATAGCAATATCACACCTCTGTTCAAATCCACTCTCTCTCTCTCTCTCTTTTTTTTTTCAGACGAGGTCTCGCTCTGTTGCCCAGACTGGAGTGCAGTGGCATGAACTGGGCTCACTGCAGCCTCTGCCTCCCCGGTTCAAGCGATTCTCATGCCTCAGCCTCTGGAGTAGCTGGGATTACAGGTGTGTGCCACCACACCTGGCTAATTTTTGTATATTTTAGTAAAGACAGGGTTTCGCCATGTTGGCCAAGCTAAATTCACTCTTTTGCCTGACATTCAAGGTCCTGTACAAACTGATCCTACTTGCTTTGTAACCTTTTCTGTCATTACTCTCTTCTCATGATCTGCATCTCAAGCAGGTTGAACTATTGCTGCTTCCCAGCCATACTGCCACTCTGCCTTTATTTTGCTCTTTCTTCTACCTGGAATGTTCTTGCCCACCTCTTTCAAGGCCGAGCTCAAGTGCTGCCTCCTCTATGAAGCCAAATGAGTCCCTCCAGCCAGAGGCCTTCTTCCTTCCTCTGGCTACTGATATCACTTTATAGCTATTTCTCTTGGGGACTCTATCACTATCTGTCTTGAACTATGACTTGTGGACCATGTCTTTTATCTTGTCTCTACTATTATTCTTTGTAAACTTTCTTAGGGCAGGTTCTGTTTTGGTTTGCTTGTAACATATAGACACTTATCACAATGAATTATACATAGCAGGTACTTGGAAGTAAGTGCGTGTGTGTGTGTGTATCAGTTAATTTTATCAGAGTACGATTTAAATCAATAAAATGCATAGATTTCAACTGTACTGTTCATTGAGTTTTGTACCCAAGCAACTACCACCCAATCAAGATAGAAAACTTTTCCATCACCTCAGAACACTCTATTTCCTGTTCCAGCCAATCCCCTGCAACAGCTCCCCTCCCTAGCTAGAAAATTACTGTTCAGATTTCTACCAGCATAAACTGGTTTTGTCTCTTCTTGAATTTTACATAAGTGGAATTATAGAAAACCTACTCCTTTATCTGGCTTCTTCCACTCAACATAATGTCCATGCTGCCACACTTTGGAAATAGCTTCTTAAATAATTCACTGATGGGGGCGATGGAAGCGTTGGTTTAGTGAAATCAGACTGGCCTGGGGACTTTGCTGAATTCAAGGACATTTTGGACTTTCTGTGCTTGCTTCCTGCCTGATGTCCACCTGTTCACTAAATTACTGAAGCTCCTTGAAGCCCTGTCGCTCTTTCTCTGCCAGCACTTCTGCCTCCTCCACAGTGCCCATGTGTCTTCCCACTATTGCCAGCAAAGGGCTGTCTCCCGACTGCCTTCCCTACCAGCTCCCTAAGACTCTGTTGCTGAGCTTCAAGGTTCTGTGTTCCCTCGGATTGGCTCTGTCTGTTGGAAAAGATGTGCTCTCCACTGTTGGTTTCTGTTTGTTTGTTTTTGTTTTTGCCAATCAGCTTTTCTTCTTTGAGGATGAGGGTGGGTCACCCTCTGAGGCTCAGCCAAAGTCACCCATCCAGTGTCCTCCATGCCCATGACCTGCTATGGCTCATATCAATTCTTTGGCAAGAGGCAAATGTAACTGGAGCCCCCAGTAGGTTGCTGGCCCTGGAGTCTCCTGCATGCTGCGACCTGGGAATTCTCACCAGACCTTACCTGAAGTCAGCTTGCTCCCCTCTGCCAGGCCACATGGCCCAGCAGTGGTGACAATGGCAGTAGGCCATTCCTGGCTAACAGACTTATGCTTGGTCTGGTTCTTAGTGTATGTTGGGCTGAAAAGAGCAAGCATTGCTTCCTTCCCATCATAGTAATCACAAAGGGCTTATTCTCATATCTTTTATTAACTTCGCTGTTGTCTAGGTCAGAGTTGCCTCTCCGGGTCTATGTGTGACTGATAGGGTGAGAATGAGGCCCAGACTGGACAAGTCCTAAATTGTGGCTCCAGAAAAGGAAAGCCAGGCCTGCACCTCCTGACACTGGGACGTATGGCTGAGATGTGAGCAAAACGCCAGGTGCCACCCACAGTGAATTATCTTAATCTGGGAATAAGGAAAGACAGCCATAGGGTCACTCTGCCATTTTGCACTTTTTTTGTTTTGAGACAGGGTCTCTGTTGCCCCGGCTGGAGTGCAGTGGTACAATCATGGCCCACTGCAACCTTAAACTCCTGGGCTCAAGACAGCCTCTCACCTCAGCCTTCCAGGTCGCTAAGATTACATGTATACACCATCACGCCTGGCTAATTTTTAATTTTTTTTCTGCAGAGACAGGGTCTTACTGTGTTGCTGGGGCTAGTTTTGAACTCCCCTGGCCTCAAGTGATCCTCCTGCCTGGACCTCCCGAAGTGCTGGGACTACAGGCGTGAGCCACCACACCCAGCCCATTTTGCACTTTATGGGATTTCATTTCCTGATTGCTCCTGAAGGACATGTGTTCCCGATAATGTGGAACGCCCACATAACCCTTGCAGCCCTATGAGGTCAGCATTGTTATTCCTGTCTTAGGAAACCACAGCCCAGAGAGGGTGCTGACCTGTTCCTGGTTGTGTAGCACAAATGGCAGATCCTGGATTTACACAGGCCTGGCTCCAAGCTGTTCCTACCACTCCATCACCCTGCCTTTCTGTCTGGCTCCTGGAAGGTGATTACGATGTCTCTGATCTCATATATCCCATCAAAGTGCTTAGATGTGCTGACCACAAAGCTCTTCTCGGCTCCTTACAGCACTTAGTGGTGGGAAGCCAAGAAGGAGCTAGTACCTTTCCCCTCCCCGCCAAGGGGTCGCTGGAGCTTGCAGTTCCCGCCCATATGCATTAGCCTCTGCTGCATGACTTGATATTTGCGGTATACTGACAAGACCTATTGTATTAGTTTGCTAGGGCTGTCGTAACAAAGGACTGCAGACTTGGCTTAAACAACAGAAACTTATATTTTCACAGTCCTGGAAGTTGGGAAGTCCAAGATCAACCCTGTCAGCAGCATTGGTTTCTTCTGACACCTCTCCCTACCTAAGCCTGGAGATGGCCATTTTTGGAGTTGGCTTAGCAATGGCCATTTTTCCCCCTATGTCTTCATATCATCTTCCTTCTGTGCAAATTGTGTCGTAATATTCTCTTATAGGACACCAGTCATAGTGGATTAGTGCTTTAATTGTTTTAACTTAATTACCTCTTTAAATACAAATATAGCCACATTTTGAGGTACTGCGAATTAGGACCTCAACATACACATTTTGGGGGAACACAGTTCAGGCTGTAACACCTATCCAAAAGTATTTGCCATTCCAGGGTTACGACACATTTCAAATTCCTACCATTGGTCCTCTGAGCTAGAGTTTCGTTAAAGTGCAAACATTTTAACAGAAGGAAAGAGTATGGAAACACAGATTCCTACTAACATTGCAGTCATTTTTCCCTATAAATTACTCAGCCCAGTGCCAAGCCTGCTGAGATGGCCTCAGGGCAAATTATTTGAGAATGAGGGGAGAAATTAAGGAATAAACTATAGGGTTCTGCCCAAGAGCCTGGGACAACATGTGGTACCGTATTGAGCTGTGGCTTCATGGATGGAGTGTAGAGGGATGAAAGATGCTGACAGAAACTAAGATAAGATTTACCCACTTTTAGGATTTTGCTGGGCACTGTGTGGTAGAGTGTTAAGGTATGAATTTTGGAATCAGGCAGAACAGGATTTGCTGGTCACCAGCTGTGAGCCCCTGGGCAAGTTGCTTGAGCTATCTGGATCTGTTTCCACTGAGCACAGTGGGGAGATATTAACGCCACGCTCCTGGAGTTGTGATCATGAGCCATCCTCCATTGGGCAGGGAAAGCATGGAGCATAGCAATAGCGCACAGAGATGTTCAGGAAATGAACCTCATGCACTGCTCCAACACTCCATCAGAGTACACACAACAACCTAGATCGCAGAAGATGTTTCCGAAGTGATGTGGAAAACTTCCTTCCTCACTCGAGTGGAACCAGGATATCCCAGAGAAAGAGCAACCCAGCCGCAGACCTGAAATTCAAAGCAATAACCAGGACCAAACTAGTAAGCAGATTCCAGAAGAACGAGAACTTTCCAGTGTCTGACCTGGCCCTCCGATGGAGAGGGCCCCTGCTAAGAGGTGGCCTGGAACACTCTGAGGTGGGGACAAGGCACTTCATTTTGAACTTGAACCCCAAAGTCCACGAGTCCAAGCTGAAAAGTTAACCCCAGAGCAAACCACGCCACAAAAGACCACAACGTAAGGGCTAAACAGCCCCGACAATCCAGAAGCCAAATCACTGGGAGCTGTTAATCCAGGAGGGGAACCAAGGCCAAAAGCCACACTGAGATCAGAAAGCAAAGGTGCTCCCAGCCAATGGGACCAAAGAGGAGCAAGGCAGTGATAGACTCTGGAACCAGCAGGAAAACCAGCTGCCACCAGCTGCCTGTGGCTGAGAGTGGAGCCACATTATATGCCCTTTAAGAGTGAATATGCAAATTAAACCCATTATGACCTGCAGAGAGTGAGAAAAGACCATGTCACAGCACGTGCCACCCACCTCCTGCACCCAGTGGGCCTGTGCCTTGGCATGAGCAGGGAGTGGAGCTAGGGCTCTGCTATCTTCGAGGACAGTCTCAGCATCTGGGGCAGTCCACCTGGTGAGCATCTTGCCATCCTGAAGGTGATTTTGTTGATACAGATTCAAATTTTTCATATAAAATGGCCTCTAAACGCAAGTCAAACACTGCATCCGATGCTCAGCTCAAGGGGGCAATACTAAGTGTGCAATTTTTACCACATGTACTGGCCAGACAACCTGAATCCTATGAAAGTCTACTCTGTATTTAGTACCTATGAATGCAGGCGGGGGCAGATCCTGAACTGTGAAAAATAAGTATTTGTTGTTTAAGCTACCTAATCTATAGTATTTTTGTTATATAGCAGCCTGAACTGACTCAGACATATAAGTAGTCAAATTCCTAGAGACAGAAAGTAGATTGGTGATAATCAGGGGCTAGAGGAAGGAACACAAAGTTGGTGCTTAATGGATACAGTTTTACTTTGGGAAGATGAAGAAGTTCTGGAGATGAATAGTGGTGATGTTTGCACAAGAATGTGAATGTATTTATTGTCACTAAACTGTACACTTAAAATGACTAAACACTAAATTTTATGTCATATAAAATAACGTATGTATTACCACAATTTTTTTTTTAAGAATTGGTACTGTGTAACTAATAGACATTCCCCTCACCAGGAAATCTCTGACCAAACAGTTCAATTAGGTTAAGAACTATGTGCTCAGCAAGTGTATCTACTGGTGTGTTTTGTGGCCATTTTGGCTTTGCCTCCACTCCTGTTGGAATTGAAGATGCCCAGCCTGTCAGCTGAGCTGCGGGTGGGATGGTTTGTCCCAGCTTTGCAAGGTTAGCCAGAGAGGACTTCGTGTCTCTGAGGCTTCTCCCCTTTACCAATAGTGGCAGTCAGGGGAGATGCCTCTTTGCTCCTGGTATTTTCTTCCATGCAGAAACAATCTTAACAGCCGGGCCATTCTGGCCTCTGATCTTCCTCACTTCTGCTCAGCAAAAGTGGAGTGGCCTCTGCCGTGAGGGAGAGCCTCGTGTACCTAGCCCCTTGCTGTCTGCATCTGCTTGGGAGCAGTCCCACTGCAGGAAGCCCACCTTCTGCTCCACATTCCCCATGCCTGCTGCCTCGGCCTGGGCCTGCCTGGTTGCTGGGCTGTTGTGATCGGAAGCCCCCATGCCTGTAGATCTAACCCTCCTCCTCATATACCATCCTCATCAGTAGGAAAGGTGCTAGGTTGGTCTCTGTCTGCCAACTCCTTTGTCTTTTCTTAATTCGTTCAGAACTTGGGTGGCAAGAGCAACACCGGCAAGAGGCTCGGAGATCTAAACATGATTTCTTATTGTGTTCCTGAAACCACCAGGGGATGAGTTGCTACATTCCTCTGAGGACATTGTCATGCTCTGGGTCTCATCTCAGCGCAAACAGACGGGAAGGCAGCCTGGGAAGCAGGGTCCTCCATCTGAAGCGGAGCTCACCCACTGAGGTGCGCAAGTCCCGCCAGCCAGACTCCAGAGCAGCTGCTGGAAGGACACTCTGCCCTGGAAGGATAGAACATGACACTGGGGGGACCAGGTCACACACAAACAAGACAGCCTGGCCAGAGGAGGCAGCAGAAAGCTCGAACATGGTGGTTCTTTTTCTATTGCTGGGTAACAAATTATCAGATATTTACCAGCTTAAAACAACCTGTGTTATGATCTCACAGCGTCCATGGATCTGGAGTCTATGGAAGGTGGGGCTCACCTGTCACCTTCAGATCCAGCCCGGGGCAGAGTTCCCACGTCAGTCCTTGCTGAGCAGACAGCATTTCAGCAACAATCTCAGTCTCTGACGTGGGGGGTTTAGAATTAAGTCAGTGATCTGGGATATAGAGGCCTGGTCACAGCAGGCTGGGTCCTCAGCTCAGGGTCTTGCAGGCTGCAATCTAGCTGCCCGTCAGGCAGGGGGGTAACAGTCAGCACACACCTCTTACCACCACAGGGCCCCCCAGGGATCCATGAATGCCTGGAGATGGGCGGCTGATGGGAGGCAGCAGGTTACAAACCCCCACAGGGTACGATTCAGAGGCCTTGGGTAACATAATCAGACAGAAGATAGAAAGAAGGCACAAAGTCATGTACAAGGCCAATCTGGCAGCACACAGCATACCTCTTCTGGGGCTCGGGCCAGCAGAGCAGCAAAAGAGAATCATACCTGAGAGAGAGGAGGGAGCCTGCCCACTGTGACCAGGCCTCTGTATCCCAGATCACTGACTTAATTCTAAATCCCCTGGGTCAGGGGCTGAGATTGCTGCTGAAATACTGTCTTGTCAGTGAGGACTGATGCAGGAACTCTGCAGGGCTGGATCTGAAAATGACAGGCAAGTTCCATCTGCAAGGAGTGGGAAGGCAGAGGCCACCAGATGCCTTTAAGCTTTTACTCTTGACCCTGACTTCTCCAGATGAGCTGCTCACCTAAACCTTTGCTCTCCTGATGGTCCTCATTCTACCAGCTTTGTGCTCCTAAACCTCCAGGCTGCTTTTTCTACCTATGCTGCCTTAGACTACCAACTGATGACAAATTGTCAGCCTCGACTTCTCTGCTTTTTTCTTCTTCTTCACTTCTGAGGTCTTTGCTCCTGATGAAAGGCTGGTGTTGAAAGGATTCCAGCCACAGCCTGGACCACACCCCAGGAGCCAGTCTGTCGATGCTCTTGTCTCAGTACCTTTCTCATAAATCAGCCAGGGAGGGGTTCAGTCTGCATCCTGCCCAGGGATCGATGACGCTAATGGCGTCTGGTCCATTAGAGGTGGAAGAGTTACAGCCTGTGCAAGTCTGCAGCGAATTGCACCATCAGCTCTGCCAGGTACAGACTGGGAATATTCCTTGGTAGTTCTCTGGTCACTCACAACAGGGCACAGTAGAAGGAAAAACCTTGTCACAGGGCCCTCTGACAGACGGTTCTGTCCTATGCCAGGTTCCTCGTCCTTCCTAGTCCTAGGGACACAACCCCTTGCAGTCATCCCATAAAGTAGTTTTCTTGATTATTACTGTAATAGAACTGTCTGTAGACAGTCATCCTTCTCCCAAAGACTGTAGCCACTCTGCAAATTATCCTCACAGAGCACTTTAAGCTGGACCACTCCAAGGATGAGGACCTGGAGGAAGCATCTGGATAGATACAGCCTGTGCCGTGCTGCATTGGGAGGGGGTCATCCCAGTGTGGTTCCAGGATCATGGCTCTTGGAAATCCCAGTAAGGATGCCTTATTCTAGAAAATAAGCTTTATGGTTAGCAAAGATGACCATGTTCTCCTTATTAATGGGTACCATTGGAAGATAGCGCATCCCTGGACCTACTCCCTAGGTCACTTCCATGGTAAGGCTCCAGTCCCTCCACACAGGTTCACTCAGGAACATCTCTTATTATCCAGGCAACAAGATCCTATTTGCCATGTTGTATTCTCTTAGACCCATCTTTTAGCAGCTGTGACTTATGCACATCTTCATCTCTAGGGTATCAAAATCCAAGATCTCTAAATCAAATGTAGGCGATGGCTGGAATTTCCCCATCCTGTGGGCAGCAACTTTTGGGAACACTGACAGAATAGAAGAAAAAAAGAGGCTGGATTCTATTTGCATCTTAACACCAACGGCTGAATGAAGCCCTGACTCCCCGTTTTGATGTGCTACCAAGTTTGAATCATGCTGACACATGCCCATCTGTCAGGTGGAATAATGGGGGTTTGAGTGGCTTGATTGTAGCCCAAGGATTAAAGTCCTGCTGAGTTACCTGGTGTTGAGTTAAGGCAGTAAAGAGAATGTTCTTCTCTGCCTAAACCAAAGCAAAGACAGAGCTTTTTCCGCTAATGGCAACTCCTAGCCACAGATCTGTTGCTAAAAGGAAAACAAGCCCATCTCCTGTTTGTTCTTTAATAGCCTCATCTCTGATGTAAGCGGCCTTCCCACTCCAGAAACTCAGCATTAAAGTGACATCATTGAAATTTGCCATAAATACTACAAGCACTTTTTTCAAAATGATCTGGTTTATGAGCAGGATAGCATAGCCATAACAAGCACCCCTTTCAATACCAACGAATTCTATTTGAAATAGCCTGTTCATTATTCCATCCCAGGGTCTCTCACCCCTCCTACTTGAAATGCAAAGCAGAATTTTTAAGATTTTGAACTCTGAAGTCAGACATAACTAGATTCAATCCCAGCTCTGAAAATCACCATGGGGTGTGAAAGTTACAAAACATGTCATCAAAATTTTAACACTCCTTCCATCAAGAGCTGGGGTCCATTGTCCCCTATCCTTGAATCTAGGCTCTGTGACTGCTTTACCCAATAAAGTGCAACAGAAGTTATGGTACCAGTTTCTGGACCCAGACTTTAAGAAACCAGCAGCTTCTACTTGCTGTCTCCTGGGATGTTCCTCCTTCTCAGCGCCCAGTCATCCTGCTGGGAGGAAGCTCAACAGCTCATGGAGAGGTCCACGGAGAGGAGACCCAGGTCCTCAGGCCCATAGCCCCAGCTGGGCTCCCAGCCAACAGCCAGCACCAATGTGCCAGCCCTACAAGTGAGCCATCTTATAAGTAGTCAACTAGCCCCCAGGCTATGAATAATGCTACTGTGAACATTCATCTACAAGTTTTTATGTAGACATATGTCTTCACTTCTCTTGGGTATTTTCCTAGGAGTAGAATAGCTAGACCATATGGTAATTCTATATTTGACCATTTGAGGAACTGCCAATCTGTTTTCCACAGCGGCTGCACCATTTTATATTCCCACTAATGATATATGAAGGCTCCAGTTCTCTTTATTCTAGCCAACATATTTTATTATATGTATTTCTGCTTAGAGCTATCCTAGTGTGAGTGAAGTGGTATCTCATTGTGCTTTTGATTTGCATTTCTCTGATAGCTAATGATATTGAGCATCGTTTTATGCACTTATTGGTAATTTGCATATTTTCTTTGGTGCATGTCTATTAGATCCATTGCCCATTTTTTAATTGGGTTGTATGTCTTTTTATAATTATTTGTATATCCTAGATATTTAACAGTTATTTGTATATTCTAAATATCAATGTGCAAATATTTTCTCCCATTCTATGGGTTGTCTTTTTTTTTTTTTTTCTGAGACAGGGCCTTGCTCTGTTGCCCAGGCTGGAGTGTAGTGGCATGACTGTAGCTCACTGCAGCCTCAAACTCCTGGACTCAAGTAATCCTTCTGCCTCAGCCTCCTGAGTAGTGTGGACCACAGGCATGAACCACTGTGCCCAGCCCTTTTTTTACTTTCTTGATGGTCTCCTTTGAACCACAAAAGTTTTTGATTTTTATGAAGTCCAATTTGTCTATATTTTCTTTGGCTACTTGTGCTTTAGGTGCCATATCTAAGAAACTATTGCCTAATCTAAGGTCACAAAGATTTACATCTATTGTTTTTAACAAATGTTATAGTTTTAGCTTTTACAGTTAGACTTTGATCCATTTTGAGTTAATTTTTGTATATGATGTGAGGTAAGGCATCCATTTAATTTTTTTACATGTGGATATCCAACTGTCCCAGAACCATTTATTAAAAAAACTATTCTTTTCCCCATTGAGTTATCTAGGCACCCTTGTTGAAAATCAATTGACTGAAAATTTGAAGGTTTATTTCTGGACTCTCAATTGTATTCCATTGGTGTATATATCATTCCTTATGCTACTAACACACTATCTTGATTACTATAGCTTTATGGTAAGTTTTGATATCAGGAAATTGAGTCTTCCAACTTTGTTCTTCTCTTTCAAGATTATTTTGGCGATTCTGAGTCTCTTGCATTTCCATATGAATTTTAGGATGATTTTATCAATGTCTGCAAAGAACCCAGCTGGAATTTTGATGCAGATTGCACTAAATAACTCTACAGATCATTATGGGGAGTGTTGCCATCTTAGCAATATTAGGTGTTCTGATTCTTGAACATGAGGTGTCTATTTATTTATTTAGGTCTTCTTTAACAATGTTTTGTAGTCTTCAGAGCATTTAAGTTTTGTACTTCTTTTGTTAAAAATATACCCAAGTATTCCATTCTTTTTGATGCTATTGTAAGGGACAGTTCTTGCTGTTTTTTCAGTACTAAGAAGGCCTTCCTTGCTAATGGTTCTATCTTAGAACACAGATATTTCAAACTACGTAGGAGTTTTAGGCTTCTGGTTAAACTTTAGCTATTTTACAGTTAATCAACTGGAAATAAACTACATAATAAAGACTTTTCCTTTGCCCTGCTCCAATAGGGTCTAACAAATTAAATTTATATTTTCAAGGAGCTTACTTTTCGTTTTATTTACTTTTGTTTCTCAGTTCAAATGCAATCAGCAGGAAAACAAAATGTGGCCCACTATGCTTTCCTCAGACCTATGTTAAATAACCTTACTTTAAAGAAACATAAGGCAGAAGTCCTTTCCCAGCTACTTTCCTTGAAAAGAATTCTATCTTTGGGTTATTTCTGTATGCCCTTTCGGCAATGCAATCTTTAGTCTCAACATATGCGGATATCAAGTTTCTTCTTTCTTGGGAATAATTAGAAAAAGCATAAAGTGGAGTTTGGAAATAGAAAAGAGATGATATAAAAGAAGAGTAGTGGGAATTTTGCAAATAAACCTTGACAGAAATGAAGGGAGCTGACGGCAGGGCCTTTTGTGCCTTGAATAGCTCCTGCTCGGTGAGGAGGGGCCTGCTGAGGGACTCTAGTGCCCAGCAGGGCATGGCCTGGCTGTGGCTTCAGGCATCGAAATCAGAAAGAAACCAAAATGGGCTTCTTTTTTTGTTAGCAAAAAGTTTCAAATATACCAAATTTTAAAAATACATATTTGTCATAATGAACAAATACAATGTACCTCCAGGAACCCACCACCCCAGGTTCAACAATCATCAACTCATGATCAATTCATCTATAAACCCACCAATCCCCCACCTCCACCTCTGATTATTTGGAAGAAAATCACAGACATTACATTATTTCACCTACAAGCCTTTCGTTGTATATGTATATATCCATATCTGTATGTGTGTCTGTGTGTGTGTGTATAATTTTAACATTATAAAATATTCAACCAGGTTCAAATTTCTCCATTACCTCATAATTTGTTTTCCTGATGGTTTTTTGGATCAGGATCCAAAAACTTATATGAAGCTTCATGTGTTGTAATTGGTAGATGTTTCCCTTTGAGTCTTTTAATCCGTGTTCCAATGAAGATCCAGGCACGAGGGGAAATGCACATGAGTCATCTGCAACAAAGCAAAATAAATGTGTGTTGTCCCGTGGAAATTGTAGGCAAGGACAGTCTTAACCACTTTCAGCAACCAATAACAGTGAGTATAAATTTCACAGGTCATAGATTCAAAAGCATAAAAATGTAACTTCATTTTACCAATTTTTAACTTGAGCCCCCCCATTCTGTCTTTAGTTTGAAAACTCAACCTAGCCTCAGATAAATTTAATCAAATGCAGTGAAATTTCCATTTTAATCACATTCAGAACATACCTTCCCTGATTTCCTCCTGGAGCTGGTGTGATCCACTTAAATGCAGCTTGTGGTGGTGGGGAGGAGCTTATCTGAGCTCCTTCTATTTCATTTTCCCCCTCTGCATTAATTTTTGATTACTGTGTAACAAACTGCCACAAACTTAGTAGGCTAAAACAACACTCATTTGTTAGCACAGAGTTCTGTAGGTCAGAAGTTCTGCACAGCATGGCTGGCTTCACTGCTCAGGGAGCAAAGTCCTCTGGAGGCTCTGGGGGAAAATCCACTTCCAAGCTCATTCCTGTTGTTGGCAGAATCCGATTCTTTTTGGTTGTGAGACTGTAGTCCTGGTTTCCTTGCTGGCCTTCAACTGGGAGGTCACCCACGTCCTTACACATGAACCCCTCCATTTTCAAGCCAGCAAGGCTGCATCAAATCTTCCGTGGGCTTCAAACTTGACTCCCTTATCTGTAGCCAGAGGGAGAAAACTGCTTTTAAAGAGATCATGTGACTAGGTTATTTCCCCCTCCCCACAGATCGTCTCCCTGTCTTCACACCAACTGATGTGGTAACTTAATGGCATCGGCAAAATGCCATCACAGCAGCTTCTAGGTGCATATATACCAGGGACTTGGAACCAGGGTGGGGCGATGGGGTCTCAGAAGTTTGCCTACAATGGTCTCCATGAGACACAGCTGCATCCTTAACTGTCCACGCCATACCTTCTGATGGTGGGTCTCCTCATCCAGTCTTGAGTCCTGCTCTCTCTCTCTCTCTCTCTGTCTCTCTGTCTCTCTCTCTCTCTCTCTCTCTCTCTCTCTCTCTCTCTGTAACCTCCAGCTAACCTCCAGAAGTGAGAAAGGCAGGACTGGGGGCTGAAAGAGAAGTTGTCCCCCAGTGTGTTGTAAACTGCAGTTCCAGCTCTGATGGCCATTCAGAGTTGGCCCAAACTGAGACAAGGAGACTGGGCTTTTCTATCCCCACATTGCCCAGTCATTGGCCACAAGCCACTTCTTGGAGGAAGGGGGTGAGGCCTTACCTTGCGGAAGGGGTTGATGCCTAATCAGTTCCCTGTGGCTGAGGGCAGTTTCTGATGACGGACCCAGCTGAGAGATACCTGCTGTTCGCAGTTGCTGGGAAATGGGTGCCTCTGTCCAGGAGAGGGGATACCAGTGAGCACTGCAACAATATCCACTCCACCCATCTGTTCTCCTTTCCACATCACAATTGGGCCTTTCCTTTTGAATATATAAGCCAAGAACATTGGATTTTCAATGCATGAGCTAGCAAAAAAGACTTCATATTTTACAAACCATCCTGCCACAGGAAAGTGGATATTCAAATGCATAGTATCCATTATTATTAATTTAATGTATAATAGAATTTCGTTGATATTTTTAGTTGTGCATATACTACTTTACTGGGTGTTTTCATGTCAGTAAAACATTTAAGCCCCCTCACATCCTTTCTGGAACACAGTGAGAAATAAAAGCATCAAATATTCATGTGTTCTCATGGATTATTTTACACCTGGAGTCCTACTGTTAGATATGAGTTCTAAATTTCTTTTCAAATAATCAATATGTCAGTATGTTCAATTCTTTGCCTTCTACTTTTAAACTTAACTTCCTCATAAAGCAATCTTTTTCGATTACCTGCTCCACCCTAACTCATTCCGATTACCTGCTCCACCCTGACTCATTCCAATTACCTACTCCACCCTGACTCATTCCGATTATCCGCTCTGTCATAACCATTTTTCCCACCAAAGCACTCACCCCGTCACTCTCTTTAAATTAGCCAGTTGGAATTAGTTGAGCCTGTGCGGTCTAACCCTAGCCAATAGGGGAACGACACAGCAGCAGGGACCACATACATCAGAGATGAGAACTCCTTTCCCTCCCTTGTCTAATTGTGCACTCACCATTGCTCCATCTGCAAGGGTGCACCCATCTATAGAAGTAACTTGCCTTGGCCGGGCGCGGTGGCTCAAGCCTGTAATCCCAGCACTTTGGGAGGCCGAGACGGGCAGATCACAAGGTCAGGAGATCGAGACCATCCTGGCGAACACAGTGAAACCCCGTCTCTACTAAAAATACATAAAAAACTAGCTGGGCGTGGTGGCAGGCGCCTGTAGTCCCAGCTACTCGGGAGGCTGAGGCAGGAGAATGGCATAAACACAGGAGGCGGAGCTTGCAGTGAGCTGAGATCTGGCCACTGCACTCCAGCCTGGGCGACAGAGCAAGACTCTGTCTCAAAAAAAAAAAAAAAAAAAGAAGTAACTTGCCTTGCTGAGAATTAAAAAGAAGATTTTATATTTGAGCACAATTTCTTTTGTGGCACCAAAACTTTATTTATAACACTACCAACTCAGTTCTTCCCATAAAATACAATAGGGGTTGTTTTCTAAATGTCTAGTCCCCATTAATTTACCCAAATTGACCCAAGGTTTGGGAAGCCTGAATTCCCATCTGTCTTACTACCCCTCTATCTCCAACACATGCTGCTGACTTATAGTAGGTGTTTGGCAGTGAATGAATGTCTGATAAAAATAAATATATGCATACACAAATAAGATTAATGTTATATATAAAGTTTCAGTGCCACAAAATAAATAGCACTCAAATATAAAATTTTCTTTTACTTCTCAGCAAGGCAAGGTGCTTCTATATAAGGGTGCGCCTTACAGATGGAGCAGCAGCGAGTGCACACTTGGACAAGGGAGGGGAAGAAGTCCTCATCCCTGACGCACGTGGCCCCTGCTGCTGTATCATTCCCCTATTGGCTGGGGTTAGACCACACAGGCTAAACTAATTCCAATTGGCTAAAGAGAGTGACGGGGTGAGTGCTTTGGAGGGAAAAAAAATGGTTGTGCAGGGTGAAGAATGAGTCAGAGCAGGGCAGGTAGCAGATAATCAGAATGAGCCAGGGTGGAGTAGGTAATCGAAAAAGGTTGCTTTGTGAGGAAGTTAAGTTTAAAAGTAGGAGGCAAAGAATTAAACATACTGACATACTGAATCTTTGAAGAGAAATTTAGAACTTATATCTAACAATCCCTCCTCTTGCATTTCCTTACAGATTTTGCTGTTCAAACTTTTAAAACATGTCTTGGCTTATTTGTTCTACTGGATTTTCCAAAAGAAGAAGCTTCTTTGGATAAGGTGAAGGATAGTTAAGGGAAGTTTTAGTAAGTGCCATTTCTATGAGCCCCTTCACCAACTTACAGATGCATGGTATGACACAGC
This sequence comes from Papio anubis, assembly GCF_008728515.1. NCBI lineage: Eukaryota > Metazoa > Chordata > Mammalia > Primates > Cercopithecidae > Papio > Papio anubis. The sequence continues at coordinate 4,481,401 of NC_044994.1, read as the reverse complement.
ACCCGAAAAGAATAAGTAATCCTATTACAGTTGCGAGGGAAATGAGAATTGAGGCTATTATTCCTTTCCATTTACCGAACTACTTTTCTAGCCATCCTGTAAAGGGGTCATTTACCCCTGAGTTGCTAGCTAACTCATTGGATAGAGCAGTCAGACCTTGCAATGCCTTTGTTATACTTCCATTAGGGGCAGTGTTGTTTGGGATGAAAGTGCAACATTGAATTTGAATCATGATGCAAACTCCTCTTCTTTCTGCTAATACCATGTCTAAGGCTATCCTATTTTCCCAAGCCATCTGGCTAGTAGCCCCTAATTGTACAGCTATTTCTTTAACAGCATCTCTAGTGTAGTTAATAAATCGCTGTTGGTTGTAGTAGATGTAGTTTATTCAATCTACATTTTTATTAACTGTCACCCACCAAACTATTGACTCAAATCCTGCAGCTATTTCATTTCGAGCTTTAAATTGATCTGGTATTCCCTATGGGACTCTAATTGTGTCTAAATTAACATGAGAATTGAAAGACCCATAAGGGGCTTCTCTAGCTTTACGATGTCTTATTTTTCCTTCCGCTGGTTGATGAAATGCCAGGGTGAAAGGGATAGCCAATTGGACTAAAGCACAAGTGTCACTCCAGTTATTTGGCAGAGTGTCCAGTAAAGGTTCACCACAATACCACCACACATCCGCTCAGGGATGAACAAGGGCTGACTGACTGATAAGCTCTAGAAAATTCTTTATGCTCACTGCATCCCTTCAGGTCTCCAAGGAACGCTAAGTTTCCTCCCTGTCGTGAGAGAAACAGTGAACTTAGTGTTAGGAGATGGAAGCTGGATGGCCCTTGGGGGCTGAGCCACAAGGTGCCAGACTTTGGGATACAGCAGAGAGATATAACATGTTACACTGTTAACTTTTAGCAAACTTTACTTTTGTTGAAAACCTTGTAAGTTTGGGATTTCAATTATCATTTGCTGTTAATAAGACGTTAATAAGACCTTGTTTAATCCGAATTAACTTAGAATTGGTATAGATGGTTCCTTCCTGGTTCTGTAAGTACTTTAAGGCTTGGCCGAGTGGAAACAGCTCACACATTTGAGTAGACCAATTATTAGGCAATTTTCCTAATTCTGCTTTTACAAGAGTTTCCCTGTCAATTACTGAATACTTATTGTGTCTTTTTCCCTCAGTCACCCGGGAGAAACCATCTATCCTCCCGGGAACTGTCCTGAAGGGAGTTCCTCCTAGGTCTGGTCAGACCTTTGTGTGGTAATTAATTAAGATTTAGATCCCCTGTTAGGAAACCTGCTGGGTTAAGGGAATTATCAGTGGTTAATGTTAAATCATGTTTTTCTAACAGAAAATAGCCCCACACTTTAAGATTTTCGAGTTAGTAAGCTACATGTTTGCTTTTTTTTTTGTTTGTTTGTTTGACTTAGGATAGTTCTGAACTTGTGAGGTGTACTCACAATGAGGTTTCCTCTAAAAGCTATTTTTCTACTTTCTTCTGCTAGCAAAGCAGTTGCCACTACAGATTAAATGCATTTGGGCCATCTGCAGGTTACTGGGTTAAGGATTTTTGATAGGAAGGCCTCAGTGCTTTCGGGCTACACCCTTGTTTATACTGACAACAAGGTGGTATTGGAGTGTTATAGGATCACGCAGAAGACCTTCAATTATCAATTATAGGTTTCAAATTTACCCTGGCTTTTAAAGGAATAGGTTACACTGTTTTCTCTTTACTACTTCTATCTCTCTTTCTCTCTTTGACTTTCTGTCTCTCTTTTTCTCTCTCTTTGACTCCCTCTTTGTCTCTCTGTCTCTTCCTCTCCCTCTTTGCCTCTCTTTCTGTCTCTCTCTCTCTTTCTGCTCTCTCTTTTTCTGTTTCCCCTCTCTTTCTCTCTCTTTCCTCTCTGCTGTTCTTTCCCTGCCTCTGTCAGCCACTTGTGCTGCTGTTCTTCCCTCTCCTTCCCTTTCCCCTAGGGGAAGGACAGGCAGAAGTGGAGCTACTCTTTCTTCCGCTGAAAAGAGGATGCCCAAGATGGACATTAACTTGACTCAAGTGTGCAACTGAGGTCCTAAGAATTGGTCAATTCAGTCTGCCAAATTGAGTGAGTTTCTTAATCCTGAGTTCTAGTTTGATTGCACTGTGGTCTGAGAGACAGTTTGTTATAATTTCTGTTCTTTTACATTTGCTTAGCTTAGGAGTGCTTTGCTTCCCACTATGTGGTCAATTTTGGAATAAGTGTGATGTGGTGCTGAGAAGAATGTATATTCTGTTGATTTGGTGGGGAGAGTTCTGTAGATTTCTGTTAGGTCTGCTTGGTGCAGAGTTGAGTTCAATTCCTGGATATCCTTGTTAACTTTTGGTCTCGTTGATCTGGCTAATGTTGACACTGGGATGTTAAAGTCTCCCATTATTATTGTGTGGGAGTCTAAGTCTCTTTTTAGGTCTCTAAGGACTTGCTTTATGAATCTGGGTGCTCCTGTATTGGGTGCATATATACTTAGGATAGTTAGTTCTTTTTGTTGAATTGATCCTTTTACCATTATGTAATGGCCTTCTTTGTCTCTTTGGATCTTTGTTGGTTTAAAGTCTGTTTTATCAGAGACTAGGATTGCAACCCCTGCTTTTTTGTGTTTTCCCTTTGCTTGGTAGATCTTCCTCCATCCCTTTATTTTGAGCCTATGTATGTCTCTGCTCATGAGATGGGTCTCCTGAATACACACTGATGGGTCTTGACTCTTTATCCAATTTGCCAGTCTGTGTCTTTTAATTGCAGCATTTAGCCCATTAACATTTAAGGTTAATATTGTTATGTGTGAATTTGATCCTGTCATTATGATGTTAGCTGGTTATTTTGCTCATTAGTTGATGCAGTTTCTTCCTAGCATCGATGGTCTTTACAATTTGGCATGTTTTTGCAGTGGCTGGTACCGGTTGTTCCTTTCCATGTTTAGTGCTTCCTTCAGGAGCTCTTGTAAGGCAGGCCTGGTGGTGACAAAATATGTCAGTGTTTGTTTGTCTGTGAAGCATTTTGTTTCTCCTTCACTTATGAAGCTTAATTTGGCTGGATATGAAATTCTGGGTTGAAAATTCTTTTCTTTGAGAATGTTGAATATTGGCCCTCACTCTCTTCTGGCTTGGAGAGTTTCTGCTGAGAGATCCACTGTTATTCTGATGGGCCTCCTTTTGTGGGTAACTCGACCTTTCTCTCTGGTTGCCTTAACATTTTTTCCTTCATTTCAACCTTGGTGAATCTGACAATTATGTATCTTGGAGTTGCTCTTCTCAAGGAGTATCTTTGTGGCATTCTCGGTATTTCCTGAATTTGAATGTTGGCCTGCCTTGCTCCGGGAAGTTCTCCTGGACAATATCCTGAAAAGTGTTTTCCAATTTGGTTCCATTCTCCTCGTCACTTTCAGGTACACCAATCAGACGTAGATTTGGTCTTTTCACATAGTCCCATATTTCTTGGAGGCTTTGTTCATGTCTTTTTACTCTTTTTTCTCTAAACTTCTCTTCTCGCTTCATTTCATTCATTTGCTCTTCAATTACTGATACCCTTTCTTCCACTTGATGAAACTGGGTACTGAAGCTTGTACATGCGTCATGTAGTTCTCGTGCCGTGGTTTTCAGCTCCATCAGGTCATTTAAGGACTTCTCTACACTGGTTATTCTAGTTAGCCATTCATCTAATCTTCCTTTTTTCAAGGTTTTTAAGTTCTTTGCGATGGGTTCGAACATCCTCCTTTAGTTTGGAGAAGTTTGTTATTACTGATCATCTGAAGACTTCTTCTCTCAACTCGTCAAAGTCATTCTCCATCCAGCTTTGTTCCATTGCTGGCGAGGAGCTGCGTTCCTTTGGAGGAGAAGAGGTGTTCTGATTTTTAGAATTTTCAGCTTTTCTGCTCTGGTTTCTCCCCATCTTTGTGATTTTATCTACCTTTGGTCTTTAACGGTGGTGACATACAGAAGGGGTTTTGATGTAGATGTCCTTTCCGTTTGTTAGTTTTCCTTCTAACGGTCAGGACCCTCAGCTGCTGGTCTGTTGTGGTTTGCTGGAGGTCCACTCCAGACCCTGTTTGCCTGGGTATCACCAGCGGAGGCTGCAGAACAGCAAATGTTGCAGAACAGCAGATGTTGCTGCCTAGTCGTTCCTCTGGAAGCTTCGTCTCAGAGGGGCACCCAGCTGTATGAGGTGTTAGTCAGCCCCTACTGGGAGGTGTCTCCCAGTTAGGCTACTCGGGGGTCAGGGACCCACTTGAAGAGGCAGTCTGTCCATTCTCAGATCTCAAAATCTGTGCTGGGAGAACCACTACTCTCTTCAAAGCTGTCAGACAGGGACATTTTTTGCTGATGCGTAACTTCTAAATCTACCCAAGTTAGGCAGTGCAGCTGAGCCAGGATCAGACATTCATGCTGTTTTCAGGCAAGCTTACAAAGCTACATTTTTACCAGTGAGAGCCACAAATATGGTCTATTCCACAAATGTTCTTTGCCCAGACTGAAGGAAAAGACTAGTATGAAGATAATTCCTCCCAGCGTTGATGATCAAAGAACCAGATTCTGTCTACACTGGATCTGGTTGCACTGGCTGACTTGAACTCATCTTGGTCAAGAACAGAGTCAGGCCCAGTTAATTCTGCTAGGAGAAAGTGAGTAGCTTGGCTCCAGGTCAAGATGTACAGGAGGTGGTCATTGAAGAAAACACGTGCCCAACTCATCCAACAGCTGACCGTTGAGAAGACCAAACACCTAAACTGCTCCCGTGGAATTTGAGGAGCTGGCCAGACTATTTCCAATGCAGTGAAAATTTTCCATTTGATTCTGAATAACTGCTTATAAAACACAAATAAATGGAGCACAGTTTTGTAAGTTTTCTTCAATTCTGGCAATAAAGTAAGTGAATTCATTGGAACAATTCCTATGCTAAGCTGCTAACCAGCTGACAAACCAGATCAATAGGATGCTGTCTACTCCTCTGACAGCTACATTTGTGTCTTACCACCTCTAATTGGTATTTGATTTTAAATCTACTTCCAAAAATATGTTTTTTAGAAGTTTAAGAAATTTACTATTAATATTAATTTGAATAATAAATTATAAAATTATAATAATTAATGTGGTATAAACATTTAAAAATGCAATTGAACACATTATGAAGTTGAGAAATAGATCCATATACACACAGAAATTTACTAAAGGATAAGGTTAGCATTTCAATCAGTAGAAGAAAAACAGTTTATTCAACAAATGGTTAGGGGACAATTATCAAGAAAACAATTTGCAGCCTGGGCAATATAGGGAGACCCCATCTCTACAAAAAAAATTAAAAATTTGCCAGGCATGGTGGCACATGCCTATAGTTCCAGCTACTCAGGAGGCAGAGATGGGAGGATTGCTTGAGCCCAGGAGCTCAATGCTACAGTGAACTGTGATAACACCACTATATTCCATCCTGTGTAACAGAGCTAGACCCTGTCTTGAAAAAAAATAAAAAAGGAAAGAAAAAGAAAAAAAGAAAAAGAAAAATATTTGAATCTGTAATCACACTTTTGTGTTGGAAAAAAATGGAATCATTCAGGTACTAGAGGAAATCATGGGGTAATTTGTTTTTGTAATAATCTTAGAAAAGAAAGAGCTTTCTATGTGTGATACCAAATCCAGAGTCTGTATCGTGTGTAATAAAGAATAAAGAAGTTTAGAGAAAAAATAATAAAGGGCTTTGTCCCTGGTTCCTGGTTCCGGGGAGTTAATATCTAACTTCTTGGAATTTCCTGGGTGATAGGAATGTCTTTGTTATTCATGGTATGCCCTGATAGTTTATTCTAATAAGGTGACTCATAGGAGGATCTTAGACAGTTTCTAAGAGATGACTCGAGACAGGGGCTGGCCGGTGACAGAAAGACCAATTATGTGATTAGAGGGTTAGAATTTGAGCCAAGTGATATCAGCCCTGACCTCCAGGGAGGGGAGAGGGTCGACTAGAGACTGAGTTCAGAAAGTGACCAGTGTTTCAATCAATCATGCACACATAATGAAACCCAACAAAAACTCTGAACTTGAGGCTCAAGTGTGTATCCTGATTGACAGTACTCTGCATATTGTACACACCAATGTGCTCAGAGGATGATGCATCCCAACTCTGCAGGGAGAGGACACCAGAAGCTTCCCAGCTAGGACCCTCCCAGACCTCTCCCTATCTGTCTCTTCTTTTGATTGATTCATATTCATAATCTTTTTATGATAATAAAACTAATTTTAAAAATTGTATAGCTCTTTCCTGAGTTCTATTTATCTTTCTAATGAATTATGAAACTTGAGAGGATTGTGGGAACCCTGAACTTGTAACCAGTTGGTCAAGAGTGAAGGTGGCCTGGGGACCCCTGGGCTGGACTTGCAGCTGATGTCTGACGTGAGCCTCATTTCAGGCATCAGCTGCAAGTCCAGGGGTCCCTAGGTCCCCAGGAAGTTTATCCTCACTCTGGATGCTTATTGTCAGAAGCCATTGCACTCTTTTAAAAAGGACTGATAAAGCTGATAATATTAAACTCAAAATTTTCTGCACAACCTCCTCAGAAGTAATGTAAAAAGACCAATACAAACTGGGGGAAATGTTTGCAACTAATATCACTGAAAATGACTAATTTTTCTAACAAATAAAGAACATCAGTACTTTGGGAGGCCAAGGCAGGAGGATCACTTGAGCCTAGGAGTTCAAGACTAATGTGGGCAACATTGTGAGACCTCATGCCTACAAAGAATTGTTTTAAAATTGGCCAGGCATGATGGTGTGCACCTGTAGTTCCAGCTACTCAGGAGGCTGAGGTGGGAGGATTGCTTGAGCCGGGGAGGTCAAGGCTGGAGTGAGCTGTGATTGCGCCACTGCACTCCAGGCTTGGTGACAGAGTGAGACCCTGTTTCAAAATAAAAAGGAAAAAAAAAGAACATCTACAATACAAAAAAGATGAAAAGCCCAGTGAAAAAAGAAGCTTAACCAAAAAATGAAATATAAATGTCTTTTAAATTTATGAAAAGATGTTCAACATCACCACAATGAAAAATTGCAAAATGATACTTCCTGAGATGTAAAATTTTTACCAGATAAGTAAAAATCAAAAAGTTCAATGCCAAACTGTGTGTGGAAGAAGTAGGAAGTAAGCACTCTCATTCTTTCTGGAGGAAGTATAAGTCTGTATATCCTCCAGGAAGGGCAATTTGGCAATAACTATCAAAATATTACTGCAAGCCGGATGCAGTGGCTCATGCCTGCAATCCCAGCACTTTGGGAGGCTGAGGTGGGTGGATCACCAGAGGTCAGGAGTTCGAGACCAACCTGTCTAACATGGTGAAATCTCATCTCTACTAAAAATGCCAAAAAAATTAGCCAGGCATGGTGGCTGGTGCCTGTAATCCCAGCTACGCAGGAGGCTGAGGCAGGAGAATCACTTGAACCTGGGAGGCATAGGTTGCCATGAGCTGAGATCACAGCACTGCACTCCAGCCTGGGCAACAGTGCAGGATTCCATCTCAAAAAAAAAAAAAATTTTTTTAAATTTTAAACCCAAAATATTACTGCAAATGTCTTTATATGCAGTCGTGTTAGTTTTCAAAACTGATTCTATGGATATACTTGCTCGTGTGTAAAATTATTTATATACAAATTATTTATGACAGTATTGTTTCTAGTAGTAAAATATTGGAAATATTCTAAATATTCATCAATAGGAGAGTGGTCAGATAGTTACGCAACAACCATACAATAAAAATAATTCCTATATCCATAGCAATAAATGAAGAGGGAAGCTTTTATGTACTTCGTGAAAAATATAGTAAGTGAAAAAGAGGGGTCCAGCAAAGTGGGTGTTGTATGCTACTAGTTTGTAAAAATTTAAAAAGAATAGCAGAGGCGTACTGGTCTGCTAGGGCTGCCTTAACAAATACCACAGACTGGGTGGCTTAAACAACATAAATTTTCTCTCAATTCTGAAAGCTAGAAATCCAAGATCAAGGTGTCAGCAAGTTTGGTTTTTCCTGGAGGCTCTCGTCTTGACTTGCAAATGGCCATCTTCTCCTTGTATCTTCACGTGGTTTCCCTCTGTGTGTGTTTGTCTTCATCTCCTCCTCTTATAAGGACATCATATTGGCATAGGGCCCGCCCACACGACTTCACTTTACCTTAATTATCTCTTTAAATGCCCCATCTCCAAATGCAGGACATAATGGGGATTAAAGCTTCAGCATAAGAATTTGGGGAATACAAATTCAGTTCATAACAGGGCGCAATAAGGAAGATAGATATACAGATCTATGTCTATATATGCATAAAATATCTTGGATATACACAAGAAACCATTAATATCATTTGTCTTCAAGGTGCAGCCCTGTGTGGCTGGAGGAGCGGAGGGAAGGGTGACATTTCATTATATGCCTTTTTGAAGTGTCTGAATTTTGGATCATTGTTTATATTTAAAAATATACAAATTAAAAATTGTTTAAATGAAGAAGTTGGATTGGAGTCCAGGACTTCAGACCATATATGGCATCTGGTGGGAAGACTGTGTATCTGCTGATGAAATAACAAGTCCTCACACCCTTCCAGGATAGTAATTGTCTGCCTGGCACTTATGTAATGGAGATAAACCTACTGGAAGCCAGTACTATCACAAGATGAATGCTTCCTATTTTAAAGACAAGCACCTGAGCATTTATCTATTTTCACAATCCAATTTTCTGTGACAGCAGCATTTTTCCATCACTAACTTCAATGTGCAGGATAATGCATTTGTAGCTGACAACTATTTTACAAATAGTAAAGAATGTAGCATAATAATGTATGTTCACTTGGGCTAAGACATAAGTAATTGAACATTTTTATAAGGTAGCTATAGCTGAAATAATACGTACTTTATTGCCACAAGATAGGGGAATAATAGCTATGCCTTAATAATCTCAGTGTTAAGAATAAATTTCCCAATACCTCTTAGAAAGGTGAAAGAAGTATAGACAATAGGACTAGAAATACTACATGTTTTGAGGAGTAGTAATAATAACTAGTGGTGCAGTTGTTTTGTGCTATATATGTTCAAAGTGCTTTTCACTTGCTCATTTATTCCAACTATTATTTGAAGATAAATTTTGACTCATATTTTATACATGAAAAAAATATGAGGCAGTATAGCACAAAAATGGCCAGCATCGATTCTGAGTGCTCATGAAATTCAAAGACTGTTTGTGTGGTATTTGTTATATCTAGAGATATTGCCAATTTAGAGAAATTGGACCATTCTTAAATTGGCTGATGGGTCCTCCTTATACCAAGAAAATGTGATTCAGGGACCAAACCTGAAGTTAAAAAACATGCAAGAGAAGACAAGAACTCCTACACAGTACATATTTGTTTATTTTTTGAGCAATAATTGCAGTATACTGAGAGTTTTTATTTCATTTTATCTTTACCATGAGAAATACACAGAAAAATTCTCATTTTTAAAAACTGTCAAAGACACATGATATTAATAATATAATGTACTTAATAATATAAAGACTGTGTTACTTTCTGCCTATGCTATTGAATATTTCAATACATATCTGCAGATGACCCTAAAAACCCACAAAGTCCAAAACTGAAGTATGTGATGGAATTCCAATGACAGACAGTAACTGAACATGAAAGAGTTCTTCTTTCCCCTCCAAAATTTACTATTCAGCCATCAGCTATGTAGAGCTGAATGGGACAGCCACTCTCCAAGGTTCTGAGGACCTGACAGGGTCCCGGTCTACTCTTCTCATCACAGCATAATGAATGCATTTGCAGATTGAGAATATTCACTCCCTGATATGGTTTGGATTTATCTCTCCACCCAAATCTCATGTTGAATTGTAATCCCCAGTGTTGGAGGAGGGGCCTGGTGGGAGGTGATTGGATCATGGAGGTAGATTTCCCCCTTGCTAGTCTTGTAATAGCAAGTAAGTTCTCACAAGATCTGGTTGTTTAAAATTGTATAGCACCTCCCCACTTTTCTCTCTTCCTCCTCCAGCCATGTAAGATGTGCCTACTTCACCTTTGCCTTCCACCATGATTGTAAGTTTCCTGAGGCCTCTCCAGCCATGCTTCCTATGCAGCCTGTAGAACCGTGAGTCAATTAAACCTCTTTTCTTTATAAATTACCCAGTTTCAGGTATTTCTTTATAGCAGTGCAAGGACAGACTAATACACTCCCTCACTTTGGTTCCAAGTGAAAGATCTGTTTGTGATTATACTATCAGGAATTCACTTGAGTTGCCTATGGACTAGACAGAGATGAGGAGCCTGTTCAGGGAATACTTAAACTAATCAAAGCAACTTTACTAACAGGCTTATCCCAGACACAAGCTCTGAAATAGTTGGTGATGGATTCAAAGAATGAGGAGGCCAGGTGCAGTGACTCATGCCTGTAATCCCAGCACTTTGGGAGGGCCAAGGCAAGTGGATCACGAGGTCAAGAGATCGACATCATCCTGGCCAACATGGTGAAATCCCATCTCTACTAAAAATACAAAAAATAGCTGGGTGTGGTGGTGCGTGCCTGTAGTGCCAGTTTCTTGGGAGGCTGAGGCAGGAGAATCACTTGAACCCTGGAGGTGGAGGTTGCAGTGAGTCAAGATTGTACCACTACACTCCAACCTGGTGACAGAGCAAGATTCCATCTCAAAAAAATAATAAATAAATAAAAATTAAAAAAAGAATGAGGAGTACTATTTTCAAGTTTAGCTACATATAGCTACCCTACAAAGATGACCTCCAGGGAACCACACTTTCTGATATTCATGTCTTGGAGAGTCCTCTCCCACATTGAATCTCTGCTGGCCTGTGACTCACATCAACCAAGAGAATGTGGTAGAAATCTTACCATGCCAATTCCAGGCCCAGCCTTAAGAGGCTTGGCAGCATCTGCTTCTCATTTTTTGGATCACATGCCTTTAGGAACTTTTAACTACCATGTGAAAAGTCACATGAAAAGTTACCACGTGGAGAGAAGTCCCAAGACTGGAGGGAGAGAGGCAGTGTGTGTGTGTGGGGAGACAGAGAGAGAGAGAGAGAGAGAGAAGAGGCCCAGTGGAGCTCCAGCCATTCCCTCCAGGGCTGCATGTGGATGAATCATCTTGGACCTCTTCAGCCCAAGCAAGCCACTGGCCTCACATGGAACAGAAGAACCACACAGCTGAGCTCAGTCAGAATCACAAGAGATAATAAAACATTGTTTGCTTTAGACCACTGAGTTGTGAGGTGGTTTGTTACCCAGAAATAAACAACTGAGACACAGATCCAGACCAATTTCATCAGAAATGTGCTAGGCATGTCTGTCTTGTTGCCCACTAGCATCACAAATTCAGCTTGCCCACAATGGAACTAATCATTTCCCCCATGCCCTCTCCACTCCTGTGGCCCTCATAACAATGACTGTACCACCATCCACAGAGTTGCCCAGTGGCCCTCTGGAACGAAAGGGAGAAACTCATTAGGTTTAAAGCTGAGATGACTGGGATAATACATACCCAGGCCTAGCAATGATGGCCTTCTGATAAAACACTTGAATAAATGAACGAACAGATGCCATTCCACAAATTGTCCTGTACTCTCATATTTCCATTTCTCATGCTGCCTCTTTTACTCCCAACACTATCCCTCTCATAATTAATTAGCTTAACTCCTTACCTGTAAGACCAAGCTAGGGCAGGGTGTGGTGCTCAAACCTCCTGTAATCCCAGCATTTTGGGAGGCTGAACTGGAAAGATTGCTTGAGGCTAGGAGTTTAAGATCAATCCAGGCAGCACAATGAGACCCCCATCTCTAAAAAAAATAAAATTAATAAAATTTTAAAAAAATTAATTAGCTGGGCACAGTGGCTCACACCTTTCTCAGCTACTGGGGAGGCTGAGGTGGGATTATCGCTGTGCCGGGAGTTTGAGGTTACAGTGAGTTATGACGGCACAGCTGCACTGCAGCCTGAGTGAGAGAGCGAGAGCCTGTCTCAAGAAAAGAAAAAGTCAGAGTTAGAAGTTCCCTTTTCCTGGTGTCTCCCTGATCTTCATCCCACTTCTCTGTGTTCCCAGAACAGCCACACACACTGTGAGGGCTATGGCATGGTGAACAGCACATGCACACGAACGGCACAGCAGCTTCTGCTGCATGCCATGGGGTAGCTGTGTCTTTGATGTGTCTCCTGATGTTTCTCTCCCTTATCACTCACCACTTCGCTTTATACCACTGAAGAAGCTCAGCCGTCAGGGATTTCACTCAAGTAAAAAGAATGAGCAGGTACTGCCTAGAACAGAAAAGTCCTTGATCTGCTTTGAACCAGAAAGTCAAGGCTGACTTTCTGGAGCCTGTCATGAGACAACAATCAAACAATTCAGACTTTTGGAGACAAAAAGGGATTTTTAGACTCCCCTTACAGGCTGACTTGAACTAGACAGTTTGGGGTCCAGACAGTCCTACTGACTTTCGGGGGAGCCTCACAGAGAGCTGGGGAGGCTGCCATGGGGCTCATGCATAAGGGTGAGCTGACCAGGAGCAAGGCAGTCGCTACCACTGGGGTCAGATGGAGGTCCAGGTTGAAGCTGGGAAGACCTGCAGCTCCCCAGAGCTGGGGTAGGGTCAGACAGGTGAGTTATAAAAGCCCCAGCCTCTGTGCTGAGACACCAGACCCCAAATTATTATAGATCAGCTTCAGATATATCAGTGCCCAGGGCCTGCACAGCTACCAAAAGAGTCACGTGGGGGCCAGGCACAATGACTCACATCTGTAATCCCAGCACTTTGGTAGGCCAAGGCAGGAAGATTGCTCGAGTCCAGGAGTTCAAGAACAGCCTGAGCAGCATATCAAGACCTTGTCTCTACAAAAAATATTAAGAAATTAGCCAGATGTTGTGGCATGCATCTACAGTCAGCTACTTAGGAGGCTGAGGCAAGGGAATTACTTGAGTCCTGAAATTCAAGGCTGCAGTCAGCAATGATTGTACCACTGCATAACAACCTGGGTGACAGAACAGGCTCTGTCTCAAAACAACAACAACACATTAAAAAAATCAGGTGAGGCCACCATATAAGAGCAGAGACCACAGGCCATCACTTCAATACCGGGGTCAGCTGGAGCCAACAGAGAAAAACATGTCAGGAGGAAGTGTAAGTTCTTCCTTAAACTCAGATGCACCTTTGGAAGGAGGAGAAAGATAGAGGAAAGAGGCTAGGTAGGGAGTGTCCTTCAAATTGACTGTTCTAAACTGCAAAGGGCTGGAAGAAGTACATTTAAAGGACACATTTAAGTTTGTCCCGTCAGCAAGAATCTCACCCAGATCCAGATGAGCTCAGACAGAAATAATAGAGGTATGTTGGTTTTGCACATCTAAGCGTACTGCATAAATTTCAACTCCCACTGTAATCATTCAGGCTGGGTGACCTTGATCAGGCCATTAATCCCCCCAGGTTGCAGATTCCCCATCCATAAAGTGAGGATATTGGTACCTACATCAGAGCCACTTGGTGAGGACTCAATGATCTAAGATCTTTCAAGAACAGTGCTGGAAGTAGGGTCAGCCCTAAATGTGGCAGGAGTGCCCATTCCTTCTATGATAATTGCATGAAATTTGTATTACTGACTGTCTTCACCATCTTGCTGTCTAGGCATCGAGTTCACTAGATTGTGAGCAACTCAAAGACAGACTATTGTTTTGGTTTTGTGTTTTTGGCGCTGAGCATAGGGCTGGGCATGTGGTAAGTGCTCAGATATGTTTGTTGAATCAATTTCTCTTGACAGGTAAAGATGAGACAGGCTCAAGGCTGGGAGGCCTCCAGAAGGAAGGCTGGCAGCATAGAGAATAAGACTCTCAGAAATTCGACTGGTCCTGCCACCGGGAGCCCTCTCCCTCCCCAGCAGGACCCGTCCATCATGCAGGAGCCGCCATGGAGCCCTGGGTTTGATGCTTTGGGCCTTACTAGTCAAGGCAGGCCTAGGCCGTTGTTGTTCACAAAGGCTGTCAGATGCTAATGACATGAGGACGCTGGCCATCTGCCACTGGAACCTGAACAGCTGCTTAGCAGGGAGAGGCGTGCCATCTCTCTACCAAGAGTCTGAAGGGGAAGCTTCAGGTCTAAGAAATCATGAGCAAAAGCCAGGCAGGAAGGAGCAATGAGGAATTTGCTTGATTAATGGGAATAACTAATCTACTGCGTATTTACTCCATACCAAGCAGTGTGCCCAGACTTTCTGTGTCACCTCATCGAATCTCCAAAACTCCAGAGAAGATTCAGGATTATGAATCCCAGTTTACAAGTGAAAAAATGAAACCCACAGAGAAGTCAAGTTATTTTCCCAGGGACACAGAGCTAGCAAGAGGTGCAATGGTGTCTTGGACCTAGGCGGTCTGACCCCACACTGGGGCAGACCAGCACATGCTGCCCCGAAGTATGAAGGATTGCTGAGCTGAAGGCAGTTAGGAAGAAGCAGACCCAGGAAAGCTTTCTGCTCTCCCTCTATTTGCCTAAAATCAACACATAGATTTCCAAAGACAAAAGGTATCCTGGCCACCCACCACTTCTACTACAGAGAAAAAAGTTTAACCACTGAAGACAACTTTGGACTCTTATTGGCCTGGAGATGATACATGAAGAATGCTTTGCTAACCAACCTTTGGCTGCCATTTATTTGTCTTCTTCCAAGATCCTACCTCCAGAAAATCAAAGTCTTTTTCCTTGTCCTGTAACTTCTCTAAAAGTTTACTGTTCTTACGTTGGTTAAAGTTGAATGGGTATTATTTAGTTTTTACACAAATTGAACATTGAAATAAAAGCACAACAGGATTATCATAAAACACTAATCTGCTCTTTTTTACAGTTTACAGAATTTTCTGTAAATTTTCTGTAAATTTTACAATTTACAGAAAATTGTACAGGGTTATAAAAGGTTTATGAGAATCTTGCCTTATGGTCAAACTGATTAAAATCAGACAGATTTGTGGAACAGACAAAACAACATGTGGAGACTCACACTGTGGACTTTTGCTGCAATTTTGCTGCAAGAATCACTGCAGGAACATACTAGGAAAACCGAAAGAATTCATGGATCATTTGATGTAAATAGCATGCTGCTTCAAATTCTGAAAGACACGTAAAATCTGTGAGTCCTCAAAGTGTAAGAGGGGGAAAACCTGCCTCTGAACACACATCCCCACTGGGGAATCTGAAAATCCAGATTACAGGAGAAAGATTTAACCTTACCTGGAGCTGAAACGGATTCAGTGTGAAACATAAATGTAGAAGCGGTGGCAGGAAGAGCCTTATAGGCACTCCCATTCTCCAGCTCAAGCCCAGGGAAGCCATCCCTGACTCTATCTCACAGGGGCCCTCGGGGAAGGCAGCCAGCAGAATTTGGGAGGGGTTACAGGATGAAAAAAGCTCCCAAATGAACTCTGTAATAATTTTGACAGGGGCAAACTCTCTTGAGCAGAATCCGGGGGGTAAACAGGAACTGCTACAGAAAGGAGTGCGGGAACCACAGCTGACAGTATGAGTAGACGGGGAGGAAAGAAAGCTGAAAGCAATGCTTGCTTTCCCAGAAGGGAAGCTTACAGCCTGGGGCAAGGTCTGAGTCCTGCATGCAGGCTGCCTAGAGATAAACTTGGTGCTGTTATTGGGGCATAGCAGGAGCAAGACTGACCTCGCCAGCTGTGTAGGAGCTGGGTGAGGCCTATTGCTACCAGCTTTCCCCCATTCCCTGGTGATACAGGCAGCCATAATCCCCCCTGGGAACATAACTGCATTGGCTCGATAACCACTCCCCATCCACCACAGTGGCCACAGCAAGCCCTGCCCAAGGAGAGTCTGAGCTCAGACCCCCACAACCTTGCCCCACCTGGTGGTATTTCTCTACCTGCCCCCATAGCCCAATCATAAAAAAAACATAAACTTTTGGGAGATTTATGGCCCCACCCATCACCTGGGAAACCAGAGTACTTCCTGTGGTCAACTCAGGGCAAGCTTATATTCCCTACTATAACTACAGCTGGTGCTCTCTTAAAAGTGCCACCTCCTGACTGGAGGCCAACCAACTCAGGCCATTACAGCAACTCATGACAGAATAACCCTGCTCCAAGGAAGGAGAAGACAACAGCTTATACTACTGCCTGCAACATCCTGGCTAACCAGGGGTCCTGAGTCTGTCCACATGACAACTTCACCACTAGCATACATTCAAGAAAGCCAGCACACTAAGCATATCTACAACCAAGGACTTTCACAGAGTCTGCTTCATTCCCCTGCCACCTCCACCAGAGCAGGTGCTGGTATCCATGGCGGGGAGACCTGAAGATGTGTCACATCACAGGACTCTTTGCAGATATTCCTCAGCACCAGCCCAGAGCCTGGAGCCCTACTGGGTGGCTAGATGCAGAAGAGCAATAACAATCATTGCAGTCTGGCTCTCAGGAAGCCCCATCCCTAGGGGAAGGTGGTGTGGAATACCCTGTGGACAAACGAATCTGAACAGCAGCCCTTGGGTTCTAGATTTTTCCACTGAAGTAGTTTACCCAAATGAGAAGAAATCAGAAAAGTCATTCTGGTAATGTGACAAAAAAAAGGTTCTACAACATCCCCAAAAGACCACATTGGCTCCCCAGCAAGGGATCCAAACCAAGAAGTCTCTGAATTGCTAGATAAAGAATTCGGAAGGTTGATCATTAAGCTACTGAAGGAGAGGCCAGAGAAAGGTGAAAACCAACTTAAGGAAATTTTAAAACATACAGTATAATGGATTAAAAATTCTCCAGAGAAACAGATATCATAAAGAAAAAACAATTACAGCTTCCAGAAATGAAAGATGCACTTAGAGAAATACAAAGTGCACTGGAAAGTGTCAATAACAGACTGGAACAAGTAAAAGAAAGAACTTCAGAGTTCGAAGACAAGACTTTTGAATTAACCCAATTAGACAAAGACAAAGAAAAAAAGTTTTTTTAATGAACAAAGCCTCCAAGAAATTTGGGATTATTTCAAGTGGCCAAATCTAAGAATAATTGGTAATCCTAAGGAAGAAGGGAAATCTAAAAGTTTGGAAAATTTATTTGAGGAAATAATCAAGGAAAACTTCCCTGGTCTCACTAGAGATCTAGACATCCAAATACAAGAAGCTCAAAGAACAACTGGGAAATCACCACAAAAAGATCATCACCTAAGCACATAGTCATCAGATTATCTAAAGTCAAGACAAAGAAAACAATCTTAAGAACTGTGAGGCAAAAGCATCAGGTAAACCATAAAGGAAAACTTATCAGATTAACAGCAGATTTCTCAGCAGAAACCCTACAAGCCAGAAGGGATGGGGTTCTATCTTTAGCCTCCTCCAACAAAACAATTGCCAGCCAGAATTTTGTATCCAGCAAAACTAAACTTCATAATGGAAGGAGAGATAAAGTCTTTTTCAGACAAACAAATGCTAAGAGAAATTGCCACTACCAAGCCAGCACTACAAGAAATGCTAAAGGAGTTCTAAATCTTGAAACAAAACCTCAAAACAGAACCTCTTTAAAGCATAAATCTCACAGGACCTATAAAACAATAACACAATGGAAAAAAATCAAGGTATTCAGGCAACAGCTAGCATGACGAATAAAATGGTACCTCATATCTCAATACTAACATTGAATGTAAATGACCTAAATGCTCCACTTAAAAGATACAGCATGGCAGAATGGATAGAAATCCACCAATCAAGTATCTACTGTCTTCAAGAGACTCACCTAATGCATAAGGAGACACACAAACTTAAGGTAAAGGGGTGGAAAAAGATATTCCATGCAAATGGAAGCCAAAAGCGAGCAGGAGTAGCTATTCTTGTATCAGATAAAACAGACTTTAAAGCAATAACAGTTAAAAAGACAAAGAGGAACATTATGTAATGATAAAAGGATCAGACCAACAGGAAAATATCACAATCCTAAATATATATGCACCTAACACTGAAGCTCTCAAATTTATAAAACAATTGTTATTAGACCTAAGAAATGAGATAGATGACAACACAATAATAGTGGGGGACTTCAATACTCCACTGACAGCACTAGACAGGTCATCAAGACATAAAGTCAACAGAGAACAAATGGACTTAAGCTACACCCTAGAACAAACGGACTTAACAGATATTTACAGAACATTCTACCCAACAACTGCAGAATATACATGCCTTTCATCAGCACATGGAACATTCTCCAGGATAGCCGATATGATAAGCCACAAAACAAGTCTCAATAAATTTAAGAAAATTGAAATTATATCAAGTACCCTCTCAGACCCCAGTGGAATAAAACTTGAAATTAACTTCAAAGGAACCCTCAACACTATACAAATACATGAAAATTAAATAATCTGCCTCTAAATAATCTTTGGGTCAACAATAAAATCAAGATGGGAATTTTAAAATTCTTTGAAGTGAACAATAATAGTGACACAACTTATCAAAACTTTTGGGATACAGCAAAAGTGGTGCTAAGAGGAAAGTTCTCAGCATTAAATGCCTACATCAAAAAGTCTGAAAGAGCACAAATAGATAACCTAATGTCACACCTCAAGGAACTAGAGAAACAAGAACAAACCAAACCCAAACCCAACAGAAGGAAAGAAACAGCAAAGATCAGAGCAGAACTAAATGAAATTGAAACAAAAAAAATACAAAAGATAAATGAAACAAAAGCAGGTCATTTGAAAAGATAAACAAAATTGATAGACCATTAGTGAGATTAACCAAGAAAAGAAAAGAGAAGATCCAAATAAACTCAATTAAAAACAAAATGGGAGATATTACAACCGATACCACAGAAATACAAAAGATCATTCAAAGCTCTGAACACCTTTGTACACAAACTAGAAAATCTAGAGGAGATGGATAAATTCTTGGTAATATACAACCCTCCTAGATTAAATCAGAAAGATATAGAAACTCTGAACAGACCAATAACAAGTAACAAGATTGAAACAGTAATTTAAAAATTGCCAACAAAAAAAAAAATCCAGGACACAGGTGAATTCACAGCTGAACTCTATCAGACATTCAAAGAAGAATTCATACCAATCTTACTGAAACTATTCCAAAAGACAGAGAAAGAAGGAATCCTCCCTAAATCATTCTATGAAGCCAGTATCACCCTAATACCAAAACCAGGAAAGGACATAACAGAAAAAGAAAACTACAGACCAATACTCTTGGTGAACATAGATGCAAAAATCCTCAACAAAATACTAGCTAACAAAATGCAATGGCATATCAACAAGCTAATATATCATGATCAAGTGGGTTTCACACCAGACATGCAGGGATGGTTTAACATATGCAAGTCAATAAATGAGATACTTCACATAAACAGAATTAAAAACAAAAATCGTACGAATGTCTCAATAGATGCAGAGAAAGCATTTGACAAAATTCTAATATCCCTTTATGATTAAAACCTTCAGCCAAATCAGCATAAAGGGACATACCTCAAGGTAATTAAAGCCATCTATGACAAACCCACAACCAATATGAGACTGAACAGGGAAAAGTTGAAAGCATTCCCCATGAGAACTGGAACAAGACAAAGATGTCCACTTTCACCCCTGCTATTCAGCATTGTTCAGAAAGTCCTAGCCAGAGAAATCTAACAAGAGAAAAAAATAAAGGGCATCCAAATCAGTAAAGAGGAAGTCAAACTGTCACTGTTTGCTGATGATATGATTATATACCTAGAAAACCCTAAAGACTCATACAAACTGATAAATGAATTCAGCAAAGTCTCATGATACAAAATCAATGTACACAAATCAGTAACACTGTTTATACACTAACAATGACCAAGTTGAGAATCAAATCAAGAGCTCAACCCCTTTTACAAGTACAAAAAAAACAAAAAAAACACTTAAAAATATACATAATCAAGGGGGTAAAAGATCTTTACAAGGAAAACTACAAAACACTGCTAGAAGAGGTCATAGGTGACACAAACAAATGGAAACACATCCCATGCTCATGGGATGGGTAGAATCAGTATTATGAAAATGACCATACTAACAAAAGCAATCTACAAATTCAATGCAATTCCCATCAAAATACCATCACCAGAACTAGAAAAAACAATTCTAAAATTTACAGGGAACCAAAAAAGAGCCTACATAGCCAAAGCAAGACGAGGCAAAAAGAACAAATCTGGAGGCATCACATTACCTGACTTCAAACAATACTCCAAGGCTATAGTAACTAAAACAGCATGGTACTGGTATAAAAAATAGAGACATTGACCTATAGAAGAGAATAGAGAACCCAGAAAGAAAGCCAAATATTTACAGCCAACTGATCTTCAACAAAGTAAACAAAAACATAAAGTAGGGAAAGGAACCCTATTCAACAAATGGTGCTGAAGTAATTGGCAAGCCACGTGTAGAAGAATGAAGCTGGATTCTCATCTCTCACCTTACACAAAAATCAATGTAAGATGGATCAAAGACTAAAATCTAAGACCTGAAACCATAAAAATTCTAGACAATAACACTAGAAAAAGTCTTCTAGACATTGGCTTAGGCAAAGAGCTCATGACCAAGAACTCAAAAACAAATGCAACAAAAACAAAGATAAATAGTTTGGACCTAATTAAACTAAAAAGTTTCTTTACAGCAAAAGAAATAATTAGTAAACAGATAACCCACAGAGTGGGTTTCTGCTTGAAATATTGTCGATCCTTTCTGTTTTGTTTTTCAGAGCCAAGAAAACTTTTTGGGGGTTACTATTTACAGCTTTTGGCAATTGAGTGGAGCATACACCTATGAGCAAAATTTGGAGCATAGCCCCTTCTACCTGATTTCTCTAGAATTTCAAAACTATTCATGAGTATTCTTAACTTATGGCAATATAGTTATTTGCATAAGTGCAATAAAAATCTGTTTTCTTTGTAACAGGACACAGTTGGAGAAACTGGTTATTTTACCAGGGCCTTGGCTGGAATGGTATTCTTTTAAATATAAACAGACTGCTTTAAGGAATCAAAGTTGACTTATAGAGCCAATAAAAGCCCCTAGGGAAAGCTAGTCTCATTCCTTGTCTACACAGTCTTTGTACAAGGTTCCTGACCTGCGGTAGGTAAAGAATAAAGAATGTCACTTTCTGACAGGCCCAGGAGCTGCAAGTTATCTTGGGACCTCAAGAGGAGAGGAATTTACCCCTCAGGCAGTTATTTGCAAGTACAAACCCGTGGCTGGGCTCAAGACTTTGAGAGGTCCAATCTGAGATTCCTTGTGGAACAAAGTTCCATCAAAGCCAGTTTTAAAAGAGCCTGTATGGTGAATAATTATTCTTCATGCACTTTATACAAATAATCAGGCCAAGTGTAGTCAGGTTAAAACTTATCTTGCAAACAAATCAGTCTACCATGATTGGTTTTTAATAAAAGTGGGGGTTGGAGAGACAAAAAAACCCATGAATTGCCCTCCCTGTGTTTAGCATATAATAAAGAAAAACCATAAGTATATTCAGTCAGGCAGTTCATACTGCTGCTCTGTCTATTGAGGAGCCATTCTTCTGTTTCTTTACTTCTCTAATAAACTTGCTTTCACTTTTAAATGAATTTAGTGTTCTTTGTTGAGGATGCTATATAAGCTGAAATCAAAGCCACTTCTTTGAGAACTACTCAATTTCTGAGTGATTCCATGTGTATGTGAAACAAACATGTGAATAAACTGTTGGGTTTTTTCTTGTTAATCTGTCTTTTATAACTGGAGTCTGTTCCAACTAAGAACCTATGGTTGTCACTATTTTTCTCCAACACCATACAGGGGACCCACCGAGGAGAGGGTCACATGACACCACATGTGCTTCTCATCAGCCTTAGAACACTTTCCAGCTGGGACATACTCCTGTGTCTCCATCTTTCCTACTAGACCAGAATTTGCCACATCTATTCTCTTTTTAGTCCATCCGACACACCCATCCTCCGCCCTGCCACACACACACTATACACATGCGAACATCTCCAATTAAATTAGACTATAGAGGGCTTTGGGATGGAGGGAGGTGCTAGGACCCCAAGCCCTGCTCTGCCTGTAAGCAGCAGTTCACTGACCCATTTGCTTTTCTGAGAAATGTGACTAGATAACTCCTGAGAGCTTCCAGCTCTAACAGTCGATCATCTAGTAAATTGCTACCCAAAATGATTCTATTTCACAGGACTGTATCCAGCCTATGTGCAGATTATCAACCCCCAGGTAGGCTCTGGCAAAGAAAAAATGCTAGCCACCTACTTTGCAGACCCTGAGGCTGTGGTTTATATAAATAGGGACTGCTGTGGCTTGAAAGCCTGTATTCCTGAGGCCAGGCACAATGGCTCATGCTTGTAATCCCAGCAGTTTTGGAGGCCAAGGTGGGAAGATTGCTTGAGGCCAGGAGTTTGAGACCAGCCTGGACAACATAGCCAGACCCCATCTTTACAAAAATAAATTAAAATAAAGCATTAGCCAGGTGTGATGGTGCACACCTGTAATCCCAGGAGGCTGAAGTAGGAGGAACACTTATGCCCTTGAGTTTGAGGCTTCGGTAAGCTGTAATTGCACCACTGCACTCCAGGCTAGGTGACAGGATGAGACCCTGTCTCGAGAAAAAAAAAAAAGAAAGTGTGTGTTTCCTATCAGTAGCCTTTACCCAGAAATGTCATGAGATCATCTCACTAGGCAGCAGACAAATTATATCAATTCTATCCATTACACAAATACTCCAGACAGTTTCCTCGATTTGCAGCCCCTGGGGACTCCAGAGACAGGGCATTGACAGCAGCATGTGATGTTGATATGCTCAAATCAATGTTTTAAACATTGACCTCCAAAACTAATAAGACTAAGGAAAATAAGCAGCCCAATTTCTATTTCTTCAATCTTTGAGCAGGAGCAAACCAGACTTTTTGGCCAAATTCTTAGATTTTTAGCAGAGCAACAAGAATGTTGACACTTAACAACTTCTGAAGGACCTACGGAAATTGCTCAACAAGACGGTACAGATGCGTGGGCCGTTCAGGTAACTGGAAGCCCTAGGGAGCACTTCCCCCTGCCGCACTGGCAGGTTAAGAACCTGTTGGCCACAGGCCAGGCCTCATTCATCATCACCCGGGTGCCGTCTCCTGACATCAGTGAATTTTCGGCCCCTTGGCAGCACCTGTCTGGCGGCCTGGGCGATCAGCTGCTCTCCTGTGGCTCTGGCTGAGCACAGGGGACAGCCTTGGCCCAGCCCTGTGGAATCTTCCAGTCCACGCCCTCCTCCTCTTGGCAGCCCAGCATACACACAACCCCGAGGGGACCAATGAGCAGTGAGTTTAGTTTCCCTGCATTCAATGGGAGGGCACCAGATGGAAGGCCGCAGAACGCACCAAGCCAGGGCCTTTGTGGGGAGGTGGGCTGTTGGGGGGCTGTCACCATAACAACGGGAAAAGCACCGCTAAAGTTTCTATTTTGGTGCTGCCACTAATTACTATGAACGTTTCATTCGGCCCTGTGATCAGCCATCCCCAGAGCCGCCTGTTACCGGCAGATGGCTTGTTTTCTTTTCTCTAGAAAGTTAGCCAAAGACCACAGTTGTGTTTGGTTGTTTCATTCTTTTTTAAAACACCCAGTGGCCTAAGAATGCTTTGTTTTTGCATTTTGTTGTAAGAGTCAGATGCCTCTAGATTTTCTCCAAACACACACTATTCTGGGAAATAAAAGGCAGGCCTAGTAGCATTGACTAATTTAGTGTTTAAATGTATGTATGAGTGAGAAAAAGGATAGTTATGCCCTTACAAGTAGAAATACTTAGCAGATCTGACAAGTAGATACATATGAGGTTATTTTTAGAAGTGCAACTTTCCCCATTTATTGTTTTATTTTTTAAGAGTTAAGGTCTCGTTCTGTTTCCCAGACTAGAGTGCAGTGCCACAATCGTAGCTCATTGCAGCCTTGAACTCCTGGGCTCAAGCGATCTTCCTTCCTTAGCCTCCCTAGTAGCTGGGACTACAGGTGTGAGCCACCATATCCAGCTAAATTTTTTTGTTGAGATAAGGTCCAGCTATTTTGCCCAGGGCGGTCTCAAACTCCTGGTTTCAAGTTATCCTCCAGCCTTGGTCTCCCCAAATGCTAGGATTACAGGCATGAGCCACCACACTCAGCCTTCCTATTTATACACTAAAAATTTTAAGTGAAACCCCATCTCTACTAAAAATGAAAAAATTAACTGCACGTGGTGGTGGTGCATGCCTGTAATCCCAGCTACTCGGAATAAGGGAAGAGATCACCACTCATATTGTCTTATGCCCAATTTCTGCCTCCAAAGAAAGAAGAAGTAAAAACTAAAAGGCAGAAATGAAATTCACAAGCAGACAGCCCAGAGCCACACCCTGGGTCTGGTAGTTAAAGATTCACCCCTGACCTAATTGGTTATGTTATCTATAGATTACAGACATTGTATAGAAAAGCACTGTGAAAATCCCTGTCCTGTTCTGTTCCGTTCTAATTACTGGTGCATGCAGTCCCCAGTCACGCACCCCCTGCTTGCTCAATCGATCAAGACCCCCTCACACGGACCCCCTCAGAGTTGTGAGCCCTTAAAAGGGACAAGTATTGCTCACTCAGGGAGCTTGATTGTTTGAGATGTGAGTCTTGCTGAAGCTCCCTGCTGAATAAAGCCCTTCCTTCTTTAACTCAGTGTCTGAGGGGTTTTGTCTGCGGCTTGTCCTGCTACATTTCTTGGTTCCCTGACTGGGAAACGAGGTGATTAACGGATGGTCGAGGCAACCCCTTAGGCTGCTTAGGCCTGCCCTATGGAGCATCCCTGTGAGGGACTGCGGCCAGCTTGAGCGAAGCAGATCCTGAGAGTGCTCCTGAGTAGACAATTGCCCCAGTGGACCGCCTCGCCAGAGCAGCGCATGGCAGGTCCCTGTGGAGGATCAGCGCAGTGGCTGAACACCGGGAAGGAACTGGTACTTGGAGTCCGGACATCTGAAACTCGGTAAGACTACTTTTTGGAACTTGCCCACTCCATTTGAGTGGAAGCATGGCCTGATCACCCACAGTGTGCCTGTACCGGCACTTTGGTTTTTGTTTTTGACTTGACTTGGATTGCTTGATACTTTGGTTTTGGTTTTGACCTGGCTTGGATTTCTTGATACTCTGATTTTGGTTTTGATTCTGGTTTGGTGTAAACTGTAAGAGTGTGTGTGTACCCTTTTTACCCGTTCTTTGTTTTGTGGTGTGCCTATGGTGTGAGCGTGGTGTTTTGTCTCGAAGAAGCATAAGTCAGGCACAAAGTAAGCCCACCCCACTAAGAACTATGCTGAAAAATTTCAAGAAAGGATTTAAGGGAGGCTATAGAGTACTATGACACCAGGAAAACTTAAAACTTTGTGTAAGATAGACTGGCCAGCATTAGAGATGTGTTGGCAATCAGAAGGAAGCCTGGACAGGTCCCTTGTTTCAAAGGTATGGCACAAGGTAACCTGTAAGCCAGGGTACCCAGACCAGTTTCCATACATAGACACTTGGTTACAGCTGGTTTTAGCCTCCCGCCAACAGTGGTTGAGAGAACAGCAGCATAAGGGGCTGGCAGAGGCAAGGAAAGACCAGCAGACAGAGAAACAGGAAGAGACAGAGAGACAAAGTGGAAGTCAAGGAAAGAGGGGGAGAGAGAGAGAGGCAGAGAGAGAGAGAGAGAAAGAGACAGAGGCAAAAGGAAAGTCAAAGAGAAGAAGAGACAGAAAACCAAAGAGAAAAAGAAAGAGAGAGATATACAAGTAGTAATGAAAAAAAAAAAAAAACAGGCCAGGCATGGTGGCTCACTCCTCTAATTCCAGCACTTTGGGAGGCCGAGGCGGGCGGATCACTAGGTCAGGAGATCGAGACCATCCTGGCTAACATGGTGAAATCCCGTCTCTACTAAAAATAAAAAAAATTTAGCCGGGCGTGGTAGCGGGCACCTGTAGTCCCAGCTACCCGGGAGGCTGAGGCAGGAGAATGGCATGAACCTGGGGGGCGGAGCTTGCAGTGAGTGGATATCATGCCACTGTGCTCCAGCCTGGGCGACAGAGCAAGACTCTGTCTCAAAAAAAAACCAAAAAACAAAAAACAGTGTACCCTATTCCTTTAAAAGCCAAGTTAAATTTAAAACCTATAATTAATAATTGAAGGTATTCTCCATAACCCTATAACACTCCAATACCATTTTGCTGTCAGTGTAAACAAGGGCATATCCTGAAAGCACTGAGGCCTTCCTATCAAAAATCCTTAACCCGGTAACCCACAGGTGGCCCAAATGCATTCAGTCTGTAGCGGCAACTGCTTTGCTAACAGTAAAAAGTACAAAAAAAACTTTTAGAGGAAACCTCATTGTGAGTACACTTCACCCTCACCAGTTCAGAAGTATCCTAAGGTGCGGGGGGCGGTGGGGGGAAAAAGGATGATTTAACATTAACCACTGAAAAGTCCCTTAACCCAGCAGGTTTCCTAACAGGGAATCTAAATCTTAATTACCATACAAAGGTCTGACCAGACCTAGGAGGAACTCCCTTCAGGACAGGACGATGGATGGTTCCTCCCAGGTAATTGAGGGAAAAAAGAAAAGCCATCTATACCAAATCTAAGTTAATTTGGACAAAACGAGGTCTTATTAATAGCAAAAGATAATTAAAATCCCAAACTTACAAGGTTTTCAACAGAAGTAAAGTTTGCTAAAAGTTAACAGTGTAACATGTATTATAGTAACTTCTAATCTTGTGGCCTTAGACAGTCTAGTCCACAGACATAAAGGAAGTTTGCTTTAGAAAAGAATGGTTATCATCTTCGAAAAAAAAAAAAAAGGAGGTGGGGAAAGAGGGGGAAGAATTTATGTAAAAAGAGTGTTATATGGTAAATTCTTGTCCTGAAATAAATTAACTGGTTGTTTAAAGAAAGAAATGTTTGCAATAAGTCAGAAAGTTGAGGCATGTCGAAGAATTGTCTATGAAAGTCGTTAAGGAGAAAAATGTTATAAAAAAAGAATTTATGCAAGAAATATTGTATAATTTAAAAGTAACTAGGCCTCCTGAATGTAAAACTATTGGGAAAAAAACAGTTTGTGTGCAAGGTGTATACGAAAAGTAAAATATACCTTTGGTAAAGGATTATAAGGAGGCATTGTAATACCTAACCTTGTTTTAACATGAATAGACTCTCCCTTAGAAACAACACCTTGTTAGATACCTCACCTTGTTTTAATGTAAAAAGACTCACCCTTAGCTGAGAAAACCTGAGGGACTCCATTTGGCTCCTTCATTTGCAAGACATCAAGGGCTGCTTACCCATCTCTTTCCTCAAAGACTTAACTTGTGCAAGCTGACTCTCAGCATATCAAAGAGTGCGATTAACTGATAAGGTACTGAGGCAAGTAATGCCTGCAGTTTCCAGGAATTTGCTCGGGAGATAGTACCATAAAGCCCCCGCATTTGTGTCCAGCAGATAACATCCAGAGCTCCCACACCTATCACCTTGTGATGAATTTAAAGCCCCTGCACCTGGAACTGTTTGTTTTCCTGTAACCATTTGTCTTTTTAACTTTTTTATCTGTTTTACTTCTGTAAGATTGCTACAGCTAAAATCCCCCTCCCCTCTCTAAACCAAAATATAAAAGAAAATCTAACCCCCTCTTCGGGGCCAAGAGAATTTCGAGCATTAGCTGTCTCTCGGTCACCGGCTAATAAAGGACTCCTGAATTCGTCTCAAAGTGTGGCATCTCTCTAACTCGCTTGGTTACAACAGCATAAGAACATAAATTTTTGCCTACATTAAAAGGTTAAAAAAATTGTTTTGAAAGTTTAAGCAAGCTTTAAAACATTAATTATAAAAAAAATTCTGTGTGTAAACATATTAGCTAAAGTTAAAGAGGTATCACCCAGTTTTTCTGTGGTGTGTGGTGGTATTGTGGTGGACCTTTACTGGGCACTCTGCCGAATAACTGGAGTGACACTTGTGCTTTAGTCCAGTTGGCTATCCCTTTCACCCTGGCATTTCATCAACCAGAGGGAGGAAAACTAAAGACATCATAAAGCAAGAGAAGCCCCTTATGGGTCTTTTGACTCTCACGTCCATTTAGACACAATTAGAGTCCCATGGGGAATACCAGATCAATTTAAAGCTTGAAATCAAATAGCTGCAGGATTTGAGTCAATATTTTGGTAGGTGAGAGTTAATAAAAATGTAAATTAGATAAACTACATCTATTACAACCAACAGCAACGAGCTTTTCATGAGTTAAAAGAAAAACTCATGTCGGCCCCAGCCCTGAGGCTACCTGACCTGACAAAACCTTTTACACTCTATGTGTCAGAAAGAGAAAAAATGGCAGTTGGAGTTTTAACCCAGACTGTGGGGCCCTGACCAATGCCAGTGGCCTATCTCTCAAAACGACTAGACAAGGTTTTCAAAGGCTGGCCCCCATGTTTAAAGGCCCTGGCAGCAACAGCCCTGTCAGCACAAGAAGCAGATAAACTAACCCTTGGGCAAAACCTGAATATAAAGGCCCCCCCATGCTGTGGTAACTTTAACGACTACCAAAGGACATCATTGGTTAACAGATGCTAGATTAACCAAGTACTAAAGCTTGCTATGAGAAAATCTCCACATAACCATTGAAGTTTGTAACACCCTAAACCCCGCCACCTTGCTCCCGGTATCAGAGAGCCCAGTTGAACATAACTGTGTAGAAGTGCTGGACTCAGTTTATTCTAGCAGGCTGAACCTCTGAAACCATCCTTGAACATCAGTAGACTGTGAGTGGTATGTGGACGGGAGCAGCTTTGCCAACCCCTGCAAAGTGACTCTGAGGAAGACGACAAGCCCTGCTCCAGTCACACTCGGAAGCTGACTGGTCCACGCACGGCTAAAGCATGAGAAAACTCATCGCAGGACTCATTTTCCTTAAAATTTAGACTTGTACAGTAAGGACTTTAACTGACCTTCCTCAGACTGAGGACCATTCCCAGTGTATACACCAAGTCATGGAGGTAGGACAAAAAGTTGCTGCAGTCCTATAATTTTACGATCATTATAAGTGTACCGGGACTCTAAAAAAAAACTTGTTTGTATAATGCTATTCTATGCAAGGTATGTAGCCCAGGAAATGACCAACCTGATGTGTGTTTTGACCCATCTTAGCCTCCTATGACCACAGTTTTTGAAATAAGAATAAGGACTGAGGACTTGTGGAGGCTCATAAATGATATGAGTAAAGTGTTAGCCAAAAGAAAAGAAAAAAGGGTGCCCAAACAAGTCACCTTGAAGTTTGATGCCTGTGCTGTCATTCATAGTAATAAGTTAGGAATAGAATGCAGTTCTTTTAATTAGGAAAGAGGCTATACGGCAGAAAATAAGTACCTTTGTCAGAATTAGGACTGTGTGGAAATGAATGTGGATACTGGTCTTGTGTCATTTAGGCTACTTGGATAAAAAATAAAAAAGATCCTGTCCACCTTCAGAAAAGGAAAAGTGGCCCTTCCTGTACCAGTGGTCAGTGTAAGCCCTTAGAATTAGTAATAACCAATCCCTTTGATTCTTGCTGGAAAAAAGGGGAGCGTGTAACCCTAGGAATTGATAGGGCTGGACTAGATCCTCGAGTAAATATTGTGGTTTGAGGAGAAGTTTATAAACACTCTCCTGAGCCAGTATGTCAAACCTTCTATGATGAACTGAATGTGCCAGTACCAGAAATTCCAGGAAAAACAAAAAATTTGTTTTTGCAATTAGCTAAGCATGTAGCCCAGTCTCTCAATGTCACTTCATTTTATGTCTGTAGAAGAACTATAATAGGAGATCAATGGCCATGGGAAGCCCGAGAATTTGTACCTACAGACTCAGTTCCTGATGAATTCCCAGCTCAAAAGAATCACCTGATAACTTCTAGGTCCTAAAAGCCTCAATCATTAGACAATACTGTATATAGCAAGAGTAAGGAAGGACTTCACCCTTCCTGTAGGAAGATTCAGCTGCCTTAGGCAAAAACTGTACAATAATACTCCAAAAACAGCCACCTAATGGAGTTCAAACCACACTAAGAAAAATCCATTTAGTAAATTCCCGAAGTTGCAAACTGTGTGAACCCACCCGGAGTTCCACTGGGACTGGACAGCCCCCACTGGATTATACTGGACATGTGGGCATGGAGCTTACACCAAATTACCGACCAGTGGGCAAGTAGTTGTGTTATTGGCACTATTAAACCATCATTCTTCCTACTGCCCATAAAAACAGGTGAACTGCTGGGCTTCCCTGTCTGGGCTTCCTGCAAAAAGAGAAGCATAGTTACAAAAAATTAAAAAGATGATGAATGGCCCCCTGAGAGAATAATACAATATTACAGGCCTGGTACTTGGGCACAAGATAGCTCATGGGGATGCCAGACCCCCATTTACACGCTCAACCAAATCATACGGTTACAAACTGTCTTAGAAATAATCACTAATAAGACTGGCAGAGCCTTGACTATTCTGGCCTGGCAAGAAGCTCAGATGAGAAATGCTATCAGAATAGATTGGCTCTCAACTACTTGCTAACAGCTGAAGGAGAGGTCTGTAGAAAATTTAACCTTACTAATTGCTGTCTACACATAGATGATCAAGGGCAAGTAGTTGAAGACATAGTTAGAGATATGACAAAACTGGCACATGTGCCCGTGCAAGTGTGGCATGGATTTGATCCTGGGGCCATGTTTAGAAAATGGTTCCCAGGGCTAAAAAGATTTAAAACTCTTATAATAGGAGTTACAATAGGAATAGAAACCTGCTTATTGCTCCCTTGTTTGCTACCTGTATTTCTTCAAATGATAAAAAGCTTCACGCTACCTTAGTTCACCAAAATGACACCCCTATAGCAAAATACAGGCTAATAAGAGAAAAGGTAACAAATTTATTTAACAGAGTTTTACATGACATGGGAACCTTCAGAAAGGAAGACCCAAAGAACCAGAGAAAAGTATATTTTTATGCTTGGATGTTATGAAGAATGGACAGTCATATAGAAATGTGATTGTACAAAAAGCAGGTATGACCTAATGGTACTAAACTGTAGGGAACTCAGCAAGGCTTGTCTGTTCAGGTACTTCTTGGCCTCTCTGTCTTTTCCTCCAGGTACAGGGCAAGCCACCTGCACATGAGGGTCTTAAGATCTCCTTCCAGGGAAGGTAGATCAGAGAATTCCTTTATGTCCAGCTGTCACACAGAAAGGCTGGGGTAACCTTCTTGCTTCTGAGATCCACCCCATCATCTTCAATTCAAAGAAGTTTGGGGTTGCATTTTCTGAGCCCTGATAATGATTTAGTAGAGAGAATTCAAAGCATCAAATGAGAGCTGAACTTCTGAATACTAGAAAGTACCCTAGGAATTACATCATTAAAACCAGTAGTGGCACTCATCCCCAAATTCATATGGAATCTCAGAGACACCGAGTAGCCAAAACAATCTTGAAAAAGCAGAACAAAGTTAGAGAAGTCACACTTCCTAATTTCAAAACTTACTAGAAAGCTACAGTAATCAAAACAATATGGTACTGTCAAGAAGACAGATACATAGACTAACAGAAGTGAATAGATAACCCAGAAATAAACCAGGCACATATGGTCAATTGATTTTTGACAAGGGTGCCAGGATCATTAAATTGGGCAAAGGGCAGTGTTTTCAACAAATGATGCTGGAAAAGCTGGACACTAAAGGGCACTAGATTTTAGTGTGGCATTATGCCACCACAAATATGCCTTTTTGGCATGTGGATTGTCTCAAGCTAAGGCCAATGAGAACACACAGACACAGGAAAAGCTCTAAAAACAGTATGCAAGTTTTTCTTTTATTTTTTAAAGGAAATTTCCCCTTGCAGAGATGACTTCTGAGTCTCCTATACCAGAAAGAAAAGGACATTTACTCTAATCAATGGAGATGGCACCACCTTAAATCTGTATAACATACCTTACTAAACAATGATAATTTCACTGGTCTTGTTTCTATAACTTGCCTCCCCAACTCAGAAGCCCAAAGCCCCTTTCGTTTTAGCCTAAGAAGATACTTGAAACCATGACCTAACCTCTTTTTTGAGTAATTCATCTCCAGGCGCTTCCATGTGTGCTTGTGCAACGAACACGTTAATGAACTTCTGTTTGGTCCTCTGTTAATCTGCCATTGTCCAGTCTTATTTGCAGGACCCCAGCTGGAGAACCTAAGATGGGTAGAGAAAAATACTTTTTTTCACACCTACAATATCCATATGCAAAAGAATGAACTTAGACCTTACAACATAAACAAAAATTAACTAAAAATGGGTTAAAGGTCTAAATATAAGACCTAAAACTATAAAACTCAGAAAAAAACACTGGAGAAAACCTTCATGACATTAGATTTGGCAATGATTTCATGGGTATGACACCAAAAGCATCGTCTATGAAAAATAAACAGGCCAAGTGCAGTGGCTCATGCCTGTAATCCCAGCATTTTGCGGGGCTGAGGTAGGCAGATCACTTGAGGTCAGGAGTTTGAGAGCAGCCTGGTCAACATGGTGAAACCCTGTCTCTAGTAAAAATACAAAAAAAAAAAAAAATTAGTGGGCATGGTGGCAGCCATCTGTAATCCCAGCTACTCAGGAGGCTGAGGCAGGAGAATCACTTGAAACTGGGAGGCGGAGGTTGCAGTGAGCCGAGATCACGCTACTGCACTCCAGCCTGGGCAACAAGAGTGAAACTTCTTCTCAATAAATAAATAAATAGGACTACATCAAAATTTAAAACTTTTGCATATCAAAGGATACTATCAAAAGAGTAAAAAACAAACCCCACAGAATGAGGAAAAATATTTGCAAGTCATCTGTCTGATAAGGGATTAATATCCAGAAAATATAAAGCACTCAACAACAACAAAAAATAAGCAACCCAATTAAAAAATAGGCAAAGGACTTGAATAGACATCAATAAGCAGATGAAAAGATATTCATCCCTAGTCATTAGGGAAATGCAAATTGAAACTACGATGAGATATCAGTTCATACCCACAAGATTGGCTATTATTTTTAAAAATAGAAAATAGAAAATAAATATTGGACAGGATGTAAAGAAATTAGAATGCAGGTGCATTACTGGTGGAAATACAAAACAATACAGCTGCTGTGGAAAGCAGTTTGGTGGTTACTAAAAAAAAGATAAACATAGAATTAATATATAACCTAGAAATTCAACTCTTGGATATACACCCAAAGAACTGAAAGCAAGGATTTACACCGAGACTTGTGCATGAATGTTTATTGCAGCATTATTCACAATAGCACCCCATCCCACCACCACCAATTTTGAGTTATACGACTTACACATAAAATGGAAGAGGATAGGAAATAGACTCTTAAATGGCAAAAATCTGAAAGAGTGAAAGCCTAGTTTTATTTATTTATTATTTTTACTTTTTGTTTTCTTTTTTGAGACAGAGTCTAACTCTGTTTCCCAGGCTGGAGTACAGTGGCACCATCTCAGCTCACTGCAACCTCCGCCTCCCAGGTTCAAGCAACTCTCCTGCCTCAGCCTCCTGAGTAGCTGGGACTACAGACACGCCACCACACCCAGCTAATTTTTGTATTTTTAGTAGAAATGGGGTTTCACCATGTTGGCCAGACTAGTCTCAAACTCCTGAACTCAGGTGATCGGCCTGCATTGGCCTCCCAAAGTGCTGGGATTGTAGGCATGAGCCACCATACCTGGCCTAAAGCCTAGTTTTAAATTCACAGTGCAGGGTCCTTGAGCCATGAAGTTGCCCCATAAATGTTTGATGAATGAGTACTCATGTTTCAAGGCCCAGTTCAAATGTCATCTCCTTCAAGAAGCTCTCCTCTCTTAGCCTGCGTGCTCTGTGCTCTGGTGGAATGATTGTGTGTCTATTACAGAGGGTGGAGTGGGGGAGGGAGAGTGATTTAACAGAGTGGACCAAGCACAGCTTACATTCCAGTCCCTGCTCTGTCCTAAGCTGTGTGATTTTGGACAAGTTACTTAGCCTTCCTGAATTTCCTCATATGGAAAGCAGAGCAATCATTCCTACCTCTTATAATTGCTCTGAGCATTATTAAAGGGCCATACACAATGAGCACAAAGCACTCAATAAACGCTATCATCATTGCTATGATGACCACATCCCTATTCTTATAGCAGTAGACTGAATCCTCCCTAGAAAGAACATATCTCTACCTCTGTACCCCTTTTGTAATCGCGCGATGGTTCTTCCTGACTGCTGCACAGACAAAACCAATTCACTGAGACTGTGGTATTGCAGTAAAGAAATAGTTAAATTAACGCAAGGCTGGCTACATGACAGAACTGGAGTTATCACTCAAATGAGTCTCCCTGAAGGCTCAAAGGGAAGAGTTTTTCAAGGATATAGTTGGTGGGCAGGGGACTAGGGAATGGGTGCTGCTGATTGGTTGGGGATGTAATCATCAGAGTGTGGAAACGGCCCTTATGTGCTGAGTCCACTCCTTCATGAGGCCACAGGACTAGTTGAGTCATGAGTCATGGGTCTCAGTGAGGTCATTCTGAAAAACATCCAAAAAAACCAATCTTAGGTTCTACAATAGTGATGTTATCTATAGGAGCAATTGGGGAAGTCACAAATCTTGTGATCCTTGGCACATGACTCTTGAGCAGTAAGGGATTCGGATTATAGAAACTATGCCTACAAGCCAGGTGTGGTGGCTCACCCCTGTAATCCCAAGCACTTTGGGAGGCCAAAGTGGGCAGATTGATTGAGCCCAGGAATTCCAGACCAGCCTGGGAAACATGGCAAAACCCCATCTCTACTGAAAATAGAAAAATTAACCAGGCATAGTGGCCCATGTGTGTAGTCCCAGCTACTCTGGAGGCTGAGGTGGGAGGATCACCTGAACCCGGGAGGCAGAGGTTTCAGTGAGCTGAGATCACACCACTGCACTCCAGCCTGGGCCACAGTGTGGCCCTGGTGTGGTGGCACATGCCTGTAATCCCAGCTACTCCAGTGGCTGAGGCCTGAGAATCATTTGAACCTGGGAGGCAAAGGTTGCAGTGAGCAGAGATAGTGCCACTGCACTCTAGCCTGGGTGATAGAGTGAGACTGAAAAAAAAAAAAAAGAAAAAGAAAAAAGGAAAGAAAGAAAAAGAGAGAGAGGGAGGGAGGAAGGCAGGGAGGAAGGAAGAAACTATGCCTACATTTTAGCAGATTCAGGCCCCTTCCATAATCCTAATCTTGTGGCCTTCGCTGGTTTTACAAAGATGGTTTCAGTCCCCTGAACGAGGAGGTAGTTAGTTTCAGAGAGGGACTATTATCATCCCCACTTCAAAGTTAAAATATAAACTAAATTTCTCCCATTGTTAGCTGGCCCACACCCAGGAATGAGCAAGGATAGACTGTGAGGCTAGCAGCAAGATGGAGTCAGCCCTGCTAGATTTCTGTCACTGTCATAACATTTGCAAAGGCGATTTCACTTTTTCCCTCACTCAGACACACAGCTCCTGGCCCCTGGTCAAGAGTCAGCTAATGAATGAGTGAGCAACTGAGTGAATGAATGAATGCATGTTAAATCAACCTATTGTCCAGGGGGGTCTCCTGGGGTAGGAACGGCTGGAGACAGGGAAGCTCAGGAATATCACCCACAGCACCAACCTCAGACATTCAGCCTCTTTCATTCCATCTAAGCCCAAAGCAAACACTTACCTTCATGTGGTAACCAGTGGCCTCCCCCAGCCAGTTCCTCAGGACCTGAGGGTGCTACAGCCTCCAAATTGCCCTTATGCCAAGGACTTCTGCCAAAAGGTGGTATCACTTGGCTTGTGTTTTGGATTTCAGTATTATTTGTTTTTCCTC
This sequence comes from Papio anubis, assembly GCF_008728515.1. Lineage (NCBI taxonomy): Eukaryota > Metazoa > Chordata > Mammalia > Primates > Cercopithecidae > Papio > Papio anubis. Next base: position 4,445,504 of record NC_044994.1, on the reverse strand, counting down.
CTGCTCATGACCTTTCATAATGTGTGAAACATGATATTCCCAGCAGCTTGCTCATTCCTCTATTTTTAGGAAAATATTATAGGGGCAGAAGGAAAACTTCTTCTGAAGGTTTACTGAAAAATCAACTTACAAAAGTCAGATGAATTGGAGGAAAAGCATACAAAATATGGGGAGCATCACAGAGTGATTACCCAACCCACCAATGGGTTGCAGAAGCTTCTGTGTGAGCTCAGAGCCTGGTCAAAACAAGGCTATGGTGATGAATCTGGTTATGGGAGGGGAGGGGAATGAGAGCTGGCTAGCAAAGAAAGTCTTGTTATGTAAATAAAACCACAGGCAGCAGCCCTCAGAAAGAATAGATGCTAAATGTTTCTTTCAGACCTTTAAAATTGACAGATTCTTAGTTCATCTTTCCTGGATTATGACAAGTGAGAGCCTGGCTTCCTCTATGCAGATTCTCTGTAGATGCAAATTTTCCCCACAAAAGACAGCTTTGCAGGGCTACTTCTGTATGCTGGCTCTCTGGCAGCCATCTCGAAATATGTCAAAGAAATGTATTTTAGGGTAAAATATTTTTATTTCCTTCATTATCAAAAAGTAATGTGCTATTTCTGTAACTGCATTTTCTCTGTTAGTTCAATAGTGTTGTCGTGTTTATTAACGATAAACCAGTGGTTCTAACCTGGGGAGTGGGTGAGTAATTTTCCCCCTGAGGGGACATTTTACAATGTCTGAAGACATTTGGCGGGAGGCAGTGCTAGGAGCATCTAGTGGCTAGAGGCCAGGGAGACTGCTAACATCCTGCAATGCAGAGGACAGCCCTCACCACATAGAATTATCTGTCTCAAAACATCAGTGGTGTTGAGGTAGAAGCATTGCTCTATAACCTAAGAGAAGAAAGGTAGTCATCACTGTTAAATGGTAGTTTTCAAAAAAGACAAGATCATGACTCTCATACAGATATTAAAAATGAACCCATGGTGAAGATTCTATTTTACTCATGAGGGAAGCAGACAAATACTATAGCCAGTTTAAAAGAAACTCCAAAGAGCAAATTTATGGATCAGTTGTACGAAGATTGATATGCAAATTGAGGCACAATGGTTTTCCCACAGTGGGAGGGAAGTTAATTGAACCTCCAGCAGACGGGACATAATTTGCATCCTACACTGTGGAGTGGGCGGGTGATTTACAGTGATTTACAGAACTGTAAAATAGCTCCCATGGAACCAGAATCATACAGAAGGGTGTTCTGTGAATTACATCAGGGCAAAACACTGATGCTTGTCAGAATTAAATGTTTGTTCCATGAAGGTCAGTTTAAAGTCATTTGAGGATGAAGGACTAACTCAAAGAAAAGTTTCAACATCAGAGTATTATTTTTATTTTCTTCTTAGAGTCTCATTCTTTCACCCAGGCTGGAGTGCAGTGGCATGATCTTGGCTCACTGCAACATCCAGCTCCCAAGTTAAAGCAATTCTTCTGCCTCAGCCTCCCAAGTAGCTGAGATTACAGGCACCTGCCGCCATGCCCAGCTAACTTTTGTGTGGTTTTTTGTGGGAATGGGGTTTCACCATGTTGGCCAGGGTGGTCTCAAGCTCCTGACCTTGGGTGATCAGCCTCCCAAAGTGCTTTGATTACAGGCATGAGCCACCATCCCTGGCCTCATCTGGTTGTTTAGAACAGACTTTCTGAAGCTTCAGTGTGCATATGATCACCTGGGATCTTCAAGTCTGGGATGAAGTTTGAGTCTTGATACTTGTAACAAGCTCCCAGGTTAGGCCAGCCAATACTACCACAGTTGATGGACACACTTTGAGTAGCAAAGGTTGGAGAAAAGAAATTCCTTTATTACAAAGTAAGGAAACCAAAGACACAAACACTACAAATACGTGTGGTTATAGATCTCACCAGTCTCTTGAGCTGAGAAATAAGCCTTTGAAATCCTTAAAACACCCAAAGCATCAGAATTTGCAGGACACGGACCAGACCAGGATACTGGGACTTCTCTTTGGTGTGGAAGACTAGTACATCCAAAAAAGATGTAGTCACCCAACAGGTTCTTCCTGCTACTGCACAGACAACGCCAGTTCACCGAGTCCATGGTATTGCAGTAAAGAGATTAACTTGAGGCCAGCCACATGGGAGAACTCAAGTCACTCTCTCCACGGGCTCAGAAGCTAGAGTTTTTCAAAGGTAGTTTGGTGGGCACTGGACTAGAGAATGGGTGCTGCAGATTGGTTGGGGATGCAATCATAGGGAGGCAGGAGAACAGGGTCTGGAGGCAGGGAACATAAGGCCAATTCACACTGACTTCCTAGAACTAAATCAAATGGAAACGCTTCCATTATGGCAGGAAATATCCTCTCCGTTTACATAGGGCATACACCAAGTAACCAAAAGGAACCTCTAGAAGGTATTTAAACCCAAGAAAATTCTGTAACCAGGCTCTTGAGCTCCTATGCTCAGGCCCACTCCCACCCTGTGGAGTGTATTTTTCATTTTCAATACATCTCTGCTTTTGTTGCTTCATTCTTTCCTTGCTTTGTTGGTGTGTTTTGTCCAATTCTTTGTTCAAGATGCCAAGAACCTGGACACCCTCCACCAGTAATAATAGAAGTATGGAAAACAGTCTTTGTGTGCTGAGTCCACCTCTGGGTAGGGGGCCACAGGACCGGTTGAATCAGGAGACCTGGGTCCAGGTGGGGTCAATCTGAAAAACACCTCAAAAGGCCATTCTTAGGTTCTACAATAGTGATGTTATCTATAGGAGCAATTGGGGAACTCACAAATCTTATGACCCCTGGCCACATGACTGCTGAGCAGTAAGGGATTATAGAAATTATGCTTAAATTTTAGCAGATTTCAGGCCCCGCCCATAATCTTAATCCTGTGGCCTTTCATTAGTTTTACAAAGGTGTTTTCAGTCCCTGAACAAGGAGGAAGTTAGTTTTAGGGAGAAGCTATTATCATCCTTGTTTCAAAGTTAGACTATAAACTAAATTACTCCCACGATTAGCTTGGCCTATGTCCAGGAATGAGCGAAGACAGCCAGCCTGTGGGGCTAGCAGCGAGATGGAGTCAGCTATGCCAGGCTTCTGTCAGTCATAACCTTTGCAAAGGTGGCTTTAAAGATGGGAGGGGTTGCCTTTGGGGAGTCCAGGATGAGGTAAAAATAATACACAAAATAATAAAAAAAGCAAAGATGGGAGGGGTGAATGTTGGGTAAAAGATAAGGCTTTAAGTCAATTTTAAATAATAAGGTTCAGAAAATGTGACTAAGTATGGAGTTTATTCAAGCCCAAAAGTTGAAGATGGCCACCTGGGAGACATCAACTCCAGATGACGGGGGTTAGTGTTTCCAAGATGGAGAAGTTCAGGTTTCACTTATGTAGGCAGAGACAGAGAAGTTTTAGCAGGATTACAACATTTTCCATAGGAGACCAGTGCACATGTTGAAGTGGCCGCATTGTCTGGGGTAAATACCTCGGTTCGTCATTTCGTGCCAGGAAATTTTAGGACATGAACACAGATGAGGATTTTAGGAGCAGAGGTTTAATAGGCAAAAGAAAGAGAAAGAAAGAGAAAGGAAAATGGTTCTCTCTAGTAAGAGAGAGGGGCTCCTCAGAGGAAAAAGACTGGCTGGTGGCGGAGTCCGTTAGATTTTATAGGCAGGCTTGAGGAGGCAGTGTCTGATTTATGTAGGGCTCACAGGTTGGTTCCATCAGGTGTGATGTATACATAGCGCATGGGGAAGGCTGGCCACTCCACCCTAATCTTATTATGCAAATGGGCTTTCTAGTTGACCAGCACCATCTTGCCTGCTCCTTACTGTACAAGTGGCTGGTAAAGGGAGAAGGAAAGATGGAGCCACCATTTTGAACATGCCTAATCCCAAGTAGCTTTCTCTGCCAGCGTTCACCCGTGCAAGCTTCCAGCTTGGTTATCTATGTCTGCAGCTCAATTTTACAGGCTGCTCTTTGTTAGAAAAGGATTTGGGGGCTGCTTTTCATTAAAAAAAAAAAACCTTACTGAGGACTCCAGTAATGTCACTATCTGCCTAGATAATTTCCTCTTAACTCCTATATCAATGTTACAGCAATTTGGTTACAGATTGCTACTATTAACAGAAAAGTCAAACTCTGTAAGTTATTTTAAAGAGTTCCATTCTGAGCCTATATGAATGACTGAAGCCTAGGGAAACACAGTCTCATCAGGTCCTGAGAAAGTGCACCCAAGGAAGTTGGGCTACAGTTTTGTTTTGTACACTTTAGGGAGGCCGGAATTACAGGCAAACACATAAATCAGTGAATGGAAGGTACACGTTGGTCTGGCCTGAAAAGGTGGGATATCTTGAAGTGGGGACTTCGGGTTATAGGTAGATTCAGAGAGTCTTTATTTTGCAATTGGTTAAAGGCTCTGTCTAAAACTTGGAGTCAGCAGAAAGTAATGTTTTATGATGAGAATGCTATGTAGCAAGATTCATGGCTTGCAGATATGACTTAACCCTTGCCTTGCATGGCCTTAGTCTTGTTTATGATTTGGTATCTTATTGCCACAAAGAGTCTGTTCTGTCAGTTGTGTAATCTCTATTTTAACGTTAATACTGATCAGTTACTGTGCCTAAACTCCAGAAGGAGGGGGTATAAGAAAAGGTGTCCAACCTCCCTTCCCATTGTGACTGGGAATTCCGTTTTTAAGGTTTTTCTGGGGTCCCCTTTGTCAAGAGGGTGTCTGTTCAGTTGGTCGGGGACTTAGGATTTTATTTTTAGTTTACACTACGTTCCAAGGAAGATTACTTTATTACTCCACGAGGAGGGGCAGTGATCTAAGGGGTTCTTGTTTTTTATAGGAAAGAAAAGGGCAGATGTTGCAGCTGCATGCCACGTGACTCGGGCCACATAGCCACATTCCTCCCAAGGCTCAGAAGAATCTAAAGTTCCAACAGCTCTAAGTTTGAATTATTTCATTTCACAAAGGGCAAGGACTTCAGAGAGTAAGACAGGGGAAGGAGGATGAAGTGTTCTCCTGGAGAGAGGTGAGGTCTGCAGGCGTATCGGGGGAACCCACCCCCGATGGTTAATGTGGGTTCTTTTCTATTTCCTAGGTGTCTAGGCTGGTTTGAGAAATAAAGGGAAAGAGTACAAGAGAGAGAAATTTAAAGCTGGGTGTCCAGGGGAGACATCACATGTCAGCAGTTTCCGTGAGGTTCCCCCGGCCGTAACACCAGCAAGTTTTTATTAGTGATTTTCGAAAGGGGAGGGAGTACACGAATAGGGTGTGGGTCACAGAGATCACATGCTTCACAAGGTAATAAAATATCACAAAGCAAATGGAGGCAGGGCGAGATTACAGGACCACCAGATGGGGCGAAATTAAAATTGCTAATGAAGTTTCAGGCACGTATTGTCATTGATAACATCTTATCAGGAAACAGGGTTTGAGAGCAGACAACCTGTCTGACCAAAATTTATTAGGTGGGAATTTCCTCGTCCTAATAAGCCTGGGAGCGCTACAGGAGACCGGGGCTTATTTCATCCCTTCTTCGATTGTAAAAGGCGGTCGCCCTAAGGGAGCCATGTATAGACCTACCCTCGGGGTGCATTCTCTCTCTCAGGGATGTTCCTTGCTGAGAAAAAGAATTCGGCAATATTTCTCCTATTTGCCTTTGAAAGAAGAGAAATACGGCTCTGTTCCATCTGGCTCACTGGTGGCCAGAAGTCTTATCTCTCTTGTTCCCTGAACATTGCTGTTATCCTGTTCTTTTTTCAAGATGCCCAGATTTCATATTGTTCAAACACACATGCTCTACAAACAATTTGTGCAGTTAGCGCAATCATCACAGGGTCCTGGGGCAACATATATCCTCCTCAGTTTACAAAGAAGATGACAGGATTAAGAGATTAAAGTAAAGACAGGTGCAGGAAATCATCTGTACCTGTCTTTTGATTGGGGAAGTGATAAGTGTTCATGAAATCGTCACAATTTATGTTCAGAGATTTCAGTAAAGACAGGCATAAGAAATTATAAAAGTATTATTTTGGGGGAACTAATAAATGTCCATGAAATCTTCACAATTTATGTTCTTCTGCCACGGCTTCCGCCAGTCCCTCCATTCAGAGTCCCTGACTTCCCGAAACACAGGCACAGCCTGGGAGCATGGGGACGTGGAGACAGGGTGTGGCTTTGGGACAATCACCTAGTGAAGGAAACCAAACTATGTCACCCCAAAATATATTTCCTTGACATATTTCAATATGACTCTTCAGAAGAGCTAGAAATGCAAGAATAGCTGAAAAGCTGTTTTTCGTGGGTGAGGTTTGCATCTGTAGAGAAAATCTGCTTTTATGCAGCCAGCCTTTCTCTTTTTCTGCCTTGTCCAGATCCAGGAAAGATTAACTGAGAGTCTGACACCTTTGAAAACCTGAGAGAAACATTTACCATCTATCCTTTCTGGGGTCTGCGACCTGTGAGGTTTCATCTACAAAACAAGACCCCCTTTACTAGCCAGGCCTCCTTTTCTCTCCCTCCCATAAACTTGTTTTACCACCATAACCTGTTTTGCCATGATCCAAGCCTCTGTTCTTTCTGTAACCTCAAGATGGTAGGAAAAGAAAAGAACTTATCTGAGGAATGCAAGTCCTTTTAATTATCACACCTGGAGAGACATTAAAATGAGACCTCAATCACACCCTACTCCCTGCCTGAGCTATGTAATCATCTCTTGAAACTGCTTGCTACTGCCACAAGTAGCTATAAATTAACCTAATAACATCGCACCAGACACTAAAACTCACACCCTATAGCTTAACCATTATAGCCCATCACTAATCAATGTTACTTCTATAAAACAATGAGAATTCCTGACAACAACTTGGCATTTGCCCACTGCCAGATCCCCTTTTTTTGGCCTATAAAAATCCACTTGTGGTCGGGCGCGGTGGCTCACGCCTGTAATCCCAGCACTTTGGGAAGCCAAGGCAGGCAGATCACTTGAGGTCAGGAGTTCCAGACCAGCCTGGCCAACATAGTAAAACCTCATTTCTACTAAAAAATACAAAAATTAAACCGGGAGTGGTAGTGCATGCCTATAATCCCAACTGTTCAGGAGACCGAGGCAGGAGAATCACTGGAACCTGGGAGATGGAGGTTGCAGTGAGCTGAGATCGCACCACTGCACTCCAGCCTGGGCAACAGAGTGAGACTCTGTCTCAAAAATAAATAAATAAAATAAAATAAAATAAAAATCCACTTGTAACTGCTGCACTTCAGAGATTCTATTCAGGTCAACTTGAATCTATGCTTCCAGGTTGGAATCCTCAAACCTGGCCCCAATAAACTCTCTACTTATATTCATTTTACCTGAGCTTCTTCCATTTAGGTCACCAATGGTGTGAAAGCATCAACCATTTGGCCATTGCTTTGAGATCTTTGTAAGACTAAATCTGCCTTCTGTCAGTTGATTTTTCAGTGAACCTTCAGAGGGTGATACAGTTTAGATCTGTGTGCCACCAAATCTCATATCGAATTATAATCCCCATGGTTAGACGTGGGACCTGGTGGGAGGTGATTGGATCCTGGGGTTGGAGTTCTCAGGAATGGGTTAGCACCATCCCCTTGGTGCTATTCTCATGAGTGAGTTATCGTGAGATCTGGTTGTTTAAAAGTGTGTGTCATCTCCTCAGTCTCTCTTCGTCCTGTTCTGACCATGTAAGACACCTGCTTCCTCTTGGCCTTCCGCCAGGATTGTTAGCATCCTGAGGCCTCCCCAGAAGCAGAAGCTGCTATACTTCCTAAGCAGCCTGCAGAACTGTGAGCCATTGAACCTCTTATAATTTATAAACTACCCAGTCTCAAGTATTTCCTTATAGCAGTGCAAGAATGTGCTTCTTAACTATCAGCAGCAATATCAGGAAATTCTTGCATCCACATCTTAATCAAAACCAAAAATAAGCCAGGTACGGTGGCTCACGCCTGTAATCCCAACACTTTGGGAGGTTGAGGCGGGCAGATCACCTGAGGTCCGGAGCTCGAGACCAGCCTGGCCAACATGGTGAAATCCCATCTCTACTAAAAATTCAAAAATTAGCCTGGCATGGTGGCATGCACCTGTGGTCCCAGCTACTCGGGAGACTGAGGCAGGAGAATCTCTTGAACCCAGGGGAGGGGGGTGGCAGGTAGGTTGCAGTGAGCCGAGATTGCGACACTGCACTCCAGCCTAGGTGACAGAGCAAGACTCTGTCTCAAAAAAAAAAAAAGAATAGACCAAGACATGAGATGGGGAGTTTGGAAGTGAAGTGTATTCCTAGATGTTTAATATGCAAAGCATGCCTGTAATTAGACTTTTTTTATAACTCACTTCACTCATTTACAGTTACTGTCTGACTCTCAGAGGTATTTGAGTTTCATCCTTGGTATCAACCTAATATAAGAAAATGTTTTTCTCAGATTTCTTTGGAAGCAAAGTGTATTCCTAGGTGTTTAATATGCAAAGCATGCATGTAATTAAAGACTATTTTTTAAAAACTAACTTCACTCATTTACAGTTACTGCCTGACTCTCAGAGGTATTTGAGTTTCATCCTCGGTGTCAACCTAATGTAAGAAAACGTTTCCCTTGACTCAAAAGGGCCTACTGACACAGTAGCGAAATGTAATACACGGATCTTGTTTGGTGCATAATTCAAACAAACTAACCCTGATAAAACAGTTTTGAGACAATCTGTAGAGTATAAACATTGCCTGAGATTTAGATGGTATTAAGAAATTACTGTTGGATTTTTTTTTAGTGTGACAATGGTATTTTTATTACTTTAAAAAGTATTCATCTGTTAAAAAGATATGCAGTGAAATATTTACAGGTGAAAAGACATGACTTATGGGATTCGCTCTAAAATATTCTGAGGAATGTGCACTTTTGAAAATTTTGCATAATAGATGGTTTAAGAAAAACAGCGTCTCCCCCAGGAGTCTAAACGTCTGGCCCATTCTCATGCAAAGCAGCATTTGGCTTCTTTTATCTTTTGTTCTCTTTGTTACTCCGACTAAAACTACACATCAACACTCCTGCCATATTGCTAACTTCTTTCCTTCCGCTGGAAAGCTTCCTTTTGATAGCATAATTCATTTAAATATATTTAGATGAGCTGATAGTGTTTTTATTTAAAATATTTATTTTAAAATTTTATATTTGTATATTATGTGTTTATATTTATATATAATAAATTAAATTATAATTTAAAAGAATATTTATTTTAAAATGAGAATATTAATAGTTCTGGAAATGTTTTGTCTCCATTGGGCCTTAGTGCCAGCCAGACAAGGTTGATGTTGCCACGTTGCCAGCAGAGGCCTGGCTGTGTCCTGGGCACACCGTTGAGGGTCCTGCAGGGCCTCTTCCCTCGATGCCTTCACTGCCCCCCACTGAGCTCCATAACACAGTCCGAGGATGGGCCACTGATGTGGTTCACACAGGGAGAGCCTATGCCACAGGGGCTACCGAGGAGACACTCGTACTCTGATGATAATCACAGGGACTCAGATTTCCAATACACTCGTCTTTCGGTCAGCCTACATTCCAGACAAGAGCTTCCTTGAGAAATTCCCTGAAGCTAAAAATGATCTTTCCCAGGTCTAAAAATTATAGTTTTCTATTCCCATGTCTGGCACAATTACCTTCCAAAGGGCATATGTGCCCAACAGGCCCTGAGCGTCAGCTAGCTTGAGTCTCACACGCTTAAAGAAAGGGAAGCAGTGCACTGAAATGAGTGGTCCACACCCTCTCACCAAACCAGGGAAAGCGGAAGCTAACTCACTTGTCAAGGGAACATGTGGAGCTTTTCGTAACACTAGGACCATATTATCAACCTTGAAGGTTCTTATTTTATAGTTTATCCACAATTTTTTTTTTTTTTTTTTGAGATGGAGTTTCACTCTTGTTACCCAGGCTGGAGTACAATGGCACAAACTCAGCTCACTGCAACCTCCGCCTCCCAGGTTCAAGGGATTCTCCTTTCTCAGCCTCCCAAGTAGCTGGGATTACAGGCACCCACCATCACGCCCAGCTAATTTTTGTATTTTTAGTAGAGACGGGGTTTCACCATGTTGGTCAGTCTGGTCTTGAACTTATGACCTCAACTGATCCACCCACCTCGGCCTCTCAAAGTTAATTATAGGCGTGAACCACTGTGCCCGGCCAATTTTAAGGGCACCATAAAAGACTCTCGGTCCTTGGTTCAGAGGTTACAGGACACAACTTGGTCATTTACATCCTAGGCACAGATTGCCTTTGGGTGAATGGGAAAAGGTGGCAGGATAAGGTGTACATTACTAGACACAGGTCCCAGACTCATTCTTAGCAAGCTGTGTGAACTTGGACAAGTCTGTTAACATCCTTGCTGTATCCTGTTTCCTGTATATGTGAGTGAGAGACTGAATAGAAACATGGACAACAGCCAGACCACATATAAACATAGAACTCTGACCCGCAATCTGCAGTGACCAGCCCAGGAAGCCAACCTACTATTTACGAGTCACCCTTAGAGAAAGTCAGATCACTCTCTCCAGCAAACAATCCAAACTGGACAATCACCCCCTGTAACAATTGGCCCCAAATGTTCAAGACTTAATAATTAACTGGCAGCTTCCCTACTTTTTGTCCCTGCTCCCAAATTAGGACCAATCAGAGAAAATAAAATACACACCCCTAACCAATCGCATGGGATGACCTACTCCTACTTAGCCACTCATACCTTCCCCGTGGTGACAGCTTCCAATCTGAAGCTGTCCTTTTTCATGTCGCCCAGGCTGGAGTGCAATTGTGCAGTCTCGGCTCACTGCTACCTCTGCCTCCCAGGTTCAAGCAATTCTTGTGTCTCAGCCTCTCAAGTAGCTGGGATTACAGGCACAAGCCAGCACGCTTAGCTAATTTTTGTACTTTTAGTAGAGGCAGGGTTTTGCCATGTTGGCCAGGCTGGTCTGGAACTTCTGGCCTCAAGTGATCCACCTGTATCAGCCTCCCAAAGTGTTGGAATTATAGGCAGGTGCCACTGTGCCTGGCCAAGCCTTCCTTTTTCTACTAGAAAGCTTTTCCACTTCTCTGCCTGCCTTTGTATCTCTGCCAAAATGCAAGTGATGGTGACCGACTCCCTTACAAGTTTTGACTAAACAGCCTTTGCTCATTCTCATTTGGGTGGTCTTCATTCATTTCCACATGAGACAGGGTAAACTAAATGATTGATCTAGTGTCCTAATGCTTTTGGATTCTACAGGAATTTACATTTGGTCAACAAGTATTTACTGTGAATCTAGTTAAATGCCAGTCAGTGTGCTAGAGGCTAGAGGTATTTGGTGAGTTTCCAGCCTAGTGAGGGAGACACTGGTACATTAAATAATTACACAAATGAATGTAAAACTGCAGCTGTGATGAGGCGCCATACACTGTGCATGAGTGCCTAAAGCAGTTGGCCTAGTCAGGGAGTCCAGGGAAGATTTCCCCGAGGAAGTGGTACTTACACTGAGATTTGAAGAGTCTCAAGAGTTTACCAGGTGAAGAAGAGGAAAGAGAAGGAAAATCCAGGCCGAGGTCATGGGGTGTACGAGGGTGTGGATGAAGGTGAGCCCAGATGGGGCACACAGAGCATGGGGGACAATGACAGGTGAAGTCTGAGGGAGAGGAAGGGACCAAGCCACACAGGGTCTCATAGGCACCCTTAAGGAGTTTTGTCTCTATCCAGACACTAGCAACAACTGCAACATAATGACACTGTCCCCACAGGTTCACAAGAATTGCACTCTGGGTTTTAGACAGAAATATAGTTGTAATGAAGCATTAATCAGGCTGCACTCTGGTCCACTTCCTTGCTGCTGAAAGTCACTCAGCACTAGATACTGACCACTGGCATCCCCATTGCTCTCACAGACAGGATTGCTGACATTAAGGTCCTAAGACTGCCTAAGAATTGATTTGCGTCCCTATTGCTCCTAGACATAGGATCGCTGACATCAGAATCATAAAGTCTTTGTTTAAGGATTGCTTAAGATGTTTCTCAGACCCCAAATTCCAGTGAAACAACTGACGCCAACCAGTTTGAAGACCCCATGGAGGAATGGGATCAGCATGAGAACACAGCTTCTTCATCTCCCTGTCCCATGACTTCACCCTGCACTCTTCAACCAATCAGCAATCTCCACACTTTGGCCCACTCCAAACCCTTAAAAATCCTAGTCTAAAACTCTTCATGGAGATGGATTTAAGATTCCTTCCCATCTCCTTAGTAGGTGGCTCTATAATTAAACCTCTTCCTCTGCTGCAAACTGGTGTCTTGGCATATTGACTTGCTGTGTGCATTAGGCAACAAACCTATTATGGTTGCAATAATAGCTCATTATTGAATTATTGAACAACACTTACTGGAAACTATGTATCCTGAATATACGAAGAACTTTTGCAACTCAGAAATAAAAAGACAAAAACCCAATCAAAAATAGGGTGAAAGACTTGAATAGACATTTCTCCAAAGAAGCTATACGAATGGTCAGCAAGCACATGAAAAGATGTTTATGTTATTACTCACTAGAGAAATGCACATTAAAACCACAGTGAGATACCACTTCAGTACTATGGTGAGATGCCACTAGGATGACTGTAATTTTTTTAAAGGAAAATAACAAATGTTGGCAAGAATGTGGAGAAATAGAATACATATTTCATACATTGCTGGGAAGAATGTAAAATGAGGTAACCACTGTTAAAAACAGTTTGGCAGTTCCTCAAAAAGTTGAACATGAAGTTACCATAGCACCCAGCAATTCAATTCCTACGTATATACTCAAAAGAATTGAAAATGTATGTTCACACAAAAATCTGCACATGAATGTTCACAGCCGCATTATTCGCAGTAGCCAAAAATATAAACAACCCAGATAACCATCAACTGATGAATGAATAAACTGTGGTACATCCATACAATGGAATATTATTCAGTTATAAAAAGGAACGGAGTGCTGATTCATGCTGCAACAGAGATGAACCTTAAAAACATTATGCTAAGTGAAAGAGGCCCGACAGTAAAGGTCACGTAGCAAATTATTCCATTCATGTGAAATGTCCAAAATAGGCAAATTCAAAGAGATGGAAAATAGATCAGTGGTTGCCAGGGAACAGGCAGAGGGGAAAAGTGACTGCTTATGGTTTCCATGGTTTCTTCTTGCAGTGATGGAAATGATTTGCAATTAGACAATGGTGATGGTTGCACAACATTGTGAATATACTAAAAAACCATGGGATTGTACACTTTTAAATGATGCGTTTTATGTTATGTGAATTTTTGTCTCAATAAAAAAACTGCCAAAAAAAAGGGAATTAGGAAAGCAAAAACAGGTGGGGCATGATGACTCACACCTGTAATCCCAGCACTTTGGGAGGCCAAGGCGGGAGGATCACTTGAAGCCAGGAGCTCGAGACCCGCCTGGCCAACAAAAAGATGGACAAAACCCCATCTCTACTAAAAATACAGAAATTAGCTGACCGTGGTACTGGGCGCCTATAATCCCAGCTACTCGGGAGGCTAAGGCACAAGAATCCCTTGAACCCAGGAGGCAGAGGTTGCAATGAGCCAAGATTGCATCACTGCACTCCAGCCTGGGTGACAGAGCGATACTCTCTCAAAAAAAGAGAGAGCAAAACACAGAAAAGCAGAGAACTTTCTCCAACTGCAGTCAGAAAAAAAGGCAGAAGGAAGCCGGGCACGGTGGCTCACGCCTGTAATCCCAGCACTTTGGGAGGCCGAGGCAGGCAGATCATGAGGTCAAGAGATCGAGACCATCCTGGCTAACACAGTGAAACCCTGTCTCTATTAAAAATACAAAAAATTAGCCAGGTGTGGTGGCAGGCGCCTGTAGTCCCAGCTACTCGGGAGGCTGAGGCAGGAGAATGGTGTGAACCCAGGAGGCAGAGCTTGCTGTGAGCCGAGATCGTGCCACTGCACTCCAGCCTGGGAGACAGAGTGAGACTCCGTCTCAAAAAAGAAAAAGGAAAAAAAAAAAAAAGGCAGAAGGAGAAGCCAGAGGGATTCACAGCAAGAGAAAGACTCAATACACCGTTGGTGGTTTGAAGAAGGACAGGGCAAGGTAACAAGGAATGCAGGTGGCCATAAGGAGCTGTAAAAGGCCCTGGCTGACAGCCAGCAAAGAAACAGGGATATCAGTCCTTCAGCCACAAGGAACCAAATTCTCCCAACAACCTGAGTGAGCTTGGCAGAGATTCACCCACAGAGCCTCGAATGGAATGCTCCCCTGCTGACAGCTTGACTTCAGCTTTGTGAGACTCTAGGCAGAGGACCCAGCTGAGCCCCACTGGACACACCCTTTGAACCTACAAAACTGTGAGATAATAATGGATATCGTTTTAAGCTACTAAATTAGTGGCAATTTGTTAGGTCAGCAATAGAAAACGAATACATTGGTTTCTTAGAAACTTAGTTTCTACCAATGTATTCATTTTCTATTGCTGCCTTAACAAATTGCCACAAATTGAGTGGCTTACAGAAAGGTGGTTTGGCTGGACGTTGCATCCCTGCATCATTTTATCTAGGTGCTGACTGCAGCATGAACGTGGATAGGAATGTTGAGCGTAGGAGAAAAGACAAGAAGAAGACAAGGAAGGAGGTGAGGACGGGGCCATGAGGATGCTTCATTACGTGGCCAGTCGGAAAGCCACCAACAGGAGGAGAAGCCATGAGGCTCAAGAAGAGGAAGGTAGTGCTGTGTTACGGCCGTTGCTTTGATCAATGCTGTCTCAGACAACAGAATACGCTCTAGCTAATTTAAATAAAATACATGTATTTAAAGTCATTAGCAATTCATAGAATTGTTAGGAAAAGCAAGGACACAGAGGCTAGGCTGAGCTTCCAGGAATAACTGTCAGAGGAGCTGCTGCCTCTGCCGTCATCGGGCAGTCATCGATCTGGAAGCTATGTCCCTGCTCTTGGCCAGAGAACCTTCCTGCCCTGCTGCAATGCACACCAGCAAAAAGCGATGCCTCCAGCCCTGCCTGCCTGCCCAGCATCTCAGTTTCAAATGACAGTCCCAGAGAGGGCGCCTGACGGATGGAATTGAAACCTCAACTGGAAAGAGTGGAGGGGGAATATGGAAAATGTCAATTTTAGCTTTCTCCCCACTGTCAAGAAGGTATGCACAGCAGGAATAGAATGAATGCTGAATGAGTCAGCCCACAGTATCTTCCTCAGAAGGCAAGGAAGGCCAGTGTTTCAAAGAGGGAGTGGTTAGGCTGGCAGTGTCAGACGAGGTTGAAAGAGACAATGAACCCGTCGGAATTTAGTGATGGCAGGACACCTAAACAAAGCTGAACCATGCATCACAGAAGTGGAGCCTTGAAGAATGAATATAAAATAAGGAAACTAAGACAGCGCCTATCATCAAGTGTTTCCAGAAACTTGGCTGTGCAGAGGTGGAAAGAGACAGGGCGGAGCTGCAGGGGTGAGGGGTGTGGAGGGACAACTCAGAGTCATTTTCCCTTCCTCTCCTTTGATTCAGATTGGTTTGGTTTCCAGATGTCTAAAAACGGATGAGAAAGTCCTTCGGGGGTCGGGGGGGCGGGGTTGGATATAAAGATAAAACAGAGCATTCGAAGGGCAAAAGGGTATTCCATACAGTGAGGCTTCTGAGAAGGCAGCAGGGGTGGGGGCAGGGAGGCCCAGAGCGCAGGTGGAGAGTGAGCCTGGTGTGGAGTTAGCCACTTCTCCCCAGAGGAAGACGAGGATGCGGAGGGTGAAAGGGGGCTTGTAGACATGGTAGGAGAAAGACAGGCACAGCCATCTGGTAGCTTCTATTTTCTCTGTGAAGCGGGATGCTCAGTCAGTGGCTGAGAGGGAGGAGGAGGAGGGGGCAGGAGCGGGCAGCTGAGAGCCAGGAGAGGGACGGTGCGATGAGGGGGGATGCTCTGCAGAGTGAGAGGGCGAGGGGGCCACAGACACAGCGAGGGGCGAGCATCACACCCCTGAGCATGGCGGGACCTGCTTGCTAGGGTGTGGCTCTCCTGGAGCAGAAAGTATGCACGCGCACACACACACACACACACACACACAGATACAGACACACACACCCAGAGACACACACACACACACACAGACACACACAGACACAGACACACTCCCAGACACACAGACACACACAGACACAGACACACACAGAGACACGTGCACACACACCCACACATACACAGAAACACACACATACACACAGAAACACAGGCACAGACCCCCACACGTGGACACACAGACACGCATATATATGATACTTCTTGTCTCATCTGGGATTGGGTTTCTGCCAGATGAGTACAACACTAAGAAAAAATGAGCTAGGGAGTTGGTTCTGTGAACGCCTAGCTGGTTTCAGAAGAAAACAGAAAGGTGAGGGCTGAGGGAGTGGGAGAAACAGAGGCTGCGACACCACTTCCAACCAGGTGGCACCAAGAGCCAGTGTGGCAGCGGAGGGGGGAGGTGGGGGAAGCAAATGGCGGGAGAAGAGGTCGCACGGAGAGAGTGCCTCTCCTGACTTAGGGATGTGCAGTATTTTGAATGATCGCTATTTTCCAGATCCTGTGATAGACTAAATGGTAAACCACCCCAAGGAAATTAGAATAATGGTGATGACGTGTCCCCAGGGGGCAGACTTACCAAGAAACCTAAGCTGTAAGGCCTGTCACCTGTAAGTCCTGGGAGGGGCACTAGCAATTTTTATGTTTGTTATTTTGCGTATATGCACAAGCTTCAGGGACAAAACTTAGGCCCACCCACGGGCCCCTCCCCAGGCCTTGGAAGAGGACATGCACATAAGGAACACCACAGTCAAAGGTTCCTCAGCATCACGCCATCTCCATCCCGTCATGACATCTAACTACGCTGAAAGAAATGAGCATCTAGCTGAGGTTAAGTTTGTGCACTTGTGCGTATGTGTATGGCATAGACTTCAAGGTGGCCCCACGACCCCTGTGACTTGCTCCTAACCAACAAAATATGACCAACGTGATGCAGTGTGACTCTCAGGATTATGTAGTTGTATAAGGCTTGGTCTCCTTGAAAGATTTGAAGAAGCCAGCTACCATGTGGTCTACATCTTTCCACAACCTTGGTGAGTTTGGAAGGAGACCTTTACCTATGAGCATCTCGAGATGAGAACACAGCCCTGGTCAGGACCCTCATTGCAGTTTTGCTGAGGACCCAGACACCCGCCCCACAGAAACATAATAAATGTGTGTTGTTTTAAGCCACTGAGTTTACAGTAATTTGTTATGCAGCATAAAAAATGGATACAATAAGTAAACATAAGGATAATAGCCCTTGCTCTGCTGGGTTGGTGTGAGGATTACGTGGGATATGTGAAGGTGGTGTTATGGTGTGAATGTCTGTGTCCCTCCCTCCAAAACGCAGGTGTGGGAACCTAATCCCCAACGTGGTGGTAGGTTTGCCACCTGAAGCAGACAATGGCCCTCACCAGATACTGAACCAGCTGGTGCCTTAACCTTGTACTTCCAGCCTCCAGAACTGTGAAATGTAAGTTTCTGTTCTTTACAAATGACCCAGCCTCAGGTATTTTGTTATAGCAGCAGGAACAGACTGAGATAGTGGCCAACACAATTCCAAGTGCCTGGTGAATGCTTCCCTTCTGTCCCTTCATGGACAGAAGGTCTAGTAAGAAGCAATAGTTCTAGTGAGAAGTAACTCATCCCAACTCTATTAGAATTGACTTAGAGGTCCAGGCCAATTTAGTTGGTGGGACAGTAAGTGTTTTAGAAGTAGACGTGGGTTCAGATCATGGCTCCATTACATCCCAGGTGTATGATTCTGGGGAAGTGTTGTGCCGGACCCCTGTTGATTCCAACAAAGATGGCACCCTGTCCGAGAGCCTGAAGAAGAGACCCAGAGCTAGCAGACGAGAGAAAGAGTTGAGTGAGGACCCACATACAGGGCAGTCCAGGAACAGGGTGCTAGACATGACAACTGCTATTGTTTGAAAAAGCATGCTGTTTATGTGGCAATTTTCACTTCGCACCCTCCATCTATCAACCTCTGTTTAAATGAAAACAAAGGCTTCAATCCCCTGTATGCCTGTGTTCCAAGGAATGGACCAGGGGTTTGGATGTCCCTCATAGATAAGGAGTGAGTCTCTGGGTTGGCCACTCCCAGACACACATTCTTCTTAGACCACAGGGTCATTCTCAGGGTGTGCTTAAGTTACTGCTATCAGTTGCATCTGCCATACAGGAAGTCACTTAACCACCTTGACTGGTGCTGTCTTCACCTATAAAGGAAACATGTTCTTTAATTCCCAGGGGACAGAGGGAACTAAAGCAGATAAAAATACATAGAAAACATTTTGCGTAGTTGCCGGCATGGAATAAGGGCTCAACAAAGGTTATTTCCCTCAGTCTCTTGCATTTCATGACCACAAACTCTCCACCTGGAAGCCCGTGTCCTATCCTGCTGCAACCCCTGCACCGCCCTGCTCATCTGTCCTTCTCCACTCTTCTCTGGAAAGCCCTCCTGCCTTGGCCCAGCTCCATTCTTCCAGGGCTCCTTCTTAGAGGATGTGCTTTGGGAAGGAGCTCGTTAGTGCCCTGAAGCCAAGGGATTCACAGTCCATGATTTAACCTGAGGGGCTCCCTGGGGCACTTGGCTTTTCACAGGGCTTAAGCTTTCAACCTGAGGATGAATCTTTAATGACAGCACTTCAGACACTTGGGACAGAACCCTAGGGATGGTGACGAGCAGTCCATCTTCACTATGCACTTTGGACCCTGCACTGAGCCCCACGGCCTGCTCTTCTGGTGCTAAGCGTTGTGTTGGAGCAGACAGGACTATCAGCCTAAAACACCAAACACACCCAGTCACCGGGCAGAAACTGAGAGGCGGCACACACTTCCGACCCAGCTGCTGAAAGACGAAGCGATATTTCAAGCCCGAAAGGTTCATCTCATAAAACTCTTAAAATATGCTAATTAATGGTAAACTGGGCAGATACTTTTCTGTTAAAGAACAGATTACAGCTCTAAGTGACCCAGGGAGATGACAAAAATGGATATTCCAGACTAAGATACACTGCCCTTTTGACCAGAATTTGCTGGGGCAGAAATAAACCATATCATTATACAGTTTGTGGTATGTGAAGGTGAAGTGCATTAGTTTCAACGAAACGTTGAGGCACGGGATCTCAAAATGAATTTTTGTATTGCTTCCTAGAGTGAAAAGTTGTCGGATAGATGTAGTTTGTATACTAAAATATTGAAATTTCTGGGGCATTTTGCTGTATTACAGAGACAAGTAAAATATTAGAAACTGGAATGGTTTCAGAAACACTAGAACATATGGTACCCATCCTAGCAAAATTCATTGCCAACGCAGAAACCAAAAATAATTGGAATTTTTGGTGAGGTGAATTTGGAGACACTGCCAAAAAATGGACTCTTCCCATTTCTATCCCTTCTGCTTGCAGTCTCTGGCCAAATGCTGTCCATGGGTGAAAAACAAGGTTTCCCAGGAGATTGCTAAAGTAGATGGCACCATGCAGTAGGACGGCCTTGCCCTGCTGAGAAGAAATGACAAGGCACATATGGTGCTCATTCCTGCAAATGTCAACTTATTTCAAAACCAAAAAATGAAATAAAATGCGTTTCAAACATTTATGCACAGATCCACCGAGAATGTGGTTCCAAGGATGTGAGTAGGATGCCATGAAGTGGTTGTCAGAGTGTCTTGCATATCCTCTTGATATCTGGCCTTCTTGTAGCCAGTGGTGCAGCCAGGGAACCGACTCACGATCACTGCAGGGCAGCATGCCTTTCAGCTCACACCAGGAAGACTCCGCAGATTGAGTAAACTTCTTCAAGGGGCTGTTAAACTTTAGATCCTTCGTGACTCACAGAGTGAAGCCTCACAATAATCAAAGTTTAGACAACGAAATATCCTCAAGAGCACTTATGATTTTTACAAAATATGCAGCCTCTTTGCCTGTACCTTCAAGTGGCCATTGGCTGTATTAGTCAGGACAGGCTAGGTTATGCTGCAGAACAAACAGGCCCTGAAATCCTTCAACAAAGGTATAATTTTTGTTCATGATATTTCTCCAGCACAGGTGAGCAGGTAAGGGGGGGTAGTCTGCTCCACATAGCCACTCAGGAACCCAGGCTAAATGAGGCTTTGTTGTCTGTAATGTGGCCAGTGGCCTAGGCAAGAGAAAAGCCTGCACAGACAGCTCACATCTATAGTTCAGACCAACAGGGCCACATATCACTTCTTGCAGTCCATTGGCCAGGACTACTCAAATGACCCCATTTAATGGCAGGGAGGTTTGACATGTAGTCTTTCATGTGCCTGATGGAGAGGAGCACTAGTAATATCTATCAGATTTTAGTATTTCATTCACTTACTTGAGCCCGTACTAAATTCTAGACCTTGTGATGGATATAGATGCATATAAAGTACATTAATTGCCCTCAAAATCAGAAGACACCATATCTCAGGATGGAAAAGGTGAGGTTTGAGACCTTGACCACCCATACTCAAGCAATTACATCACTTGGAATATCTGTCTCCTAAAAGATGGAGAATGATTGCCCAGAGGAATGACTGCCCAGAGGAAAACAGACTGGACAGTCCCTGACATGCAAATCCAGGAATTACGTATGACCCCTGCCATCAAAGGGCTCAGCAAGCACCCTCTTACTATACCTGCCAGAGCCCTGGCAATCAAAGCGGGGTGGGTGATGCAGTGTTCAGAGAAGGATGAGAAGAAGAGGACTATATGAAAAGCAAGAATATTCTGATTGATGATATATTCTAGGCTCTGAGGCAGGACTGGATCTGCTGTCTGTCAGGCCTCTGAGCCCAAGCTAAGCCATCATATCCCCCATGACCTCCACGTGTACATCCAGATGGCCTGAAGTAACTGAAGAATCACAAAAGTGAAAATGGCCAGTCCCTGCCTTAACTGATGACATTATCTTGTGAAATTCCTTCTCCTGGCTCATCCTGGCTCAAAAGCTCCCCGACTAAGCACCTTGTGACCCCTGCCCCTGCCAGCCAGAGAACAACCCCCTTGACTGTAATTTTCCTTTACCTACCCAAATCCTATAAAACGGCCCTAACCCATCTCCCTTCACTGACTCTCTTTTCGGACTCAGCCCGTCTGCACCCAGGTGAAATGAACAGTCTTGTTGCTCACAGAAAGCCTCTTTGGCGGTCTCTTCACATGGACGCAAGTGAAACTGTCGTGATGGTTCCTCTGTTTTTGTGGGTTTTTTTCTTTTCTTTCTTTCTTTTTTTTTTTTTGGTTTTTGTTTTTGTTTTTGTTTTGTTTTTTTTGAGATAGGGTTTGGCTCTGTTGCCCAGGCTGGAGTGATCATAACTCCAGCCGTGGCATGATCATAGCTCACTGCAGCCTCGAACTCTTGGGCTCAAGTGATCTTCCTGACTCAGACTCCTGGGTAGCTAGGATCACAGATGTGCACCATCATGCCTGACTAATTGTTTTTAAATTTCTAGATTTGTGTTTTGTTTTGTTTTGAGATGGAGTCTTGCTCTATCGCCCAGCCTGGAGTGCAGTGGCGCGATCTCGGCTCACTGCAAGCTCTGCCTCCCGGGTTCATGCCATTCTCCTGCCTCAGCCTCCCGAGTAGCTGGGACTACAGGCGCCCACCACCACACCCAGCTAATTTTTTTGTATTTTTAGTGCAGATGTGGTTTCACCATATTAACCAGGATGGTCTCAATCTCCTGACCTCGTGATCTGCCTGGCTCAGCCTCTCCAAGTGCTAGGATTACAGGCACAAGCCATCATGCCCAAATTTTTAAATTTTTATAGAGATGGGGATCTCATTATGTTGCCCAGGCTGGTCTTGAACTCCTGGCCTTAAGTAGACCTCCCATGTAGACCTCCCAAAGTCCTAGAATTATAAGCATGAACCATCACTCCTGGCCCATCATGGCTTCTCAGAACACTCCCTTTTGAACTTTTTATCTTGTCTGAAATTCAACTGATTTGCGATTCATCTTGGTTGTTGAGCTCCTTTTTTTCAAAACATGCATATTTCCCAGAGGACTCCGAAGCTAATAGCTATTGAGTGTGGACCCACTCAATCAGACATCTTTCTTTTCTAACACCTAACTGAACTTGGGGATAGGGGTTTTACTGAGGACCAGGTGATGGCAAGGCTACTTGGGGTGCCCGAGTGAAGGGCTCAGGGTACCACTAGTAGACTAGGCGCCTAAGGAAATAACATCCAGGGATGGCCAGGAAGCAGCCCTCACCAGATTCCAGATATTCCAACCTCTTGATCTTGGGCTTTCCAGGCCACTTTTGGGTTTGTGGGTGATGCCTTCTCATTGCATTTTCACGTGGTGAAGAGCTGAAAGAGTGAGCAAGCTCTTGTATCTCTTCTTACAAGGGTGTTAATCTCATTTGTGAGGGCTCCACCTTCATGACCTACTTACCCCCAAATGCCTCTCCTAAGACCATCACGTTGGGGGTTAGAATTTCAACATATGAATTTCCAGGGGACACAAGCTTCCAGTTCATAACAGGGCTGGTAAGGGTTACAGTTGGAATTGAGGGTTCCATGCTCTTTCCCTAGTGATACCTTCCTTCTGGTCGCTGACCTCACCCTCCCTCTTGCAGCTGTGGCCTCCAGGTGTCCAGAGCAGACTCAGGACAGGCCTATGAGGACCAGCATTCTCTCTCTGACCTTGTAGTCAAATGGATCTTGAGAGGCCCAGCTCAGAAATCTCGCTTCTACAGTTGTTACGTTTCCTGTGGCATCTGAAAGGAAAATAAAATCTCGGGACCCCAAACTTGCTAAGCCAAAGGGAAACATTAAGCTGGGAACTGGGTCAGGCCAACCTGCCTTCCACTTTGTTCCTAAATAGATAGCTACAAGATAAAAGGCTACGTTCTTCCCTCACAATTTCCTCACAAGGAAATCTCTTGTGAGCCCCAAGATTTTTACCCTAAGACAGTTCTGTTGAATTTCACCCTACAATGTGTTAATAAATTAACAGCTAGTCTTCTGCAGAGAGGGAACGAAAACCAAGAACTAAAAGTCATCATTTCTCTGCTCAACTGAGATGAATGCATATCTAACTGCTTCCTCTACTTCCTATGTTTATTTTACCTTATGTAAAAATGGAGATTCACTGAGCCCAAGACAAACGCATAATTGACTATTCCTCTCCTCCCTCCTTACATGAAAAAAGTGTCTTCACTGA
Organism: Papio anubis; assembly: GCF_008728515.1. Taxonomy (NCBI): domain Eukaryota; kingdom Metazoa; phylum Chordata; class Mammalia; order Primates; family Cercopithecidae; genus Papio; species Papio anubis. Next base: position 4,422,226 of record NC_044994.1, on the reverse strand, counting down.
TCAAAAGACTCAAAGGAATGCAATTGTTTGCCTCTTTTATCTACCCTTTCCCTTTCTTTTCCTCCTTCCTTTTTCCCCTACTGCCTGCTCTTTTTCTCTTTGAATATTGAAGTCCCCAGACCCTCTTTGGGAAAAAATCACAGAACACAAATGTTTCCTGTGGTTTTTACCCTTTTTTTCCCTCAGGCATGTCTTCAACTTTGGCAAAATAAACCTCTAAAAATGATTGAGACTTGCCTCAGCTATTTATTTAAAAAAAATTTTTTTTTTTTTGTTTACAGTCAAAAGGCTCACCAGACTCCAAGAAGCTTGCTCACAATGCATCCAGGGTAAAAATTCAGCTGCTCATGAAAGCCTGCTCATGTAGTTAATCTCTTAAAGATAGGCAAGGAGTGTTTTTTGTTGTTGTTTTCGTTTTTGTTTTTTTGGAGACAGGGTCTTGCTCTGTTGCCCAGGCTGGAGTGCAGCGGTGTGATCACTCCTCACTGCGGCCTCGACCTTCCAGGCTCAAATGATTGTCCCACCTCACCCTCCTGAGTAGCTGAGACTACAGGTGAACACCACCGTGCTTGGCTAATTTTTCAGTTTTTTTGTAGAGATGGAGTCTTGCTATGTTACCCAGGTTGGTCTCAAACTCCTGGGCTCAAGCAATCCTCCTGCCTCAGTCTCCCAAAGTGCTGGGATTACAGCCCTGAGCCTCCACATCCAGCCTGTGAGGAATCTGAAGGTGTTGCTGTAACAGACAGTTCTGGGATACATGACTATAAAACATGTGACTGTTCTCAATCAACCATTTGGGGAGAAAAATTTGGAGTCTGACCTAATGCATATTCAACACCCCCCTTTCTGTATTTGACAAATACTATCTATTTTTCTGCAACAGATTTAGCTTGTTCCATGTTATCTGCTGAAATTGGCTAGGAGTGGGTCATCACTTCTGAAATGTCTCCATCCTAGGCTCTGAAATAACACAAAGCATATGAGTAGAGATCACTTGTTTGGTCACAGTTTGCAGGTAAAACACTGGATTCTCCTACTGGTTTCTTCTAGAACTGGATCTGCCACTGGGTATTAATTGCTAGAGACATCATCTAACCTGTTTGGATTTCTGAAAGATGAATGCAATGAGCTGCAGGATATCTGTTTGCTCAGCACTCTAGGATTCTATGCTCTCTGAAGAGTTGGCATAAGAAGACCATTCAGGAAAAATGTGAAGTTTTGGACCATTTAAATTCAGAGATGTAGTGTCCTGGCCAACTTTCTGCTGCCTGGGTTGACATCTAGCATGATATTTTCCATTTGGCACCTGTTTGGGTGTGTGATCAAATATTCTAAACAGAATAATTTCTCACAGCAGCAGAAAGGCAACCTTTGGTTTTCCAGTGCCTTGGAAGGCAACAAACATAGGTTCAGGAAGCAAATAAACCATTTAATATTGTTCTGACCTGTTCTTCAGAAGGACCAGATTATCATGACGTAGCCTCCTAAAACATCCTTTCAAGGGCAAAGGAGACAGAAGAAAGTGACCTCCTAGCAACTGCCTGTGCAAAGAAGAGACTCAACGAAAGAAAAGAGTCCTCTCATGAAGACCCAAGAGTTTTGGGGTCAGAATGAGGATAAGAATTTGGTGCTGCTGACGTTTCTACACCTACTCTTCTGTGCTTCTGCCTTGAAATCTTGGGAACTTCCTGCTCAAAGATGAAACCTCATACACTACATGAAATTTCTTTGTTTTTCTGTGAGTCTTTCTCTTTGGTCAGATTCAAGCTGTTTTGAGATACCCAAACCACTGTTTGCTGAAGTCAACTCATTAATTAAAAACAACAACAAGAAGTGATATCAATTCTTTGACGCTTTACAGACAAAGCAACCTACTGCATGAATTACAGGCCACTTCTACCACTGCCCAGATGAAATGGGACCAAAGTGGACACCTGCCTTCTTCCATACTTAGGTAAAAATGGAGACAGGGTGAACAAACAGGAAAACATTTCGACCATCCATACATGTGGCTGTGTTTCAACAGTGTTTGCCATATACTACAGGCAGCTACAAGTGATGTTTCTCATTGTAAATATATTCTTCAGATTGCAAAAATATTTTGCTCTTTGGTTGCTTTTATTTGATGGGTTCAATGCCATGTACCACAGGCAAAGCCCTGTGCTAGGAGATGAAGAGGTACAGATGATTATAAAGCAGAATCCCAGCTCCCAAACAACAGGTGAGGGAGGAACCGAAATACTTAGAGAATATTTGCATGTGTGAAGGACCTCGTTATCATACCACTGGTTACAAAGGAAGTTCATGGGAATCCAGTGGGGGCAGGAGCTGGAACTGAGAAGGGTGAGCCATCCATGAGCAGAGACAAAGCAGGCTGAACACAGCAGGTGGTGCTGCAGTGAGAGGAGCAGGCACTCTCCCTGAGCACACCCCATCAGTTTTGAAGGTATGCTTACACAACCCTTGTGAAAATCATGATAAAAAGATGTTAACCAGGCTGGGCATGGTGGCTCACACCTGTAATCCTAGCACTTTGGGAGGCCAAGGTGGATGGATGGGTCGAGGCCAGGAGTTCAAGACTACCCTGGCCAACATGACGAAACCCCATCTCTACTTAAAATACAAAAATTAGCCGGGCGTGGTGGCGCTTGCCTGTAATCCCAACTACTCAGGAGGCTGAGGCACTAGGATAGCTTGAACCTGGGAGGTGGAGGTTACAGTGAGTTGAGATTGTGCCACTGCACTCCAGCCTGGGTGACAGAGTGAGACTGTCTCAATTTAAAAAAAAAAAAAAAAAAAGCGATGTTAACTGAAAGTAAGAAAACAGGAGCATGAGAGAAGTAGAGAAAGATCTTCAAGAGTGATGCATTTTTATGTTAATTATCCCATCACAACTGAAGCGCAGATCCCCCCCCTTCCCTGTTCTCACCTTACCACAGGCTGGTTCTTCCTAAACATTTCACCTGACCGGGCCTCTCAGGGGAGGGAGGATGGCGCTGAAATATTGAAAGAGATAAGCAAGGGTTAGGCAGAGCAATGCCAGCACTGCAGGGAGTATTGAGTAGCTCTTTTTGATTGAAATTTCTGGAGTGCACAGGAGAATAGCAGAAGATAAGGTTGGAAAGGTAAATAGAGATCTGACTTTAGAAAGCTGGAAATTTCAGCTTGAGTGCTTTGGACTTTTCTCAGTAGTCAATGGAAAGTTTTGATCAGGGAATCAAGAGTACAATCAAAATAGTGCTTTAATAATAGGAACGCCTTGAGTATATTTAAACATATGTTTACAGATTAGCTACTTGGCAGAAAGCCTTGGGTCATCAGGAAAGAGACAAATATTCAAAGCTCAAGGGTTAGCAATTAGCACTAAGACCCTTATCGACCGGCTACTCAGCCGGCACTAGTCACCTACTCTTTTGAACTACAATTTCCATCTCATGTGCAATGAGAACGAGGACCAGAGAACTGTATTACAGACTGTCTGGGATGGAGGCAGCAGATAATGAATGGCAAATGCTCAGGACACATTTCTTATTAGAAATGATGACAAGACTAGACACTGTTTCTCTTTTTTCTTTTTTTTGAGACAGAGTCTCACTCTGTCGCCCAAGCTGGAGTGCAATGACTTGACCTCGGCTCACTTCAACCTCTGCCTCCCAGGCTCAAGCAATTCTCATGCCTCAGTCACCCAAGTAGCTGGGATTACAGGTGCACACCACCACACCTCGCTAATTTTTGTATTTTTGCTAGATATGGGGTTTCATCATGTTGCCCGGGCTGGTCTCAAACTCCTGGCCTAAAGTGATCCTCTTGCCTCAGCCTCCCAAAGTGCTGGGATTACAGGCATGAGCCACCGTGCCTGGCCTGAGACTAGAAATTATAAAGGAAACTAAGAGGAACAAAAACCAGATTTGTGAACCCTGGATCTGTACTCAATTTTCAAGGAGTATCTACAGAGCAGGGAGTAGAATTTGTACATAATTTGCATATGTTTGTGCAGAATTTGTATTTGAGACAGGAGCAGTATGTGGGAAAAGTTATTATGTCTGTTTTCATACCTATTATAGTATGAACATATTTTAAAACCCATAGAAACACATTTTAAAATCATAAATAACAGCAACAAATAAATAAAGTCTTTTGATAGGTTTGTTTTCTTCATTTGTCAGAATAATTACAATAATTCCCAAATGACCAATTCGAACAATGAAGCCTCTTGTTAGTGGGGCCAAACTCTGGATCCATTAACAGGGGCATTCCTGTCAAAATCTGATCTTTGCTCTAAGTGCTCAAATAGCCTAGGTGTACTAGATACTGTTCTTTTTATCTCTAATATATGCAAACACAGACCTGACAACTATTTCACAACCTAAAAAGGCCAGCCAGAAGTTAGTCATTAACTAAGCAAGATAAATCTTAATCAACTGAATAAATGCAAAGTATGTAACATTTTAAGTAAAACAAACAGGGTAGAGTTAACCAAGAACCCTTACAGGAGGAAAAAAATCATTATTTCCTGCTTCGGGTGAGGCAAATACTGTTTCTTTAAACCTGAAATGTGAAGAGCGTTCATTTATATATTTCAGGATTAGATTCCGTTCTCAGACTGATATGCATTTCTGAAATGTGTGTTACCTTTTCCCTGTTGAGAAAGTGGGCGGATCAGAACTGACTCAGGCCAGACACACCATGGGTAGAATAGGTCAGCACTGTAGTGAGAATGGCTAGTATGTTACATTTATTCTATATTACTATGATCTATGTATATTTTGTGTTCGTTATTGTTTTTCCAAAGTGACCACCAGAAAAATCTGTTGATCAAGCAAATCTGAGTATATGAGACCTATAGCAGTAAGGGAGAATACTACAGTGTCAGTTTTAGAAGTATCTCAAAACAGAGAAATTAGGAAAGGGTGTTGGAGGGTGTTACGGCCCAGATTATGTGATTTTGAGACATGCTTGCAAGGCAAGAAACGAGATGAGATTGGGCAAAATTAAGATATAATAGGCTTGAAGAGGTGAACACAAGGCGGTGAGGGTCTTTTGTTTTGTTTTGAAACAGAGTCTCACTCTCTCACTTAGGCTGGAATACAGTGGTGCCATCAGAGCCCACTGCAGACTCAAACTTCTGGGCTCATGCTATCTTTCTGCCTCTGTCTATTGAGTGGCTAGGATTACGGGCGTGGCACCACATCCAGCTAATTTTTTAGTTTTTATTTTTGTAGAGAGGGGTTCTCACTAAGTTGCCCAGGCTGGTCTTGAACTCCTGGCCTCAAATAGTCCTCCCATCCCGGCCTCCCAAAGTGCTGATACTACAGGTGTGAGTCACTGTGCCCCGCTGAGATGAGGGTGTTGAAGTGAGCCTTTATGAGCAAGCTGTTAGTTTTCATAAGAAGCCACTTTAATTGCTTCACAGTGTTATCTTCCAAGAGCAAGAATTTAATGGAGCAGGTAGCAAAGGATTGCTCCCAGCATTGTCTAACGCAGGAGCAGGTCTAGTGGTCAGACTCCATTCCTTCACCTTCTCTTCTGGCACTGAATGTCTTTGCTAATACACTTCCCTGAAGTCAGGAGGAGGGCAGGCATGGCTTCTCAGCGGGCACTTGCTGCCTTGGTGGGTGCAGGGAACCTGCCAGCATCTGCCAGCTTAGTGGGAAGGCTAGGCCTTCCTAGGGAAGGGTGGGCCACCTCCACAAGCCCAAGAGGTTGAGCAGAGTGCGGAGTCCAGATCTTCAGGGGCGATCTGGCAGCCAGCACCTACATAGCCCTGTCCCATATTTAGGATCCTAGCTTTTCCCCACAAGGGCCCTGACCTTTGCATAACAGACCTGCCTTGGCCGAGCATTTAAACCTCTCTGGAGCTCCATGACTCTAACAATCAGGTCCTCAGCCTGCCTCTCAGCTGTGCATCTGTTCTTCCTCTGCAGGAGATGGAGGCCTCTTTGTTAGCTGTCACAGGGCCCTGCATGAACAGGCCTTTGTCTCTCCTTCCTCTGTGTGCATCAAAACAGCTTAGTGAGATCCAGCCCACTCTGCCTTTTTTTGTAGGCATTTTTCCACCCGTATTCTTAAAATGCCTGCATCATGGCACGCGCCACATTGTCCCCTCCCAGAACATTTGCTAGGCCACTACTGGTCAAATCTGGAGCCTTAGGCCAGGGACTCGAAATGACCCAGCTCCCAGCCAGGATGCAACCTCTCCACCTGCTAGGGTGGGTGGGCCAGTTCCACATCCCAGCTCCGTGCCTGCTTTCTCAACCCATTCCTGTCCCCACTGTGTTATTCTGGGTCCTCCCAGAAGCAGATGCCACGACAGGATTGATTGTGCCAGAAATTCATTAGGGGAAAGGCCTGTGAGAGGCAGTGAGGAGGGAGTTGAGGAGACAGGAAGAGCCATCAGGCTGCAAGGCAAGCCTGGGCCATGAGCGAAGGAGAAGGGAGGGAGGAAGTTTAGACAGAAGCTCCAGGCTGCTCTGCAGTGCTCAGGAGCTCAACAAGGCTGTTGCCCAATCCTTGAGCCAAGCTTGCCCATCAGACTGCGAGGGAAGGCTGCCTTAGTGACCTGCAGCCCTCCGTCCAGGAAGGAGGGTCTTGGAGTGGATGTAGCAATGCATCTCAGAGCACAGCAGCCGGGCTGCTCCGTCACACTCCCTGCAGTTGGAGATCTAGCTGGGCTGCCCCGTCACACTCCCTGCAGTTGGAGATCTAGCTGGGCTGCTCCGTCACACTCCCTGCAGTTGGAGATCTGAGGGACACCTTCCCATAGCTGCCACACACACACACACAAACACTCACACACACAATACACCACACACAGGAATGTACAGACACCAAACCCACACACAGCACACACACATCACATACACACACCCTTCAGAGACAGACACACAAATACCAGACATACCCCACACCATACCACACACAGACACCACACACACACCACACACACAGACATTGAACACCCACCCACCACACACACACAGACACACACATTACATTATACCATACACACACACACAGACTACACACACATACACCACACCACACATGCAGACATGGACACCGGACACATGCACACTGCATGCCCCCCACAGATAGACACATACAGACACTGCACACACATACCACACACATACATACACACAGAGAGACTCACTGTGGATAGATGACTATGTAAGAAAGGTTTTTAAAAATTTCTTACTGTCATTTAAATATCATTTTTACCCAAGTAAAAAGCATCAGGTTTAAACTTTTATGACAATGCACTCTACAATTGTTAAATTGTATTTAAATATAAGTAAATCCCCTAACTTTCAATATAATTTGGAAATAAAAGGTGCAGATTATTAATTTAAAATATTAAGATTTCCTTAGCTTCAGGTTCAAAACTTTCCATGACATAGTCCCAAACCACCTTGTTGGTTTTCTCATGACGTTGACCAGTGAAACCTACACTGGCCACACCATCTCACTTGTGGTTACCAGCAATGCTATTCACTTTTATGACTCTTTCCCTTTGCTTTGCTATTTCTTCTATGTGGAGTTCCTTTTTCCCTTACTCTCCACAAATCAACATCCCACTCATTATTCAAAATCTGCTTCTGTGATTCCTGAGTTGGGATAAGCCTGGGAGACAGAGTAAGACTCCGTTTCAAAAAAAAAAAAAAAAGAATCAGGAGTCTGACATGGTGGCATGCACCTGTGGTGTCTGCTACTTGGGAGGCTGAGGCGTGAGGGTCATTTGAGCCTAGGAGTTCAAGGCTACAGTCAGCTATGATCCCACCACTACACTCCAGCCTGGGCAACAGAGTGAGATCCTGTCTCAAAAATAATAATAAATAAATAAGAAATTTTTTAAAAAAGAAAGGGAACAAAAACTCAAACAGATACTTGCAAACCAATGTTCATAGCAGCATTATTCACAATAACCAAAAGGTAGGAACAACCCAAATGCCCACTGATGGATACATGGATAAACAAAATGTGATTTATCCATACAACAGAATATTGTTTGGCCTCAGGAAGGAATGAAATTGTGATACATGCTATGACATGGATGAACTTTGAAGACTTTATATTAAATGAATTAAGCCAGACACCAAAGGACAACTCTTATTTGATTTCACTTAGAAGAGGTCCATCGAGTAGTCAGATACATAGAGACAGACAGTAGAATGCTGGTTACCAGTGGGTAGGGGAAGAAAGGAATAGGAATTATTGTCTAATGAGTATAAAGTTTCGGTTTGGGATGATGAAGTTCTAGAAATGGCTAGTGGTGATGGTCATGTGACAATGTAAATGTTCCTAATGCTGTTGAACTGTGCACTTAAAAATGGTCAAAATAGCCGGGCGCGGTGGCTCAAGCCTGTAATCCCAGCACTTTGGGAGGCCGAGACGGGCGGATCACGAGGTCAGGAGATCAAGACCATCCTGGCTAACACGGTGAAACCCCGTCTCTACTAAAAAATACAAAAAATTAACCAGGCGAGGTGCCGGGCGACTGTAGTCCCAGCTACTCGGGAGGCTGAGGCGGGAGAATGGCGTAAACCCGGGAGGCGGAGCTTGCAGTGAGCTGAGATCAGGCCACAGCACTCCAGCCTGGGTGACAGAGCGAGACTCCGTCTCAAAAAAAAAAAAAAAAAAAAAAAAAATGGTCAAAATAGTAAATTTTATGTGATATATGTTTTATCACAATAACAATATTTTGAAAATTAGGATCCCAGCTTCCTGTTAATGAACGTGATTGATATTCCAGCTCCCTCTGGCACCATCAGCAATTCCAGGCCTGTTTTCAGATGCAATCATGGAACTGCATGCAGCACTCAGGGGCTCCACCTAGCACATGAGTGTGGGTTGCTAGGCAGGGGTTGCCCAGCCTATTTGGGTCTAACCCCTCCCAGAAACCTAGAAAAATCTACCTGACTGAGCAGCAGGGCATGTGCACACTACAAGTACCCTGAGTGTTATGTATTAGGGAGGCATTGAATTAAGAAAAGAAAACAAATCTGCAAATATTCACCCAGGAAGGGCAAGTTACAACCTATGGAAGAGAAGCTTTCTCTCCAGAGGGACATGTACAGGCTGGGACACCACCGTCCTCTGACGGTGCAGCAAGACTGCCTGCTTGAACTCTCACCCCGAGACCCTCCCAAGCTCCACCCATCAATGCTCTTCCATGAAACTTCATGGCTGCAACAGCAGTTCCAACGTCCCCACCACCCTGAGATTGCCTGGCTCTGATCCCAGCCCCCTCGCCATGCAGTTTTCTCTGTGGCAGCATCTCAGCAGTGTCCTCTCCTGCCCTTGCAGAGCAGCTGCTTTTCTCAGCATCTGTCAACAACCTCTTACCCCATCAAGCGCTGCTAGCAGCACCCCACATCAAGGGAGGAGGCTCTGGAAAGGACCAGGACTTCAGTCCAGCCCCCACTTACCAGTTGAGCCATAAGTCTCACACTTCCAAGTGCACAAGAGTTACTGGGGCACCTGTGAAAATCTGAGATGGTCCTGGTGCCTGATTCGTAATACACACTTCCCAAAGAATTCTGATGTAGGCGCTCATATTCTGAGAAACAACAGACTTGAATCTCATTTTCCTCTCTTATAGATGAGAATAATCATCCTTTAATGAGAGAATTCCTTGAGATAATATATACAGCAGCATCTAGCATAGTGCTTGGCTCAAAGTAGGCATTTAGTATATTCATTTAAATTTGAAATGAATGTAGAAAGAAATGGGTTGTGTAAATCATATACCCTTGCAGGAGGATTAAGGCCAGCAAGAGCTTCTGAAATAGAGGGGTTGATACCATTGGTTCTACTGAAATATAAATATAGATGAATTTGATTTTCAAATTCATTTTCTGAGAATAGAGCATCTATCTTTTATCCGGAATCTACTGCATGAACAGCTGCCATGGCTCACACAATGACTAAGAAGGTTGTTCTAGCAAAGATGAAAACTGGAAGCTACAACCAGTCTAAAGTCTGAAGTGGATGCAAGGAGAGCCTCTCTAATGGGCAGCTGGGCTCCAGAGAGCCACAGCTTTCCTGACCCTCACTTCCCAGCTTTGCTCAGAAATGTAGAAACACCACAGAATTTAAAAAGAAAAAACTCACTTCATATCCATTGGGATGTCCATAATCAAAAAAGCAGAGGCTGGATGCAGTGGCTCACAGTTGTAATCCCAGCACTTTGGGAAGATAAGCAGGAGGATGGCTTGTGGCCAGGAGTTTGAGACCAGCTTGAGCAACATAGGAAGGCCCTGTCTCTACAAAAAAAAAAAAAAAAAAAAATTAAAAATTAGCTGAGCATGGTGGTGTGTGCCTATAGTTCCACCTACTTGGGAGGCTGAAGTAGGAGGATTACTTAAGCCCGGGAGTTTGAGGCTGTGGTGAGCTATTATCACACCACTGTACTCCAGCCTGGGTGACAGAGGGAGATGCTGTCTCTAAAAATCAAGCAGACAGAAAATAACAAGTTTTGGTGAGAATATTAAGAAATGGGAGCCCTTATATATCACTGATGGGAATGTAAACTGGTCTAGCTGCTGTGGGAAACAGTATGGCAATTCCTTAAAAAATTAAACATAGAATTACCATATGATCCAGCAATCTAACTTCTGAGTACACACCCAAGAGAACTGAAAGCAGAAACTCAAACAGATATTTGCACACCCATGTTCATAGCAGCTTTGTTCACAGTAGCCAGAAGACGGAAGCAGCTCGGGTTTATCAATGGGTGAATGGATGGATAAACAGAATACGATGTGTCCACACAAGAGAGTATTATTTGCCCTCAAAAAGGAAGGAAATTCAGACACAGGTTACACCATAGTTGAACCTTGAAGATACTATGCTAAGAGCAATAAGCCAGTTATAAAAAGGAAAATACTGTATGATTCCATTTATATGAGAGCCTGAGAGTGTTGAATTCATAGGAATGGGAAGTAGAATGATGGTGTTAGGATCAGGGAAGGGAGAATGGGGAGTTAGTGTTTAACAGGTGCGGAGTTTGTGTTTGGGATGATGAAAATTTTCTGGAGACGGATGATAGGGTTGGTTGTATAACAATCTGAATATACTTAATGCTATTGAAGTGTACACTTAAAATGATTAAAATGATAATTTTTATGGTATGTATATTTTACTGCAATTAAAAAAAGAAAACTCACAAGGGCGGAAATTTAGATTTTTCCCTTAAATATCCTCTTCTATTTGTGAACACAAAGTATTTTTCTCACATGATGTTATTCTGCTAGGTGGTCATGAGATGCTCTTCTGCAAGACCGGCAGGTAGAAGCAGCCAGCCTGAAGAAATAAATAGAAACTTTCTGAGGGCAGAACCAGGATGTCTTAAGCTAGATTAGAAATCTACTAGTTCTACCTGCTAATTCTGTAGAGGTGGAAGGTGAGAGTTCCCGAAGCCTGAGTGAGGCCACACGGGGGGGGGAAGTCAGGCTTTGATGGCTCATGATACTTAAACTTCGACTTGCCTGCCTAGACTCATCCTCTACAATACACTTAAGAAACAGAATGAGCAGAATGGGGTTAGACTCATCCTCTACAACACACTTAAGAAATGGAGTGAGCAGGCCGGGGGCAGTGGCTCACACCTGTAATCTCAACACTTTGGGAGGCTGAGGTGGGCAGATGGTTTGAGCCCAGGAATTGAAGACCAGCTGGGCAATATAGTGAGATCCCATCTCTACAAAAAAAAAAAAGAGAAAAGAAAAAGAAGAAAAAAATAGCCAGGCATAGTGGTGCACAACTCTAGTCCCAGCTACCCAGGAGGCTGAGGTGACAGGATTGCTTGAGCCCAGGAGTTCAAGGGTATGGTAAGCTGTGATTGCACTGCTGCACTCAAGCCTGGGCAACAGAGCAAGACCCTGTCTCAAAAAGAAAATGGAGAGAGCAAAATGGACAGAACAGTATGTGCACGTGTGCACTTAACCAAAGGTAACACCATGGGAATCATTTATGCATGTGATTCCAGTACAATACAATGATTTAACCCGTTTTAGTTTGCCAGAAGATTCCAGAACCAAATGCTTACTTCTCCCCACCATTGCTGCACATTGACCTTTTTTACCCTGTGTGTGCACAAGAAATGGACCTATTTTCCAGATCCTATTAAAACAAATTCCTACCGAACAGGGGGAAAAAAGATTCAACAGAAACAAAACTCATTCAGTGTTTCATGCATCAAATATTTATTGTGTCTGTTATATGCCAGGGACTGGGACTATGTTAGCCCAGAGACTATAGCTGAGAACAAGCCAAGCATAGTTCCTGCCTTCATGAAGTGCTGTCCTCAGTCAAGTACGTAGAATGTCACACTAAGGGAAGGCTGAAGAGCTTGGGGAACATTTGGAATTACAGGAAATCAAAGCCTGGTGTTTTAAAGGTTAAAATGAGGAAAGTTTGGAGAGCGTAGGCGGCAATTAGGATGGTTCACTCAGAGAAAGAGAACCTGCGGGAGATAGGAGATAGGTAGGTGGGGTAGGTGGGTAGGTGGGTGGGTGGGTGAATGGATAAAGGGAGAGACAAAGAGGTTTCAATAGAACTGTGACAAGGATTGGCCTTATGCGGTCATTGTGAGGCTGTTATCTTTACGTCTGAGGCTGTAGTCTAATGTCCATGGGGCAGGGAGTCGGGGAAGGAAAGATGGCTGCAGACTGGGGACATGTAGAACATGCTGGAACCCACAGCACAAACTGGAACCTACAAGGAGGGACTAACGTCCACGTCCACCTTACTGCCCCTGTCCTTGATGTGGGTGTCAGGCATGAGCCAGCGTTCTTTGTCATGGACCAAAACGCACACACCTGGCCCCAGAGTTGAAGATGCTGAAGGAGGCCCCCGGGAGGGTGGAGTGGCAGGCCCAGACCAGGCCTCATGCCCAGGAGGAGAGCCCGTGGGGGCGAGACCGCCTGTGGCAGCCCCGGGAATGGCTGCTGCTCTGTCTCCGCTGCCTCCCTTTTGCAAAACTCTCTTCAGTGCTGACCGTGACTGGAAACGTGGAGGGAAGGGAATTCTGGAAAATGCGGTTCTGCCTTGCCACGCTGACACGTTGTAAAGCCACCACAGATGGCAAACTAGCCTGGACTTGGAGTTGGGGCAGGTCTCCAAAGAGAAGGTGATGTCTAAGCCAAGGCCCAAAGGAGATCAGGAGGCAGCTGGATGGAGGAAAGGGAGAGATTCCCCAGAGTGCTGGAATCCCATTAAAAGAAACGTTGTCTGGAAAAATCTTGTGCTTTAAAAAGGAAATGGAATTTTAAAAGGGAAAAATGTGTCCCCAAAGAATAAACTTGTACAAAAACAAAAACATAACACTTTTATTTAGCATCTAAGTGAATCGAAATCAATAAACTGGTTGAGAAGCCACTTTCCAAACTCACCTGATGTGTCACACCTTCCTCACCCTTCCCTCCCTTCCACCTTTCGTTTTTTTTTTTTTTTTTTTTTTTTTTGAGACAAGGGTCTTGCGACATTGCCCAGGCTGGCCTCGAATTCCTAGGCTCAAGCAAACCTTCTTCCTCAGCCTCCCAAGTAGCTGGGACTACAGGTCCCACCATGCCTGGCCCTTTCATCTTTCTTACTTCTCTGCCATCCCCTTCCAACCCCTGCCCAATCCTCATTCTCCTCTGCCCACCAACTTCCTTCCCCTCATTCCTCATTTCCCTCCTTATTCCAGCCAAGGAAATTGCTGGGTGAGGTTCAGATCACACAGATATCTTAGCTTTTGTTTTTAGATGTTACCCAGGAGTAAAATCAGTCATGCCATATAAATATCACAGCTTGGGGTTGCAGGTTAGTACTCACATCGTCTTGGTATGGGTTGCCAAAATGCCAGTGGTGTACGAGCCTCTGAATCCTCTCTATGCCTGTACAGTCAGAGCCAGTTCTCCCTCTGCACGCCTCAACAAAGAGCAGGGAAATAAATACCACATTTGCAATAAATACCTGGGTCAAAGTTTGACTCAACAACCAAATACATGTCCTCTAAATTCAGTTTAGTCCATTTCCTGAGTGAAACCAAATATGCTGCAAGAAAGGCAGGCTTCCTGTCTTCCCTAGCCCTTTTCAAAAACGATTATTCTTAGGAAAACCACCCTAGAGAGCTGCTTCTGGCCTGAGGCTGGAACAACCTGGGCACAACAGGGAGGGGGAAGGGAGGGAGAAAGGGAGGGGCCCACTGCTGAAGGAGGAGACAGATGGTCCCAAACCAAAATGCAGCATCCAGATTCCAGAGCTTTCGTCCCCACCCTGAGGGGGCAAATCCTTGCTTCCCCACTTAGCCAGGTGTCCCCAAGACAAAGCTCAAATTCTGTGATCCACTGGAAGGACTCCTGGAACTCAGAAGAGCCACTGTGCTCGTGGTTATGGTTTGTTGCAGTAAAAGGATACAGACTTGTCAAAGGAAAAGGATGCACAGGCCAGAGCCCAGAGAGTGGCGGGGGTGAGCTTCCTGTTCTTCCTCTCTGCGGAGTCATGCAGACGGTGCTCAATTCCCCAGGAACCTTGTGGACAAGATGTACAAAGTATCGCCAAGCAGGGAAGCTCCCATAAGCCTCCGTGTCCAGGGATTTTGCTGGGCTTAGGCTTTCAGGCATGAGTGCCTCGTTAACTGACTTCAGCTATTTGAATTTCAGCCTCTCCAGAGGCGGAACAGTGTGGCCCAAGGTCCCACCATAGATAACACTGTTAGGCCAGACTAGGTAGCGTGGCCCAAGGTCTGAGATTAGCAAAGACACTCCTATCAGGCAGAATATTCCAAGGGCTTGGAGGTTATCTCCCAGGAACCAAGCAAAGGCCAGACCTTTCTCTTAGACGTGCAGGGTTTGAATGACCCAGGCCTGCAGAGTCAACTCTACTGCCTGTCCACACTTGTCTGTTTCTGTTCCTCACTTCTCCAGTGAGCGTGGAGTTCCACGGTCTCAGGTGGGTGACGCTAGGTAAGAGGTTTCCTGCGACTAACTAGCTGTGTGCCCTCTGGGGAAGATCTATGAGTGCTCATCGCTTGGGTCTCCTCATTGGCAGGTGATAGTCATCACACCCACTCTGAATATCCTGACAGGCATTAGGAGAATTGAAGACACCGTGGGTAATGACGGAGCCTCGTGTACTGCTCACAGGTGCGGAAGCCAAACAGTCACTTTAGGGAGTTCTGGTTGTTTTTTCGGTTTGGTTTGGTTTTTAAGAGATGAGGTCTCACTCTGTGGCCCAGGCTGGCATGCAGTGGCACAGTCATAGCTCATGGCAACCTGGAACTTCTAGGCTCAAGCAATCCTCCCACCTCAGCATCCTGAGTAGCTGGGACTACAGATGCATGCCACCACACTTGGCTGATTTTATTTATTTATTTTTGTAGAGACAGGGGCCTTGCTATGTTGCCCAGGCTGGTCTTGAACTCCTGGCCTCAAGAGATCCTACCCCAGCTTCCCGAGTGGATTTTGTTTTTTAATGGCTATTTCCTTTTCCCCCTAACATTTACAAAATGCTTACATATGCCAGGCACTGTGTTTAGTGCTTACGTGGATTCTCTCATTTAATCCTCAGGCAATTCTCTAACGGAAGTACTGTCATGTCACCCCCGTCTGAGAGGACTGAGGCTCAGTGAGGTCCCATGAGGTCACAGAGACAGCTTTTAAACTGTGTCAAGATAGCCAGAGCTGGAACAGCAGAGCTACGCTGATTGCTTGCTGGACACGGAAGAGCAGCTTCTCTCACGCAAAGGTGTTTTCAGCAGGTTTCCCTCGGTTAAAGGAGAAAGGCTGGATGCAGGATAAAAAGAAAAACACTTTCCTCCATGAAGGTGGGTTCTCAAGGGTGTGTTTGACTGAGGAGACAACTGTAAAGTCTCTTGGAAATTGGTCCTTGCTCTGATTTTTGCCACGAAAGTACTGTTGTCAAACAGATTCAAATGGGTTTCACAATTAATGTGAAGAGGCTCCGGTTATGCCGCAAACGAGTGTGACTGCCCCTCAGGATTAAGGATGTTTTTCTGTGGCTGAACTGAGGCATCTGTCCCCAGGGCTGGAGGCTGGGTATGGCCACAGCTGACCTCCTTCTCTCCATGGTGTCTCCCACCTGCCCCTCACGGCCGAACAACTCGTCAGGGGCTCAGGGAATGTGGACTGGCCTTAGAATGAGAACGTGCATTTTGCTAGTTCTCAACATCGTTGTCTTCAAGGAAAACCTCATTTGTGTGTGTGTGTGTATGTGTGATTTTTTATTAATTTTGAAATTTTTGTGGGTACATGGTGTATATATTTACGGGTTACCTGAAATGTTTTGGTACAGGCGTGCGAGGTGAAATAAGCACATCATGGAGAATTGGGTATCCATCCACTCAAGGATTTATCCTTTGAGTTACAAATAATCCAATTATACTATTTAAGTTATTTTAAAATGTACAATTAAGTAATTATTGACTATAGTCACCCAATTTTTGCTATCAAATAGTAGGTCTTATTCATTCTTTCTATTTTTTTGTACCCATTAACCATCCCCACTTCCCCTCCACAACCTCCCCCACCTACCCTTCCTAGCCTCTGGTAACCATCCTTCTACTCTCTATCTCCGTGAGTTCAATTGTTTTGATTTTTAGACCCCACAAATAAGTGAGAATATGTGATGTTTGTCTTTCTGTGCCTGGCTTATTTCACTTAACGTAAAGACCTCCAGTTCCATCTGCGTCATTGCAAATGACAGGATCTCATTCTTTTTTATGGCTGAATAGTACTCCATTATGTTTATGTACCACATTTTATTTATCCATTCATCTGTTGATGGACACTTAGGTTGCTTCCAAATCTTGGCTATTGTAAACAGTACTGTAACAAACATAGGAGTGCCAATACCTCTTTGATACACTGATTTCCTTTCTTTTAGGAATACACCCAGCAGTGGGATTGCTGGATCATATAGCAGCTCTATTTTTAGTTTTTTGAGGAACCTCCAAACTGTTCTCCACAGTAGGTGTACTAATTTACATTCCCACCCTTTTCTCCACATTCTGAAGAGCATTTGTTATCTATCTTTTGGATATAAGCCATTTTAACTGAGATGAGAAGATATCTCGTTGGAGTTTGGATTTGCATTTCTCTGATGATCACTGATGTTAAGCACCTTTTCATATGCCTGTTTCAAATGTCATTTGTGTGTCTTCTTTTGCAAAATGTCTATTCAAATCTTTTGCCCGTTTTTGATTGGATTATTAGACATTTTCCTAGAGTTGTTTGAACGCCTTATATATTCTGGTTATTAGTCCCCTGTCAGATGGGTAGTTTGCAAATATTGTCTCCCATTCTGTGGGTTGTCTCTTCACTTTGTTGATTGTATACTTTGCTGTGCAGAAGCTTTTTAAATTGATGTGGTCCCATTTGTCCATTTTTGCTTTGGTTGCCTGTGCTTGTGGGATATTACTCAAGAAATCTTTGCCCAGAACAATGCCCTGGAGAGTTTCTCCAATTTTGTTTATATTAGTTTCATAGTTTGAGGTCTTAGATTTAAGTCTTTAGTCCATTTTTATTTGATTTTTGTATATGGTGAGAGATAAGAGTCTAGTTTCATTCTTCTGCATATGGATATTCAGTTTTCCCAGTCACATTTATTGAAGACTGTCTTTTCCCTAGTGTATGTTCCTAGCACCTTTGTTGAAAATGAATTTATTGTAGATGTGTGGATTTGTTTCTGGGTTCTCTATTCTGTTCCATTGGTCTATGTGTCTGTTTTTATGCCAGTACCATGCTGTTTTGGTTACTATAGCTCTGTAGTATAATTTGAAGTCAGTTAATGTCATTCCTCCAGTTTTGTTCCTTTTGCTTAGGATAGCTTTAGCTATTCTGGGTCTTTCGGGGTTCCGTATAAATTTTAGAATTGTTTTTTCTATTTCTGTAAAGAATGTCATTGGTATTTTGATAGAGATTGAAAACTTCATTTTTATTAGAGAACTACAAAAGTAAACAGCACCACTTGACAGAGGCTTCTTCCCTGCCTCCATGGGCTCTTGCTGTTGCTTATCCTCCAAGATGAATCTGAAAGATAAAACAACTGCTCAGTTGCTACAAATCATGGGAAGACTCTGGTGAGAAAATCTCCATAAAAGACTTCAGAAAAGATACATGTCTTAAGGCAGAACTTGAGGAAAAGCAGGAGACTTGGCACAGAAGCCACAGAAGGCTTTTTCCACGTGTAGGAACTTGCAAGGATGGCAGGAGGCTACAGAGAGCAGACCTGAAACCCTGTGAAAAGAAGAAATA
This sequence comes from Papio anubis, assembly GCF_008728515.1. NCBI lineage: Eukaryota > Metazoa > Chordata > Mammalia > Primates > Cercopithecidae > Papio > Papio anubis. The sequence continues at coordinate 4,403,966 of NC_044994.1, read as the reverse complement.
AGCAAAGCAAGAGGATAAGCCCTGGGAGAACAGCAGGCTTCCCAATGTCTGCCTCGTCCTGCACAGTAAGAGCCAGGTCAACTTCAGGGAATAAGCAGGCCTCTAAAAGGAAGCATGACTGGAAAATACAGCACAACTGGGAGCATTTGGAAGGGGTCCGAGAAGTGGGGACCATCATTTGGTAATAGAACCTGCTTTGGAGATGAGAGAGCCTAAAAGGATGCCCAATGCCCAGGCAAATACGGATTGTTCAAAATACATTCAATTTTCAATAAGCCACTTTGGGGATTTTTAAATTATTAATAGTATTTATATATGTTATATATAAATATTATTAATTATTAATAATATCCACAATGGAGTACTATTCAGCCATAAAAAAGAGATCCTGTCATTTGCAAAACATGGATGGAACTGGAGGTCATTATGTTAAGTGAAACAAGCCAGGCACAGAAAAACAAACATCACATGTTTTCACTTATTTGTGGGATCTAAAAATCCAAACAGTTCAACTTATGGACATAGAGGTAGAAGGTTGGTTACTAGAGGCTGGAACAGATAGTAGGAGGTAGATGAGAAGTGGGGATGGTTAATGGGTGCAAAAAAAATAGAAAGAATGAATAAGAGCTACTATTTGGCTGCACAACAGGGTGACTATAGTCAAAAACCTAATTATACATTTAAAAATAATGAAAAGAGTGTAATTGGATTGTTTGTAACACAAAGATAAATCCTTGAGGTGATGGACACCCCATTCTCCATGATCTGATTATTACACATTGCATGTCTGCATCAAAACATCTCATGACTCCCACAAATATATACACCTGTTATGTACTCACAAGAATTTTTAAAATTTTTTAAATAAGATAATAATATCGTAGTTATTTTAATTCTAGAAAAAATTGCTGTGTCCTCAGAATATTACACTACTTTTAAATAAAAATGAGAAATTAAATTGGGATACAGTTCTAATATTGTTCCTTATCCCTGCTCTGTCCCACCCTCCCATCTCCGCTCCTAGAAACATCCAAGAAGAGACCCTCTTTCTACATCCAAAGAAGACTGAGGACTTGATTCTGTGGAATTTGAGTTTCTGACTAAAACATGGCCTGTTTTTCCTTCCCCTACAATCTAGGACCTGGCCCTCTGGAAGTGTTTCTTTTTCTGTAACAATCTAGTTTCTCTTGTCAGTCAGGCACTGTCTCATCCAGTGATAGAAACCTGTGCTACTGCCGTTCAAGTCTCACACTAACCACCTGGTGTTAGCACAGATTCCACAGGCCAAGGGCACAGTCCCCGTCAAGACAGCCATCACTGGCCAGGTGCAGGGGCTCACGCCTGTAATCCCAGTACTTTGGAAGGCTGGAGCAGGTGGATTGCTTGAGCCCAGGCATTTGAGACCAGCCTGGGCAACATAGTGAGACCCTGTCTCTGAAAAAAAAAAAATATATGGGTTTTAATTACCCAAGCATGGTGGCACATATCTGTGGTCCCAGCTACGTAGGAAGCTGAGGTTAAAGGATCAATCACTTGAGCATAGGAGTCCAAGACCAGCCTGGGCAACATAGCGAGACTCTATCTCTACAAAAATTAAAATTAAAAAATTAGCTGGGTGTGGTGGCTCACACCTGTAGTCTCAGCAGCCCAGGAGGCTGCAGCAGGGGGATTGCCTGAGCCTAGGAGTTGGAAGCTGCAGTGACTATGATCTTGCCACTGCACTCCAGCCTGGGCAATAGAGCAGAGATCCTGTCTGGGGAAAAAAAAAAAAGTTACCCCTTACTGTGAACCAGTCTCAAGTTTGGGGGTCCTAAAGCCACCTGCACTTCTGACCAACTGGCCACAAATTCAGGGTTTGCATGACTCCTTCAGTTTCAATAATTCACTAGAAAGACTCAAAGTGCTATACTTAGGATTACAGTTTCATTATGAAGGATACAAGTCAGGATGAGCCATATAAATAGATGCCCAGGATGAGGTCTGAAGGGTCCTGAATGCAGAGCTGCCGTGCCCTCTCCCCACAGCATCAGAGCAAAATTACCCTCCTGGCACATGGATGTGTTTACCAACACCCAGGGGGGTCATCAGGTGTCTGGAGCTTTGAACGGGTTTCATTTGGTAGGCATGACTGACTGAATCATTGGCTGTGTTATAGAACTCCATCCCTAGCATCCCTCTCCAGGGGTCAGGAGGTCAGGCCTGTATTAAGTGACTCAAAGCCCCAACCCTCTAATCACAGAACTGGCTTTTCCGCAAGACTGGCCCCATCCTGAGTCACCTTGTTAGCATCAACTCCGCTGTGGTCCAAGGGCCCACGATGAATAACAGATACTCCTATTACTCAGGAAACCCCAAGGATTTAGATGCCATGTCCCTGGAACCTAAAACAAAAACTAGACGCATTCTTTATTAAACAACACAATGACAACAGTGGTATTCATTGATGGTTTTCTAGATGTTAAACTCTGTGCTGAGCACTTTATATACATCTCATTTGATCCTTAGGAGATCCTGAGAACATGTGCCCAAGGTGGCCAGGTGTGGCCCACTGCTTGGTTTTACACATTTTAGGGAGATACAAGATATCAATCAGTACATGTAAGATGTACATTGGTTCAACCCAAAAAGGTGGGACAACTCAAAGTGGGGGGCATCCAGGTCTTAGGTAGATTCCTTATTATTGGCAATGGGTTGAAAGAGTTTATCTAAAGACCTTTAATCAATAGAAGGGAGGGTCTGGGTTAAGAGAAGCATCGTGGAAGACAAGGTTCTTGTTATGTAGATGAAGGCTCCAGGTAGCAGGCTTCAGAGGGAATAGGTGGTAAATATTTCTTATCAGCCTTAAAAAGGTGCTAGACTCTTAGTTAATTCTCTCCTGGGTCAGGAAAAAGACTTGGAAAAGGAAAGAGATCCTGTACTGAATGTAGATTTTCCCCAGAGGCAGTATTGCAAGGCCATTTCAAAATATGTCAAAGAAATGTATTTTGGGGTAAAATACTTTGATTTGTATCAGGGCCTACTATCTGTCATGTTGGTATCTTATTGCTACAAAGAGTCTGTTTTGTCAGTCTTAACATCTCAGTTAATGTTAATATTGTTGGTCAGCTATGCCTGAATTCCAAAGGGAGGAAGGTACAATGAGGAATGTCTGATCCCCTTTCTCATCATGGCCTGTTTCAGGTTTACTTTAGAAAGCCTTTCACCAAGAAGAGGGATCCATTCAGTTGGTTGGCAGGCACTTAGAATTTTACTTTTGGTTTACAAATAATCCTGTGTGCTGGACACATGATTATCCCCATTTTACAGATGACAAAACTGAGGCACGGAGAAAGGAAATAACTTGCTTGAATTCACACAGCTGCCACAGCTGGTTAGTGGCAGAGCAGGGATTTGAACTCATATCTGTAATGTGTACTACTAAGTCCCTCCAGCCCCTCTAGAACCTACTGTAAAAAAAGGGGAAACCAAAGAGGTAGCCATTTTTGCTATAGAAGAACAACATAGGTCTAACATAGGACCCAGGCTTACTTAGCATTCTTGGGGGACAAAACAATCTACGTCCTGCCCTAGAGTGAAAGAATTCAGCCTTTAGAGTCAGAGGGGCTGCTTTGAATATGGGCCTTTCTAATTAGTTGAGTGGTGTTGGAGGGAGAAAAAAGTACTAAACTCTTTATAAAAATGTATAAAGATATGCAAAATCTTTATAAATTAAATGGAGATTCTGCTAACATCTACCCACAAGTTTGGTCTGAGGAATAAAGGAGATAATTTACCTGAAAGTGAAAAATCACTATTCCAGTGTAAGTCTTTTTTCCCCCATTCAGCCCATCCCTGGCCTTTCACCGTCAGAATGATCTGCTTTCCACCTGATCTACTATCTATTTATTCCTTGCATCTCATATGATGCCCTTAAGCCTCTCTGATTGCCTTAGATCATATTTTTGTTCTTTAGCTTGATTATTTTTATACCGTTCACGTGGACCATTACTTCAGCTTCAGGAAACGCCCGCTTTGCAAAGCATTTACTAAGCACCTGACAGTGCATACCACTGCACAAGGAGCATGGCCGAGGGGCCATGAGGAGCTGGACTAGTGTAGTGGGAAGGGCCTGGAGCTCGGCCTCCGCAGAACTGAGTTCTGGCCCTCGTTCTGCTTCTTTCTCGCGTTATTACCTTAGAAAATAAATTTAACCCTCCTTCATCTCAGGCTACTCATTTGTAAAACAATACAATAATTGTACCTGACCTGCCCAGCCCCATGGGCAGTGGGAGAGTTGTATGGGAGACTGTATGCAGAATTTTTTTTGAAGCTAACGATATGAATAGAGAACTCTATGACTAGAGAGAATAATTATGTAAGAGAGCATTGAAGCAGACACAGACTCCCACATACAGAGAAAAATAATTCTAGAACAACCCTATAGAAGGAACAGACAGAAAAATAGCACAGGACGTGCACACAGATAAATGTGTTCAAACCACAGAGTCAGGTTCATTTTGGAAGGCAGTTGGCAGGGAGGCCTGGAGAAGAGGTGAGAGATTATTTACAAACGTGACTGGGACTGGAAGCAGAAACATACATAAGCCAGTGGCAGGGTGGAAAAATCCAATGCCAAAAAGGAGAAATGCCCATAAGAGAGTCTTGAAAATTACAATGTGAGTCCCTAGGTGGCACCAGCGCATTCCACAGTGACGCTCAAAGAGCTCAACTCTTCTTGTCCATGTTTTGTTTAGAGACAGGGTTTTGCCATGTTACCCAGGATGGTATTGAACTCCTGGGCTCAAGCGATCATCCTGCCTGGGCCTCCCAAAGCCCTGGGATTACAGGTATGAGTCACCTTGCTGGCCAAGCTCAATTCTTATAATGAATATGGTTATCTGTGGCCATAAGCAATGGAAAACGCCTCCATGTAAGGTGGGTGGAAGGATATCCAAAGCTGCTGGTGACTTCATTCAGCTGAAGGCCACATGGGTTCCTTCAACTGCGTAGAATCTCCAAACACTATTTTCTGACAGGATACAGAAGAAATAAATTGCATGTCTTTCAGGAAGGAAGGAAGGAAGGAAGGAAGGGAGGAAGGGAGGGAGGGAGGGAGGGAGGGGAGAGAGAGAGAGAGAGAAAGGAAGGAAGGAAGGGAGGGAGGGAGGGAGGGAAAAGAAAGAAAAGGAAGGAAGGGAAAGAAAGAAAAAGAAAAGAGAAGAGAGGAGAAGAAAAGAAAACTTGAGGACTCTGAGGGCTTTGGGTGATAGCTTTGAAAATAAATAAAATGTAAAAGCTTTTAAAAAACTTTAAGTTTTGAGAGAGCTATGACTGTGATCTGAGTCACATAGTAGGTGCTTGCAACTTCTGTTTCTTAGAGTAAGATGAACTCTCTTCTTCATTGTTCTTGTTCTGTAAATGACTAAGAGAACAGAGACCAGACCTCCCCTGCTTCTAATCACTGTTCTTCACTATAGATTAACTGCCTCCTTTATTATCCTGTATCAAACTTAGACCAGGCGGTGCAAAAGACCCCTGACTGTTAAATCTGCAGTGTGGAATGTTAAATATACCTTTCCCAAAAAGAAAAAAAAAATTACCTTGACAAATCGGATTATTGTAACTATGCAATCAGCCTTATATAGAAAGATAGTGGAATTCTATTAAGCTTCCCTAAACTTTGACCATATAAATGATCCCAAACTTCTGTACTTTGAAACACTGACTCCCATTCTTTGGAATCTGTGCTTCCTGAGTGGCTGTCCTCAAACTTTGTGCTCAAAACTAGATTCTGACCCTTTTGATTATTTTAGGCTATTTTTCATTATTTTATCTAAGTTGGTGCTAACGTGTAAAATCTCACCTTGGCTACTTTGGTTGATTCATTTAACAATGCTCGTTCAGTCCCTACTGTGTGTGTGTTCTCTGCCTTTGAGATGCCCGTGAGCTGACAAAAATCCCTGCGTCTGTAGAGCAGGTGGATTCTCACTGGGGCACAGGGAAGAGGCAGAGAGACTGACCGTGTGCAATAAACCAATCGACAAGGAAGTTAAAGGAGAAGGGAGATGTGATCAATGCTACTCAGAAAAGAAGAGGACAACCTGAAGGGAATTAAAAGTTCAGGGTGGGACAATTGGAATTTTCAATTCTGGAGTCATCTTGAGCACGATATTAACCTCACTAGGCCTCCTTTCCTTTTCCATAAAAGGAAACAAATACCTGCCTCAGGGTCACAGCCACAATGGAACAAGGTGCTCAACACAGCACTTGATTCCGATGAACACCCACAGAGTCACCACCACCACTGTCACTCACTTGAGTTTTGTCCATTGGACCACTGTACACAGAGAAAGAGAAAGTTGGTGACTGTGTGATTTGTGGAGTTTAAACAACCTCTTCTACCAGAGCCACTGAGCCTAAACCTACTTGAACAAGGAGCAAAGGACATTTTGATCCACAGCAAGAGAAAAGGTTTTCAAAGCAAATACCCTTGAGATAGAAAACAAAGATTCCACTCCTAGTTCATTTACTTGCAACAGCAGCGGTTGGAGGAGGGTAAGACCAGGCTGAGAAGAAGAAAGGGCACAGGAGGCCCCAGGGCAAGAGGAGGAGGTGAATCCCAGCAGGGGATGGAAAGATGGGAAGAAAAGGCCAAACCATTCGCTGGCTTTCTGACTTTATTTCCAAATGCCCTGCCAGAGATGTGCTCATTAATGGTTTGTTTGAACAGGCCAAGTCTACCCAATGGACCCAGACTTCAAGGAACAGGAGAGAACTGAGGGAACCTCACTTAAAGTCAAGGGCCTGCTTAGTCTCATGGACTGTACAGAGAGCGGGAGAAACAGCTTGCCTTGGAGACAGCCTGGGAGCAGAAATCATAAGGAACTAATCATCCATGCTTGTCTGCAGTAATAGAAAGCAAACAATTCATCAGTGGTCCCAACTATCTCTTGCCCAGACCAGTTTATGCCTTACAGAACCCCCTCACACCTCCATCAATGCAGGCTAGCATTGCTTTTGTTTTTCTTTTTTGAGACAGAGTCTCACTCTGTCACCCAGACTGTAGTGCAGTTGGCGCGATTCGGCTCACTGCAACCTCTGCCATCCGGGTTCAAGCGATTCTCGTGCCTCAGCCTCTCGAGTAGCTGGGATTACAGGCATGCACCACCACATCTGGTTAATTTTTGTATTTGTAATAGAGACAGGGTTTCACCATGTTAGCCAGGGTGGTCTCAAACTTCTGGCCTCATATGATCCGCCTGCCTCAGCCTCCAAAGGTAGGGATTACAGGCTTGAGCCACCGCACCCAGGCAGGCTAGCATTGATTTTTGTTCCAATAGCTACTTAGGCTCCCTGTTAATGTGGCTTTTGTTGCTGTTCACTGGCCGTTCACTTCTCATAAGTACCATTGAGGACTAATCAGTCTAATACTGGCATAGAAATATAAATGTATTTCTATGTGCTTTTATAATAAATCTTATAAATCCAGTGTAAAAAAAATTTTTTTTATAGTTTGCCTTGGTAATTCCTAGGCCGGGAAGGGGGACCAGATATATCAGGTGCCACATGAGACACCTCTCCTAGGGCAGTACCAGGTACTAGGGAACATGAGATGCAGATGCAAACTTAAGGGGTAGCTTCCCTTGTCCGTACAGTAGCTTAACGATGAAGGTGGACGAGTGGCAGTTCTACCTAGTTCCAGAAACCTCCACAGCTAGACTTGTTTTTGTTTTTGTTTTTATTTTGAGACAGAGTCTCATTCTGTCACTCTGACTGTAGTGCAATGATGTGATCTCAGCTCACTGCAACCACTGCCTCCTGGGTTCAAGTGATTCTCCTGCCTCAGCCTCCTGAGTAGCTGGGATTACAGGTGCCCGCCACCACACCTGGCTAAGTTTCGTATTGTTAGTAGAGACGAGGTTTCGCCATGTTGGCCAGGCTGGTCTTGAACTCCTGATCTCAAGTAATCCGCCTGCCTCTGCTTCCCAAAGTGCTGGATTACAGGCATGAGCCACTGTGCCCGGCCTTAGCTAGATCGTTAAGGCAACGGTTCCCCACCTTTTCAAGTATGAGATGCATTGTAACGTTAGGAAACTTCATAGGTCTCATTAACAGTGCTTGTATCATTCATTTTAAAAATCCTATTGTCAAGTGACATATTTTTTTCTTTTGAGTCAGAGTCTCACTCTGTTGCCCAGGCTGGAGTGCACTGATGTGATTGACAAGTGACATTTTAAAATGAATGCTGTGTTTTACAGATGGCAACAGCGCCCTCACACGCTATGTACAATTCAGCCTACAGATGTACTTGGTGGCATTCGAGCGTGATGAGCCTCACAGGGGTTTTCAGACACAGGCTTTGCTAAGAACAACACGTGGATGGTTTTAAAAGAACGATTGGAATGAGCAGACTACAATTTTCCAACAGTTACTTTCAACACAAGTGCATGCGGAAAGCTGAAATCATATGCATCTGTGGTTAGATTCTGGCCTTATCCCTGTGCTGACCTTGAGCTTGAGCTTCCCTGTAATTGTTGGGCTCTTTCTCTGCCTCCAGGCTGAACCCTCCACTGCTTTCTCTACTACCAGGAATGGAGGGACCGAAGCTCCAATGTGCTCATCCCGGAACACCAAGGCGCTTTGCGTTTCTCAAAGTTCAGTTCCCCAAGCACAGGTTTTCTGCTCTGCTGGACGGAAAGACAACATTTCAATCATTCTCAGGCTTGCTCTGCTCCTGTTCCTACTTGTCCAGGTTCATAAACACAGGACTCACAGGAAGGGCCCCTCCCCTGGGAGCCGCGTTCAGAGGACGGGGCCTATGGCAGGAAGGAGTGGTCTATGAGCCCCTGGGGCTGGAAGATTCCTCTCCATTCTTTAGTGGCATTTCCCTTGGCACTTGTTTTCTGCTCTCGCTACAGACACCTGAACACCTGCTCTCACTACAGACACGCTTAACCCCACCTTGAAGCCAGGGCATGGTTACCTAACATAGGCCGCCCTTCTGTGAAGGCAGGTCTGAGAGGCCATCTGCAGAGAGGCAGGGTCATTCCTGAGGGGCGGGGAAACCATCGCAGACACTCCAGCTGCTGCCTGACCGAGTGTCTGAGAGGCCTGCCAAGGAAAAAGGAGAATTCTGGTTAAAAGGGAGCTAAAAACTCTGGGGAAGTATTTCAATATCTAACTGAGAGAGAGGCCGAGAAGGCAGCTGGGACCACTGTGGAGACAATCTCAGACAATCTCAAGGAGCTTCAACCAAAGCAACCAAGAGCAGGGGGAGTTCAGATTTCTCTCTTAAATTCTGCAGGGGAGGCCAGTGTGGTGGCTCACACCTGTAATCCCAAGACTTTGAGAGGCCAAGGCAGGAGGGTCACTTGAGGCCAGGCGTTCAAGACCAGCCTGGGCAATGTAGCAAGACCCTGTCTCTACAAAAAAAAAAAAAAATTTAGCCAAGTGTGGTGGCAAATGCCTGTAGTCCCAGCTATTTGGGAGGCTGAGGCGGGAGGATCACTTCAGCCCAGGAGTTCTAGGCTGCAGTGAGCTATGCTCACATCACTGCACTTCAGCCAGGGTGACAGAGCAAGATCCTCTCTCTAAAAATAAAAATAAAAAATAAAAACAAAGCTGCAAGAAGGGGAAGAAGAAGATACTGAGACTTCTCCCAACAAGAGGAAAAGGCCCGAAGAAAGACCTTTTCTTGAAGGCAAAGTTCAGCTCCTTCATCATGCGTCTTTAGTGCTGTGAGCTTTTGTGCTGTTGACCCTTAGGACCAAGGAGGCAACATGAGCCCAGATCCAGTAGAGCTACTAGTGATGGGGCCGAAGGGAGGGGAGTCTAGACCCATCCTACTTATTATTATAAAATGTTAGCCTAACCAGCTTCTGGGAAGCAGTCTAATTAAAAGTGGACAGAAGCTAAAAGTGGCAGCTAGTCAGCTCTGCGTACAAATCCCAACTCCATGTCTTCTTAGTTGTTGGACCTGCCCAGGCAAGCCCCTGAATCTCCTTATGTCTCAATTTCCTCATCTGTCAAAATACTAGTCACAGCAGACCTCCTTTTTAGGGTCGTTATGGCCCATGGGCTTGCAATAAATTTGGTATCTAATTTTGGAGTGATTTGGGACTGCAGTTTAACAAGCTTGATTCCAAATGTAGCACAAAGTAGGCTCTCAATCAACATTAATGGAATGAATCACTCTCAATGATAAATACTTCAGGAGAGGTAGCTGGAAAAAAATGTTCGTGACTGATAAATTGTGTGCAGGGTGAGTTTTACAAGGGAATGTTGATACTTTATGAGTTGAGATGGCATTGAGTCTTAAATAGAGGAAACATTTCAGAAGAGAAATAAATACAATTGGCTTTCCAGAACTGCATTCCACATCTGCAGATTCAACCACAAATATTCTATAAAAGGCCGGGTGCGGTGGCTCACGCCTGTAATCCCAGCACTTTGGGAGGCCGAGGCAGGTGGATCATGAGGTCAGGAGATCGAGACCATCCTGGCTAATACAGTGAAACCCCGTCTCCACTAAAAAATACAAAAAATTAGCCGGGCTTAGCGGCGGCCGCCTGTAGTCCCGGCTACTCAGGAGGCTGAGGCAGGAAAATGACATGAACCTGGAAGGCGGAGCTTGCAGTGAGCCGAGATCGCGCCACTGCACTCCAGCCTGGGTGACAGAGCCAGACTCTGTCTCAAAAAAAAAAAAAAAAAAAAAAAAATCTAAAAAGATAGATGGTTGCGATATATAGACGTTTTTCCTTATCGTTTTCCCCTAAACAATACAACTATTTACATAGCATTTACATTGTATTTCTTATTGTAAGTAGTCTAGAGATTATTTAAGTATACTAGAGAATTGTATAGCTTACATGCAAATACTGTGCTATTTTATACAGGAATTGTGTTATTCTCAGGGTCCCTGGAACCAATTCCCCACAGATAGTAGGGGACAACTATATATGGTTCTACAGAAGTGGCCTTGACATCAAGATACCTAAATTCTAATCCTGATTCTGCTACTAATTTGTTTTGTGGCATCAAACAAGCTGACTTCAGACTCACTGTTTTCTCATTTGAAAAGCGAAGTGGGGGGCCACATTATATCTAAGGTTCATTTCTATTCAGACAGTGGATAATTCTGTAACAGTCTCTGGAACTTCTGCAAGAAATGCTACTTGTAAAGCAAGGCAAAAGTGGTTTTAAGGGGGAAAAAAAAAGATCTATGTCTATTACAATACATGCCTCATTTTTACCAGGATAAAAACCACTACAAACATCATCCGCATCGTTGCTATTACCTACTGTTGACTGTGTGCTAGACTCCGCACTAGAGCATGTTAGACATACGATCTCATTCAGTCCTCTCAACAGTTTTCAGCATTTCACAAGATTTATTCTGAAAAGAAAAGATTTGGCCAGGTGCAGTAGCTCACACCTGTAATCCCAGCACTTTGGGAGACCAAAATGGGAGGATTGCTTGAGCCTGGGAGTTCGAGAGCAGCCTGAGCAACATGGAGAAACCTCATCTCCACTGAAAATATGTAAATTAGCCAGCCATGGCAGTGCATGCTGTGGTCCCAGCTACTCGGGAAGCTGAGATGGGAGGATCACTTGAGCCAGGGAGGATCACTTGAGCCAGGGAGGTAAAGGTTGCAGTGAGCCATGATCGCGCCGCTGCACTCCAGCCTGGGCGACAGTGCAGGACTCTGCTTCGAGAAAGAAAAAAAAGAAAGAAATTTACATTCCCTCTAAAAAAAGAACTGGATCATTATGGACTGCGTGACTTAAAGCTACCATTTATTGTAGTCTTCTTCATGCCAGGTACTTTACATACTTTTTTCCTAATCTTCAAAGAACTCTGCAAAGTAGGCAGTACAGGTCCTGTGTTAGTTTTCTATTGCTATGTAACAAATCCTCACAAACCTGGTGGCTTAAAATAGGACCCATTTATTATCTCATGGTTTCCATGGGTCAAGGAGTCCAGCATGGCTCAGCTGGGTCCCTTGCTCAGAGTCTCTCAAGGCTGAGACACCACCAAGGTGTCAGCTGGGCTCGTCTCGTCTCGTCTCGTCTCGTCTCGTCTCGTCTCGTCTCGTCTCGTCTCATCTCATCTCATCTCATCTCACTGAAGTCTTCATCCAAGCCCACTAGTGGCTGGCTCCAGAGATGGCCTGCCCCCGCTGCAATGGCAGCCAGCGTTCCTGATAGGTATAGGACTGAGGTTCCTGCTTTCTTGCTGGTTGTCAGCTGGAGCTGCTCTAAGCTCTTAGTGGCTGCCTATCATTCTCTGCTGTGTGGTCTTCTCCACAGCAAGGCGTCTTGCTTCTTCAGTCCCAGCACTTTGGGAGGCTGAGGCAGAAGTGTCATTTGAGATCAGGAGTTTGAGAGCAGCCTGGGCAACAGAGTGAGACCCCATCTCTAAATAAATAAATAAATAAATGCCATCAGGAGAGTATTCCTGTCTCCCATTTGTCTCTGGCTTCTGGACCCTCTTTTCAAAGACTCACCTAACTAGGCCAGGTTCACCCAAGATAACCTCCCCTCCATTAACTCAGAATCAACAGATTGGATACTCTAGTGGCAGAAACCCTTCACCTTTGCCATACAATGAAAGATAATCATGGGTGTGATGTCCCACCATATTCACAGGTCCCATGACACTCAGGGCAAGGGGTTATTCAGGGCATGTATACCAGGAGGAAGGCCCAGGACTCTGCCCACCACAAGCCCTGCTTTAGCCTGATTTAGAAGTCATGAGTTACCTGTCTAAAGTCCCATGGGGGACAGATAGTGACACTGGACCTTCCCTCAAGCAAAGGTCCTGAACCCACCTTGGGGAGAAATAGCCCTTTCTAGACAAGTCTAAGTTTCTTCTTACACATCACAGCTCTGTTCTAACAGCAAACTTCACAATCTCAAAATGAACCCTTTATGAGGTCATCTGGAGCACCTGCAGTTCCTAATACTTTACTACATGTCAAATTCACTGCGGCTCAATCCAGACCCAGATTCCCCTGGGAGTCCACCCTTGGTACAAGTCAGTCAACTCTGAGCCTGTGCCATCAATTACCCAGAAACCAGCTGACAAAATTGACTAATAATGGCATGCACACCAGGGAACAGATCTCCTGACTCGATTCTATTTCCTGTCTCTCTGCCCCCGCTCTGTCTTTGCCCAGGCATCACACCATTGCTCACAAAGCTTCGCCACCTGGACACTTTCCCACTCAGTTTGTGATAATTCTTCTCTTGCCTGACTTGGGCCTCACCCAGATTAAGCACTCAAGAAAAATCTTGGCGTGAACTCTTCTTGCTTGGTAATAAGCACATCTCAGACTACCTTAATTTTCTCCCACAAAGTTTCAAGTGCTGGGGGTGCTTAAGTTAACCGATGTTTGATGTGTGCAGAGCTGTGTGCAGTCCCTCAGTCTCTCCCCAGGTGAGCCTGAAGAGTGAGTATCTCTACTCATTGGCTCAGACACTTCCCTCTTTTCTCTACGCAGGTAGCCACATGCTGAGCTTTTCCTACTCTAGAGAGCATAGTGCAAGGATCTCCAGTCTGTTGAGCACCTACTAAATGTCATATCCGTATACGTGCAATGATCTGTCACCTTTTATAGTTGTAGAATCTGAGGCTCAGAGAGATCAGATTGCTTGTCTGAGGTCACACTGCTGTTAGTATTGCAGCCAGGAGTTGAACTCAAGACTATGTTTTGGTAAAGCCGTCCTCTTTCCATACTTACTGTTAAATTGTTTTGTTTTGTTTTCTTAAACCAAGTGTAGTCCCAACAATGTTGAACAGCGTTTAGGTAGGGAAAAGCTTTGAGGGGACCTTTTAGGGTTTTGATGAGACTTCTTAACAGATATGCATTTCTCAAACGTGACAACGTAACAGATTCATATTAAACATAAAACTTGGTATTTCCATAGAATTTTTCATACATTTCTGCATCGTAGTGCATGTGTTTGCCTGAGACATATTAGTCTTTCAGGAAATATTTGAAGACAGAAAGGCAGGATGAGAGGAGAGGAAGGCGGTGGGGATGTGTGGGGTGCTGGTGGGCTGTGTGTGTGGGGTGGGGGATGCCTGCTATCCTGAGCCTGAGAGCTGCAGAGCCGTCTGGGGACCGGTACATCCTCGCTGCTTCAGCGTGCTTCTATCGCCACCTAGCCACCTCGGGGAGAAATGCCCTCTCTGGGCAAGTCCGTCCTGACTTCCCCTGAGTATTGTTTGCCCACTTACAGGTGGGTAGCTTTAGACCATGAAACTTGGAGAGTCCTTAGTCCTTCCCACAATGGACGCCTGTGCGCCCTGTCTTTTTTTTTAATTAGTGGCTTTCTTTAGCAGTTGATTCCAAGGCCTATTACATTTAAAGATAAATTTTTGAAAGTTGGTATCACTGAGGATTGGTACCATTAAGGCTTCTCCGCCCAAAAGAAGGGGATTGTTACTCCTTTGAGAGCCCTCTCCTGTGGGAGTGCCTGACACTGCCATGGACCCTCCCCGTGCACATGTCCATATCCAGATCAAATGTGGTCTCCATGAAACTTGTGAAGCAACAGCTTCCATTTAATCCACACTTGCCGTGTGCTGGGGGCTTTATGAGTGTTTTCTCATGTAATTCTCACAGAAATCTTCTGAGGTAGGTATGGTTAAGGGCACCAAGGCACAGTGAGGTCCTGGAGCTGGTCCATGGCAAAGCTGGGATTTGAACCCAATTGGTGTCTTCCCCAGGCCTATGACCCTCCTCTCATCCAGCGTCTCTTGATTTCCCCAGCCAAAGTGTCATCTCCCTGCTCTGCAAGCACTTCATTTCTGTCTCCTAATGCCATTCAGATTTTATTTTCTCTTTCTCTAAACCAGAGACTCCAACTCCAGGAGGGACATCGTCCTCTGCTGTGTTGTGTGTGCACACACAGATTCTCACTTGAGGTGGTTACTCAATTCATTCATCCAGGTTGTGAAATTGCAGCAGCTTCAATTTGTTGTTCTATTTCAGTCATTCTGAGGTGGTGTCTCCCAAGGTATATCTAAGGATCCCTGGTGTCAGACAATAGCCCAGGGAATTGTTATTTGCATTCAAATCTGTTCTCATAGGAGGAGGATGGTCAACTAATGGTGCTATATATAACAAAGGCAGACATGGGATTGACCACTGAGAGAGGCGGAGGGGAAGAGAGAGCTGCAGCCAGACTGGAGGGAGGACCACCTGGGAACAGTGAGTCTTGGTTCACATATTTTGAGGAAACTGATCAGCAGGCAGGGAGCAAAGAGTTCCGTCAGCTCCATCCTGGAGCAGGCTGAGTAGAGGCATCAAGGAAAACAATGTCACTGGTTTGCTGACTCTTCTTTTTTTTTTTTTTTTTTTTTTTTTTTTTGAGACATAGCCTCGCTCTGTCACCCAGGCTGGAGTGCGGTAGCGCGATCTCAGCTTACTGCACCCTCTGCCTCCTGGGTTCAAGTGATTCTCCTGCCTCAGTCTCCCAGGATTACAGGTGCTAGGAGGCTGAGGATTACAAGCGTCACCCACCCACGGCCAGTACTGTAAAAGTGCTGGGATTACAGTCCTCCATGACCACGCCCAGCTAATTTTTGTATTTTTTTTTTTTAAGTACAGACAGGGTTTCACCATGCTGGCCAGACTGGTCTCGAACTTCTGACCTCAGGTGATCTGCCCACCTTGGTCTCCCAAAGTGCTGGAATTACAGGCATGAGTCACTGCACCAGGCCAGGTTTGCTGACTCTTGGGAGTGTGGCTATGTTGTAAGTGACAGGCTGTCCCGGGTTCTCCACTTTCAGCCATCGTCACCATCCTGCATGAGGTTCCTCAGCAGGGGACTGAGCACTCGCAGGTCGCTGCTAGGACATGCAGAGGAAAGCAAGACCATCATGTCTGTATGGGAAAAGTGAAGAGTGAGGCCCAGGACTCTGAGAAAAAGGAGTCCTGGCCCAGAGGTTGTGTGAGGAGAGCGTGGGATTAATGGGGTGCCCAAAAGCAGAGTTTGGGGTGATTAGATAGGAAATTAAAGATTGGTGGGTGGAAGGAAAGGAAAGAAATAACAGGTATAGACAGAAAAATTCACAATAAGAATGACTGTGGGCATGGGACACAGGCCAGTCAGACAGATTGTCAGACATCTGGAGAGGTGCCCAGCAGCTTGGAGCCCTCGGGAGCTCAGGGCACCAGCTCCTGACCAGGACAGAGCAGCCCAGGGTCTTACCCACCGCTGCTCTCACGGGGCGCACACTGGCTGAATGTCTGCACGGGGTATAGGCAAGAGGAGAGAGAAACATGAATATCCGAGGTCACCAAAGGACATGCACGCCAGTCAGTGACAAAAGGGAACTTGGCACAGCATGGAGAAGCTGCTCTTAGGTCAGATCAGGCTCCTGTCATCGCCACCGGTGACCCTCCCTGCCGGGGAAGGTGGCCCTGGCAGCGAGCACCTGTCCAGCTGGCTGAGCGGCAGCCCACGTGTCCGGGGCAGGGTGGCCAGCTGGCCAGCTGGGCCAGAGCCCAGAGTGCTGAGGCTCGCAGCCCGATCTCGGCAGTCCTGTGCCCTCGCATCAGGCCACAGCCCACAGGTGGCTCTTCCTGCATGCCGGAGGAAACACAAAATCCCTGCCAGCAGAGAAGGAGCGGCCCAGCCACTTGCCTGTGGGTTTCATGAAATGTGCGACTCTGATCTCATACCCCTTAGAATTTCTAGTAAAAGATCCAGAATGTCTGACTTCCCAAGAAGGAACCTTCATGGGAAGGATAGGCAGGAACGTTTTCAGAACCAGTTCCTCAATTTCTCCAGGTTCCAAAAAGCTGCAAGACCATACTCACCTCTTCAGGGTCTCCACATCCCCTGAATATCATATTCAGCTGTTGTTCCCATCACGTCTTGAGTAAATTTTTGTGGCTGTTTCTAATTATTCCCTCTGCCTGGGGAGTTCATTTTGCATCACAGTGTTACTTTGGGCCATCTAAAACTATTTCCATCTTACCATATGTGTTCGGCTCTCACTAATTGGGGAAAGTTATTTTTAGTATTTCCTCTTCTTTCCATCTTTG
This sequence comes from Papio anubis, assembly GCF_008728515.1. NCBI lineage: Eukaryota > Metazoa > Chordata > Mammalia > Primates > Cercopithecidae > Papio > Papio anubis. Next base: position 4,386,927 of record NC_044994.1, on the reverse strand, counting down.
CAGATTTGCCCTATTTAGGGGGAAAAAATCCTGAAACAGTTTCGTGTTTTTTAGAGACATACCAGAGATGCTTTTAAAGTTCTACAAGCAACGTTTTCATGTGGCGTATGCCTGTAGTCCCAACTACTTGGGAGGCTGAGGCAGGAGGATCACTTGAACCCGGGAGGCGGAGGTTGTAGTGAGACAAGATCAAGCCACTGCACTCCGCCTGGGCAACAGAGTGAGACTCTATATCAAAAAAACAAAAAACAAAAACAAAAACAAACAAAACTTAAACATATTCTCACCATAAAATACAGCAATTGCACTCCTTGGTATTTACCCAAAGGAGTTGACAACATACCCACACAAAAACCTGCATGCAGACGTTTATAGCAGCTGTACTCATAATTGCCAAAACCTGGATGCACACAACATGTCCTTAGATGAATGGATAAATATAAACCGTGGTACATCTAGACAATGGGATATTATTCATTACCAAAAAGAAATGAGCTATCAAGCCATGAAAAGATATGGAGGAACTTTAAATGCATGTTAGTATGTGAAGGAAGACAATCTGAACATCTTCTATGGTTCCAACTATATGATATTCTGGAAAAGGCAAAACTGTGGAGACAGTAAAGGAATCAGTGGTTGCCAGGGGTTAGCAGGGAGGGAAGGATGAACAGGTGGGGCACAGAGGATGTTTAGGACAGTGAAAATACTCCCTATGAGACTGTAATGGTGGATATGTGTCATTATGCAATTGTCCAAATCCATAGAATGTTTAACACCAAGAATGAAGCGTAATGTAAAATATCAACTTTGCATAATGATATCTCAATGTAGTTTCATCAATTGTAGCAAATGTACCACTCTAGTAGGGAATGTTGACAACGGGGGAGGCTGTGGGTGTGTGGGGTGGCAGTATATGGGAAATCTCTGTACCATCCTCTCAATTTTGCTGTGAACTTAAAACTTCTCTATAAAATAAAGTCTAATAAAAATAAATGTATTTTTTTTAAAATTAACCACCCTTTATTAAAAGACTTTGTAGGAAATTAAGCTTAACAGAGTAACTGTTACTACATTTTGATTACTGCTCTTTTCCCAGTCTCTCTCTGTATCCTACAGGTCCAAGAAACTAACTTGGGAAAGAAGAGGGGAAGTTCTTATTTTCACATGCTGGTAAGACATTCTAGTATTACCATGTCGAAATATAAGCTTTAAAATTGTAGACCAGTGGTGGTGGGGGTTCTGCAAACCAGCTATTGAAAAACAAGTGGATTCATCTCTGCACTTTAAATAAGAGGTGATAAGTAGAAAACACAAGTAGGTTCAGAATGGACTAACAGGGCTTTTCAAATTTGAGTGTTGTATTAGTCCATTCTCATGCTGCTGTAATGACATCCCTGAGACTGGGTAATTTATAAAGAAAAGAGGTTTAATCGGCTCAAAGTTCTGCAGGTTGTACAGGAAGCACACTGCCGGCATCTGTTCAGCTTCTGGGGAGGCCTCAGGAAACCTACAATTATGGCAGAAGTCGAAGGGGAAGCAGGCATGTCTTACATGGCTGGAGCAGGAGGAAGAGAGAGAGTGGGGAGGTGCCACACACTTTTAAACAACCAGATCTCATGAGAACTCACTCATTATTATGAGAACAGAAACAGCACTAAACAGAGATATCCACCCCTAAGAGCCAATCACCTCCCACCAGGCCCCACCTTCAAGATTGAGTATTACATTTTGACATGAGATGTGGGTGGGACACAGATCCAACCTATAGCAAATGTGTGTACAAATCACTTGGGATCTTGTTAAAAATGAAGATTCTGATTCAGTAGATTTGGGACAAGGCCAGTAATTCTACATGTCTAGCAAGCTCCCATGTCCCAGGTGACATCCGTGCTACTGGTCCAGGAACCACACTTTGGTGGCAAGAATGTGAGTTATTGTGTGTGTTGCTATACTTAGTCTTCCTGGTATTGGACTTGAGACCTTCTTATTCATCTTTGTATCTCCAACACTTATAAGGTGACCAACGTCAAGTTAACACATATTTACAGAATAAATAAATCTTAGCCTTTCTTTCTCTAAAAAAATGGTGAGAGCAACCCTCTCAGGTATGGATGGGATAATATCCAAAAGTATCCATGCTTCTTCAGGATTTAAGGAAGACCTTCAAAAGAAAATCTAAAGAACAAAAGTGCTCAGCATTCGGCCCATATCCACTTCCTTTTTGTAGAAATGATAGAAGCAAAAATAAAGAAAATAGCTTGGTGAGACTAGATGGTTAGATGAAAGGGTTCCAGGGAGTAAAGATGGCAAGACCTCAAGCTAGCACACTAGAAAAAGTCTCCTTTTCCCGGGTGCCAGTTTCCAAACTATGCTTTGCAAAGAGAACTGTGATGAACATCCTTAAACACTGAATTAATGTGTGTCAGCAAAAAAATTTCCCTAAAATTGTTTTATTCTAAGGATATTAATAGGGAGCGTGCATGTCCTTTCAACAACATGCTGGAGCATTGTCTAAAAAGCCCACTGAAGATTATTTAATTCTCTAACAGAATGTCCTTGTGTTTGCCTTTAGTATTTACTATATGAATATAACTCAGACACTGTGGTGTTCTCTGTGGCCTTATATATTTCCATCCAGTAGAAGGTCTTATTACAAAGGTTATGGTACCATTGTCCTGCACCATATGATGCAATTATGTATGTAACTTAGCAATGTTATTTAAACATCCTTTTTTTAAAAAAAAAAATTATTTCTTTAAAGAAATAATTTTATAAATAGAGACGGGGTCTCGCCATATTGCCCAGGCTAGTCTCGAACTCCTGAGCTCAAGTGATCCACCTACCTCGGCCTTCCAAAGTGCTGGCATTACAGGCGTGAGTCACCACACCTGGCCTATTTGAACGTTCTTTTAAAAATGTTACTATAACCCAGCATTTTGGGAGGCCGAAGCAGGTGTATCACTTGAGCTCAGGAGCTCAAGGCCAACCTGGGCAACATGGTGAAACCCCGTCTCAATTAAAAAAAAAAAAGAAAAAAAAAATTCCTTTGAATGCCCAGTTCCTCAAAATGCTTTCTCAACCAGCTTTACCACCTTACTGAATCTCTCACTAATGAACAAATATTTGACATGTTCTAATTGTATATTTGTATGAGAGTCATGTTTTTAACTTTTTGAAAATTATGCTTTGACAGAATAAATTACCAGAAATAGAACTTGGCTCAGAACCTCACATATCTTCAGACCAAGAACAACTATGCTGGAGAAGCTGTATTTCCTTGACCATCACTGAGGAGGCTCATCTGCACCTGGAATGAATTAAGATATCAATGTCCTATTTTGACTGCATGTTGTTCAGAAATGAGACTTTGGGAAGTCTTAGCAGAGGGTAAATGCATTTTGTATGTGTAGGGGAATATAAATAATTTTGGGTCAGTGGGCAGAGGGGTTTTTAATAATTATTTGACACCCCTCCCTTCTGTGGAGCTAATTCCCCTCCCCTTGAGTGAGTCACCTGGTGACTCATTACTAATGAATAGAATGTGGCATAAATGACAGAGCATGACTTTTTTCTTTTCTTTTCTTTTTTTTTTTTTTTTTTTTGAGACAGGGTCTCACTCTGTGGCCTAGACTGGAGTGCCATGGTGTAATCACAGCTCACTCAGCTTCAACTTCCTGGGCTCAAGCAATCCTCTCACCTCAGCCTCCCAAGTAGCTGGGATTATAGGCACACACCACCACATCCAGACAATTTTTGTATTTTCTGTAGAAACAGGGGTTTCACAGTGTTGACCAGGATGGTCTCGAACTCCTGGACTCAAGTGATCCTCCCACCTCAGCCTCCCAAAATCCTGGGATTGCAGATATGAGCCAGTACACCCAGCCTGACAGAGCATGACTTCTGAGGGTAGGTCATAAAAGACATTGTGACTTCCGGTTTGTTCTTTGAACACTTGTCTAAAGGAAGTCAGCTGCCATGTCTCAATGACACTCAAGTGGCCCTATGGAGGGGCCTAAAACAGCATCCTCCCACAAACAGCCATCAAGGAACTGAGGAACTGAGGCCCTTTGCTAACAGCCATGAGTGCACCATCATGGAAGTAGATCTCCTGCCCCTGTCAAGCCTTCAGATAACTGCAGCCCCAGCTGACTGCTCAACTGCAACCTCGTGAGAAACCCTCAGTTAGGACAACCCAGCTAAGCTATTCTCAAATTCCACAGAATCTGTGAAATAATACATGCTTTTGTTTTAAGCAACTAAGCTTTGGTTAATTTGTTACACAGTAATAGACAACGAATACAGCTGGCTTATCAGGTATGTATAGTTTAAGGCTTTTCATGTAGATTGCAAAATTGCCTTCCTGAAATGTTATGCCAATTTACACCCCCAGGAAGAGTCACATAAGAGTGCTCATGTTCTCAGGCCTTCCTCTTGTTAAGTGCTACATTTTTTTCTTTATTCTTTCTGATATTCTTTATTCTTTCTGATGGAAAATGGTATCTTATTTTATTACTCTGATTTATATAGTTTTAAAGTTCAGTGAGGTTGAACACTTTTCATGTATTTATTATCTGTTTTCTGTATCTCTTGATCAAATGCTGTGTATATATATATACATGGTTAAATTGTAGTGTTAATTTTTTTCATTCATTGATTCCTAAGGTCTATTTGGCTTTTAAGCATCTTATATCTGCCTATTACTATGTTGCAAGTATTTCTCTTAGTTTGCCACATAGATATCCTTATGTGGGGGACATGAAGATGTACTGCCTACAACCCTTTCAAGGAAGATTGGTGCCAGCTGTCTCTTGCCTCAGTTGCAGAGAGCTGCCTTGCCCAAGAGTATGCTCTTCCTGTGACCCATATCCATGGACCAGTTGTTGAAGGGTGTAAAGGTCCAGCCATTTCAGCCCACCATGGTCCTGCTCTGGCAAGCCATTGACACTCCCGAGCTCTCCACAGGGTAGCATTACTGATCTGAGTTGTAGTTCAACCACTCCCCTAGAGAAACCCTGCTTCCTTCATCTCCTTTCCACAAGTGTTGATCTCTAACAAACACAGTGCCCATCAAATTTCAACCTGGCATCTGTTTCTAGAATACCTAACCTGTGACATCCTGGAAATTAATTGCTTAATTTGTAATTGATATACTATCTATATACCTCTACACATAAATGCATTACTCTTGAAAATAATGTATTATGTTTCTTCATAGGGAAAACTGGTTCTTTTATAGAACAATTATTGGAATACAAACACAAAAAGTTGAGTGTTATTTAAAAACACAAAATCTTTCCCTATCAGCTATTATGCAAGTCATTATCTATATCATATTTCTTCAAATAAAACCACCTTCTTATGCTGCGATATGTCCCCTGTCACTTACTATCCCCCTTTATCTTGTTTTTTTTTTTCTTCACAGCATTTTATTTGAGTATCTTTTACATCTCTATCTGCCTCGCCAGCACCTGGAATGGAACATGGCATATAATAGGTGTTCAATAAATATTGATTGACTGGATAGATGAGTAGATCAGTAAATGAGTAAGTGACATTTGGGTAAAGGTAGATAAAGTATATCCAGACCGATACCATATTTGTCCTTCTTCTTCCAGGAAAATGAAGCAGAGTATTAATTTGTCTCATATAGAAGTTGCCAAAAATATTTATTGTATGTACACAAATGTATCCAGACCACTCTAGAAACCATCTCTTCTTTGTGCTCTTCTTTCCCCCAGCCTCTCCTCTTTTTGCAGGCTGCAGGACTGCCTAGGTTCGAGGGAGCTGAGAGGAAGGCTGTATTCAGGTGATCAGGAGTGGTAACAGATGGTTGGATGCCCTCATTTTGCAGATGCCTCTATATTTGTGCTGCTTAAAAGCATTTTAACTAGCATAGGGCAAAACATGTATTATCTTTTAGTTGCAGCCCTAGTTTCTAGAATCCCGGATTAGTGCGTAGCCCCCTAAACCTCACAGTCGCTAATCCACTGCGATGGCTCCTCTGCATCTGTTGATGTTGGATGCTTTCAGCCCCTAGTGAATTCAACGTCTTTAATCTTGTTTGGTGCTGGTTTCTTTTTCCTACCATTAGCTCTTTGGATTGGAATGTGGTTGCCTCATATTTTTTTGTCAGATTCTTTACAGACAAGTAAATAAACTCGAAGAGGGTAAGTAAGGTGACACAGGAGATCTGAGATAGAGCTAGGACTTTTGCCATCTATCCTTGCCATCAAAAGCACTCATTAACCTTATTGTCATTCTGTGGCAGGGTGGTGGAACAGCACAGGTCGATTTAGAGATTCAGGACAATGGGGAACAGTCACTTTCTCCAGTTCTTTTGTGCAAACAGCTGACCTAAGAGTAAAACTTAAGCATCCAGAATGTCAGGAAAGCACAGTCTATGTTCATATTTAAGTTCATCTATAGCATTTTTGTCACTTTTAGCTACCATTAGGATGCCTTTAAAGCAGTTATTGTCCAACAGATTTCCATTTAAAGGAAAGGATGTTTGTCATGGTAAGTAATTAAGCAATAGAACATTTCTTAGCTTCTAAGGGAAACCTTTCCAGGTTAAGTAATATGCAGAGGGGGAAATGTCATCTTTTATTCTTTTTCTTCAGAAGGAATTGATTAGACAGAACAACTACAGGAGACCCCAAATGTTGAAATCACCAGAAGGCCTTTAAATTGCATAAAATCAAATTTCTAAAAACATAATTCCACCTATATTGTTGAAAATAGAGAGGCCAGGCACGATGGCTCACGCCTGTAATCCCAGCACTTTGGGAGGCCAAGGCGGGCGGACCACAAGGTCAGGAGATCGAGACCATCCTGCGCAACATGGTGAAACCCCGTCTCTACTAAAAATACAAAAATTAGCTGGGTGTAGTGGTGGGCGTCTGTAAGCCCAACTACTCAGGAGGCTGAGGCAGGAAAATCGACTGAACTCAGGAGGCGGAGGTTGCAGTGAGCCAAGATCAGTGCCATTGCACTCCAGCCTGGGTCACAGGGCAAGACTCCATCTCAAAAAAAACAAAACAAAAAAAACAAAAAAAAGAAGAATTAAAGTCCGTTTTATTCAGACGTATCATTGAGGGCTACAGCCCAGAAGCAGACCTCTAGAGAGGTCCATGAAACTACAGCGGCAGCATTTCAGCTCACTGCTTATATACAGGTGTGGAGATTTTGTTTCTGCAAAATCTCATCAAACTTCCTCAGAAGTTGCATTGGGTGTAAAGTGCATTTGGTTATAGATTACATAGGCATAATCACTAACTTGCCAGACATGATCTTATGTGTAGGAAAAGGCAAGGACTGAGACCATTTATCTTTTTTTTTTTTGAGACAGTCTTTCTCTGTTGCCCAGGCTGGAGTGCAGTGGCACAAACATATGTCACGGCAGCCTCAACCTCCTGGGCTCAAGCAATCCTCTTTCCTCAGCCTCCTGAGTAGCTGGAACCACATGTGTGGGCTATCATGGCTGGCTAATGTTTTTCATAGAGATTGGAGCGGGGGTCTCACTTTGTCACCCAGGCTGGTTGGTCTCAAACTCCTGGGCTCAAGTGACCATCCCGCCTCAGGTCCCAAAGTGCTGGGATTACAGGCGGGAGCCACTGCTCCTGGCCTCATTTATCTTTTGAGGAATATAGTGACTCAGGCAAGAGAGTTGGGGGTCGTGTGCTCTAGCCTGTTTGGTCCTCAAAGCATCTTTCCCCAAGAGCAGCAAGTTGCCACGGGGCTGGGGCTTTGTGAAATTCTGCTGCAGGCAGAAAGCAGCACACGTGACTTCTTACATTTGCTACTTTGTCTTACATTTCTATTGTTGTAATCCCTCCAGGCCCTCTTACCCGACTTGACCTTGAGACTAATGGGTGTGTTGGAAAGAGGCTGGCAAGGTCTGAGGGTACAGCCTGTGGCGGAGGTGGGGCCAGGCAGGCCCAGCCCCTCAAGCCAGGCCCTGGGGCCCAGGGCCCTGCCGGATGGCTGCTCTCTGGGAGCTGCATGCAAAGGTGCCTGGTACCCCCAACCGCGCCCCACGGGACACCTGACCTCCAGAGGAAGGAAATGAGTCTGGAGATGCCGTAGACAAAAGAGATGCCGCTTCCTCCGCCTGGGATCACTCACAGATGCCTCAGGGAGGCGGCCGGCCCTGAGTCACGCTGAGCGCTGAGCCGGCTGTGACTCAGCGGGACCGTGGCCCCTTGGCTGCGCCTGGGTTGATTTGCGCCCCGCTTGTTTTCTGCAGAAGACAAGGCAGTCTCGGATTAGACTGCCCCTCCTAAACAACCAGCAACTGTTTTTCTTCCTCAAAGTGCAGTTTCCCTCTGGCACAACCAAAAATAAACACAAACCAGGCTCCTGCCCAAGGAGGAGGCGGGGAGGAAGACAGTCCCCGGGGCGCCCACCGCACGCATGTGAGAGCTCGCAGGTCACCTGCCAAGCATGGATCTGTGAAGCAAGCAGCCATGAAGGCAGAGAAACCTCTCCCATCGCAGGCTGCCAGCACAGAGGCTCTGACTGTTGAGTTGGCGCTCTGTTTATTTCCCCAACTGCCTCCTCTCAGGTTCTGTCCTAACTGCTGGACTCACTGCCGCGTGGGCCTGAGCACATTTCCTTGGCAAATTGTCCTCGGTGGAAGTTTTTTCTTCTCGATGTGGTGAGTCAGAGCTGGCTCACACACAAACACCAAGCAGCAGCCTCAGGGACTAAAGTGCTTTAAGGACACGAGGACCTATCCTCCCTCCCCCTATCTCAGTGGGGTGGGCCCACAGTTCCTGAAACCTGGCCCAGTGCAGTTCATTTGACAGGCAGAGGCTGAAAATGCAAATCACCCCAGCATAGGTGAGTGCACAGCAGAGACCACAACCGGGCTGCAGCTTATCCTGAAATCCTGAAGGCAGGAAACACCGTGCCCACAGGAAGAGCTGGGAAGCCTGAACCATGCTAAGATGTCCCAGGGTGAACCGGAGCCACTGGTTAGTCACACTGACTTCACATTTCCTTCGTGAGAAGGAACTGAAGACAGATTCCAGACTTGCTGTGCATAGAATGTATAGTTCATTGCATGTAAGTAAACTCATGTGGTTCCAAATCTATAGGATCAATTCAGCCATTTTAGCGTTATGTCCATGACATCTGAATTTACAAAAATCTAAGTGTCTCTAAGCTAGAGATACCTGAAACTAAACAGACCCTACGTATTATTCATTTTATTTTTGAGTAGATAATTTACTCATATATTCAGATATCAAATCCTCATAAAATGATATTCGTTAAGAATTCTCACTTCCATTCTGTTCCCATTCCTCTCTGCCCCCATAAGTAACCACTTCTACTACTTTTTTTTTTTTTTTTGAGACGGAGTCTCGCTCTGTCGCCCAGGCTGGAGTGCAGTGGCCAGATCTCAGCTCACTGCAAGCTCCGCCTCCCGGGTTTATGCCATTCTCCTGCCTCAGCCTCCTGAGTAGCTGGGACTACAGGCGCCCGCCACCTCGCCCGGCTAGTTTTTTGTATTTTTTAGTAGAGACGGGGTTTCACCGTGTTAGCCAGGATGGTCTCGATCTCCTGACCTCGTGATCCGCCCTTCTCGGCCTCCCAAAGTGCTGGGATTACAGGCTTGAGCCACCGCGCCCGGCCTCTACTACTTTTTAATACATCCTTCCAGTGTATCATTATGCAGATATAAACAAAAATCAATATACTTCTGTGGTTGTCAGAATAATGGCCTCCCAAAAATGTCCTTGTGCTAATCCCCAAAACCTGTTTGTTACTTTATGTGGAATAAGGACTTTGCAGATGTGATTGAACTGAGGATCTTGAGATTGGAGATTATTCTGGATTACCCCAGTGGGCCCAATGTAACCACAGAGGACCTTCTAAGGGGGAGGCAGGAGGGTCAGAGTCCAAAAAAAGAACTTGGCAGATGCTATACTGTGGGTTTTGAAGATGGAGGAAGGGGCCACGAACCAAGGAATGCAGGCAGCCTCTAGAAGCTAACAAGGCAAGAAAATGGATTGTTTCCTAGAGCCTCCAGGAAGGCAGCGTTCCTTAGACTTCTGACCTCCAGAACTAGCAGTGAATACATTTGTGTTATTTTAAACCACTAAGTTAGTAGTAGCTTGTTACAGACACCACAGGAAATGAACACAACTATTTCCACCTTTTTCTTTTTCTTTTTTTTTTTTAACTGTTATTTGAGGTTCAGGGATGCATGTGCAGGTTTGTTATGTAGGTAAACTCGTGATATGGGGGTTTGTTGTACCGATTATTTCATCACCCAGGTACTAAGCCTAATACCCAGTAGTTATTTTTTCTGATCCTTTCCCTCCTTCCACCCTCTGCCCTCAAGTAGGCCCCAGTGTGTGTTGTTCCCCTCTTTGTGTCCATGTGTTCTCATCATTTAGCTCCAACTTATACATGAAAACACATAGTATTTGGTTTTCTGTTTCTGCATTAGTTTGCTAAAGATAATGGCTTCCAGCTCCATCTATGTTCCCACAAAAGACATGATCTCTTTCTTTTTATGGCTGCATACTTCTCCATGGTATGTATGTACCCTATTTCCACTGTTCACAATAGCAAAGATATGGAATCCACTTTTTTCTTAAATGAAAGTTAGCATACCCTGTATAGGGTAACCCAAAAGCCTTGGTGGAACTTTAGGCATTAATAACTTGAGAATTATAAATGCTACAAACATCACTTGGAAGTTTTATTGTATAAATCTCTTTTACGCTTATTTAGTTTTGTGAATTTTAAATAGCACATTTTATTTTTTGTTTCAGTATCTCTGATCAAAGATAGAAAACAATAATGAAACAAAAATACTAAGTTTAAAATTTATTATTCCAAATTCACAAGACTAAGTGAATAAGAAATGTATACAAAGCTGAGTATGTTGGCTCACGCCTGTAATCCCAGCACTTTGGGAGACTGAGGTAGGTGGATTGTTTGAACTCAGGAGTTTGAGACCAGCCTAGCAACATGACAAAACCCTGTCTCTACCCCCCAAAAAAAGAAAATTAGCCAGGTGTGGTAGTACATGCCTGTGGTCCCAGCTACTTCGGAGACTGAGGTAGGAGGATCGTTTGAGCCCAGGAGGTTGAGGCTGCAGTGAGCTGTGATGGCACTACTGCACTCCGGCCTGGGCAACAGAGACCCTGTCTCAAAAATAAAATAAAAAAAAAGCTCTTTCCTTGCCTAACGCAGTCATGGTTGTGGTCCCAAGAAGCAGCTGAAGCGGGCAGCAGCTTCATAGCATTTGATGCTGGATAAATTGACCCGTGTGTTTGCTCCTCATCAATCCACCCATCCCCACAAGCTAAGAAAGTGTCTCTCCCTCATCTTTTCCTAAAGAGCAGACTTAAGTATGTCGGACACGAGATGTAGCAAAGAAGATTTGCGTGCACAGTTTCATTAAGATCAATGGCAAGGTCTGAACTAATGTAACCTACCCTGCTGGATTCATGAATGTCATGAGCACTGACAAGATGTAGAGAATTTCCCTCTGATCTATGACACCAAGGCTCCCTTTCCTGTACATCATATTGCACCTGAGGAGGCCAAGTACAAGTTGTGCAAAGTGAGAAAAATTTTTGTGGACACAAAAGGAACCCCTCATCTGGTGACTCACGATGCTCACACCATCTGCTACCCTGATCCCCTCATCAGGGTGAATGACACCATTCAGATTGATTTGGAGAATGGCAAGATTACTGGTTATCAAGTTCGACACTGGGAACCTGTGTATGGTGACTGGAGGTGCTACCCTGGGAAGAATTGGTGTGGTCACCAACAGAGAGAGGCACCCTGGTTCTTTTGATGTGGTTCATGGGAAAGATGCCAACAGCAACCTCAACAAACCCTGGATTTCTCTTCCCCAAGGAAAGGGTATGCACTTCACCATTGCTGAAGAGACAGACAAGAAACTGGTGACCAAACAGAGCAGTGGGTGAAATGGTCTCTGAGTGACATGTTAGATCTTTGTATGTAATTAAAAATAATATGGGCCAGGTGTGGTGGCTCAAGTCTATAATCCCAACACTTTGGGAGGCCAAAGGGAGTGGATCATCTGAGGTCAGGAGTTTGAGACCAGCCTGGCCAACATGGCAAAACCCCGTCTCTACTAAAAATACAAAAATTAGCCAGGCATGGTGGCTTGTGCCTGTAATCCCAGCTACTCGGGAGGCTGAGGCAAGAGAATCACTTAAACCTGGGAGGCAGAGGTTGCTGTGAGCCAAGATGGAACCACTGCACTCCAGCCTGTGTGTCAGAGTAGGACTCTGTCTCAACAATTATTTAATTAATTAAATAAATAATAATAATTATTATATGGCATGATTAATCTAAAAAAGAAAGAAATTTATACAATTAAGTTTTCAAGTCGTGTTTCTTCTATGTTTATAGTACTTGTACTTCTAACATTATAAAAGTTTCGAACTGCACTAAGACTTTTGGGATACAATGGATATTGCTCAGCACTTTGATTTTTGTCAGTCAACAGTATATCTTAGGGTTTTTGTGTCGATATGCAAGGGCTTCTTTTTTTCTTTTATAGTTGTACAGTGTCCTCTCCTGTTGGTGTACCATGATTTATTTAAGTAGTCCTCTATTAATGGATACTTGGGTTGTTTTTAATTATGAAGTGTGCTACATGGGTAATCTTGTACATAGATCATTTTGTGTTGTGCAGGTAGATCTGTAAGTAAATTATCAGAAGTAAGGATGTTGGGTCAAAACCCTACTCTTTAGAAGCAAGATTTGCATGAGCTTATTTGTAGGAAAGTAAAAAGAAGCAATAACAGGATGTTATAGATTGTTGGTAGATTGTGGTGGAGAGTGGTAGACTCTGGCAAAGATGGCTACGGTTATTCCTCCCGTCTCTCTGTATGTTCCGGTTCACTGTGACTTTGTCGCGCCTATCATCAAGAGGTCACGTTTATTTATTTACACATTTAGTTTTATTGACACATGTTACATGTACATATTTTCAGAGCACGTGTGATAATTTGATACATTCATATAATCAAATCAGGTAATTGGGATATCCATCACTTTTTTTTTTTAATTGAAACAGAGTCTTTCTCTGTCACCCAGGTTGGAGTGTGGTGGCATGCTCATGGCTCACTGCAGCCTGGACCTCTCAGGCTCAAGCGGCCCTCCCACTTCAGCCTCCCCAGTAGCTGGGACCACAGGCTTGTGCCACCACACCCGGCTAATTTTTTGTATTTTTTGTAGAGAAAGGGTTTTGCCATGTTGCCCAGGCTGGTCTCAAACTCCTAGGCTCAAGCAATCCACCTGCCTTGGCCTCCCAGAGTGCTAGGATTAGGGATGTGAGCCACTGCGCCCGGCCAATATCCATCACTCTAAATAATTATCTTTTCTTAATTCTAAGAATGTTCAAATTATTCTCTTCTAGCTATTTGGAAATATATAATCAATTAATGTTAACTATAGTCACCGTACTGATCTATCAAACATCAGGTCTTATATCTTCTCTCTCATATATATTTGTACCCATTAATCCAAGGTCAAGTTGACTTCCTGACTCCTGGAATCTGGGCTGGCTAGTGACTGGCTTTGGCTAATAGAATGTGGAGAAAGTGATATTATAGGACTTCCATGCTGGAGCTTTGAAAGGCCTTGCGGCTCCCTCTGTCTCCTTCTGAACCCTGAGTCCTCCATGAAAAGCCTGGGTGCCTCCACAAGGATGAGAGAGTCAGAGAGCCAGCAACCAGCACAGGTGGGAAGGCCGTCATGGGCCATCCAGCCCCATTGGAGCCTGTGGACGACATGCAAGTGACCCCAGGCCAGACAGCAGGAACACCTAGCCAAGCCCAGCCCAATCATCAACCCAGAGGCCTGATGTTGCTGAAAGTTTGAGGTGCTTTATTATGCAGCAATAGAAAACCCATGCCTCAGGGAAGTAGTTTCTCTTCACAAAACCTTTTTGAAAGGATATACAGTATGTTAGTCACAGCAGGTAAATAACTTTCAGAGTAGCCTGTGGACTCTCAGAAATTTTCTGAGCAAGTCCAATTCAGCTCGTCTCGTTTAGCAGGGAGTGTAGGAACTATGGATCCACACCTCAACCCTGAGCATGCCAAAAACCTGGCGACTCAGCACACTATCTCACTTTCACAAAGAGACAGTGGAAGGCTGAGTGTGTGTCAAGGGTGGCTAGGTGAAGGGGTCCCCCCGTCCCCGTGAGGCATTGCGTTTCACTGTTGGGCAGCTTCCAAAGTGAAAGGGAAGGAAATCCACTCCTGCAGCTTCCCGTCTGAGGCACACTAAGTCTCTTCTCAGTTCAAAAAATCAGGGAAATGAAGAGTCTGAAAGTGGCCTGTTTAGCTTAATCAGGCTCAAAGGAAAGAATATGTTTGATTTCCATTTTTGAACTAATACACCAGAGTTTTCAACATCAAGAAAATCAATTTAATGTGTTGCAACTAGTATTTTTAAAAATGATATTTGTACACTCATGTTCATAGCAGCATTATTCACAATAGCCAGAAAGCAGGAGCAATGCAATGTCCATCGATGAATGAAAGGATAAACCAAATGTTCTATCTATCTATCTATCTATCTATCTATCTATCTATCTATCTGTCTGGATACATATGCATCCAGTGGAATATTACTCAGCCTTAAAAAGAAAAGAAATTTGGACACATGCTATAACATGGAGAACCTTGAGGGCATTATGCCAAACGAAAGAAGCCAGTCACTAAAGGACAAATATGATTCCCCTTATATGAGGTACCTAGAGTAGTTAAGTTCAGACGCAGGAAGTAGAATGGAGGTTACCAGAGGCAAAGGAGGGGAAATAGGGAATGGCTGTTTAATAGGTATGGAGTTTGGGATTAGGAAGATGAAAATGTTCTGGAGACGGATGGTGGTGATGGTTGCACAGCAGTGCGAATGTAATTAACGCACAGAACCACACACTTAAAAATTAACATGGTTCTTTTTATGTTATAAATATTTTACAATAAAAAATAAAAAGGAGTAGAATAAAATATAGGTTACATAGATGTGTTTATTGTGTGAAAATTTATCAAGATCTACACTTACAATCATGTGCTTTTCTGCCTATTTGCTATGCTTCAATAACAGAATTATTAAAAATCCGAATATAGTAGAAGTCAGAACGCATTGCCCATGATAAGGGTAAGTGTTGTTTTGTGAAACTTTTGTTATAGTTAGAAGTGTGTGTGTGTGTCTGTGTGTGTGTGTGTGTGTGTGCTGCATTATGATGTTAAGTGTATTTTGGATTGTGGTTTTTAAAAAATTGAAGAAACATTATTCTGGGGCTAGTCTCCATTCCTTAGTGCATGGTTCCTTCCATCTTGAATTTGATATGCTTTTCCCAGTGGAAGTAATTTAATTTTGACATTCATCTATTCAAGCAGAAAAATCCTTTCCCTAGGGTCTTTTCATCATAATCATTTTTCTCCATCTGACTGCTCACAGTAACTAGATTGTATATGCTAGATTAACCAGTAAATTCATGAACAGACTTTCTATCATTTTGCTCCATGGACTGTTGATGAACGCATTAGCAGCGTACATCACGATGAGAGATGATGATATGAGCTTTATGCTTCAATTCAGAAAAACTACAGTTCCTTTAAACCATAGGGTGTTCGAATTTTCAGATTCCTTGGTGGTTGTGGTTCTAAAGCTCTTGTGCTCATAGGAATCTCGTCTGTATCCTCTGAAACAGTGCTTGAGTGTTCATCCAGTGCGTGAACACGTCTGATGGCAATAAGGCATCTCAGCCCATTGATTCATTGCTGGGTAGCCTCCAACTCTAGAAAGCCTGCAAGGGTAGTTTCATGGCAGAATTGGGTGGTAAGTCCCCCTGGAACCAGAAGAGGCATCTGTGGTCAGCTAAGCCTTGGTCAAACAGGTGCCTGGAACCATTTGTCATCCACATTTCAAAGGCATCCTTCGTGGGGCATGTGTATTGGTTTAAAAGGGTGCACTTTAATTTTCTGTGTGATTTAATAGAATGGAGCACTTAATGCCAGATACTTCTAAAACAGGAGAGGAGGCATTGGTTTAAGTATTGTGAACATGGGATCAGTGACTGCACACTGATGATTCCATTCTATCTTTATGATCCTGGGGAGAAGGCTCTCACGACTGGGGGATATCTTTCTCTTGGGTCCAAGTGGCCCTGTTCCCCACACCCTCCCTGTTATAGGGGCCGCCTCCAGTGGGGAATGAGGGCCCTGAGGTGCCTCAGCAATGCCTATGGCTGATGGATGAGTCTAATTCTAGGGATCAGTATTTGGAAGTCCACTTGATTATATAAGCCACATCTTCAATTATCCGTTTTATCCATAATGAGGGTAGTATTTTGACTTTCCTTTGCTTTTTGTTTTTACTTTAAGCATGTTACTCATTAGGCCACTGGAATGCAACAACATAGACTTCTATATCCAACTGGCTAAAGAAAGCTGCACAACTGGGCAGATTCGTGAAACTCCAGGTTAGACCCCAACCCTCTATGGCTATTCCTCAGCCCTTTTACCTGACTTTGGCCAATTTCCTTTCCCATCCTCCTCATCACTGAAGTCAAGCTGCTTCTCTCTGATGTCCAACTGTAGTCTCTGACATCCAGCTGCTGCTTCTCTCTGCTGGCTGAGTTCTGAGTTTCTTATGGGCACAAGATAGGGGGTGGGGTGAGCTAAGGGTGGTTTTGGAAAAGGCAACATGAGCGTGGGAAAACAGGGATGTAAGTCCTCGTTTTGGCCACAGTATTATTAGGCTTTTCGCCTTGAGAGTGGAGCCTTTGCCAGGGACCCACCCTCTTCTGCCCAGAATTTCCCTGCCTCCTGTCCCTGTCATTATTATGCACTGAATGGATTTAGAAATTACTTTTTGTTGACCAGGTGCAGTGGCTCATGCCTGTAATTCCAGCACTTCGGGAGGCTGAGGCAGGTGGATCGCTTGAGCTCAGGAGTTGGAGAGACCAGCCTGGGCAACACGGCAAAACCCTGTCTCTACAAAAAATATAGATAGATAGATAAAGATATAGATATACAAAAATTAGACAGGCATGGTTGCATGGTGGCATTTGCCTGTATTCCCAGCTATCTGTGGGGCTGAGGCAGGAGGATCACTTGAGCTGGGGAGATCAAGGCTGCAGCGAGCCGTGTTTGTGCAACTGCACCCCAGCCTGGATGACACAGTGAGACTCTGTCTCAAAACAAGAAAATCAGTTGTTGCTGCAGATTTGACAATGTGTCTTCATTAAGTCAAGCTAAAATTACAAGGCAAAACAGCACTTCTATGCAAATGTTACACTGTGGTAAAGTCATTGTAATTGTTAATTTTAGTTGTCAACCTTCTAAGTGGGTTAAGGAATACCCAGACAGCTTATAAAGCATTTTTTCTGGGTATGTCTGTGAAGGTGTTTCCAGAAGAGGTTGGCATTTGAATCAGTGGACTGAATAAGGAAGATCTGCCCTCATCCAGTATGACCAGGCAACATCCAATTGGCTGAGGGCTTAGATAAAACAAAAAGGCAGAGGAAAAGGAAATTTGTGCACTCTCTTGTTCTCCCTCTCTCTTTCTCTCTATCTCTCTCTCTCTGTCTCTGTTCTGGAGCTGGGACGCACTTCTGCCCTTGGACATCAGAACTCCAGGTTCTCCAGCCTTTGGATTCCAGGACTTGCATCAGCAGCGCCCCTGCTTCTCAGGCCTTGGAATTTGGACTGAGAATTACACATCAGCTTCCCTAGTCCTGAGGCCTCTGACCTGGACTGGGCCATGCTACCAGCTTCCTTGGTTCTCCAGGTTGCATGTGGCCTATCATGAGACTTCTCAGCCTCCATAATCTCATAAGCCAATTTCCCCCAATAAATCCCCTTTTATATATTTATATCTACATCTATATCCTGTTGGTTCTGGTCTCTGGAGAACCCTAACGAATGCAGATTTTAGTGCTGAAAATGAGATGGTGCTATAACAAATACCTAAAACTGTGGAAGCAGTTTTGGATCTGGGTAATGGGTAGAGGCTGGATCAATTTTGAACCACATACTGGAAACATCCTAGATGGCCATAAACGGAGTATTAAAGGCAGTTCTGGTGAGGGCTCAGAAGAAGAGGAAAGCTTAGAGAGCCTCGGTCTTCTTAGAGATTATCTAAGTGGTTGCAATCAGAATGCTGGTAGAGATGTGAACAGTAAAGCCCATTCTAATGAGATCTTAGATGAAAATAAGGAATATCTTACTGGAAACTGGAGGAAAGGCCATCTTTGTTACAAACTAGCAAAGGAACCTGGCTGAATTTTGTCTGTGTCAGTACTTTGTAGAAATCAGAATTTAAGAGTGATGAACTAGGATATTCGATAGAAGAAATCTCTAAGCAAAGTGTTTCAGGGTGCTGCATGGCTTCTCTTGACTGTTTATAATGAAATTCAGAAAGAGAATAATGAATTCAAGATGGAATTTATATCAAAAGGGAACAAAGGGCTGGGTGCAGTGGCTCATATCTATAATCCCAGCACTTTGGGAGGCCAAGGCAGAAGGATCACTCAAGCCCAGGAGTTTGAGACCAGCTTAGGCAACATAATGAGACCTCATCTCTACAAAAAATAAACAAAATTAGCTGGGCATGGTGTGCATACCTGTAGTCCCAGCTACTTGGGAGACTGAGGTGGGAGGATCATTCAAGACTGGGAGATCAAGGCTGCGGTTGAACCGAGACTGTGCCACTGCACTCAGCCTGGTTAAAGAGAAGGAAAATTATCAGCCTAGCCATGTCGTTAAAAAAGAAAAAGTGTGTTTGAGCAAGAACATCAAGGGTGTGACCAAGCAAAATATTGCTAAGGAGATTAGTATGGACAGAAGGAAGCCAGATGCTATTCATCAAGACAATAGGGGAATGACCCCAAAGGCACTTCAGAGATCTTTGAGGCTGCCACTCTCATCACAGGCCCAGAGTGCTAGGGCCTTGAGGGAAGAACGTTTCAAAGGAGGATCCCAGGGCACCCATGAGACCTTGGGGCTCACAGCCCAGGGGCACCCCAAGCTTCTGCTCCCTGAATTCTGGTGCCACTGGAATGCAACAACATAGACTCCTTGACCACCCCAGCTGTGGCTCAGGGGGCCCAGATGCAACTCAGGTCAACAATCCAGAAGGCACAGTATGTAAATCTTCATGGCATCCGTGTGATGCTAACTCTCCAGGCATGCAGAATGCGAGAATGGTGGAAGCATGGCTACCTCCACCTAGATTTCAAAGGATGCCTCACAACCTCAGTCTCAGAGCTCTGAACAGCCACAAGGCAGGGTGTGGCAGAGAGTCCCCACTATGGCAATGCCCAGCAGAGCCACAGGGTCAAGACCACTGCAGAGAGCCCCCAGTAGGGCAATGCTTAGTGAGGCAATGCAAGACAGCCACTCCTAAAGGCCGCAAACCTGTAGAGCCACCAGCATGCAATGCCAGCCAGGAAGAGCCATAAGCATCCAACTCCAACTCCTGAGAGCTGCAGCGTGGGCTTCATCCAGCAAAGGCATGGTAGTGGGGTCTCCTGGGGGACTGGGGACCCAATCCCCACTCCAGTGTGTCTGGAAGCTAAGATGTGGAGTCAAAGATTATTCTCAAGCCTCAAGATGTAATGTTGTTTGCCTTACTGGGTTCTGGACTTACTTGGGATTTATTACCCCTTGTTTCTTGCCTTTTTCTCCCTTTTAAGAATGGGAATGTCTATGCCATGCTTGTCCCATTACTCTATTTTGGAAGTATATAACTTGTTTGATTTCACAAGCTCACAGTTAGGATAAATTTTTCTCAAAATGAGTCATATTTTGAGTTTCACCCTGAGTCTTATCCATATCTGATTTAGATGATATTTAGATGAGACTTTGGGCTTAGATTTTAAAGTAGATACTAGAATGAGTTAAGACTTTTGGGGGCTATTGGGATGGAATGAATGTATTTTGAATATGAGAAAAACACGAATTTGAAGGGCCAAGGGGTGGACTGCTACTGTTTGAACATTTGTATTCCCTCCCAAATTCATATTGAAATACAATCCCCACTATAATGGTATTAAGAGGTGGGGCCTTTGGGAAAGTGATTAAGTCATGAGGGCTCCACCATCATAAATAGATTATTGCCTTATAAAAGGGCTGAGGGAATTAGCTTAATCCCTTTTCGCCCTTTCACCTTCCAACAGGTGAGAACACAGCAACAAGGCACCATCTTGGAAGCAGACAGCAACCCTCACCAGACACCAATTGCTGGTTCCTTAATTTTGGACTTCTCAGCCTTCAGAAGTGTAAGAAATAAATTTATCTTCTTTTTTTGTTTGTTTGTTTGGTTTTTTTGAGACAGAGTTTCGTTCTCATCACCCAGGCTGGAGTGCAATGGTGCAATCCTGGCTCACTGCAACCTTCGCCTCCCAGGTTCAAGCGATTCTCCTGCCTCAGCCTCCTGAGTAGCTGGGATTACAGGCACCCATCATGCCTGGCTAATTTTTGTATTTTTAGCAGAGACGGAGTTTCACCATGTTGGCCAGGCTAGTCTTGAACTGCTGACCTCAGGTGATCCACCTGCCTCAGCCTCCCAAGATGCTGGGATTACAGGCTTGAGCCACTGCACCCTGCCAAATTTCTCTTCTTTATACGTTACCCACTCTATGATATTTTGTTACGGCAGCACAAATAGACTAAGACAGTCATTTTGACCACGACTAATGTTTGAATCATAAGTAATGTCAATCTGCTTTGTCTACTTCTGGTACTAACAAAAGCTAAAATAAGAAGTGAGATCTTCATCCTGACACAAGTTTGCACTGGATATATTATTCAAGTTTAAACTATAGTCCCAGTAGTATGTTGTAGACCTCAATGCAAGTACAAAGGAAATTTACATCTTTCAAAACCCATTTAACTGTGCAATCCTAAGCTTCCACACAAACTTTAATTTGAAGAGATTGTCTACAATGTAATGATTTGCTAAAAAGCAAATATCAAGAGGAGAATCCAATAGAATTTTGTAATGCCTTCCAAGTGATTAATATGCTCAATTAAAATCACATGCTCGTCTAAGACCAAGAATAAGGCAAAGATGCCCACTATCATCACTACTGTTCAAGATAGTACTGGAAGTTCTAGCCAGAGCAATTAGACAAGAAAAAGAAATAAAGCAGTGGAGGTTTGAGATGTTGGCCAGTTAGATATGAGGAACAAGTTCAAGAGATCTATTGTACAACATGGTGACGCTAACGAGTAACAGTGTATTTTATTTTTGAAAATTGCTAAAAGAGTAGATTTCAAGTGTTCTCACCACAAAAAGGATACGTAGGTGAGGTAATACATGTTAATTAGCTTGGTTTACGTATTCTGCAATGCATACATAATTCAAAAATCACGTTGCACATGATAAATATGTACAATTTTTATTTATCAATTAAAATTAGTTTAAAGAATAAAAGGCATAGAAACTGGAAAATGATAAAGTTATCCCTGTCTGCTGATGACATATGTAGAAAACACTAAAATTTCTAAAAAGTCCAGGTGCAGTGGCTCACACCTATAATCTCAGCATTTTAGGAGGCTGAGGTGGGTGGATCACTTGAGCCCAGAAGATTGAGACCAGCCTCGTCAATGTCTCTACAAAAAATATAAAAATTAGCCTGGCATGGTGGCATGCACCTGTAGTTCCACCTACTTGGGTGGCTGAGACAGGAAAATGGCTTAAGCCCAGGAAGTCAAGGCTGTAGTAAGCAGTGATTGCACCACTGCACTCCAGCCTGGGCAACAGAGTGAGATTCTGTCTCATCAATAGACAAAAAGACACCAAAACATAGATCATTAAAGAAAAAAAATGACCAATAGACTTCAAAATTAAATTTTTCTGCTCTTTAAAAAATGCAAATAAGAAAATGCAAAAGCCAGCCACAGACTGAGAGGAAATATTTGTAGTATCTGACAGACTAATATTGAAAATATATGAATAATTCTTACAACTTAATAATAAAATAATAACCAAATTTAAAATGGGTAAAACAACATTTCAACAAAGAAGCTATACAAATATCAAATAAGCACAGGAAGTGGTGCACAAAGTCATTAGTCCTTAGGAAAGCAAATTGAAACCATGGGAGATACCTCTATACACTCACTGGAATGTCTAAAATTAGAAGCTTGAGGGCCGGGTGCGGTAGCTCATGCCTGTAATTCCAGTACTTTGGGAGGCTGAGGCAGGCCGATCACTTGAGGTCAGGAGTTTGAGACCAGCCTAGCCAAAATGGTGAAACCCCATCTGTACTAAAAATATAAAAATTAGCCAGGCATGGTGGTGTGCACCTGTAGTCCCAGCTACTTGGGAGGCAGAGGCAGGAGAATCACTTGAACCCAAGAGGCAGAGGTTGCAGTCAGCCAAGATTGCGACACTGCCCTCCAGCCTGGGCAACAGAGCAAGACTCCATCTCACAAAACAACAACAACAAAAAGAAGCTTGAAAATACCAACTGTTGAAGAGGCTTTAAGGCAATCAAAACTTTTATACATTGCTGGGGAGTATGTAAAGCAGTATAACCACTCAGGAAAATAGCTTGGCAATTTCTTATAAAGTCAAACATACACTTACCATCTAACCTAGGTATTGCAGTTTTGTTTTGTTTTGTTTTGTTTTTTTGAGACAGCGTTTCACTCTGGAGTACAGTCTCAGCTCACTGCAACCTGCGCCTCCCAGGTTCAAGCAATTCGCCTGCCTCAGCCTCCCAAGCAGCTGGGACTACAGGCACCCACCGCCATGTCCAGGTAATTTTTTGTATTTTTAGTAGAGACGGGGTTTCATTTTGTTGGCCAGGCTGGTCTCGAACTCCTGACCTCAGGTGATCCACCCGCCTCAGCCTCCCAAAGTGCTAGGATTACAGCTGTGAGCCACTGCGCCCAGCCCTATTGCAGTTTTAAGTATTTTCTTTAAAAGAAATAAAAATTGATGTCCAAGAATCTGTATACTAATGATAATAGCATCAGCCATAATAGTCCCAAACAGAAAACAACTCAAATGTTTATCAGTAGTTGAATAAAAAGTTGTATATGTCCCTGCAATAAACACATCAGCAATAAAAAGAACCAAATTACTGATACCTAGATGAATCTCAAAAATATTGCAATGAGCAAAAGAAACCACAAAATAGTACATACTGTATGATTCTATTAATATGAAATGAGAAAAGACAAATCTAATCTTTAGTAACAGAAAGAAGACTGGGCAGAAGGGAACTTTTGTGGAGTGACAGAAATGCTCATGTTAATCACAGTAGTAGTCACGTAGCTGTATACTGTCAACAGACAAAATTACCACACATTTGGTTATAGATCTGTTTAGCTTTGCTCAAGACTTGTGAATTGGGACAGCCTCCGTTCTACAAAATATGATGAGAACTCCCACCAAGCTAAGGCAGAACACTGGGGTTTGTGAGACGAAAACAAGGAAACAGAACAATAGCACTGATTAATATCAGGTTCCTTTTTTTTCCTGAAAGTTAAAGCAGAGGAACTTCCTTATTATGCTGACTCAGGTAGACTGGAATCTCCTGTTCTCAAAAAACGGGTCTGTCTGGGGATCTATCCGCTTGCTTCCTTGAAGTTTCAGTTTGATTATGTGGCATTTAGCATAAGTGACTCTATTTTGGTTTGGTCTGATCTGTTGGGGCCTAGCACAGGAGCTCAGCCTAAAACAACAGCCTCCCATAATTTTGTTTAAAAGTATGATTGTCAAAACTCATCAGATAGTACATTTATAATGGGTGCATTCCAGTGTATGTAAACTTAAAGAAATTCTCCACCAGGAGCAGTGGCTCATGCCTGTAATCCCAGCACTTTCAGAGGCCAAGGTGAGAGTAGGTTTGAGCCCAGGAGTTTGAGACCAGCCTGGGCAACACGACGAAACCCTGTCTCTATAAAAAATGCAAAAATTAGCCAGGCCTAGTGGCCTGCGCCTGTAATCCCAGCTACTCAGGAGTCTGAGGTGGAAGGATCACTTGAGCCCAGAAGGCGGAGGATACAGTGAGCTGAGATCATGTCACTGCACTCCAGCCTGGGCAACAGAGCAAGCCCCTGTCGCAAAAAAAAAAAAGAAAAGAGAAGAAAAATCCTTTCTTCCCTATACTTTTCCATCTCTCCAAATCAGCTTCATTGGGTTTCTGTTTTCACTCCTCCTTTCATCTGTTCAGAACCATTCCTCTCTGAGGAATATTGTATTTGTTTCTTTCAAATGTAAATTGTTTTGGCCTTTTTCGGCTCCATCCAACTCTCTCAACTTCATCCTTTCAGGGATATGCATAATACAACTCCAGTCTGTACAAAGCACCCTTCCTCCTTGGAAGCTGGAGGCTGAGAACTGCAGATACTTATAAATTGCCCCTCACACACACACACTGAAATACATTGCTGTGCCAATGGCAGTGCCAAAGCCAGGACTATAATCCAGATTACCCAATTTTCTGATAGAATGAATGTGTTTCTTATGCCAGCTGCAGCTTAACATGCAAAATCCCTTTTTTGTCTTCTAGTTCAATATACACTATTTGAATAGACGTTAGGTAAATCCCATATTTTCTTCAGAGATAGAGGCTGAGGAGGCTGGGGTGGGAGTGAGGGTTTAATTTGCACCCATGTTAGATGTCATGCCTCCCAGGCTCACTGCTTTGCAGAGGAACTTAGGTAATTATCATAAGGAACAAGCACACACAAATCAAAGCTCAACTGAGCTGAAGTTATTTGATTTAGGATTTTGGTGATGTTCTTTGCCCTTGTTAATGCTGCTGCCACTTTTTGTTTGTTTTTGTTAAAAAATAGCAACCAAGTGCCCACATTTAAGATATTTTCATCACAAGTTTACTGAAGAGCAACTCACATATTGTCTTTCTAAGAATTCAAGCTGCATTCATTCTTCTCCTTGCCTGTCCCCATGGCAACAGTACCCAGGTGCCATTTTAGCATGTTTTACTTAGTAACTTTCAGTATCAACACGATTTTTGCATTGTTCTTCTTGTATATACTAAATTAGAAAAGTTAACAACAAAATGATGGACGATAGAAAACACTTCCAAACTCATTTTGTGAAGCCAGCATTATCCTGATGCCAAAATGAGACAGACACCACAGTAAAAGAAAAAACTGGCCGGGCGCGGTGGCTCATGCCTGTAATCCCAGCACTTTGGGAGGCCGAGGCGGGCGAATCACTAGGTCAAGAGATCGAGACCATCCTGGCCAACATGGTGAAACCCTGTCTCTAATAAAAATACAAAAATTAGCTGGGCGTGGTGGTGCGTGCCTGTAGTACCAGCTACTCGGAGGCTGCGGCAAGAGAATCACTTGAACCCAGGAGGCGGAGCTTGCAGTGAGCCAAGATCGTGCCACTGCACTCCAGCTTGGTGACAGAGCGAGACTCCATCTCAAAAAAAAAAAGAACTCTTAAAATGGTAGGTCTCTTGTTAGGTATTCTTACCACAGTAAAATAAACATAATTTTTTTTTAAATGACACAGACAGAAAACAGGGTAGGATACACTTCAAACTACTTGGAAGCAACATTTATGTACATCCAAATGTTCTAGACTTTTTATTCCAAATTCCATAGGAAAAGTCTCAATACTGAGTGTTAAGCAGGGAAACACTCAGAATAAAATATATAATTTATTCTATGTAGGAGCTAAATCTGATAGAACAGCTATTAATATATTAATAAAATTGAATAATGCACATTCCTAAATATTTTTTAAATGGTTATTTTTTTCTCTTAATCACCAACTAAGTAGAGTTGTAGACTCCTCAAGTTTGAATATTTAAAAGCTTTTTCAGTATCTGGCGGTTTTGTTTTCAGATATTCTGTTTAAGAGTTATTCTTCTGGGCACAGAGGCTCACACCTATAATCTCAGCACTTTGGGAGGCCGAGGCGGACAGAACACTTGAGGTCAGGAGTTTGAGACCAGCCTAGCCAACATGGTGAAACTCTGTCTCTAATAAAAATACAAAAATTAGCCGGGCAAGGTGGCGAGTGTCTGTAATCCCAGCTGCTCGGGAGGCTGAGGCAGGAGAATCACCTAAACCCCGGAGGTGGAGGTTGCAGTGAGTCAAGATCACACCACTGCACTCCAGCCTGGGCAACAGAGCAAGACTCCATCTGAAAAAAACAAACAAAAAAAATATTATTCTAAATATTGAGGCTAATTAACAGGTACTAACAATCTCCCCCTCAGTGCTTCTCTCAGGTATGACGTGAAGGAAGAAAACAACTCAGGCCTAATTGTCTCTTAAAGTAGGGCTGCAGAACGTTTTTCTAAATCAAGAATTATTAATCCACAGGAAGAGAAAGAGAAAAAGTTACAAGCCACCTGGTTTTGTTTTTCTGCTTCTTTTTAAAAAGAAATTTTATTTTTAAAAGAAAAAGTTTAAAATCTTCTACATGCTTGCCTTTTATATTAATAACAATAAATATATACATAGTAAATGATTATATACATTAAAATATGTTTTATTTTTATATTAAGACCAGTTATAGAGGTGCCGGGCACAGTGGCTCACATCTGTAATCCCAGCACTTTGGGAGGCCGAGTTGAGCAGATCACCTGAGGTCAGGTGTTCGAGACCAACCTGGCCAACATGGTGAAACCTCGTCTCTGCTAAAAATACAAAAATCAGCCAGGTGTGGTGGCATACGCCTGTAATCCCAGCTACTTGGGAGGCTGAGGCAGAAGAATCGCTTGAACCTGGGAGGCAGAGGTTGCAGCGAACCAAGATTACGCCACTGCACTCCAGCCTGGGCGACAGAGCAAGACTCTGTCTCAAAAAACAAACAAACAACAAAGACCAGTTATAGACAAACACCGCAGGGAAGAAAAGTAACACAGAGAAAGGGGCAAGGATTCAAATACATCTATCGGGAAAGGGCAGACAACACGCACACAGAAAATCATGCCTGGAAAATAGCACAGCTTAGACTATCATGGAACAATGGTTGTTTTTACCTCCCTATCTGGATATTTCACCTGAGACTTTTTTTTTTTTGAGACAAGGTCTCACTGTCACCCAGGCTGGAGTGCAGTAGTATGATTACGGCTCACTGCCGCCTCAACCTCCCAGGTTCAAGCAATCCTTCCACCTCAGCGTTCTGAGTAGCTGGGACCACAGGCATTGCACCACCTTGCCCAGCACATTTTTGTATGTTTCGTAGACATGGGGTTTTGTCACATTGCCCAGGCTGGTCTCAAACTCCTGGACGCAAGTGATCCACCCGCCTCGGACTCCCAAAGTGCTTGAATTACAGGTGTGAGCCACTGTACTCAGCCTCACGTGAGACTTTAAAAATCTTCGTTGCATTGGTGCAGATCTCAGCACAAATAGCAGTATCGCCAGGACCAAAAGGAACTTCAGCATGAAGGTGGTTCTCCTCTCTAGAGCTCTGAAATTTCAAGTCTATGAAGCTACTGGCTCCACTCACCTGGGGATTTTGTTTATCTTTAATCCTCATCTTTTGGCATTTGGTAAATCAGGAAATCCAAAGGCAGCCACAACCTCAGATCAAGTCCCAGGCAAAACTGGGAGAGGAAGCAAAAAAGTTTCAGGTCCTTTCCTCCTTTTGGACACCTATCCCAGGAGCAATCTGAGCGTCCCAGTGTCCTAAGAGACCGTATCCCTTGGGGTAAGAGCAGGAACTCTAGCCACCATCACAGAGACTTCATAAAGGTGAAGACAAGTGCCAAAACTTATTAGGTGACCTTTGGAAACAGCTTCAGCTGTAAAATCCAGACAAGAATCATAGTACTGGACTTACCGGTAAGATTTTGTTGCATTAGAAGGAAAAACTATTTAAAATGCATAGCATGGTGCTTAGCATTAATAGGCAGTCATTAGGTATTAGCTATTATCCTCACTAAGCCTACCTTCTCTTGCCCCGGTCTGTGTTGTCTAGACAATCCAATATGGATTATAGGGAGACACAGTTTCAGCTCCAGAAAAAGTTCACAGCCTCTCAAAAGGAAGCACACGTTTGTGAAAAGTGTCACATGGAGAGACTATGGATGAGATGATTCCTAAGGTTGCCTGCCACTAAACACTCCCAAGATTCTGTGAAATCTGAGATCCTTAGTAAGAGACCTGGGGATGCAGTCATTCTGCCCCCTCATGGAATCACAGCTGCCTCCTACCCTCTCTTCCTCCTTCCGCTAGCACAGGAGTCCCTAATCCCCAGGCCATGGACTGGTAGTGGCCGGTGACCTGTTAGGAACTGGGCTGCACAGCAGGAGATGAGCAGCGGGCAAACGAGTGAGTGAGGCTTCCTCTGTATTTCTAGCCACTCCCCATTGTTTGCATTACCACCTGAGCCCCGCCTCCGGTCATAAGAGCAGTGGCAGCATTAGATTCTCATAGGAGCACAAACCCTATTGTGAACTGCACATTCGAGGGATCTAGCTTGCATGCTCCTTATGAGAATCTAATGCTTGATGATCTGTCACTGTCTCCCATCACCCCCAGATGGGACCGCCTAATTGCAGGAAAACAAGCTCAGGACTCTCACTGATTCTACATTACAGTGAGTTGTATAATTATTTCATTATGTACTACAATGTAATAATAATAGGAATGAAATGCACAATAAATGTAATGCACTTGAACCATGCTGAAACCATCCCCCAACCCCTGTCCATGGAAAAAATTGTCTTCCATAAAACGGGTCCCTGGTGCCAAAAAGGTTGGGGACCACTGCTCTAGCACAAAGCCGGAGGAACCCTATTAAGTTTCCTCTTTAATGAAGGACTTAAAACAAAAGTTATGCTTTGCTCTGGAATGGGAGGATTCGCTCCTTTGTAGCAAGGTGCTGACACAGCCAATCTTACAAATGATGTTAGTTGTATCTCCCTTTTTTTTTTTTGAGATGGAGTCTCACTCTGTTGCCAGGCTGGAGTGCAGTGGTGCGATCTCGGCTCACTGCAACATCTGCCTCCCAGGTTCAAGAGATTCTCCTGCCTCAGCCTCTCAAGTAGCTGAGACTACAGGTGCATGTCCCCATGTATTAGAGACGGGGTTTCACCATGTTGGCCAGGACGGTCTCGATCTCGACCTCGTGATCCACCCGACTTCACCTCCTGAAGTGTTGGGATTACAGGTGTGAGCCACCACACCTGGCCTGTATCTCCTTTTAGAGGTGAAGGCTGTAAGTCACTCTAGAGAAAATGTTTACTATTATAGACAAAATCACTTTGGTGACTTCTGTGCCTTTGCATTAGACCAACTTATCTAACAAGTTTGACACTGGGGTGGCAGTGGATACATTTGCATACAGACTATGGAGTCTCCTGGGAGGAAAGGTTCTGGGCCTTTCTCTTTTGAGTTCAATGTTAGAACAGCTCTAATAGGTTAAAGGCATTCCAAATGATAAATGTTAGCAAGAAAGAACACAAAGGACTCTTTCTTGAAGGGCCTGAGGGAGGTGACTCAGGCTTGGGTGCTGTATTTGCAGAATGACTGTAGCACATGAGTGTGAACTAAAAGAGCAGTATCCTTGTGGCTCTGGCAAAGAGCTCTCTTGACCAAATTGGACCAGTAGGAATGTCACTGCAGGGGAGAATAAGAATACGTCAAACTCATATGATATGCAAGAGACCCCAACTAGCCAAAACAACCTTGAAGAAGAAGAACAAAGTTGGAAGACACACTTCCTGATTTCAAAACTTACTACAAAGCAATAATAACCAAGACGGTGTGGTACTGACACAAAGATAGACATATAGACTAATGAAATAGAATAGAGATCAGAAATAAACCCATACATGAATGGTCAATTGAATTTTAACAAAGGTGCCAAGATTATTCAATGGGGGAAAGAATGGTATGTCAACAAATAATCTTGGGAATAACTGGATATCCAAACGCAAAATAATGAAGTTGGACCCTTACCTCATGTCACTTAGAAAAATTAATTCAAAATGGACCCAAAACCTAAATTTAAGACCTAAAACTGTAAAATTCTTAGAAGAAAATATAGGTAAAATTTTCATGATATTGGATTTAACAATACTTTCTTGCCAAAAAACATAGACAATAGCAACAACAACAAAATAGATATATTAAACTACATCAAAATTTAAAACTTCTATGCATTCAAGGACACAACAGACTGAAGAGATAACCCATGGAAAGACAGAAAACACTGGCAAATTATCTATCTTATGAGGAGTTAATATCCGGAATATATCAGAACTCCTACAACTCAACCGCAAAACAAAACAAAACAAAAATCCTGATTTAAAAATGTGCAAAGCCCATGAAAAGATGTTCAACATAATTTGCCATAAGAGAAATGCAGATCAAAACCATGAGATACCACTTCACACCCACTAGGATGGCTAGAATTTAAAAAGTGAAAATAGCAAATGTTGGCCGGGCATGGTGGCTCGTGCCTGTAATCCTAACACTTTGGGAGGTCGAGGCAGGCGGATCACAAGGTCAGGAGATGGAGACCATCCTGGCTAACACGGTGAAAACCCATCTCTACTAAAAATACAAAAAAATTAGCTGGGCGTGGTGGCGGGCGCCTGTAGTCCCACCTATTCGGGAGGCTGAGGCTGGAGAACTAGGTGAACCCGGGAGGCAGAGCTTGCAGTGAGCTGAGATGGCACCACTGCACTCCAGCCTGGGTGACAGAGCAGGACTCCGTCTCAAAAAAAAAAAAGAAAAAAGAAAAAAGAAAAGAAAATAACAAATGTTGGCAAGGTTATAGAGAAATTAGAACCCTCATATGTTGCTGGTGAAAATGTAAAATGGTGCAGCTATTGTGGAAGACAGTTTGGCAGTTCCTCAAAAAATTAAAGAGCCGGGCATGGTGGCTCCCACCTGTAATCCTAGAACTTTAGGAGGCTGAGCCCGGTGGATGGCTTGACCCCAGGATTTTGAGACCAGCCTGGGCAACATGGTAAGACCCCGTATCTACAAAAAATACAAAAATTAGCTGTGGTGGCACACACCTTTTGTACCAGCTAGTTGGGAGGTTGAGGTGGGAGGATCACTTGAGCCCAGGAGGTGGAGGCTTCAGTGAACTGAGATCGTCCCACTGCACTCCAGTTTGGGCAACAGAGTAGGGCTCTGTCTCAAAAAAAAAAAAAAAATTAAAGATAGAGTTAGCATATGACCCAGCAAGTCCACTCCTAGATAGATACCCAAGAGAAATGGAAACATATGTCTATACAAGAACCAGTACATAAATGTTTTTAAATACACTATTCAGCCTAAAGGTTGAAACCCGAATGTCCAACCACAGACAGATGAATAGACAAAATGTAGTATAGTCGTAACTGTCTGCCATAAAAAAGGATGAAATGTTGATACACTCTATGACATGGACCAACCTTGAAAACATTATTCCAAGTGAACAAAGCCAGACACAAAATACCACACATTATACAATTCCATTTATATACATGTCCAGACTCAGCAAGTCTATAGACACGGAAGGTAGATTCGTGGTTACTTCTGGCTGGGGCTGGATGGGCCATCAGGAGGGTGAGAGCTAAAAGGTATAGGGTAAAGCACCGTCCTGGGATTGTATGCCCCATGCCTGGAACCCTGGGTGCTAAATATATGTCTGCTGACTTGTATTCACTTTAAATTCTAGTTCAAAGAAATAAGCATCTGACATACTTATAGTGAGAGAAAAACATCAATCTGAACCCTAAACACATCCACCCTCTTCAAAGATCTGTTGCTTAAAATGCCAAACCGCTGTAGGTCACTTCCTCACCAGAGAAAATGCAAACAAACGCAGCTCTGATCATAAACTAGGTAGATGTTGTGTTACATAAACGTTTTCACATCACCCTAGCAAAGATGCTGTATCTGCTAAATTCGCACGTGTAAAATGGAAATTTAACACCAGCCTAATAAAGTTAAATTGAGGATTAAACTAAATTTTTATATAAAAGTACTTAACAAAGTACCTGAAACAGAGTAAGTCCTCAATGAACGGTAATTACTGCATTACTATTATTGTCCCCTACTAGAAAAGTTAAATGCACCTTCACTATGGATCTGCCTATCCGAACAAGAACTAGATAGCGAATTGCCTTGATGTAGCATCATTTCAATTTCTTCCACTTTCTGACTTGAGATAATTTATTGAAGCAAAATAGTAAGCCCAAAAAAAAAGTATTGAAAAAGTATTAATAATGGGGGGAGAAATAAGATATGTAACACTTTAATAAACAAATTTATGTCTTTTCATTGAAGTGTCAATAGAGATCCAATTTTACAATTGTGCCAGCAGTTGAGGAGCTTTTCAATATTTGTGACAAAATAATGTTCACCTAATTGTTTGGCCACGGCTACATAAAGCCCTCTTTTAAAAATTCTATACAAATTGCAAGTATGGAAGTATTGGTTTTACATATGTAGAAAGGATACAAGAAAGAGCTTTAAGGCTACCAGCCCTGAATATTTTACTTCAAAAGCTTATTTCAAAACACTATGCTAAGGCCAGGCACAGTGGCTTACACCTGTAATCCTAGCACTTTGGGAGACTGAGGTGGGCAGATCACTTGAGGTCAGGAGTTCGAGACCAGCCTGACCAACATGGTGAAACCCCATCTCTACTAAAAATACAAAAAAATTAGCCGGGCGTGGTGGCACGTGCCTGTAATCCCAGCTACTCAGGACGCCGAGGCAGGAGAATCGCTTGAACCTGGGAGGCGGAGGTTTCAGTGAGCCGAGATCACACCACTACATTCCAGCCTGGGTGACAAAGCGAGATTCTGTCTCAAAAAACGAAACAAAACAAAACACTATGTTAAAAATAAAATGAATGAGATTCAGAGGAGTGTGTTGTTATTTGGAGTCTGCTGTGAAGGGCTATCACTGCTGCAATAGCTACATGATCGCTAGATGGCTCTCAAGGGAAGATCAGCCACCTGCTGTGAAGGAAAGCAGCCACATGGTTATGTTGCCCTCGTTGGCGTCTCCCTCATTAAAGTTGCGTCCAAAATATTTCTAGAACATTGATTTCAATTTCATGAAACTTCAGTTATAACCTCCTCTCTGTTCCTCTCTATCCACAACCAACTCCTTACTCAATAAAATTGAAAATTTAGCTCAGTTCTCTTCCTTCCCATTCTGCCATATGGAAGATGGTGATTTATCAGGCAATGAACCAATGACTGGCCTTTTGTGTCTTAAAATATAATCCTGGGCAGAGATTCCTTCAAGTTTGTAATTTGAAGGTGTTGTTCCCCAGTTATTGAAACTAAGGCCAGTATTTGCAGAATGGAAGCAGTAAAGAATGGTGGGTAGGAACTTAGACACTGCCGTTATGCACCTGATGCTGAAGGTCCAGTTTCCTCTGATCTCTCACCTCACCACTCCCACAACCTCTCAACCTGTCCCACCCTCCTCTGCTGAACCCACATCCTGAGGCTGAGATTTTTACATGGGAGGTTGTTGGAGAACACCGTTTGTAAGAAGGAAGAGGAAGCAGGATTAGACAGACAGAGAAGTCCAGTTACAATTTATTTGCAGTAGAGGCCTCAGCTGACCCCACAGGAAATTATGGAGCTCTTCTAACTCTTCAGGGTTAGTCTCCCTTTGATTCTCCTTGTAAGAAATTTGAATTGGCAAAATCGATCAGTCACAGAGACTTGTAGCTCAAAGAGGTCACTAGGATTGTAGGACCTCAAAAGTCTGCCGGTTTCCTAGTACTTTTGACCTGGTAGATGCACAAACCGTACGGTCTATCTGAGTGCACGAGGACACCGAAAAGAATTCAGCTCAAACCGGGTCCAACAACAGTACACTGACTTGGTACAAAGTGCCCCATCCACAAGTTCCTGTTAGGTTTCTTTTTCCAGTGAGAACCCTGCCCAAACCCCATCAGGTGAATCCTTATGCCCTTCCCCCTACAGAACTGGGTATGATAATCACCTTCGTGTCTGTATTCAACAGAGCCATAAAAGTTTGACCAGCCTCCACCCATCACCTAAGTTCCCCGGTGCACTTAGAAAGGTGTGTGTGACCCAGCACTTCCTCCTGCCTGGAGGAGAGTGAGCGACAACTAAAGCACCATTTGGAAGGTACTTGTTTCAATTCTTGCCATATAGCCTCTAAACCATTCATTAAGAGCTAAGAACTGGGAGATCTTTCTCCCTACCCACCAACACTTGGGCAAGAGCATTCACAATCAAATCCCAGGAATTATTCTCACGTCACCTATCCTAACCAGGGACCTTTTTCATTCCCCTTCCAGAAAGACATGACTCTTTCTGAATCGCATTTTCATTACCAGAACTGCAAGAAGTGGGAAGAGTCTAAGATTTTGCACTGATCGTACAAGTTAACAAGTTAGCCTGTTACTATTTCATGGATGCCGGCAGAAGACACGAGACTCCTGAGTCAGAGAAAAAGGACTTTATTACTCATAGCATAACAGGAAGCTGGAGCTTCAGGTTTGTGTCAGTTCCCCTTGCCCACCAAGTCCCACAGGGGCAACTTGCATGGATCCAAACAGATGTTATGCATCTATATGTTATACAGTGGGTTTGCATCACATCTGAGGAACCCTAAACTGCAAGGAAACCTAACTGACCTTTGTCCCAGGGTGAGGCATTATCTTTATTATACTGGACAGCAAACAACCCTGTCCTCTATGCTATCTTCTAAGATCCTTGAAAAGATAATCCAGAAGAAAAGCCACCAGTACTTATGCTCACAAGACATTCAGAAATGTGAGGGATCCATGGAGAATTGTCTTCCAGTAGTGACACATTCCACCTCTTGATGAGGAAATGGCAAATTTCCAGAAGAGCATGTATGATAGGTGATATGGTTAGGCTGTGTCCCCACCCAAATCTCATCTTGAATTGTAGCTCCCATAATTCCCAAGTGTTGTGGAAGGGACCTGGTGGGAGATAATTGAATCATGGGGGCAGTTTCCTTCATACTGTTCTCATGGTAGTGAATAAGTCCCACGAGATCTGATGTTTATATAAAGGGTTTCCCCTTTTGCTTGGCTCTCATTTTCTTTCGTCAGCAACCATGTAAGATGTGCCTTTTGCCTTCCACCATGATTGTGAGGCCTCCCAGCCATGTGGAACTCTGAGCCATTAAAATTCTTTTTCTTTATAAATTACCCATCTTGGGTATGTCTTTACCAGCAGTGTGAAAATGGAGTAATACAGTAAATTAGTACTGGTACAGTGGGGCGCTGCTATAAAGATAACCAAAAATGTGGAAGCAATGTTGGAACTGGATAACAGGCAGAAGTTGGAACAGTTTGGAGGGCTCAGAAGAAGACAAAAAAATGTGGGAAAGTTTGGAACTTCCTAGAGACTTGCTGAATGGCTTTGACCAAAATTCCGATAATGATATGGACAATGAAATGCAGGCTGAGGTGGTCTCAGATGGAGATGAGGAACTTGTTGGGAACTGGAGTAAAGGTGACTCTTGCTATGTTTTAGCAAAGAGACTGGCGGCATTTTGCCCCTGCCCTAGAGATTTGTGGACCTTTGAACTTGAGGGAGATGATTTATGGTATCCAGCAGAAGAAATTTCTAAGCAGCAAAGCATTCAAGAGGTGACATGGGTGCTGCTAAAAGCATTCAGTTTTAAAAGGGAAACAGAGCATAGAAGGTTGAAAACTGCACCCTAATGATGCAACAGAAAAGAAAAACCTATTTTCTGAGGAAACATTTAAGCCAGTCGCAGAAATTTGCATAAGTAACAAGAAGCTGAATGTTAATCTCCAGAATAATGGGGAAAATATCTCCAGGGCATGTCAGAGACCTGTGCGGCAGTGCCCCCATCACAGACCCAGAGGCCTAGGAGGAAAAAATGGTTTCTGGGGCCAGGTCAAGAGCCCCCCTGCTGTGTACAGCCTAGGGATTTGCATCCCAGTCACTCTGACCATGGCTAAAAGAGCCCAAGGTACAGCTTGGGCCTTGGCTTCAGAGGGTGCAATCCCCAAGCCTTGGCAGCTTCCATAAGGTTTTGAGCCTGCAGGTGCATAGAAGTCAAGAATGGAGGTTTGGGAACCTCTGCCTAGATTTCAGAGGATTTATGGAAATGCCTGGATATACAGGCAGAAGTTTGCTGCAGGAATGGGGCTCTCATGGAGAACCTCTGTTAGGGCCATACAGAAGGGAAATGTGGGGTTGAAGCCCCCACACAGAGTCCTCACTGAAGCACTGCCTAGTGGAGCTGTGAGGAGAGAACCACCATCCTCCAGACCCCAGAATAGTAGATCCACCAAGAGCTTGCACCATGTGCCTGGAAAAGTCACAGACACTCAACACCAGCCTGTGAAAGCAGCTGGCAGAGAGGCTGTACCCTGCATAACTGCAGGGGTAGAGCTGCCTAAGACTATGGGAACCCACCTCTTGCATCAGTGTGACCTGGATGTGAGCCATGAATTCAAAGGAGATCATTTTAGAGCTTTAAGATTTGACTGCCCCACTGAATTTCAGACTTGCATGGGGCCTTTACCCCGTTCACTTTGGCCAATTTCTCCCATTTGGTATGGTGTATTTATCAATGCCTTTACCCCCATTGTATCTAGGAAGTAACTAACTTGCTTTTGATTTTACAGATTCATGGGCAGAAGGGACTTGCCTTTTCTCAGATGATATTTTGGACTGTGGACTTTTGAATTAATGCTAAAATGAGTTAAGACTTTGGGGGACTGTTGGGAGGGCATGATTGGTTTTGAGATGTGAGGACATGAGATTTGGGAGGGGACAGGGGTGGAATTATATGGTTTGGCTGTGTCTCAACCCAAATATCATCTTGAACTGTAGCTCGCATACAATTAGCTCCCAGTGGGAGATAATTGAATCATAGGCAGTTCCCCCCATACTGTTCTTGTGGTAGTGAGTAAGTCTCATGAGATCTGATTTTTTTTTTTTTTTTGAGATGGAGTTTTGCTCTCGTTAAATGCGAATATTTAGACCTACTATGTAATATGTAAACCCAGTGATATGAATATTTAGACCTACTATATAAATATTAAAAGCTACTTAAGTGCCTAAGTATCAACTTTAAATATGAATTGTGAATTTCACAACTCTGGTCTCTACTGGCTCTTAAAACCACCCAAGCTACCTGTTGTGGGGAAACTATTCTGTAAGATGGGTAAGGAGATTTTAAAAATGGTTTACTAACTTCTTAAGCATAAAAACAATGGAAGGAAAGACTGAGAAAATAACTCAGTACATTTGACTAAACATT
Source organism: Papio anubis (assembly GCF_008728515.1). NCBI lineage: Eukaryota > Metazoa > Chordata > Mammalia > Primates > Cercopithecidae > Papio > Papio anubis. The sequence continues at coordinate 4,349,692 of NC_044994.1, read as the reverse complement.
TTTCAATTTTTTTAATGCTAAAAGTCAAATGGCAGGCTAGGATGATTTTACAGTGGAATAGGAAATCCAGCAAACACTGTGGAAAGTGTAAGACGGGAGGTTGACAACAAGGGGAAGCACAGGAATAGGGGCTGGGAAAAGGAGGGACTGGAAGACCAGGAAAATTGGCATTTTGGATGGCAGCGGCAGAATATGGTGAAATATGGTAGGCTTCATATCCTCAAGTTAGTAATAAAATGGGCAGAGCAATGACCTGTGACTGTGCATACTAGGGCCCCATGAATGTTTTGGGTCTAAATGACCTTGGAAGTGTACCACCTTCACTAGCTTTAGCTCAGAGTTGGGAATGGAATATGGAACAATGTCGTGTTATCTTATACCCGAGAAGCTCATTCTCTGACAGTAAGGGAAGGAGAATTTATTCACTCTGAAAGCCTTCACCTTTTAATGGAACTAATAACCACCCATGGAGAAATGGAGAGCTGAGGCTTCTGAAGAATACTAAATGTCCCTACAATGTCTTAATGAACAAAGAGAAATATCCATGGTAACTCACAGCTTCAGGATGGAAGATCTCCCAGTACTGGGATTCCCAATAGCTCTGACATAATTCTTTGCTACCCTCACCATTTTTAGATATATTCTTGTTTGTCCACTCCCCTTTTTTCTCTGCTGAGTTAATATCTTAACAATAAAGGTCCCTCATATTCTCCAAAAATCAGGAGAAAAAACATCCTTCCAGTGTACTTTTCCTCTTCTTTTTTAGCAGGGAAACTGGAGCTGTAGCTGCCCAACAGGTTCTTCGCACCTGCTGCCCAGATAAAGCCAATTTAGCAAGACAAGGGAATTGCAATAGACAAAGGGTTCAATATACAAAGGGCCAGCTCAACAGGAGACCAGAGTTTTATTATTATTCAAATCAGCCTCTCCAAACATTCAGGGGCTAGGATTTTTTCAAGATAGTTTGGCGGGCAGGGGGCTAGGGAATGGGTGCCGCTGATTGGTTGGGGATGCAATCACAGGGATGTGGAAAATGGTCCTCATGCCCTGAGTCTGCTTCTGGGTGGGGGCCACAGGACCCATTGAGTCATAAGTCCAAATGGAGTCATCTTGGCCATCAGAAAAGCTGAAGTCTGAAAAGATATCTCCAAAGGCCAATCTTAGGTTCTACAATAGTAGATGTTATTTACAGGAGTAATTGGAGAAGTTACAAATCTTGTGACCTCCAGAACGATGGCTGGTTATCCTTTAACTATACCTACATCTTTGCAGAACTCAGATTCTTCTCATAACCCTAACCTTGTGGGCTTTCATTAGTTTTACAAAGGCCGTTTAGTTTGGGGAGGGGCTACTATCATCCTTGCTTTAAGGATAGATTTCTCGCATAGTTAGCTTGGCCCACACCCAGGAATGGAGGTTACAGGCAAGATGGAGTTGGTTAAGTCAGATCTCTTTCACTGCCATAGTGTTCTCACTATTAGAACTTTCACAAAGGTGGTTTCAGAGATGTGCAATGGCATAATGGTTATGAACCCAAACTCCAGAGGCAGTCTGCTTGGATTTGAATCCTAGGATTTTCATCTAGCTGTGTGACCTCGGACAAATGACTTAACAGCTCTGTGACTCCAAGTCTCCTGCTGTAAAATAGGGATGATAGCATCTTTTCTTGGTGATGCTGTGAGGAAAAGGAGTTAATCTGTGTAAAGGCATTTAGAAAGGCCCTGGCATACAGTAAATGTTAGTTACTGCTATATTTGTTCCTAAAGGAACAGAATATTTATAGACATATAGCCTATTTATTTTCTTCCATTGAGCAGCCAACAGTAATAGTGGATTTATATGTTTGTCTTCTTAATAGGAAAGAAGTAGACTTAGGTTAACAGAGTGCCTACTGTTTGCTAAACACAGTGTAGATATATTTTCACCTTATTCTCCAAACAAGACTGAGAAGTAGGTATTTTATCCCCATTTTTCTTAGGCAGAAACTTGCCCAAAGTTGCACAACTCACTCCAAATCACAGTGCCTAGCAAGGTCTAGGCAGGAATTCAAGCCCATCTGACTACAACATACAATGTGTCCACACAGATGCCCACAAGTTTGCTTTGTATGTAGCCACCTGAAAGAGAATGAATTAGAATCATTATTTTTGAGGGAGTTCAGCACCATCAGGAGCCAAATTATTTATTGGCTATGCCAAACTGTATGGTTTTCTATTTAAACAGAGATTTGGTCTAGGTGTAATTGTAATGTTCTAGATAGAATATTACTTATCTAGTGGCCTATCTCACAAGAAAAGAAATAAATAAAAGAAAAATATTGCTGGAACTTGAAGGATAAATCAATACAGATGCCTCAGAAAAGATGGGGTAGGGTGAGTGGAGTAATAATTTTGGGAAATGTAATGATCAGAAAACAAACTACCACTATTGCTGCATTTTGCTTTCGTCCAATATTCTCTTGGCATGTATGGACATGAACTACCATTCAGTGAAACTTACATGTTCTCTCTCCTTTGGGAAAGATCATGGAGGTTTCTGGTGTCATCGTTTTAAATGTTCTAAATAGAAGCAAACATCTACTGTTAGAAAAGTAAACCAAGTGAATAAAAGAAAAGAAAATGACTTGCATTCTTTTGCGTAGATATGGGTATATCAAGTAATTAGGGTTGTACTAAAGAGGTTGCGAATATATTTTATTTATTTGCTTATGTAATTTTTACTCACTATTTTCATTTTGTGGTGAGTAAAGGGAAAAATGTAATAAGAACAAAATGACCTTTCCGTTTTGTCCTAAAACCAAACAGGAAGAGGGAGTACTGCCATCTTTTGGTTACACAATATAATAATTTTACATCGTTACACTTAACAGCCAGATGAATGCCAGTATTAGTCATCACCAGATAAATAGAAACAGACTTACCTGGCATGAATTAGTTCGTTAGACTATTTCTTCATAATAGCTTTCCTCTGCAAAGCAATCACAGAGACTCCAAAGAGAAAGTACTGGTGGGCTAAGTAGATTATCTTAAAGACCACTGACGGTTCTAATATTTGTATTAAATGATTCTAAAGCATTCAGAGTAGACAAAGATGAAAGAGAACTTTTGTGTTTAATTACTAAAGTCAATTTCACAATTGCCTTGGGGTGAAGAACTTGAGTGCAAGGCTGAACTCCCTTAGACCAAGGAAACACTATGGCAAAGGCTGCCAGGTATCCACTACAGGGCTTCATCTACGCCAAGCAAGACAAAAAATACAGCAAAAACACAACTGGAGCATTCCTAGAATGTTCTTTCTTTTTCTTTTTCTTTTCTTTTGTGAGAATGGAGTCTCGCTGTGTTGCCCAGGCTGGAGTATAGTGGTGCAATCTCAGCTCACTGCAACCTCCGTCTCCCGGGATCAAGCAATTCTCCTGTCTCAGCCTCCCAAGTAGCTGGGACTACAGGTGCCCACCACCACGCCTGGCTAATTTTTGTATTTTTAGTAGAGATAGGGTTTTGCCATGTTGGCCAGGCTGGTCTCGAACTCCTGACCTCAGGTGATCTGCCTGCCTCGACCTCCCAAAGTGCTGGGATTACAGGCGTGAGCCTCCACACCTGGCTGATTTTTTTTAAAGGAAATATGGTACTACAATAGAAGGAAACTAAAGAAGTTTATCAGAGTGTACTATAGGGGGCTGCCTCTCAGTGAGCTGAATTGGCTGCAGGGAGGCCATAGACACTGTTGTTACAAGACACGTTTTATTAACAGGCATCCTGAAGAAAAGACTTTGAATAGCTTGAGGGTATATATTTTAAAGAGGAAACATTAATTTGAAAAGGAGAGGAATCTGGAAAGGAAATATCCCCTCAAATCATGTCTGGATCCAGAGCGGCAGCTATCCAAATGAGGTTTTTTTAAGGCTCATCAAGGTGGCAGAAAATAGAATATAAAGCCTCAAAGGGGAGTCTTAAGAATATTTGGAATAAAAGGGAAATATGGAAGTGTCATGGCAGTTGAGTGAAAGGAAGTGAACTGAACTTGACATTTATTTGGATAATATTACTTTTCTATATGCGCAGTACTGATATGTTTTTAAAAATAAAGCATGAAATTCTTATTTGATATTCTTATTAAGAAGAGAAATAAGCAAACATTTTCACAGGGTACCAGAGAGGAGAGCAGGCTAAGGGAGGACCTGGTTTCTAGTCGTAGGTCTCCACTGACTAGCAGGGTGCCCTTATGCCTCTTAGACTCCCTCAGTCTTTGTTCCCTCATCTGCAAAGTAAGTTCGCTGGATGCCACCATAGCTTCTCAAGCTGAGTTCTGAGGACTCCTCTACATCAGAAGCTGATAGGTTCTCTGCTTTGAGACATATCAGACTCAATCATTTCTAATGGCTTTGCTAGCTCTAAAATTCTAAGATATAAGATATATTTTTCTTCTCTAATTCCCTCAGGACCCAGAAGAGGAAGAAAAATCAGCATACTTATTTTTTCCTGTTTTCCTCCTCCCTGACGTGCAATTATTCTATTTTTCTGAATTTCTAGAGCAGTGCTTTCCCATAGAAATACATCTAGCTTAAAATTTTCCAGGCCAGACACAGTGGCTCATGCCTGTAACCCCAGCACTTTGGGAGGCCAGGGCAGGGGGATCACTTGAGGTCAGGAGTTCAAGACCAGCCTGGCCAACACGGTGAAACCCCGTCTATACTAAAAATAGAAAAATTAGTCAGGCGTGATGGTGGGCACCTGTAGTCCCAGCTACTTGGGAGGCTGAGGCAGGAAAATCGCTAGACTCTAGGAGGTGGGGGTTGCAATGAACCGAGATTGTGCCACTGTACTCCAGCCTGGGCAACAGAGTGAGACTTTGTTTCAAAGGGAAAAAAAAAAAATTCTAGTAGCCACAGTTTTAAAAGCAAAAAGACATGGGTGAAGTTCATTTTAATTATATATTTTATTTAGCCAAATATATCCAAAATATTCTCATTTCAACATGTAATCAATGTAAAAATTAATGAGATGGTTTACATACATATTTTTTGTACTAAGTCTTAGAAATCCAAAATGTATTTTACATTTACAACACATTCCAATTCAAAGTAGCTACATTTCAGGTTCCATAGTCACATTATAGCACCAGACCCATTTGATTCACCTTTTATATAACAAAAGTTGTGGATTGTTTTTCAGCTGCCCTGGACCCTCGGGTCACATGACCTGGGCATGCCCAGATGAACCGAGAATCACAGGGGGAACCTAAGTGCTCAGGCTGAGGATGAGGGACTGGATTAAGAAATGGACACAACATGGCAAGATCCAGGATCCAATCAGACTGAGCTGTGGCGTCACCCCATGGCAGGATCCAGTGAGATCATGCCTCATTACCCTTTGCTTATAAAAACCAGATCCAGCTCCCAGTCCAGGGAGGTACTGCTTTGGGAGCTATCCCAGGTGTTCTTCTGCTCTGTTGCAAGTAAGAAAATCCCTTTGTTAACAATCCTCTTTGGTTCTGGTCATTCGGCTGTCACCTACCAAGCAACCAAACCCACCCACCGTATGGGAAACAACACATGACTGATGTGGGAAGGTCCGACGTCCTGGAGTGGACAGCACAATGACAGCCCTATAGTTAGAGGGCTGATATGTGGCTGTTCGGGTACCGTGAAAAATAGGCCTGTTTGGTTACCCAGCACCACAACCCAGGGATGGTCTGGAATGCATAGGAAAAGCTGCGGACCGAGAGGAAATATTTCTCTACTCAGAAACCTGCAGTGTACATGCTTCCTTCTCAGACCATCAGTCCTTCCCTTCCAGAACACAGGATAATCGATATTTCTTTTTTTTTCCAGCCCTAATACTGCTTCTCAGCAACAAAGCTGAAAGTGTTTTTCTCAACAGACCACTCCCCAGAGAAGAATGTAATTATATCTCTGTCTTTGGACTCAGGCGGATAATGATTACCCACAAAAATCCCTGCTGTAGAAACAATGAGCATTTGTACTAGTGCTGTTCGTTTTTTAAATGATGCAGAAACATCCATTAATTCACCAACCCTATTGCAGGAGCCTGACTCGGAGACTGTCTGCAATTAATGTATTTTTTTGTTGTAAGACATGAGAGCAAAAGAGGATAGAAATAATTAGAATCTAATTTGGAAGTCGGTGATGTAGACTTCAGTTTGAGATATCATGTTTGTCCTTTTATAGAAACACTTGGAACAGTGAGTAAGAGGAGTAATAAGAAATTTTGCACATTAAAATAAGACAGACTATTCTGTATGGGGGAAGATAAAGTTTTTTTAAAATTCAGCCAACACACTCTGTGAAATAAGAGTATTATCTATGTATAGAAGTACAGAGCTTCTACTTCTTATCAAAGTGGCTTCTGGCATCTTTTAATTTCATCATCTGTCCATTTTCTTATCTTTTTCTCTTGGGGATGGCAGTGTCGTTCAAAGGAATAAAAGGAAATATAGGAATTAAGTATTTCCTGCTTTCTTTTTGAGACAGGGTCTTGCTCTGTCGCCCAGGCTGGAGTGCAGTGGCATGATCAGGGCTTACGGCAGCCTCAACCTCCTGGGCTCAAGCGATCCTCCCACTTCAGCCTGTCAAGTAGCTGGGACCACAGGCATGTACCACCGTGCCAGGCCAGGCTGATTTTTTTTTTTTTCTTTCCGCAGATGGGATCTTACTTTGTTGCCTAGGTCTCAAACTCCCAGGAGTAAGTGATCCTCTCACCCCAGCCTCCCAAAGTGCTGGGATTACAGGCATAGCCACAGGAACAGCCTTCTACTTTCTTAAGGGGGCAAGGGAAAGACTATCAAGATAGAGTATGTCTGTCAACATCAGGTACTTATGTAACATTTGTCACAGTGTGTCAAACTAACCCTCTCCTCATCCGTCTAGGAACAGACTTGGCAAGCCAGAGGGCTGAAGAAGCTAGAGGGGCCACGGGATAAACCACTGATGAAATCACTGGTGGGAACATGAGATTTCCCTGTGTCTCACTCAAGCCCATTGCTGCAGTACTGAGTAATCTGTGTGCTTTTTGTGTCAATGGTTCCAGACAAACGCCGTCATGCACTCTCTCCCTTTTTCATCATTGGTATCAACTCAAAAAAGATGGGCTCCAATAGAAGGAAGAAGGATTATACCACATATAGTATAAACAATAGATTTGGGGCCAGGTGTGGTGGCTCACACCTGTAATCCCAGCACTTTGGGAGGCTGAGGCGAGCAGATGGCTTGAACTGAGGAGTTCAAGACCAGCCTGACCAAGACAGTGAAACCCCATCTCTGCTAAAAATACAAAAATTAGCCAGGTGTGATTGTGCGTGCCTATGATCTCAGCTACTCGGGAGGCTGAGGCAGGAGAATCCCTTGAACCTGGGAGGCAGAGGTTGCATGAGCTGAGATTGCACCACTGCACTCCAGCCTGAGCCACAGAGTGAGACTCTGTCTCAAAATAATAATAATGATAATAATAATAATAATAAATTTGCAGATCTTCAGGTATTTGGCACATTTCTACATTACTACTGTCCATTTTTAAAAGGTTGATGCTTACTGAAATGGTATCTCCTTCTGGTGTTCTCATAGACAATAAATAAACTCTTCTAGGCCTTTGTACTTCCCCAAGCACTTCCATAGGCATCTGCTGGCTGGTCTCTCACTGGGCATCAGTGCCACAGAGAAGGGAGGTGGACTCGATAGTAATTAATGTGAATGAGGAGGGTCAGCACACCAGTGGGCTAGCCAGGCTAAAATTTCTTAAAAGGAAATGGCGAATTGGTTTTCTTTGTAAAAATTCAGGTCCTGCTGTTTTTCTTTTTCTTTTCTTTTTTTTTCCTTTTTTTGTAGCCTGGCCAACTGTCTCTCCCTAGGTGAAAGTGGACTTGGATTTCTTTTGTTTCAGCAGTCATTATCTGCTATCTTTACTCTGAAAATGCACTTTCCACCTGTCCCCATCTTCCACTCAAGCCTAAGGGATTATAAAAAGGACTCATGTTTACCACTATATGTTGGGTCAAAGAGTATCAACAAATTAGAAATTAGCCTAATCCTTTAAACTCCATATAATCTGTGTCCTTCATTTTGCTCCCATCCCCAAATATTTCATTCCGTACCAAAGTCCCCAAGAGAAAATGGATTTCTTCCTAGCTGGACCTGGGGCATCTGGCCAGATCCCCATCATGTTTCACCCCAAGCTACCCCTTAATCCCAGATGGGGCTTTAGACTCCTTTGAGAGAGATGAGGCCTGTCAAGAACAGTAAAAGCTCTGGAACTTTCTCCAACTTACACTGTTAACTGTTTCATTGATGCTAGCAGAAGCCTCTTGGGTCAGAGACAAAGGACTTTATTACTAACAGCACAGCAAACAACATGAGCATTTTTGCCCTAGTTCTCTTCCCCATACACAACATAGGGATGACATCATAGTCCGAGATGATACCTGCGCATGCAGTGGGTTGCGTTACAGGAGAGGAACCCAGGGCTAAGGGCCCGGCCCTTGAGCAAGCAACAAATGAGCCAGTCTTTCTCCACTTTGACCTGTTTAATTGCCTGTGTGACTAACCAGAGAAACCATTCAGTATCAGGAGACAGATCAGTCCTAAAATCCAGTACACTCGGCTGGGCACAGTGGCTCACGCCTGTAATGCCAGCACTTTGGGAGGCCAAGGCGGGCGGATCACCTGAGGTCAGGGTTTCAAAACTAGCCTGCCAACATGTCTCCACTAAAAATACAAAAATTAGTCGGGCATGGTGGTGGATGCCTGTAATCCCAGCTACTCGGGAGGCTGAGGTGGGAGAATAGCTTGAACCCAGGAAACAGAGCTTGCAGTGAGTTGAGATCATGCCACTGGACTCCAGTCTGAGTGACAGAGTGAGTAAGACTCCGTCTCAAAAAAAAAAAAAAAAATTCCAGCACACTCAGCAAGAACAGGCAGGGAGCTTCAGGGTCCATGGTGGGCTGCCTTTCCCAATAGGACCCACATACTTCTCATTATTCCAATCTTTCCTTCAGAATTACCTAATCCAAGGGGGTACAACACTGAGAGCTAGTGGCCCTGGGCTAACTGTTACAGACTGCATGGAAAGTACTGCTAGTTGCTGAAGGAAAATGGATTGTGGGATGTAAATTTGTCTCCTTATATTTAAACAAAAACACTCAAAACCCTCTTCCCCGTCCCTTCTACTGTTTCAGTTCCCACTGCTCTGTTACGTAAGTTCTCAGTTCCTGTCAGGTTGTAACACTGAAAAAGAAACCCCATCTACCCTCTGCGTGGGATGGAGAATTCAACATAAATAGGAAAGATATGTCTACTAAGCAACTGAAACTTAACATGTCCAAAACCAAACTTCTGGACTTCTTCACACACCATGCTGTCTCCTCCCATAGCTTCCCCTCCATAGAGAAGGTAACTGCTATCCTTCCAGGCGCTCCCGCCAGCAGCCTCGGAATCAGGCTTGATTCCTCTTTTTCTCTCCCATTTCATAGCTTGCTCAACCCCCCAGGCTATCCAGAACCTGAGTGGCTCCCTTCCTCCATGCTGAAGCCACCGTCATTTCTTGCCTGGATTGTTGCAGTAGCCTCCAAACTGTTTTGCTGCTTCAGTCTTTACTTTCTCACGCCGTTCTCAATTCAGCAGCCACAGGGTCCTTTCAAAATGGAAAACCACATCCTATCACTTCCTACTCAAAACCTCCGATTGACTCCTAACTCATTCAGAATAGAAGACCAGCCAGGTGTGGTGGTGAACACTTGTAGTCCCAGCCACTCAAGAGGCTGAGGGGATGATGGCTTTAGCCAAAGAAAGAACAAGGAGGAGGAGGAGGAGGAGAAGAAGGCGGCGAACTTCTTGTAGTGACGTGCCAGGTTCTAGATCTCTTTGATCTGATATCTGACTACTGTCCTCTCATGGCCTCCCCATCCCCCTGCCCCCAATTCCTGGAACACAGATGCCTGTGCCTGGCCCTTGGCATGTACACAGCCCCTCCCTCTGCCCAGGTGCCCCCTCCACCAGCTGTCCATGGGGCTTGCTCCTGCTGCTCCTTCAGGGCTCCCTACCCCAGCATTCCCCATTCCTTTGTTGGTTTTGAGACAGAGTCTCACTCTGTCGCCCAAGCTGGAGTACAATGATGCAATCTTGGTTCACGGCAACCTCCACCTCCCGGGTTCAAGTGATTCTCCTATCTCAGCCTCCTTAGTAGCTGGGATTACAGGCGCCCGCCACCACACCAGGCTAAATTTTTGTGTTTTTAGTAGAGACAGCGTTTCACCATGTTGCCCAGGCTGGTCTTGAACTCCTGAGCTCAAGTAATCTTCCCACCTAGGCCTCCCAAAGTCCTGGGATTACGGGCGTGAGCCACCGCGGCTGGCCCCCGTGTTATTTTTATCCATAGTACTGATCACTGTCTGAGGTAGTACAGATGTTTAGTTCCTTGTTATGATCTGTTTCCTCTGACTACAATAAAAACTCCATGAAGTCAGGGATTCTATTTGCCATTGTGCTCCAAACCCCAATGCCTAAAAGGTGTCTGTCATACACTAGGCATCTAATAAATTGTTGGATTCATTAATTCAACTCATATTTATCATCACTTTTTTCATTTGCAGTTCAAGGCGGAGAGAGAGACAAATCAACAGGTACTTATAATACGGTGGGTAAGTGCTATATTTGGAAAAAATATAGGTCATTACAGAGTCACAAAGGAGAACCAGATGCGAATAAAGAAATAAGGAAATATAAGCGCCCTCAGAGAAGTCCTCTGACATCCTGCATGCTCCGATTCGGCATAAACTGCCTCCTATCTGACCTGGGGAGTTCCGGTGCTTTTGTTTGAATTTGTGATTATAAATGTGTTAGATGTGTCAGTCACTGCCTTCCTAGGCAAATGCAAAATGACAAAACATTTTCTTACCAAAAACAACAGCCTGGGGCCAGGCACCATGGCTCACACCTGTAATCCCAGCACTTTGGGAGGCCGAGATGGACAGATAACTTGAGGTCAGCAGCTCAAGACTAGCCTGGCAAACATGGTGAAACTAAAAACACAAAAATTAGCCAGGTGTAGTGGCGGGTGCCTGTAATTCCAGCTATTCAGGAGGCTGAAACAGGAGAATTGCTTGAACCCGGGAGACAGAGGTTGCTGTGAGCTGAGACTGCACCACTGCACTCCAGCCTCTGACAGTAAGACTCTGTCTCCTAAATAAATAAATAAATAAAATAAAATTGTAAAAAAAGTAATAGCCTGGGAGTCAACAAAAACAATCTTCCTATGGGAACATAGTTTTGTTTTTTGTTTTGTTTTGTTTTGTTGGTTTTTTTTTTTTTTTGAGACAGGGTCTTGCTCTGCTGCCCAGGCTGGAGTACAATGGCACGATCACGGCTCGCTGCAGCCTCAACCTCCTGGGCTCAAGCAATCCTCCCACCTCAGTTTCCTGAGAAGCTGGGATCACAGGCGCGCACCACCACACCTGGCTAATTTTTTGTATTTTTTCTTCTAGAGATGAGGTTTTGCCATGTTGCCCAGGCAGGTATCAAACTCCTGAGCTCAAGCGATCCACCTGCTTCGGCCTCCCAAAGTGCTGGGATTACAGGCTGTTTTATATTTTTTATGAATTAAGTATCTTTAAATATTTACTGAAGAATTTATTTTAATTATTCTAAATTCTCTTCTAATTATTATGAAGGTAGATACATGTTTCACAAAATTACAATTATATGCACATAAAATCTATAGTACGTAAAATCTATACAGGGGGTGGCTCACACCTGTAATCGCAGCACTTTGGGAGGCCAAAGTGGGCGGATCACCTGAGGTCAGGAGTTCGAGACCAGCCTGACCAACATGATGAAACCCTGTCTCTACTAAAAAGACAAAATTAGCCAGGTGTGGTGGTGCACGCCTATAATACCAGCACTTTTGGGAGGCTGAGGTGGGTAGATCTCCTGAGGTCAGGAGTCTGGGACCAGCCTGGCTAACATGGTGAAACCCTGCCTCTACTAAAAATACAAAAATTAGCCAGGCACGGTGGTGGGTGCCCATAATCCAAGCTACTCAGGAGGCTGAGACAGGAGAATCGCTTGAACCTGGGAGGCAGAGGTTGCAATGAGCCGAGATTGGGCCATGGTACTCCAGCCTGGGCAACAAGAGTGAAACTCCCTCTCAAAAAAAAAAAAGCTATAGCTTTTCATGGAATATCTGCATTTGCACATACGTCTCCTCTGCAGGACATTCTTTCATTCACCCAATTGTTTTCTGCTCTTTCTGGTGCCTTTCTTTTCTTCAAGCAACATTTATTCGAAGAAGTCATGAGCGTGGGGGCGTTTCCTGTATGCTCAGGGCTACAAAATCAGCTTTTCCCATCATTTTCCCCTTGGTATCTTCCTCCTCCCCCTCCTTCCTCCTTTTGTCTTCTATTCCTAGAAGTCTGTGGCTTTTCATAGTTTGGGGATTTTGTTGTTGTTGTTTTGACAGAGGAATTAAGGTCACACATGTACTTAATCACCTGAGCCGAGTAGCCTCTTTTCCCAAAGGCCACGGAGCTTTGCCCAGGTGCCTCTGCACTGTCATCGCTCACTCATTGCCCTTCCTTTCTCTTCCTCCAGGTCCAGGGGAAGCAAAAATCCCAAATCAAAAATTCCCTTAAGGCTTCATAAAAATTAGAGCTAGAAAGAAAAAAAAAAAAGATTTAAATTAATTAATTAAGAGCTAACAGCTAATATTTATGAAGTGCTCGCCATGTGCTGAGCATTCTACATAAATTCTGTCACTCCCACTTCACAGTACGTCCACAAAGTAGGTACAAAGGCAAAAATCTCAGCCTCAGAGAGGGCAAGTGACTGGTGTGAGGTGCTGAGTTCTGAATGATGGAACATTCATTTCACGTGTACCTAAACAGTCTGACCATGGAGCCACTTCCAGCCGCAATGCAACGCGCAACACTGGTCGGGGAAGCTACCAAGGAGTTAACAAGGCAGTGAGTAGCACTGCAGCTGTTACAAGAATCACTAGAAATCGTGGATTTGTAGAATATCAACAATATTTTGTCCTTGTCTTGAAGAAAAGGGACTAGGGCTAGGATTACTTTTTCTTTTTGAGACAAGGTATCGCTCTATCGCCCAAGCTCACTGGCTCACTGCAGCCTTGAATTCCTGGGCTCCAGCAACCCTCCTGCCTCGGCCTCCGTAAGTGTTGGGATTATGAGCATAAGCCATGGCGCCTGGCCTAGGGTTACTTTTAGAATGTCTTCTTTCTGGATTCTCTAGGTTTTACTCTAGGATGGATCTCACCCGGTTTGGCTTGAGTAGAATGCTGGTAAAGCTATCTAAGGTTTAGGTCCCCGGGTGATTCCCAGTAGCGAGATTCTCAGCAACTTTCAGAGCCCACGTCTGTGCTTGCTTCCTTTTTACTACACCAACCTCTGACCCAGGACCAAGCTTTATTTGGTCTCAGCAGCCACCTGAGAATAGCAGACGCTCAGGATTCTGCCCTGATTGCTGGTGTTTCTACCAAAGAAAGGCCATTCCCTGTCTGGTCCCAAAGGTTCCTCTTCTTGGATTCAAGCTAACGTTGGCCTGCATTGATTTGAATGTTACCTTTTCCCTATACTGGCTCCACCCTAGAAGTTTCTTTGGCCCAGACTCCTAGAAAACCAGAAGCTGCCCTTGCCTTTGCCTTCTGTCCTTCTCAGTTTGTCCAAAATATTCCTCGCCAAGCCATATAGGCTGGCTTGACCTTAAATGAATCTCAGCCTCTCTTCACTGTGCTGTTCAGTTGGCACCTGGCCTGTTCTCAGTGGGGCCTGGTGACCGCGATGGCAGGTGCCTTTCTTGGGGAACCCAACTGCCTTGCATGGGGTCTTCCAACCCAGCTGTTACTTCCTATTTGAAAGCTTTAGACCCAAGTAGGTCCACTACAAACTCTGTTTCCAGCCCGGGGACTTTTCTAATTCTCAGTTCATTTGCACAACAGAAACGACACCAAACCCAGTGGGTGTTCATGTCCCTCCCAGATCAGGTGACCCCCTCTGCAACCGCACTCTCTTCCCCTGGTTCCTTCTGATGATTCACCTGTGAGTTACATGCCTGCCCCTGTGCTAGGGCTGTCCTCTAGCCTAGACCCGACCGGGATATTTTGACAGTGTTGAGCAGTGCTTTTCACATTTCAATCTTTCATTTACACTGGTCACGATGGTTGTCCTAGATGAATAGATTTTGTCATAGATAAATAAGTATCATCCGTACTATTAATATTTAATGTATTTTTCTTTAAATCAACTTAGTTTTTAACTTCAAACCCAATATTCTTCAGTGTTGTCCTAAATAATATTACCTTAAAGATCAGTGGTTGGATGTGCTAGTTATATATTTACTTTTTTTCTTATTTTTTGTTTTGTTTTTTATTTTATTTGAATCATCCACCTCAAAATGTCACTAGTTATATATTTTCTTTTCTTTTTTTTTTTTTGAGACAGAGTCTCACTCTGTCACCCAGGCTGGAGTGCAGTGGCACAATCTCAGCTCACCGCAACCTCCGCCTCCTGGGTTCAAGTAATTCTTGTGCCTCAGTCTCCCATGTGGCTCAGATTATAGGCATGCACCAGTACACATGGCTAATTTTTGTATTTTTGGTAGAGACAGGGTTTCACCATGTTGGCCAGGCTGGTCTTGGAACTCCAGACCTCAGGTGATCTGCCCACCTTGGCCTCCCAAAGTGCTAGGATTACAGGTGTGAGCCACCTCACCTGGCCTAGTTATATATTTTCAAACACACATTAACTAAACAAATAATTATGAGAACTGAGTCCATCTATATCAATATGATACAACTTTTTGTTCCAGGAAACACTCGCCCAGGAAAATAAGAGTGTAAGCCAATATGTAACTTGGCAATTTGCTTCAGAAAATTCCTGCAAATCAATGTATTTGGGCAGGCAGTTTGCTTACCTGGGCAAAGAGCTCATTTAGTAGACAAGATTACTCCTAAGGACCCTCGCCTCACAAGCCTTCGAATCCAGAACGATTGTCAGAAACCGGGCCCAACCCCAATCTGTTCTCACGGTTTTGCCGCGTTGCCCAGACTGGTCTCAAACTCCTGAACTCAAGCGATCCACCTGCCGCGGCCTCTCAAAGTGCTGGGATTACAGGTGTGAGCCACCATGCATGAGCTGGCATTTTATTTCTTTTTTAAATTTATTTTATTTTTATCTTTTTTCATTTTTTGGCCTGAAATTTCATATGTTCAACTGTTTACCACCTAAAATCATCTCATCCATTAGGAGTGGTAGGCACAGCAGCCTTTGATGAAACATTCCCCTAAAAACACAATCAGAAAGTTCCTCTTCCAGCACTCCACTGTCTCTCCCACGCCTTGCCTTTCTCCTTCAGTCTCTTATGTTCCTCCTCCTCCTAGACCTTCACCATCAGTGCCTTTTGCACCTGAGGTCTGCCTGCCTTCTGTGACTCAGAAGGACATAAACTAAGGGAGACGGCGATTTCCAGCAGATGAGCAGACAGTATTACAGCGAGACTTACAAAGTGATAAGCAACCTCTGTGGTTTGAAAACACTGTTCACTGAAAATGGAATACTAGACCATCATGGAGCTCATCGTGACACTGGCCACTCTGAAGCCAAATTTCAAGTTTGGAAATTCACCCGATACGGTGCAGTGTCACTGCAGTTTACGCGATGTGATATGAGAGTCTGCACCAAGAAGGCTCCTCTGCCCCACATTTCTCGCCTTTCCTCCGTTTTCCCCACAACTCACGAGCCTTAAAGGGCATAACATTTTAACTGTAACTTAAGGGAAACTTTACCTTTTTTTGTTTTGTTTCTTTTTGAGATGGAGTTCTGTTCTTGTTGCCCAGGTTGGAGTACGGTGGCACTATCTCAGCTCACTGCAACCTCCGCCTCCCAGGTTCAAGCTATTATCCTGATTCAGCCTCCCACATAGCTGAGATTACAGGTGTGTGCCACCACACCTGGCTAATTTTTGTATTTTTAGTAGAGACAGGGTTTCACCATGTTAGCCAGGCTGGTCCCAAACTCCTGACCTCGGGAGATCTACCCACCTCAGCCTCCCAAAGTGCCGGGATTACAGGCGTGAGCCACCACACCCGGCCAACTTCAACTTTTTAACTTGAACTTGAGCAACACTTTTCTGGTCCTTCAAAGGCAGCAAATCTGAGGAGATATGATTATAACAACCATTGGGACCAGCATGGTGACTTGTGCCTATAATCCTAGTGCTTTGTGAGGCTGAGGCAGGAGGATGGCTTGAGGCAGGAGTTCGAGGCTGTAGTGAACTATGATCACACCACAGCACTCTAGCCTGAGGACAGAGCAAGACCTTCTCTAAAAAAAGTAAATAAAATAATTTAAAAAATTTTTTTAACTCAACCATTGGTATTTATGGATCACTTATAATGGCTAGGATGTTTTTAAGGTCTCCACTACCTTGCCTGTGTGCTTTGATTCTTAAAGAACCCTGAGAATGGTAGGTATTATTTTCCAGTTTACAAAGGAATTAACCCAGGCTTCAAAAGGTTTGATGATTTGCCTGAGGTCACACAGCTAGTAAGGGGCAGGCCACGGCTGCCTCACCAAGTCCCTGCCCCTAACATTACTGGGAGTGGATCCATAACATAAAAACCACCTCTGGTGTTTGTGTAGCCCTTGTTGGTCTTATAGACTGCTCGTTCATTTTCTCATTTCCTCACGGGACACCCCCTTGAGGAGGCAAGCTGGGGGTATTTTTAGCAATGGTTTGTCAGTTCCACTTCCTCTGGGATAAGCTGCAGCAGCTCAGCAGAGGAAGGAGGAAGCAGAGTGGGACGTCGGAGGAGAGAGACCACGCGGAAGGGAAGGCCCTCACTCCTCTCCAGGCCCGTCCCACTCCCGCAGAACACCGTCCTGACATTTGGGCGACAGAAGGGTGCCCTGCTTCGAGAAGGAAAACTACCAGGGACCCATGTGCTCTGTAAAATATATAAGGCGCTACACAAGGAAGGGAAGCAGTTCCACTGAGATTGGTAATAAATTACAGCTGTAAACAGAGTAAAAGAATAGAGTTAAGGGTCTTGTCAGAGTGCCCCAAAAAGGTAAAAAGTCCTTGTTGGGGTTCAGGCTCAGCTGTAGGCTTTAAATTGTTTAGAGATATTTACAATTCTAAGATAGAGAAATCTAGGGCAATGAAGGCTCCTGCAGCTATTTAAATGGTGTCTGTGAATTAGTGATTTATGTTATTTCTTTTTTTTTTTTTTTTCTTTTTTGAGACAGGATCTCGCTCTGTGGCCCAGGCCAGAGTGCAGTGGTGCAGTCATCAGTCGCTGCAGCCTTGACGTCCCACCTCAGCCTCCTGAGTAGTTTGGACTACAGGTATGAGCCACTGTGCCCGGCTAATTTTTATTTTTTGTAGAGACAGGGTCTCCCTATGCTATGTTGTGCAGGCTGGTGTCAAACTCCTGGGCTCAAGTGATTCTCCCACCTCAGCCTCCCAAAGTGCTGAGATTACAGGCATGAGCCGTGGCACCTGGCAACTCATGCTGTTTCTAATAGCTACCTACCTAATGTTGAGTATCTACCATGTGGTAGGCACATCACCTATTGGCTTCTCATTTTCAGATTAGGATGCTGAGGTTCAGCTAGCAAGTTTATGCATCGAAATTCAAAACTAGGATTGTCTTGCTTGAATGGCTTGGCGTCATCATGATGGAACTTCCAGAGATCAGTCATATGTTACCCCAGCATCAAAGAGAAAAGAATAGACTGGACTGGCAAGCATAGGGTTCCCATTTATGTGCCTCAAATTCCATCCCATTTACTGCCATGGGCATCTTAACAGCCTTTTAAAGAAATATGGCCGGGCACGGTGGCTCATGCCTGTAATCTCAGCACTTTGGGAGGCCACGGCAGGTGGATCACCTGAGGTCGGGAGTTCAAGACCAGCCTGACCAACATGGAGAAACCCCATCTCTACTAAAAATACAAAAATTAGCCAGGCATGGTGACACATGCCTGTAATCCCAGCTACTCAGGAGGCTGAGGCAGGAGAATCGCTTGAACCGGGGAAGCAGAGGTTGCAGTGAGCAGAGATCACACCATTGCACTCCAGCCTGAGCAACAAGAGCGAAACTCTGTCTCAAAAAAAAAAAAAACAAAACAAAGATATTTAGAAACTGGCTGGACATGGTGGCTCACTGTAATCCCAGCACTTTGGGAGGCCAAGGCGTGTGGATCACCAGAGGTCAGGAGTTCGAGAACAGCCTGGCCAACACTAAAAATACAAAAATTAGCCAGACGTGGTGGCAGGCACCTGTAGTCCCAGGTACTCAGGAGGTTGAGGCAAGGGAATCACTTAAACCCAGATAGCACCACTGCACTCCAGCCTGGGCGACAGAGCAGTACTCTGTCTCAAAAAAAAAAAAAAAAAAAAAAAAAGGAAAAAGAAATATATAGAAACCTGTTTATACACAAGAAAACCTATTTGAAATACAATGTGGATTTTAGCTTTAGTTTGATTTTTTTAGAACAATAGAACAGAAGCTTTTGAACTTTTTTTACCTTGACCTACAGAAAGAAAAGCCCTTTACATCATGCCCTAGTATACACAAATACACACGTGTGCAACAGAAATTTCACAGAGCAACATTTACTCTACCTGTGAGAAGCACTCTGACATTTTATTTTATTTTATTTTATTTTATTTTATTTTATTTTACTTTATTTTAGACAGAGTCTCACTCTGTCGCCCAGCTGGAGTGCAGTGGTGTAATCTTGGCTCACTGCAATCTCCGCCTCGTGGGTTCAAGTGATCCTCCCACCTCAACCTCCCTAGTAGCTGGATTACAGACATGCACTACCATGCCCAGCTAATTTTTGTATTTTTAGTAGAGACAGGGTTTCACCATGTTGGCCAGGTTGGTCTCAAACTGCTGACTTCAAGAGATCCACCTGCCGCAGCCTCCCAAAGTGCTAGGATTACAGGCATGAGCCACCGTACCCAGCCCCTTCTGACATTTTAGATTCTAGTCTAATCTTTCTCTTTTTTTTTTTAATTTTTGTTCATAGTCTTCCTTAATTATCTTTAAAAAAAAAGTGGTAAAAACGTAACATGAGCTCGGCCTCTTCAAATCATTTT
The DNA here is from genome assembly GCF_008728515.1 of Papio anubis. Classification (NCBI taxonomy): domain Eukaryota; kingdom Metazoa; phylum Chordata; class Mammalia; order Primates; family Cercopithecidae; genus Papio; species Papio anubis. The sequence goes on along the minus strand of NC_044994.1, from coordinate 4,330,563 downwards.
AAATAGATCTGGCCAGGCACAATGACTCACACCTGTAATCCTAGCACTTTGGGAGGCCGAGGCGGGCGGACCACCTGAGGTCAAGAGTTTGAGACCAGCCTGGCCAACATGCTGAAACCCCGTCTCTACTGAAAATACAAAAATTAGCCAGGTGTGGTGGTGCGTGCCTGTAGTCCCCAGCTACTCGGGAGGCTGAGACAGGATAATCACTTGAACCTAGGAGGCAGAGTTTGCAGTGAGCCGAGATCGAGCCACTGCACTCCAGCCTGGGTGACAGAGCAAGACTGCGTCTCAAATAAATAAATAAAATAGATCTTTCCTTTTTTCGATGCTGCTCATGACCTGCTATATTGATATCAAGATTCACTAATATATTGTTTCTTTTTTTTTTTTTTTTTTGAGACAGAGTCTCACTCTGTTGCCCAGGCTGGAGTGCAGTGGTGCTGTCTTGGCTCACTGCAACGTCTGCCTCTTGGGATCAAGCAATTCTCTGCCTCAGCTTCCCAAGTAGCTGGGATTACAGGCACCTGCCACCACGCCCGGCTAATTTTTTTGTACTTGTAGTAGAGATGGGGTTTCACCATCTTGCCCAGGCTGGTCTTGAACTCCTGACCTCGTGATCCACCCGTCTCAGCCTCCCAAAGTGCTGGGATTACAGGCGTGAGTCACTGCGCCTGGCCAATATGTTGTTCCTACAACAATGGAATCTGAAACCTGGGTCTAACATTTTTTTTTTGCCTGAAATGACACAGTAGAGTAGTTAAAGGTTCAAAAGTAAATAGGAAAGACAGAGAAGGAGAAAAAGAGAAATTTTAAAACTTAATTATTGATGGCTACTCAGTGGGAATATTACCACCCTTATGCATTTTTAATTATTGAAAAGAGATGCCATTTATAAATGCTGCTTATTTTTTCCTACAGGCTGATCGAAGATGATGAAATGCCACATTCGCTTCAGTAAACAGACATTTCAAAGTCCAAAGGAAACAAACTCAAAGGTTAGTTCATTTGTGTCTCAAATAATATTCATCAGCTGGTTTGCTAACTAGGGCAAGTCTCTCTGAAGCAAATGCACGAAGGAACGCGGGTATCATCATCCACTAGGTGGCAGTATAGAACAGGAATAGCCTTAGCCTCAGCCTATTTACTGACACGTGGGTGGTGTGAACTGCAAAAGAATTTCGAAATCCAGGACTCCCCAGTAATTCACAAAGATTCCGCCTGAAAGTTTACTTAATGCTCCTGGCATGTTTCTGCCCTTTCTTGGAACATCCCTGAACTTCAGCTTCATTCTTGCTGACAGGCTGGTATTTAAAATTAGTAATATCCCTGGCTACTTCCTTGTGGCAATGTAGATGAACTGTTGCTGTGTAAAGTCAGAGCCATAGTATTGTCTGTATTTATTAATGACCTACAAGGTAAGCGTATGCCGTGAAGGTTTTATCTCTCGCCCCCTACCATCTAACAGCTTAAAAATACTGAGTTCCTCACATCATTCCCATTGCTAACAATTTCCGTATTTTTCTTTTTTTGTTTTTTTTTGTTTTTTTTTTTTGAGATGGAGTCTCACTCCGTTGCCCAGGCTGGAGTGAAGTGGCACGATCTTGGCTCACTGCAACCTCCACCTCCCAGGCTCAAGCGATTCTCCTTCCTTAGCCTCCCGAGTAGCTGGGACTACAGGCACGTGCCACCATGCCCAGCTAATTTTTGTATTTTTAGTAGAGATGGGATTTTACCATGTTGGCCAGGATGGTCTAAATCTCTTCACCTCGTGATCTGCCTGCTTCAGCCTCCCAAAGTGCTGGGGTTACAGGCGTGAGTCACCCCATCCGGCCTTTTTTGAGACGGAGTTTCACTCTTGTTGCCCCAGCTGGAATGCAATGGCAAGATCTCAGCTCAATGCAGCCTCCGCCTCCCGAGTTCAAGTGATTCTCCTGCCTCAACCTCCCGAGTAATAGGGATTACAGGCATGTGCCACCGTGCCTGGCTAATTTTTGTATTTTTAGTAGAGACAGGGTTTCTCCATGTTTGCCAGGCTAGTCTTGAACTCCTGACCTCAGGTGATCCACCCGCCTTGGCCTCCCAAAGTGCTGGGATTACAGGTGTGAGCCACCCCTTCCCCAGCCCAATTTCTATATTTCTTAGTTGCTCTGCAAATTGTAAAGTCACTGAACATATTTGATTAACATTTTGGTTCTTGTTGTTCAACTGAAAAGGATGGTCTTCTCAAGTACACATTGGCAAGACATTTTCCCTGCAAGAACTAATAGCTGATAAGTTGGAAATGTATCATAAACAAAAATGTACGCTTTATGCAATATGATCATATTCTTTTGACATAACCACACGTATGAGAGATTAAAATCCCCACAGGTAATGTTTGTTCATAAAACTTCTTTATATTAACTTAGAAGTTTTACTTATTTTAAAATATTTTTTGAAGTAGCTAAAGAGAAGACATTTATGAATGATTTTCTCTTGCGAATTTATGACATTTTTGTATCATCTGAATCTGAGTATGTATTACTTTTACAAACAGAAAAATAAAAGTGTTTTGTTATAGAATAATACATAACTATCAGAGAAAAACATAAATTTTAGTATAGCACAACCTAGAAAGTTATTACTAATAGGTCATGTAACTTAAGTGCTAAGTTCATGTTGACCATGAATTGCCGATTTTGGAAATATTTTTGAAGTTAGGTCACTTCTACCTATTCTTATCTATAATTAAGTATTCTTCTCAAAGAGGAAAGATCAAGTTGCTCATTATTCTTACCATGAAGACAATTAGTAAGATACCTAATAGTAGCACCTTCAGTTGTGAAAAACAGCAAAACCAGTATATCTAATATTTTTTGTCATTCTTTACACCACACAGTAACACATCCATGTGGTGGTTCACAGGTTTAGAGCATAAGAAGCACTCTCACTTACCTCTGCATATTTCATATTCCTATTAGATGCATGAAATGGGTGGGGCATCCATAGGGATACAAACTTCTCCATATGAGACCATACATCTATGCAGTCACAGAGCCAGGGAAGAACTAAGCATTGATTGCGAGTCAGGCTATTTGCCTTTCATTTCTGTGGGCATGGCATGAATGCTCCATCCATGTCGATGAGGAAGAGGATGCCTTTTTACCAGGCATTCAATGTGCTAGATGCTCTTTGTTGCTGCTTCTTCATCTGCACGTGGGGAATGAGCTGGAGGGAGTGAAGAGGAGCACAGGAGGACAGCAGTAACCCAGAGCAGCCTGTGAGCACCCGTAATGCTCTCACTCCCAGTGTGGAATGGGTTCTGGGAGGATGGCAATACAGGTATTATTCATGCTGAATCTTTTTTTTTTTTTTTTTTTTTTTTTTGAGACTGGGTTTCACTCTGTTGCCCAGGCTAGAGTACAGTTGCACAATCATGTTTCACTGCAGCCTTGACCTCCCAGGCTCAAGCAGTGCTCTCACCTCAGCCTCCCAGGTAGCTGGGATACAGGCACGCACCACCACACCCAGCTAATTTTTGTGTATTTTTTGTAGCGACAGGGTTTCACCATATTGCCCAGGCTGGTCTCGAACTCCTAGCATCAAGTGATCTGCCCGCGTCAGCCTCCCAAAGTGCTGGAATTATAGGTGTGAGCCACTGCTTCCAGCCCATGCTAAATCCTAATACCACATTCATTTATCACATTGTCCATTACCTTTCAAATTCTGTGGCAACATAGCCATGTGTTCACCCAATTGTTAAGTATTTGTTGAGCATCTCCTAAGCACCCGGGACTACGTTAGATGCTGAGTCCAAAGTTGAGAGCAGCAGACAGGCTCCCTGTCTACGTGGAGTTTGGAGTCTAGCAGGAGAGAGACATTACATTGAAAAGCACAAAGACAAACACATCATTACTAATTCTACGGGGAAACGAAAGAATAGACTTTATGAGAGACACTAGCAGGAAAGAGACATAATTAGGATGGAGGAGGGGTGTGGCAGGAAGTTTTTCTCAAGAAGTATCATTTAGGCCTGGCGCAGTGGCTCGCACCTATAATCCCAGCCCTTTGGGAGGCCGAGGCAGGTGAATTGCCTGAGGTCAGCAGTTCGAAACCAGCCTGGCCAACATGGTGAAACCCCATCTCTACTAAAAATACAAAAATTAGCCAGGCATAGTGGTGCACTCCTGTAATCCCAGCTACTTGGGAGGCTGAGGCAGGAGAATCTCTTGAACCCGGGAGGCAGAGGTTGCCGTGAGCCAAGATGGCGCCACTGCACTCCAGCCTGGGCAACAGAGCGAGATTTCATCTAAAAATAATAATAATAATAAAAGTATTATTTAAGCTGAAACCTAAATGATGAGTAAGGATTTACAAGGAAAGATTTCAGGAATGGTTTCAAGAAGAGGAACTCCCCTATACCAAGGCCCTGAGGTAGGAAAATGCTTAGTTTGTTGGAAGAATTGAAAGAAAGCTCATGTGGGCAGAGCAGACGATGCAAAGGGGTGTGTGGCCAGAGACCAGGTGAGAGAGGCCTTGCTGCCCATCTTAAGTACTCTGTGTTTATCCGAAGATCAGTGGCAAGCCATTGCTGAGTTACAAGTAGAGAAGAGACATAATCAGACCTTTTCAAAGATGGCATTGGCAGTTTCTGTTGGGTTAGAATGGAGTGGGAGTCCGCGTGGGAAATCAGTGCAGAGGCCCCAGGGACAGATGGTGGTGACAGCACTGGGGCGGTGGCTGAGGAGGTGACAGGAAAGGGAAGCATCCAGACTTGGTGCTGGATGGGATGAGGGGGGTGAGGGAGAGGGACATGCCTCCAAAGTGTGGCTTGATAAAGAGCTCGTGGGTTTGTCACTCGTGAAGGTGCAGAACAGGAGGGGAACAGCTTTGGTGACTGGGGAGGTGGCATCATCAGGAGCTTAGATGTAGACTTATTAGGGGCAAGCCGTCTAGGAGACATTCAAGTGGAGATGTCAGGGAGGCACTTGAATTTAAGAGTGTCGTTGAAAAGAGAGCCTTACGTTGGAGCTAATTGCTTTGGGAGATGGTAATAAAATTCATCAAAACTGATGGGACCATCTTGGGAAAAAGAGTATGATGAAAAGAAAGGAAGATCCAGAACCAAGCCCAGAGAAACCTCTACTCTTAAAAATAGATAAAGGGTGCTGGCACCATGGCTCATACCTGTAATCCCAGCACTTTGGGAGGCCAAGGTGGGAGGATCGCTTGAGCAACATGGTGAAACTTCATCTCTACTAAAAATATAAAACTTAGCCAGGCATGATGGCACACACATGTAGCCCCAGCTACTCGAGAGGCTGATGTGGGAGGATCACCTGAACTAGGGGAGGTCGAGGCTGCAGTGAGCTGTGATCGTGCCACTGCACTTCAGCCTGGGCACAAAGTGAGACCCTATCTTAAAAAAAAAAAAAAAAGGCAAAGGAGAAGGAAGCAGTTAAAGAGCTGGAGCAGGACCTACCGGAGAGGTAGGAGAAGAACCAGGAGAGTGTGGTGTCTAACAAGTCAAGAGAAGAGAAAGTTCCATAAGGAGGAAGTGGCCAGCAGTGCCCAAGGCAGCTGGGAACACAACCCATGAGTAAAGCTTGCAAAGCGCTCAGCAGCAGTTCAAAGAGGAGAGCACTGCACATGAGAAAGGAAAAGATACCTCTGTAGAAATGTCAACCGTGAGTAGCTGGTTTATTTTCAAGGGCACCTTTTACCCACATTCTAGTAGCCAGATAAGTAGGAACTGTTAGTACCATTTTTATTTTCCTAATATTTATTTATTATTTATTTTGAGACAGAGTCTCGCTCTGTTGCCCAGGTTGGAGTGCAATGGCGTGATCTTGGCTCACTGCAACCTCTGCCTCCGGATTCAAGCAATTCCCCTGCCTCGGCCTCCCGGGGAGCTGGGATTACAGGCATGTGCCACCAAGCCTGGCTACTTTTGTATTTTTAGTAAGGACGGGGTTTCTCCATGTTGGTCAGGCTGGTCTCAAACTCCCGACTTCAGGTTATCCACCCGCTGTGGCCTCCCAAAATGCTGGGATTGCAGGCATGAGCCACTGTGCCTGGCCGCCCAGCTGATTTTTTTTTTTTTTTTTTTTTTTGTATTTTTAGTAGAGACGGGGTTTCACTATGCTGGTCACCAACTCCTGACCTCAGGCAATCCACCCGCTTCGGCCTCCCAAAGTGCTGAGATTACAGGCATGAGCTACCACACCCAGCCATTTTCCTAATATTTAATTAGGAAAATTTTCAGACATAAAAGTTGAATGCATTACACAATAAGCACCCAGGTGTCTGTCACCTGGATTCCACAAGCAACATTTTATTATACGTGCTTCATCACGTTTCTATCCATCTAACCATCCCTCTAACCGTCCATCAGTCCATCTTAATTTTTGGATGCATTTCAAAGTAAGTTTTAGACATAAGAAGATTTCACAGTGAAACATTTCAGCATCCATGTAATTAACTAGAGCTCAATATCTGTTTATGGTTCTTTTTCTTTTTCTTTTAGGAGATGTAGTCTCACTGTGTTGCCCAGGTTGGACTTGAACTACTCCCCAAGCAATCCTCCTGTCTCAGGCTCATTAGCCAGAACTACAGGCACTGCCACTGCCCCCAGCTGATGGTTCTTTTTCCTTTAGGGTAAAATTTAAAAAGAGCAAGCTGCGCAAATCTTAACTGTGCCATTTGATACTCTTTCTTTCTTTCTTTCTTTTTGAGACTGAGTCTCTCTGTGTTGCCAGACTGGAGTGCAGTGGCGCGATCTCAGCTCACTGCAACCTCTGCCTCCCGGGTTCAAGCAATTCTTCTGCCTCAGCCTCCTGAGTAGCCGGGACTGCAGGCACGTGCCACCACGCCCGGCTAATTTTTGTATTTTTAGTAGAGACGGGGTTTCACCATATTGGCCAGGATGGTCTCGATCTCTTAACTTTGTGATCTGCCTGCCTCGGCCTCCCCAAGTGCTGGAATTACAGATGTGATCCACCATGCCCAGCCCTTTCTTTATTTCTACAGACAGGGTCTCACACTGTCACCCAGGCACAGTGGTGCCTCATGGTTCACTGCAGCCTTGACCTCCTAGGCTCAAGTGATCCTCCCATCTCAGCATCCCAAGTAGCTGGGACTATCGGCACACGCCACCACGCCCAGCTAATTTTTTTATTTTTTGTAGAAACAGATTATCCCTATGTTGCCCAAGCTGGTCTCAAACTCCTGGGCTGAAGTGATCCTCCCACCTCTGCCTACTAAAGCTGGGATTTCAGGTGTGAGCAGTGCACCCTGCCTGATACTTTTCGACAAATGCATACCTTGCACGCATCCTATTAAGTTATAGATTATTACATCGCCCCAGAGTTTGTCACTGCTGCTTTATCTTTCAGAAAGTGCAGAGAATGGAAGGAAAGAGCTCTGGTCCTGGGCTCATGGTAAGAACACAGCCAGTGTTCATTCCCTGCTCCCTTCTGCAAGGGGATTCTACCACCACGCACACAGATTCACCCACATTTTCACCAAGATAGAAATAGACATTGAACTCGTCCTAAAAGTGCTTTTGTAAACGTTTCACAATAAACCCTTTGTAGAGGACAATGGTATCCAGTGAACCAAGCCCAGCCTGGGAAATCATAATTCCTCTCTCCGAATCCTGCTCTGGGCGTGCTGAGCAAGCTTCTGTTGCAGTTCTCTTACTTGTAAAACAGGAACAATAACCATCTACATCAGAGAAGTGTAACAATGACACTGGCATTTTCATATATTAACGAAAATAGCCCCAGAGAAAAAGGTGAAAAGATTTCAATACCAGGTTAGGAACATTTTTACCAACCCGCCACATTGTCACAGTTTACCCCCTTTGGTGCCCTAACCTGGCCACACTACTGAGGAGAGGCCTGTTGGGCACCAGTTTGAATCAGGGACGCTCTGTGTGGAGTGCTGGGTCTGCTCAGATTTGGCACTGGAATCAGGACTGTGGTTGCTTGTGATGTCTTCCCAGGTCCAATATCGATCGCTAACAACCCCTGAAAGAGGATGTAGACTTTGTTTATTTGTTCATTTTCTTGCTTTTGTTTGTTTTGTTTTCCTTTGTTTTGTAACTCAGGGCTTTAAGAAGATAGTATTAGAAACTTATCGGTTGGAATGAGGAGAGGGTTTCCAAATTACTTGCCCTAAATCTGGATTTAAGGAAATCGGAGACATAAATTGAGATAAGAGTACCTTTCTTTTTTTTTTTTTTTTTGAGATGAAGTCTGGCTCTGTCCCCCAGCCTGGAGTGCGATGGTGTGATCTCGGCTCACTGCAACCTCCGCCTCCTGGGTTCACGGTATTCTGCAGCCTCAGCCTCCCGAGTAGCTGGCATAACAGGCGCCTGACACCACGCCCAGCTAATTTTTGTATTTTTAGTAGAGACGAGTTTTCACCATGTTGGCTAGGCTGGTCTCGAACTCCTGACCTCAGGTGATCCACCTGCCTTGGCCTCCCAAAGTGCTGGGATTACAGGCATGAGCCACTGTGCCTGGCCAGTAAGAGTACCTTTTAAGTTTTAATTAAAATGTGCTTAAGCCTTCTTCCCAAGCTCTGTAAGAAGTCTAATGATTTCCCTGGGTTTATGTTAATTCCTGAGGTTTTGCAGACACATGTTCACTTCCAGTTCCACAATCCTGCCCTTGCTGAATGCACGCCTGTGTTGGTGTCTACTTCTGCTGTTGTCATCTTTTTCTGCTCTGGGACAATCTTGTCCTGGAATGCAACCTCTTTTCTTTGATTTCTTCCAAACCACTTTCCCAAGGCAAAGCCTTGTATAATCCCATCTCTATATCTTTAATTTCTCTCCCCTCGCCTCTCTTTTTTTTTTAATTAAATTTTTTAATTTTTTAATTTTTTTGAGACCAGTTTCCGAATTTTGCTCTTTCACCCAGGCTGAAGTGCAGTGGTGCGAGCTAGTCTCATGCAACCTCCGCTTCCTGGGTTCAAGCGATTCTCCTGCCTCAGTCTCCCGAGCAGCTGGGATTACAGGCATGTGCCACCACACCCAGCTCATTTTAAAAATATTTTTAGTAGAGACAGGGTTTCACCATGTTGGCCAGGCTAGTTTCAAACTCCTGACCTCAAGTGATCTGCCTGCCTTGGTCTCCCAAAGTGCTGGAATAACAAGCATGAGCCACCGCACCCGGCTCCCTTTCTTCTCTTGACTGTTCTACTCCCACTCACAAATTATTGTTGATTTTTAGACGTGGAGTGGTTTAGCTATAACTTTACTACCTTATATTCTTTCATCCAATGGCCCCAGGGTCTTACTTTCCACCCACAAGTGGCTAATCAAGGCATTTTTCCAGACAAAGATAGTTCTCTAAGAGGAACTTTGGTATAAATTCTTTAAAATATATATATATACATGTATGCACATATACACATATATACACACAAACACATACATATATACACATATATAATATATATGCATATACATACATCATATATCATGCATCATAGATATGTATATAATGTATAAAGTATACAGATAATTACACAAATACATATTTATTTATTTATTTTATTCATTTATTTTTGAGACAGGGTCTGAACTCTCACCCAGGCTGGAGTGCAGTGATGCAATCTTGGCTCACTGCAACCACCACCTCCTGGGTTCAAGCAATCCTCCCACCTCAGCCTTCCGGGTAGCTGGGACCACAGGCACATGTCACTACAACTGGCTAATTTGTATTTTTGGTAGAGACATGTTGCCCACGCTGGCACATAAATACATATGTATTTAAATCTATGATACATATTATATGTATACACACACACACATATATATACTCCACTGCACAGATTCAGTCATCTACACATTGAAACCACCTTCACTTGGAATTAGTGAACTCTTTAGCGCCTGCCTTAGTCTGTTTCTTATTCTCATCTTTATTTCTCATGAAACTGATTATAATATATAAATATATTTGTTATATTGGTCTCATCTTTATGTCTTATTCTCACTCATCATTTTATTTCTGCATTGCCACACACCTTCCTTTCTGATTAAAATTAATCCCATCCAGTTTGCACTGTTGAGTTTACAAAATGGGAGACTGGAAATATCTGTTCAGCCACTCATTGATTCAATCATACATTCATTCAACATACAGTAATTGAGCACCTACAATAGAATACCATATTGGGTCCTACAGAAGAGATGGATAAAAGGGAGGGGGTCCATGCCTTCGGAAACTTAAAATCCAGCTGGATGTGCAGCACTCAACACACACGAGACAAAGGCATCCTCAAATGCACAATTCTCATCAGAGGAACAGCAAATTAGAGCAGAAAGCTAAAGCTTTGCCGTGCACACCAGTGCTGCTATATCAGCAGAATGAGCAGGAGGGGGAAAAAAGCCACTGTGGTTAAAAGAAACTGCTGGCCTATGGATTTTTTTAAATTACAATTTGCATGCTCTTCTAACAGTGTTAGTTCTGCTTAGGTGGCAGAGTGGCTTTCCTGAAAGTATGAGCTCAGCCTCGTCTTATGCCTGTTTAGAGAAAGAGGTCAGGTAAAGTGATTGTAGTAACAGCACCAAGCTGGCTGAAAACCACAGTATCTCTCAGATGGCACCAAAAAGACTCACACGATGGAAAATGTTTGCCTGCTAAAAACCTCTCGAAGTCGTTTCAGAAATACTTATGAGCAGTATTTGCTCTTCTCCTTGGGAGTGTTCTCGAGGAAAACAGCTTTCCAAACTTAACAGGTTAAGGTAGTAGAACAGTCTAGTAGCCTGAGTTAATTTTGCATTGAGAAGCAAGTGGGCCTTGGGTATTCAGGTAGCAAGTGGTTAAGGAGAATTTGGAGCTGGTCAGTGCCCGGCTAAATTGCATGTGCCTTGAAAAGAAGTCCTTCCGATCCACCTGTGTGTACACAAATTCATGAGTGACTGGTGCTATGAATTCAGTCCCACGAATGCACCAGCTGTGCTTTTCGGTAGCTGTTTCCTTTTCTTGACAATTGGTTTTAGGTTGTGTCAAAAGGGGAAGACACAGAACTGACACAAGGCAAAATTATAAGACATGTATCTTATTATTTAGCTTCTCTATATCGCTATATTTGAGGTGAAGGACTTAATCCTTATATAGCTCTTCCAAATCTCTTCATACAGTACCACAATTTATAACTGAACTCTATACTGAATAATCATTTAAAGCATTTTAAACTACCTTGGAAGAGAAATGAGTGATGACTGAATGTATTTGCAAAAACCCATACTGTATATATTGTAGGATGTCTACATAAAAACTAAATAACCCCATCAGTGTTCATTTGACATCTAAGTAGACCCAGGGGCAGAAAATAAAAGGACTCTCATCTTAAAGGCGGATAAATATAGTCTATGTGTGGGATTGATACTTTAATTCACAAATCAAATATATTTTAATGTACACATGGAAGAATCTAACTATGAAGTTCATGAAGAATGGCAAGTATTAACATCCTGAAAGATGGTATTCATGTGCAGGAGAAAGATAATCGTCTGTTTCTCAGTGATGACAACATACAGTAAATGACTTCCTTCCATAGAACCTCCAAATTAGAGTCATTCAGGTATTTCCCGTTTCACATTCTAGCAAAGTAAGTTATATCATGCTCTTCTAAGAATTGGTTGTTTTTCGTTGCATACTTCTATGACAAAGTTAAAAATAATTTATTTGTAAGATGATGTACTAGTGGTCTTAATTTGAAAACATTTAGTGAGATGTACCTGGCATACTAGATGTGATACTAAAAGACTTGTGGGGCCGGGCGCGGTGGCTCATGCCTGTAATCCCGGCACTTCGGGAGGCCAAGGCTGGTGGATCACCTGAGGTAGGGAGTTCGAGACCAGCCTGACCAACATGCAGAAACCCCGTCTCTAGTAAAAATACAAAAATTAGCCAGGCATGGTGGTGCATGCCTGTAATCCCAGCTACTCAGGAAGCTGAAGCAGGAGAATTGCTTGAACCTGGGAGGCGGAGGTTGCTGTGAGCCAAGATCATGCCATTGCACTCCAGCCTGGGCAACAGGAGCGAGACTCTGTCTCAAAAAAAAAACCAAAAAACAAAAAAGCTTGTGGCCAGGAGAGGTGGCTCACGCCTGTAATCCCAGGTGTCTCTGGCTCTGGCTCTGGCTCTGTCTTTGTCGCCCAGACTGGAGTACAGTGGCGCGATCTCAGCTCACCACAACCTCCGCTTCCCAGGTTCAAGTGATTCTCCTGCCTCAGCCTTCAGAGTAGCTGGGACTACAGGCACGTGCCACCACGCCCGGCTAATTTTTTTGTATTTTTAGTTAGAGACAGGGTTTCACCGTGTTAGCCAGGATGGTCTCGATCTCCTGACCTCGTGATCAGCCCGCCTCGGCTTCCCAAAGTGCTGGGATTACAGGCATGAGCTACCATGCCTGGCCTCTGGTGATTTTTAATATATTTCTCTCTCTCTCTCTCTCTATATATATATATATGTGTGTGTGTGTGTGTGTGTGTTTGTGTGTGTGTGTGTATATATATATATATATATATTTTTTTTTTTTTTTTTTTTTTTCTGAGACAGAGTCTTGCTCTGTTGCCCAGGCTGAAGTGCAGTGGTGTGATCTCAGCTCACTGCAACCTCCACTTCCTGGGTTTAAGTGATTATCCTACCTCAGCCTCCTGAGTAGCTGGAACTACAGGCATGCACAACCATGCCCTGTTAATTTTTGCATTTTTAGTAGAGACGGGGTTTTGCAGTGTTGGCCAGGTTGGTCTCACTCCTGAGCTCAAGCAATCCATCTGCCTCGGCCTCCCAAAGTGCTGGGGTTACAGGTTTGTGCCACCACGCCCAGCCAATTATTATTTGAATTTTGACAATGATCGTTATTTATTTCATCAGAAGGACCCATTAAAGATATTTCCATTGTAAAAATAACTGCATTTAAAAAATTGGCTTCCTGTACTTAAATAAATAATATTAGATCCATGACGGACACCATTCACTGTTTAGTTACAGATAGAACTGTAGAAAATATATGAAACGAACACTGTATATTATTATAAGATTATCTTCATGACTTCGAATGAAGCAAAATGTCTTCTTTTAAGACAGGGTGTCACTCTGTCACCGAGGCTAGATTGCAGAGGCACAGTCACAGCTTACTGCAGCCTCTACCTCACGGGTCCATGCAATCCTTCCCCCTTAGTTTCTGGAGTAGCTGGGACTAGAGGTGTGGTGAGCTACCAGGCCTGGGTATTGTATTATTATTATTATTTTCTGTAGAAACAGGGTCTCCCTGTGTTGCCCAGGGTGGTCTCGAATTCCTGGACTCAAGCGATCTCCCCACCTCTGCCTCCCAAAGTGCTGGGATTACAGGTGTGAGCTACCACACCCAGCCAACTTCAACTTTTATTTTGGATTTAGATGTGCAAGTTCATTACATGGGTGTGTTGCATGATGGTATGAATCATTGCATTACCTGGGTAGTGAGCATAGTACCAAATAGGTAGTTTTTCAGCCCTTGACCTTCTTCCCTCTCTCCCCTCTCAAGTAGTCCCCAGTGTCTATTGTTCCTTCCCATCTTTATGTTCATGTGTACCCAATGTTTAGCTCCTATTTGTGAGAACATGTGATATCTGGTTTTCTGTTCCTGCATGAATTCACTTAGGATAATGACCAGCTGTATCCATGTTGCTTCAAATAACAAGATTTCATTCTTTTTTATGGCTGCATGATATTCCATGGAATATATGTACCATATTTTCTTTAACCAATACACTGTTGATAGGTACCTCGGTTGATTCCATGTCTTTGTTATTGTGACTAGTTTAAGCAAATTTTATTAACACAGAAAAGACATGAATCATGAAGGAAAAGTTCTTTTCTGAGACGGGGTCTCACAGTGTCAGCTCACCGCAACCTCTGCCACCTGGGCTCAAGTGATCCTCTTGCCTCAGCCTCCCAAGCAGATGGAACTGCAGACATGCACCACTATGCCTGGCTTCTTTTTTTTTTTTTTTTGTATATTTGGTAGAGACAGGGTTTTACCATGGTGTTCAGAGTGGTCTCAAACTCCTGAGCTGAAGTGATTTGCCCGCCTTGGCCTCCCAAAGTGCTGGGATTACAGGCCTGATTCACCACACCTGGCCTATAAAGGGAAAGATTTATAAATTTGCTTGTATTTTATAGATGACACTAAAATTAAAAGCTTAATTTAAAATTGAAGTTACAAAACAAGCCACAGAACCAAGGAAAGGTATAACACGTATAACAAAGTATTAGTTACAAGGAAAAAATTAATAAGCAAAAAAAAAAAAAATTTGTTTAATGAGCAAAAACATGAACAAGAAGCAGAAAAGGAAAACAAAATCACCAAAATCACAAACGTGTGCTCAGCCTCACTATAATTAGAGAAAAAAATTAAAATGAGATACCATGGTATATACCTCTGATTATCTACAATAGTTATCCAGACATATGAGATGTTGAAAAGGATGTAGAAAATAGGAACTTACATATTCTAGTAGTGGGACTGAAAGCTAGTACAGCCATTTTGATATTGAATTACTGATATCTAACAAAAATGTATGTTATGACCCAGAAAATCTTTTTCTAGAGAAACTTGCAAATATTTGCACAGAAGACATCTACAGAAAGTTGGAAACAATCTAGAAGTCTATCAATAGGGAAATGAAAAATAAATTGAATATTCCCAAGAACATTAAAACAGCAGTTGATGCTGGATGTGGTGGTGTGCACCTGTAGCCCCATTTATTCGGGCGGCTAAGGTGGGAGGATCCCTTGAACCCAGGAGTTCGAGGCAGTAGTGAGCTATGATTGTGCCACTGTACTCCAGCCTGGGCAATAGAGCAAGAAAAAGCAAACAAAAAATCCCCAGCAGTTTAGAACATGAACCAGGGCTCTAGGTATTGATGTTATTAACATAGATTACCAAAAAATCATTGAGAAGAAAAAAGAAGCAGGTTGCAAAAATATTTCCATAGTGTGATAAAATTGTTTTAATTGTAAAAACACCAAATATATTGATAATGGATACATAGAAAATAATAAAGAGAATCATGTACTAAAGGAAACTATTAGTTATTGTCTCTGGGGAGAGAAGTGGAGGAAAGTAATTTAAAAAGGTAGCAAAATGGACCTGATCTGAATATTATGTCACTTTTATTTAAAAAAATAAAAGCAGCCAGGGATGGTTACTAACGCCTATAATCCCAGCACTTTGGGAGGCTGAGGCAGGTGGATCACCTCAGGTCAGGAGTTCGAGACCAGCCTGGCCAACATGATGAAACCCCATCTCTACTAAAAATACAAAAACTAGCCGGGAGTGACGGTGCTTGCCTGCAATTCCAGCTACTAGGGAGGTCAAGGCAGGAGGATCACTCGAACCTGTGAGGTAGAGGTTGCAGTGAGCTGAGATTGCACCACTGCATTCCAGCCTGGGCAACAGAGTTAGACTCTGTCTCAAAAATAAATAAATAAGTGAAAACATATTGCAAAAAATAGCAGTGGTGTGTTTAGACTCTTGCTGCTCTTCGCCATAGATCCTGACAAGCCTCCTCTCTGCCCTCTGACCACCGAGCTGCAGAGCTCCGGGGCTGCAGGAGGAGGACCCGCAGGGCCTGCGGGTGCAACTGTACCCTAGTCAGCATGGGGATGGAGCAGGGCTCTAACTTCAATTTCCATTTACAGTCATGACATGCAAAAAACATTACTTGATGCCCAGCATGAACCTCACTCACGGACACCCTGAAAATAGTCGCTGATCGCACCAGAGCAATAAAACAGCTTTCGGCCTGAGGAAGATCACATTGAGATACGTTGAAAGCATTTTGAAGAAAAACTCAGATTGGACACAGGATTAGTCAGGTTGGTCTGAAATCTTCCCCTTGTCTTAGTCTGTTTGTGCTGCTGTAACAAAATATCATAGACTGGGTAATTCATAAAGAACAGAAACTTACTCTCGTAGTCCTGGAGGCTGGGAAGTTTGAGATCAAGGTGCCAGCATATTCAGTGTCTGCTGAAGGTCCAGTCTCCACTTCCAAGATGGCGCCTTGTGGCTGCATCCTCCAGAGCAGACAAACACCGTGTCCTCACATAACGGAATGGACAGGAGGCAAAAGGGCCTAAGCTAGTTCCTTCCAGCCCTTTTATAAGGCATGAATCTATTCTTGATGGGGAAGCCCTCATGACTTAATCACATCTCACATCCAAAAACCCCTGAGTCTTAATACAACCACAATCAGAATCATGTTTCAAGATGAATTTTGGAGGGTACACATTCAAGCCATAGCACTTCCCAAAAGATAACTTCTTTAAACAAACATACAAAGCACACAACATCTCTTAGCATGAACAACACATGTGTTATGATGAAAGGGAGTTCTGTT
Source organism: Papio anubis (assembly GCF_008728515.1). NCBI lineage: Eukaryota > Metazoa > Chordata > Mammalia > Primates > Cercopithecidae > Papio > Papio anubis. Next base: position 4,314,176 of record NC_044994.1, on the reverse strand, counting down.
CTTTTCTTCTTCCTTTCTCTCTCTCTCTTTCTTTCTTTCTTTCTTTCTTTCTTTCTTTCTTTCTTTCTTTCAGACAGGGCCTCCCTCTGTCATCTAGGCTAGAGTGCAGTGGCATGATCATGGCTCACTGCTAGCTCCACCTCCCAGGCTTAAGCAATCCTCCCACCCCAGCCTCCCAAGTAGCTGCGACCACAGGCATGCACCACTGTGGCTGGCTACTTTTTTTTTTTTTTTTTGTAGAGACAGGATCTCACCATGTTGCCCAGGCTGGTCTTGAACTCATGGGCTCAAGTGATCCTCCCACCTCAGCCTCCCAAAGTGCTGGGATTACAGGCACTGTGCCTGGCCAAAAGGGAGTATTTTCTAAAAAGAATTATTGAAGGTTTTTCTTCCATCTCTGCTTCTGTTTCACCTGCTGGCCCTTGGATTGGGGATCTACGTCAGAAAGCATCTGACAACGTCAATCAGTACCTTTAGATGAAGAATTGAAATCTGACTTGGTTCACACAGTGGAGGCTATCTACTGAAAACTGCACCTAACTCTGCTTTTTATAAATTTTTAAGCAGAAACTAGGAAACCAAGGTACAGCTCCACAGTCGAATTTATGAATTTATGCACTAAAATGCGTTTGCTGATTTGTGTGCTCTTAGAATCAGCTTGCTTTTACGCAAGGCTGTGTCTGTCAAGAGTCTGGAAAGAGAAAAAAATAAATCTTTGCTAAATTCTTCAGAGATTGCGATATTTGCATATAGTTTAAAACCAAACCTTATCAGAGGTTTTTTGATTAAACTAGGAAAAAAAAAAAGTTGTTTACTTAAAAATAAACACTTGCACTTCCCCAGTGTTACTAGGCCCCTTGCAGGCTTGGTTTAGGTGGCTAGAGCTGGAGCCAGTTGCAGCAGTAAAAGTGACCCATATTTTTTGGCTTTTGCCATTCAAGAGCTGGGAGGGTTTAGGAGGTTGAGAAGCCACAACAAGACTATAGCCACTTCCTTGGGACTTCACTGGACCTTGCCTCACAGAAATGGGGCTTGTGGAATGACTTAAGCCTTCCTCCAGCTCGATTTCGAAGGAAATCGAGTTCTGTGTTGATTTATAGTTGTTAGCCACGATTTTATTTGTCAGTATTGTAAAAGTTGTTGGGAAGTCTACATCATTAAAAAATATTATCTGTCAGCCCAAAGATATGGAAAGTAGTTTTGTTTTGTTTTTTTGGTTATTTTTGTTTGTTTTTTGAGAAACATACAGCTTGAGAATTTTCTCCCCTAGATTTCTCGGTCAGTTTAAGGACATTTAACGTCAGTGTTGTTATTTAAATAGCCACATTTCCCAGAAAGCTCCTGTGTTTTTTTGTAACCTCCTCTCTTTTCTAACAGGCCTAATACAAAGTTAGCCTCATATGTGTGAGTCCTGGAAATAGAACATTCAGCAGATTCTAGGTAGTAATTACTACCTGGGGCACCAATAGATACGTACTCCTGGTGCTATCTGGCAGACCCCTGGAGCCAGGGCTGAAAACACTGACGTACTGCTGGCCAGCATCCGTCTTAACTTGCTAGCACCTGAACCTTACCAGTAGTTCAGCATTGTGAATGTTACTCTGGCCCAGGAGGGCATTATTGCCCCAGGTGCATGGGTCTTGGCATGTTTAGTGCCTCAGCACTGAAATCTGGCTTTGGACCCTTCCTACTCCACGGCTTCTCCAACCTTTCTCTTCTCATTGTTGGGCTATTTTCTTCGTCCTTACCCTTGACCTCTTCCAGTCTCTAGGACCTATCAAACCTTAGGCAGGAATTATTTGAACCTCTCTTCTCATCAACATGGATGTAATGCCAGTTCCCCAGGAGCGAAAACACGATCTGACACCTTGAAGACCTCCCCATCCCACCCCCTGCACCCCACCTCTCTGGAACACATGCATGCACACGCACTCACATACACTCCTTGGCTCTTGCGATGGGCCAGCCTGTTTAACATCCCTGGTGATGATGTCTGAGTCACGCAGCTTCCTCTGCCTTCTGCCTGAAAAGCATCATCTTCAGCAAAAGTGGTTGCCTGGTACGAGGAAGTAACGTAAGAAAGGATATGATAGGGTTCTTTGATCAATCATGTTTCTGAGAACATCATTATCTTCTATCTGTATTCAAAGCAAGTTCCGATTCCAGTGGAAAGCGTGGCCTCTCAGAGCCGTCCTTGTTTACTCAGATATAGAAGTGATCCACTGTCCTCGCGTTCTCTCTTCATATTTACATCATTAAAATTCTACCACAACCCTGTGAGGGAGGAACCACTGTCCCCATTCTCCTGATAAGGACACTGAGCTCGGAAAGACTAATCAAAATGTCCCAGGTCACACTTCTGGAAAGTTAGGAAGCCGGTTCAAACCAAGGATTCTCAGATTCCAAAGCCCATGCTGCGCTCTCATCAGTCTTTATGCCTGGTCTTGGATTCAGCTTTTTCTTGCGTTTCTTTTGCCTGAGGTCATGTGTTGTTTCATGTTCAGCACCAAAGTCTCCCTAAGCACTGGGGTGCCGCTCTGTCCCAGCAGCTCATCCTCAGAGGATGAAAAGCCCCCTCCGACCCTGACTGAAGCCAGAATCCGGGTCCCTGCTGATGACGTTTCTCATCACTCCCTGGCTGCCTGGACATCCAAATCCAACCAGGATTTGCCAACCCAGTGCTCTCCTGTCTGATACATGACCAGACTCCTGCAGGCCAGATCCCTGCCATAGTGCCATAGCTGCTCCCATAAGCTACCAGCTCCTGTTACACACCCTTTGGCTTCAGCTGTCACCCCACCCCAGTGAGCAAGTCAACTTATAAGTCCAGCCCCTCCCAGCCTTCTCCACTGGATCCCACTTCACCAAGCTAAGTCTAGCTGTTTCCTGAGGTGCTTGACTAAATCAATGACTATCACTTAAGCCTCCCGTCTTTCTTTTTCTGTTTGTTTTTATTTTTGTTTTGTTTTGAGACAGGGTCTTGCTCTGTCACTCAGGCTGGAGTGCAGTGGCTCAAACATGGCCTACTGCGGCCTTGACCTCCCAGGCTCAAGCTATCCTCCCACCTGAGCCCGCCAAGTAGCTAGGCTACAGGTGCATGCCACCACACCCAGCTAATTTTTGTAGAGATGAGGTCATCATGTTGCCCAGGCTGGTCTCAAAACTCCTAAACTCAAGCAATCCTCCGGCCTCAGCCTCCCAAAGTGTTGGGATTACAGGCATGAGCCACTGTGCCCAGCCAAGCCTCCTATCTTTGTCTCTGTTCATTTGCATCATAAGTTGGATTTCCTCAGAATCCAACTTTGAGACAAGAATTTGAGTCCGAGTAGTTTATTTTAGCGGTGACCCAAGGAAGTATTCCTGAATGAATTACCCATGTGAGTCCATGGGGTTCAGTCCCACTGGAGAACTATGAATGACAGCATAGAGCACATCTCAGAGTCCTGCCACATAAAAAAGGCAAGAAAGCTTAGGGTTTTTCCCTCCCATTGCCACGGTCATTGGCTGAGGGCTGCGCCTGCACTTCAGGCTGAAGCCCTCAAGTGGAAAGTTGTGGGTGCTTGCAGTAGGTTGCCCTGTGATATATGGTGATGGTGATGGTGAGTATCTAGGGCTTACAGGCATAGCACAGGCAGCTGTGCTATGAATTTTATTGTTTATAACAAAGTTACAATAAATAAAAATCAGTAAAAACAGCACTCAAAGCTGCCGCATTGGACATTCTGGAAAGCTTCTGGAGTAAGTATCACAAAATTAATACCTGTAGAATTCTTCCATATCTTATGTTTAGCTCATGAATTGTGCATCAGAGCCCTATATAACACTGCTCAGGCAAGCCCCCCACCAAAACCTACGTCCAGATGCATCCAGAATTCTCAGAGGCCTTTCCTGTGTTTTTTGCTCTTTTACTAACTCTGAGAATATAGTTCATCATTTAATATTTAGTGAGCCTTCCCTCCACATGAAAGGGCATGAACTAAGCACTATGAAAGAGCACTAAGTATAAAATACTTTCTTTCTTTCTTTCTTTCTTTCTTTCTTTCTTTCTTTCTTTCTTTCTTTTCTTTCTTTCTTTCTTTCTTTCGTCTCTCTCTCTCTCTCTCTCTCTCTCCCCCCCCCACTCTCTCTCTCTCTCTCTCTCTCTCTTTCTTTCTTTTTTCAAAACAGGGTCTCACCCAGGCTGGAGTACAGTGACATGATCTTGGCTCCCTGCAGCCTCAACATCCCTGGACTCACACGATCCTCCTGCCTCAGCCTCTTAGTAGCTGGCACTACAAGTGTGTCACCACGCCCGACTAATTTTTGTATTTTTTTGTAGAGACAAGGTCTCGCTATGTTGCCCAGGCTGGTCTTGAACTCCTGGGCTCAAGCAGTCCTACTGCCTCGGCCTCCTCAAAGTGTTGGGATTACAAGCGTGAGCCACCATGCCTGGTCCTTTTCCTATTTTCAAGGAACATGTAGTCTTGTTGGACATTAAACTATTTGTCATCATTCTTTTGAGGTGGAATACAGGATGAAAGCTGCAGAGATAGAGTTGGTCAAGTCTTTCCAGCTGGAAAATCTATAAGAACAGAAATCAAGATGGCTTGACACGAGAATTAAAATGCTAAATGCACACAATTAGCAACCTCTGTGGAATCACTGAAGATGGCACTACCTTTAACATTGAGCTGTAGTTGGCATCCTGCCTTACTCCAGCTCTACTGTCAACTCCTCAAGAACAGAATTTTTTAAAATTAATTACCTGTTGTTGCATACCAAGTTTTCCCAAAACTTAACATCTTAAAACAAGATACATGTACTATCTTAGTTTCTGTGAGTCAGGAATCTGGACACAGCTTAACTGGGTCCTTTTCTCAGTATTTTGCAAGGCTGTAATCAAGATGTTGGCCAAATATTTGGTCTCATCGGAAGGCCAGACTGGGGAAGAATCTGCTTCCAAGTTCACATGGTAGTTGGCAGGATTCAGTTCTTCATGGACTGGTGAACTGAAGGGCTCAGTTCCTAGCCAGGTGTACTTCTCCAATAGGAAGTCTGCTTCACCAAAGTGTACAAGCCAAGAAAGCAATAGAGAAAGAAGTCACAATCTTTTCTGACCTAATAAGGAAGGGACATCCCATCCCCTTTGCTGTATCTTATAGGTTAGAAGCAAGTCACTAAGTCTAGCCAACACTCAAGAGGAGGGGGTTTCTTACATAAGGCCATGAGCACAAGGAATCATTGGTGGCCATCTTATAAGTCTGCCTATCATGTGTTCTTACCGCCTAGCTTGATAATATTTGTTATTTTGAATGCTTATTATTCCCAAGACAACAAAACAAGTTGAAAGATTGCTCTACAGCAACACAAATATCAGATTTCAGAGGGGGCAGACCATAAATAGGAGAGTTTGGGGGTATAAATTTCTTTTTCTTTTTTTTTTGAGACGGAGTCTCGCTTTGTCACCCAGGCTGGAGTGCAGTGGCACGATCTCGGCTCACTGCAAGCTCCGCCTCCCAGGTTCATGCCATTCTCCTGCCTCAGCCTCCCGAGTAGCTGGGACTACAGGAGCCCACCACCACGCCCAGCTAATTTTGTTTTTTTTTTAATTTTTAGTAGAGACGGGGTTTCACCATGTTAGCCAGGATGGTCTTGATCTCCTGACCTCGTAATCCACCTGCCTTGGCCTACCAAAGTGTTGGGATTACAGGCGTGAACAACTGCGCCTGGCTTTGGGGTTATAAATTTCATACTCTTTAGCAGACAAGTCCACTATGAACCCGGTCATGTACTAATAATTAGATTGTGAGCTCCGTGAGGGCAAGATTATATCCAATATCTTGACATCTTCAACACTTAGTGTACCCTTCCCTGACACATGAAAGAAACTTGGAAAACATTAAAGGGTTTGAGGAATGGTCTAGTGAATGACAAATCTATCCCATGTCCCAGGGTACACATTTAACAAAATATTATGAAATTTAGAAAGTGGTCATAAAAAGGGGAAATTTAGTATTGCAGGAATACTTTTTTTTTTTTTTTTTTTTTTTCAGATGGAGTCTTGCTCTGTCGCCCAGGCTGGAGTGCAGTGGCATGATCTCAGCTCACTGCAATCTCCACCTCCCAGGTTCAAGGGATTCTCCTGCCTCAGCCTCCTGAGTAGTTGGGATTACAGATGTGTGCCACCACACTTGGCTAATTTTTGTATTTTCAGTAGAGATGGGGTTTCACCCTATTGGCCAGGCTGGTCTCAATCTCCTGACCTTGTGATCCACCTGCCTTGGCCTCCCACAGTGCTGGGATTGCAAGTGTGAGCCACCGCACCCAGCCTATTTCAGGAATACTTGATTAAATGAATGTCAACAAGGCTTTCCCCATGTTGGCCCTGCCTATCTTCATTTTTCAATAATACTTTTCAAAATGCAAATCTGAGAAAACCTATAATGTGGACAAATAGAAACTGTATCCAGTAAAATCCGCACTTGCCAGGGCAGTTGGATGAGCCTTTAGAGCCCAGACACTGGGCAAACAGAATGTGAATCTAGGTTTATCTAGTGAGGTCAACCAGCAGGCATTTAGGAACTGCATATGCTCTGGGGAGTAGTGCCCACAGAGATTCAGAGTCGAAGTTCAGCAGAAGAGGAAATTCCTGTGAAAACTTGTGTAAATTTGTCCTCTCTATATAAGGACAGCTATAAAATTTCGTAAGCTCTTAGAAGTCTGGGACTTCAGTGGGTTTAAGAATGTGTCCATTGTTTTAGCATTTACCTCAGAAGAAATGCTGGTTAGAAAAGGAAGTTCACTAGTTCAACCGTTGTGGAAGACAGTGTGGCGATTCCTCAAGGATCTAGAACTAGAAATACCATTTGACCCAGCCATCCCATTACTGGGTATATACCCAAAGGATTATAAATCATGCTGCTATAAAGACACATGTACGTGTATGTTTATTGTGGCACTATTCACAATAGCAAAGACTTGGAACCAACCCAAATGTCCATCAATGATAGACTGGATTAAGGAAATGTTGCACATATACACCATGGAATACTATGCAGCCATAAAAAAGGATGAGTTCATGTCCTTTGTAGGGACATGGATGCAGCTGGAAACCATCATTCTGAGCAAACTATCTCTAGGACAGAAAACCAAACACCGCATGTTCTCACTCATAGGTGGGAATTGAACAATGAGAACACTTGGACACAGGGTAGGGAACATCACATACTGGGGCCTGTCATGGGGTGGGGGGAGTGGGGAGGGATAGCATTAGGAGATACATCTAATGTAAATGACAAGTTAATGGGAGCAGCACACCAACATGGCACATGTATACATATGTAACAAACCTGCACGTTGTGCACATGTACCCTAGAACTTAAAGTATAATAAAAACAAAAAAAAACCCAAAAAGTATAATTGACAAAAAAATTTTTAAAAAGTATAAAAGTGAAAGAAAAAAATAAATATTTTTAAACATGCAAAATTGTTAAAAAAAAAAAAAAAAAGAAAAGGAAGTTCATTTATTAAGAGAAATTACTCCTTGGTTTCATAACTAATATACATACGCTCATTCATTCATTCTTTCACTTCTTCCTTCTTTTCCTCTCTCTCTCTCTTCTTCTTTGTCTTCCTTCCCTCTTTCCTTTCCGGCTTTCTTTCGATACACATATGTACTGTTTTACTGGGATATTCCATAAAAATGACAAACATATTCTGAGCGGTTCTCTTATTTTTAAGCAAAATCAGTATTCACAAAGATAGCCTACTTGCATAACCCAATTAAGCCTCAGTTGGAGTAAACTGATTTTTTTTTTTTTTTTGACACAGGCTTTCATTCTGTTACCCAAGGTGGAGAGCAGTGGCATAATCATAGCTCACTGCAGCCTCAAACTCCTGGGGTCAAGCGATCCTCCCGCCTCAGCCTCCTAAGTAGCTGGGACTACAGGCGTATGCCATCATGCCTGGATAATTTAAAAAATTTTTTTAGAGATGGAGTCTCACAATGTTGCCTAGACTGATCGTAAATTCCTGGCCTCAAGTGATCCTCCCACTTCAGCTTCCCAAAATACTGGGATTACAGGCACAAGCTGCCATGCCTGGCCAATACTTTTAATAGATAATTTCATATTGCGTTTCATGACTCTTCTTATTTAGATACACCATGACACTTGTTGGTGGAGGCTTTTAGCTGAACTTGGAATTTCTGTAACCACTGTACATGTTTATTAAATGATGCTAACCCTACTACTTTCCATTCCCCTGCGTCATATGCTTACACAAATTCAAACTGGCCTGCTATGGTTGTCTTAGAAGCCAGCCTTTCACACCCTGCTGTAGGTATGGTCCCTGAGAAAGTAAGGGCAGACTCTCTTTCCTTTGACAAATTTGTCTATCACCTCTGTCTTAGGAGGAGTGATTTCCTGATTCTATACATGTAAGATATTTGTGGAAAGTCACAAACATCGCCGGCCATTTCAGCATTCTTATTCCATTTTGGGTGACTTAGACCATACATATTAACACTAGCAGTCCTTAGATGTTGATAGATGAGTAAGAATCAGATTGTGCACTTCATAACTACAACAGGGTGGTGGTGGGGGGGTTCCCAAGAACTACGGATACTGCAAAACAAATCCCTTAAGTAAATAGTGGAAAATGATCGTTTATTTTAAGCCCTTTGAGAAGTTGAAAAATGATGCAAAAGGAAAGAACTTGTCTGTTCTTAGTCAGCTTTTGACCTTTGACTATATAAACATAAGAAACACATGAGCTAGAGCTAGGTAACTAAGCAGGACTTCTCTGCCAGCCAGATGAACAAAATGAATCTTCTCCTTAAGGTTTATAGAGACGTACTAGAGCAACACTACACAAAATTATCACACTCAATAATTTATTCATGAAGAAGGCGGTTGCTAAGATCTTGGCATTCTCAGTAACTTTTTATTTTTCAACCTATAAAATGAGGAGATTGGACCAGATGTTTTCTAGTCTTTCCTGCTCTAAAATGTTGACACCAGGGCCCATCAAGTCAGGCTATCTCAGAATCCACACAACAGTTCCTGTCCTTCCACTCCCCTGATAGCAAAAGCCCCTTATTATCTGGCTTGAAAGTTCTATCGTATGTCATCTTGCCATTAGCACACAACAATTAACACACACAGTATGCGAGGCCCTGCCAAAAGCATCCACAAAGGACGATGAAAGCCTCGGCACAAACATCACGTGCCTCTGTTACTATGCACTGAAATGACCTGGCAGGAAGTGGGCCCCAGAGGAAGAAGGGGAACAACGTCTCCTGTAACCTTTATTATCAGAATCTGTGTAGGTTTGTCATGTGCCACCTTGACCTTCTAGCTGCTCTCTAGCAATGCTTATCTTTCATTTCTTTCAGGTGAAAACGTACCTCCAAGAAACCCTATTTATGGCAAATTCCTGTGTAATCTTCGAGTGTTACATGCCCTGTGACATCTGACATCCCCAATAAGACTTTGGGATTCCTTCCTCTCTAAGTTCCCAATTCATGTTGCACATACACTGTAATCTTTTCCCTGCTAGCATGTAAGGTCTTCCCAGGAAGGGCTATGTCTCTTGCCTTTGTATCTCCAGTACCCTAGTGCCTGGCATATAAGAGGAGCTAAACATATATTTGCATAGTAAATGCATAAATGAAAGTCTTTTCTGACCAATTTCATCCTGCTCCGACCACTCTTTCATTATACAGCTTAGACTATTTACATCTTGCTACACAAGCATAGGCAGCAAATGAACCACTGAGATGCATTATGATTTTTCTTAGTCAAGGAAAATTTTAACGTGCAAGAAAATTGACTATTTAAAGAAACTTTATGTGAATATTTTTGTAACTGGTCAAGGAAGACATGAATTCAAATATTTACAGGGATTTTAAGGAGCAGTCTGAGGGAGGGAGTCCAGAGCTATTCTGTCTAGAATGCAAACTGCCTGAAGAGTCTAAGAACTGGCCTGTTTGCCTCTTCTCAGCCCACACTCCTCAATACCCTAAATTCAAACCTGAATAAAAATTAATAGCAGTCAAAAGAAGTATACTCTAAAGAGGTTTACATTCACTAAAAAGAAATGAGTATAAAAGAGAATTATTAAATTTTTCACTTTTATTTTTCCTTTATTAGACTATTTCTCAAAATGAACATAGCTTTATTTTTTCTTACCATAAAATAGCATGTGTTAATTGAAATAAAATCAGGCAATACAAAAAGCATAAAGAAAAAAATGAAAATTACCTTTAATCCCATCACTCAGAGAGAATTCTCATTAACATTTTACCTTTCCGTATTTTTTCCTATGCATATACAGAAAATGTAGTAATGTTATACATGATGTTTTGTAATCTTTTTTTATTAAGCTGCCACACATTATGGGCATCTCTCCTTTACAATGAATATTGATCTTCATTATTATTTTTAAATCTGCAGAGCAATATCCCATTGTATGTCTGTACTGTTACTTAATAAATTCTCTGTTGATGTCATTTACATAGCTTCCAGGTTTTCAGTATTACAAATAACACCGTGATGAACATTTTTGTATACTTTTTCAGTTACTTCCTTGGGATAAATGCATATTAAGAAACCGAATACATATTGCCAAATTACCCTCTCCAGAGGCTGATTTTATCACACTCCTACCGTCACCAATGAGAGCATGTAGCTCCACAACAACAGTGATCAGCAATCTGCAAATCTATCAGGCAAGAATTACATTCATTGTTGTTTAATTACTTTGACTACTTGCTAGGGAAGCAGGGATCCAATTCTGACAGAAAATTTCACTTCAGCCACAGAAGCTGCTAGGATCAGTCCCATGTTGGGGAAGTAACGAGCGATGTGAATCTGATAATGGTTTAGGCGACATTCTGCTTATGTTATTTTTTAAAAACACTCTGTTCTTGAAGTCTATATAGTTAAGTTACTGGCTGTTTTGATTTTCATTTTCCCTTTTGGTCTTGCATATGCAAGAATAACTTGAGAAGAATCTGGAAGAATCATGCAGAACTCATTCGCCAACTTCATGTCCCCCGCTCATCTCAGTGCGAAATGGGTCTAACACTTCTGGTCACCAACGTGACCAGATCATTCTTCTTTACACGCTCCAGTTTCCTGCTGGAAATACTTCTCTCTCTCTCTCTCTCTCTCTCTCACACACACACACACACACACACACACACACCCAGCAGTAACCTTATCCCATCTCTCCCTTCCATTGAGTTTTGACTTTATACCAACTGGCTCTCAGTTCTTCCTGCAAAGCAGGACTGGCCTGCAGCTCACATTTTTCATTAGAAAACCCAGCAAGGCAGGCAGGTCAATATTGTTATGTGAGGGCGTGCTGAGAGCCAGAGTGCACGATCTACCTGTGGCTGCTTTAATAAGTAGGATGTGACTAGGAGATAATCACAATATAGAATATCTGACTAAACTGTTCCATAGATGGAGTGGACAACTTGTTAGATACTGAAAAAAATAAATAAATAAATAAACCCAAAGCTTTTCTGAACTCTTACTGTGTGCCAGGCACCATGTTCATCATTTTCCATAAACTGAATGATTTAATGTTCTAATTATACTTTCAGAAACTGAGAACCAAAGCTTCACAAAAGTGAGTAAGTGACAAGGTCAGAATTCAAATCCAATTACAAAGCTCATGGTTTTCATTATACCACGTCCTTGAGAGTGCCCGTGTGTGATGGTTTAAATGGCGAAGAAATTAGGAATGAAAGAGTCAAAGTTCCCACATTTGGTCATCCCTCTAGACTTTATCCTAGCTCCCCCGCCTCCAGTCCCTCACTCCCCACCCCCAACGCCCACACATTCTTTATTTAACAGCTTGACCATTATAGTTAGGTCCAATTTCCCTGGGCTTATGATACTAGTGCCAACTTAGAATAGTGCAATATATCAAGCCAGGCGCCATGGTGTTCATTACAGGTTCATTACATAATCAAGCCAATTTCAATCAAGCTTGTAGGGTTAGGTCAGTAACTTGAAATCATCGATGTCCATGCTGGTCTGTGCCCAGAAATAATGACTTTGATAGTGGGAGGAAGAAGATGAATTTTCCAAACAGCCCCCACAATTCTATCCTACGGACTCTGAGAATAGCTGATTGCACACGAGGTTACTTTATAAGTGGAGTGGCTCCAGAAATTAACTTACGTTACTGGATGTTAAAAGATATTCATCCTGACTTTCTCACTAAATAAATATTTGGGCTAAGGATAAGCCAAAGTTGTGCTGGACGTTAACAAGTCTTTTGACTTGGTGAACAGTGTGGTGCCACATTTACTGGCAGTTGTATTGAAATAAAGTTGAATTGAACTAAAAGCATCTTACTTTCTGTAACATCTTCAAGAAGGTGTTAACAGGCTAGACGCTCCCTTAGCACTCATCCTTACTGTTTTAAACATTACTCTTTGCACTTTTTGGTTCTGCTCTTAGGTAACAGAAATTGGAGGCAACTGGTAAGTCCTTGATTAGTGTCAGGCACCAATGGGATATACACTTTCTCTATAGGTCATGAACTCAAAAAGAGGGTGGTCTACTGTGGATGACCCCATTAGTTGCCCACCTAGATTTACTTCTTCAGCCCCTTCCTTGCTGGCAGAGCTATTTTGTTCAGGAGCTAATGGGCCCCAAACTAGCCCTTCCATTCTCCTTTCTAATTAGTGGCTTAATCATCATAATATTGCAATGTCTTGTTCTGATGATGGTGATGATGATAATGAAGGCTAACACTTTCGAAGCGTTTACTCTGTGCTAGGTACTTTTTAAAGAACTTTAAAAGGTATCAGCTCATTTCGATACAGGAGTTAAGAAATTGCTTAGGCAGATAGTGAGGGTATGGGAGTCCTCAGTAAGGTTTTCCTTTTAATAAAAACAGCCCCCAATCATTTTCTTTTCTAACAAAGAGCAGCCTGTAAAATCGAGCTGCAGACATAGACAAGCAAACTAGGAGCTTGCACAGGTGAATTCCGGCAGTTGTGCCCATGGGAATATACTACCCGGGATGAGGCATGTTCAAAGTGGCAGCACCATCTTCTCTTTTTGCCAGCCACTTGTACAGTAAGAAGCAGACTAGATGGCACTGCCCAAGTGGAAAGCCCATTTGTATAATAAGATTAGGGTTGGAAGACCAGCCTTCCCCACGTCACACCTGGTCAAACCAATCTGTGAGCCCTACATAAATCAGACACTGCCTCCTCAAGCCTGCTTATAAAATCTGCTGTGGTCCGCCCTTGCCCCTTTTTTCAGACATCTTACAAGGAGCTGCTCTCCTCTCCCCTTTCTTATGCCTTTTTTTTTTTTTTTTTTTTGAGACGGAGTCTCGCTCTGTCGCCCAGGCTGGAGTGCAGTGGCCGGATCTCAGCTCACTGCAAGCTCCGCCTCCCGGGTTCACGCCATTCTCCTGCCTCAGCCTCCCGAGTAGCTGGGATTACAGGCGCCCGCCGCCTCGCCCGGCTAGTTTTTTGTACTTTTTAGTAGAGACGGGGTTTCACCGTGTTCGCCAGGATGGTCTCGATCTCCTGACGTCGTGATCCGCCCGTCTCGGCCTCCCAAAGTGCTGGGATTACAGGCTTGAGCCACCGCGCCCGGCCTCTTATGCCTATTAAGCTCCTTAACCCACCCACGTGTCCGTTTCCTTAATCCTCTTGGCGGGAGATGCCGAACCCTGGATATTTACCCCAGACGGTGATGCCATTTCAGTTTCATTCTTGTAAACCAAAAGAGATAGTTCTCAATCAATCTAGAAAGTTTATTTTGCCAAGGTTAAGGACACACCCTGACATAGCCTCAGGAGATCCTGCTGACATGTGCCCAAGGTGGTTGGCTTTTATACATTTTAGGGAGACATGAGACATCAATCAATATGTGTAAGATGTACATTGGTTCACTTCGGTAAGGCAAGACAACTTGAGGGAGAGCTTCCAAATCCTAAATAGATAAGAGACAAAAGGTTGCATTCTTTTGAGTCCTTGATCAGCCCTCCACTGAATACAAAATTTAGTCTGGCTCAGCGAATTTGCATTTTTACACGAACAATAGGGCAGAGAAAGCAATCAGATATGCTCTTGTCTCAGGTGAGCCTCAGAGGGATGACATCGAGCTGCGTCTCTCCTTCGTCCATAAGGAATTTCCTTGTGGGCAAATTGTGAGGGAGGTATGTAGCTTTTTATCTTTGTAGCTATTTTATTTAGGAAAAAAAAAATGGGAGGTAGATTACCTGACATAGTTCCCAGCTTGTCTTTTCCCTCGGCTTAGTGATTTGGGGGTCCCGAGATTTATTTTCCTTTCACATTCTCATAATAAAGCCATGAGGAAGGTACCATTATTAAACCAAAGCCCAGAGAGACTAACTTGCCTAAAGTCACACAGCTAGAAAGCAGCAGCTGAACCCCCATAGTTTGATTCTAGAGCTTCCCTCTTAACCACTATGTCTTGTAAGCCAGTGAGACAAGAAGTCTGCTGGAGGAACATCTGGGACACTTCAGAGATGAGTTCTTTTTCTTTGGAATGTTGTCATCTGCATATGATATTTGGAACTGCTGCAGGTATCTTGTGTCTATAATAGGAGTCACGGCTGAGTATATTGGAGTAAAAAGATGGAAGCTGCTAAACATTTTGAAGACATCATTGGGCAAGGTTGAATTAACTAACCTTGGAACTACTCTATCTCTGGAAGTGTTTTTCGTGTGACACGATGAACTCAGTATCCTTTAATCTACTTGTTAGATCCCCTGTTACTTGTAGTGAAAAGCACTCTCACTGATACACATAGAAACAAGCATAATTCGGACCTAAGACAAATAGAAATGAGCATAATTCTAACCCTTTTAGGTAGGCACAATATTTGCACTATAAGCAAGATTTTCATTCAGCCAACAAATATTTACTGAATGCCTTCCATTTGCCAGGTATAGTGTAAGTTGCTGCACCAAACAATATGGGAAGGGCAGGTTTCTCCATCCATGGAGGTTATAATCTGGTCATAAATGTAGTGAAAGTGCGGGCAGGCATATTTTGGGATGGTATCTTGAGGACTAATCTGGATTGGGAGTCAGAGAAGGCCCTAATAAAATCCAGTAAAAGCATGCATTACAGATTCAAAAAGAATCCATATAATGTCTGTATCATCCATCAAGTATTTGTGACATGTTTTGGTTTTAGCTGTATAAGAGCAGTAAGAACTATTACGTGCACAATAGTGTTAGATGTATAAGTATTATTATTATTATTATTTTGAGACGGAGTCTTGCTCCGTCGCCCAGGCCGGAGTGCAGTGGCACGATCTCAGCTCACTGCAAGCTCTGCCTCCTGGGTTCACACCATTCTCCGGCCTTAGCCTCCCGAGTAGCTGGGACTACATGTGCCCGCCACCACGACCGGCTAATTTCTTGCATTTTTAGTAGAGACGGGGTTTCACTCTGTTAGCCAGGATGGTCTACGATCTCCTGACCTCGTGATCCGCCCGCCTTGGCCTCCCAAAGTGCCGGCATTACAGGCGTGAGCCACGCGCCCGGCCAGGTGTATAAGTATTTAGGTAACTTTACAACAAAATACATTTACTTTAAGAGCCAGACTGTCTTTCCCTTTTAAAGGGAAATACTGAAGCTGAGTTAGGAGAGGCAAACTAACATAAAATATAAGGCAAAGGAGTGGGAACTAAGGCATTTGGTATCTATTTCTAGCTCACTGGGCAGCAGTCCTCCGTGTCTTGAATTCTATAATTTGCGAAATATGATTCATAGGGGTTGCAATGGAATATTTCTGAGTTTTTAAACTAATGAGGGATAAATTTTAAAAATCCCTGTGCTACTGTGAATGTTCTAGAAACTATTCACAAGTTTATTATAGCAAAGAAAATGGGCAAAAGGAAGGGGGTGGGTACAGGACTTGACACTCCAGAAAAGAAGGCAGTGACGTAAAAAATCAAGAGGTAGTCCACACCAGGAAACTGTGCTGTGCACATTAGAGCTGTTACTGAGTAAATACTTGTTGGAATTTCCAGAGATAACCAAACAAACATGAAGAAGGAAGTGGGGGTTTTTTTTTTCAGCTTTATTATGGAAAATATCTAATGTGTACAAAAATACCGAGAATAGTAAATAAGAACGTCCATGCAGCTTCTATGGCCGTACTCACGGCCAACTTGCTTTATTTTTCACCTCCCACTCCTCACTATTCTCAGGCAAATTCCAGACATCATACCATTTCACCCCTAAATATGTCGCACATATCTCTAATGCAAAAGAATGGGAACCAAGACATTTGGTGTCTATGGCTAGCACACTGGGTAGCAGCCTTCTGTGTTTTGAATTTATAACATGTAGAACAAGATTTATAGTTGGTTGCAACCCGAATTTATTTTTAACTAACAGCAATATAAGAGGAGGTGGCTAAAACTCATAAGGCTCTGCATGAGGGAACCTCACTCCTATAAATCCAGCCGGGCGCTTCGTTACCCAGGAGCCCAGGGCGCAGCTCCGGGACACTTCCTTTCAAGGCCGGGACCCCTGCGGCAGCCCGTGGGACACCGCCCTTTCCGAGCACGGGCTGGTCCCCGGCCCTCCCCCGGGAAGTCTCCGCCCCTCCCGGGGCCTGCCCCCACCTCCCAGGAAGTCTCCCGCCCCTCCCCGGGAAGTCTCCGCCCCTCCCCCGGGAAGTCTCCGCCCCTCCCCCGGGAAGTCTCCGCCCCTCCCCCGGGAAGTCTCCGCCCACAGGGCCCCAGCAGCCCCCGCGCGCCCTCGCTCCCTCCCGTCGGCCACCTCCCCTCGGCGTAGGGAGCGGCGTGCCGCCCGGGTCGCCTAGGCCTGGGGTCGGGAACGCGCACGCTGTGCGTCCTGGGCTCGCTCGGGATTCTCGCCTGGCGCGGCCGGGGAAAGGTGAACAGTGTGGCCCGCCATGTTCTTCTCCGCGGCGCTCCGGGCCAGGGCGGCTGGCCTCACCGCCCACTGGGTAAGGAGGCTCGAGCTGAGCCCGGCGCTGCTGCCGCCCTTCTCTTGTTCTCTGTGTCTCCCTTAGTTTTGGGCGCAGGAGATCCCTGGGCTCTGCACGGGCCTGCAGGCGGCAGCAAGGACACTGCGGCCTTCGCCTTCTTAGGGAGGCCGCTGCAGCCCCACCGTGAGTGAGAAGCCTCGAGGGAGGGCTGCCAGACTGGGAAGTGTACTCCTAGTTTGGTCGAGGAGGACAGAAAAGAGGGGCTGCTTGGTGATGTGTTTTTGTTTTGTTTTGTTTTGTTTTTTTGCTATTTGGCTGTAGCGCAGTAGGCCTGCCCTGGCCAGATCAGTTTCGAAGACCCCCGCCCCGAAGGAGGCACCTCGCATTTCAAGCCTAGGGACCTGGGTGCTTTTAGGTTGCAGCATACTGGAGAGCTCTGGTTTGCTTCGTGAAGGCTTACGGAGAACTTCCTTAGGGCTGGAAAAGGGTGACCAATGTTTGATTTACTGCAGTTGTGCTCTGCATATCGGAAATGCTGGGTAAATAAATGGTATCAAACTAACTTTGAAAGAACGGTGCCGCAAATAACTGCACCCAGTTAAAGAACCACAGGATTTTAGAGGTTAAATGGTCTGTTTGAGATCCAAGTATATCTCATTGTAGGCAAGGAAATTGAATTGCAGAGAAGTTGAAACACTCCTTCATGTTAATCTAAAAATGCAGATTCCAGAAATGTCGATTATAACAACAGGGCCTGTTACACAAGTAATACTGGAAAGAAGCCTTAGTTTTGTTTGTTTTCTAGGAGTAAAATAGGTTAAGTCATTTCTCAGCAAGAGGGAGATAGTGTATGTTCGTTGAGAATGAATTCAGGGTTTTAAGAGTTAGACTCGAGTTTGGACGGTAGCTTAACTGCCTTTTGTGGCTCTATGACTTTGTGCTATTAATCTTCCTCAGTTTCTTCAGTTGTAAAATGGGAATATTCCTTTATGCAGAGTTCAGTCTTTCAGTAAACATTTGAAGTCTTACTGTAGGTCATGCACTGCTGAGCTCTAGGTAACAGTGTGGATAATAATGATAGTCATTTGATAACTGTTTTCTGTATGCCAAGCACTGAGTTAAATATCTACATTCCACATCCCATTTTTGAGGTTGATACTACTTTTTCCTCATATTACAGATAAGGAATAAGACTTAGTTCCCATTCTTTTGGAAATGATAGTCTCACGTAAGAGGAACTTTAAGATAAATATGAGACGATGTAAAAGCACAGTGTTAGAGATGTGAATAGGGTCATCCAATGTGGTTTCAAGGTGCGTAAGATTTTTCCTGAAGGTAGTACTAACAGATTGGGCATGGGGTCAGAGGGTATTCTAGGTGGAAAGGACAACTTAAAAAAAGCCTTGTTGGCAAGAAAAAGATCGGTATGTATGAGAAGCCACCTCTGCTGTTGGAGGTAAGGTGTGTTCCCAAATGAAATAAGGGAGAGACAGGGGCCAGATATTGGAGCTCCTTGCGTGCCATACTGAAGAATTTGATTTTATCTCAGTGGCAGTAAGAAGTCAGTGAAAGGTTTTAGAGTACAGAAATAAGATCTGGTTTCTGTTTTGGATGGGTCACTGGATAGGACTGAGGGTGGAATGGGTTTGATTTGGACCCAGAAACTGGGAGACTAAGTAGATAAGAGGCTCTTGCAGAATGCTAGGTGAAAGATGATGAGCATCAGACATGGTAGAAAGAATAGAAATAAGAGTGCCTGTAGATTTTCTTTTGTTTTTGAGGCAAAGGGGCTAGAAGTATAAATTGAAAAGCAGTTTTAACAATGAAAAAGAACAACTTGAGGTAGTGGAGGACCATTTTAATCAGGTTTAATGTGTCTACAACTCTCCCTCTCCCTCTCTCCCTCTCTCCCTCTCTCCCTCTCTGCCTCTCTGTCTCCCTCCCGCTCCGCCTCTCCCTCCCCGCTTTTTTTAAACAAATAGTACCTGATATGCAGTATGTACACAATATTTGAGTTGATGAATAAGTTTAACTTTTATTACATATGTAATACGTTATAGGAAAAACAGTATTGAGATTAGCACATAGAATAAGCTCAAAAAATAAAAATCATCCATTGTCTTGTCAACCTGGAAATTACCATTGTTAACATTTTGATGTCTACACTTAACAGACCTTACAGATAATTAGTTTTTACAAAATGGGGAAGATATTATTTATACTGTTTGGTAGCCTGCTTTTTTGTAATGTATTCTGATCAGCTTTCCTTATCAGTAGACATTTCTACACTGTCATTTTAATGCTACATAGCATTCCATTGTGAGGCTGTTCTATTGCTTATATAACCAGGCCCTTCTAACCTTTCACAAGTAGTGGGATTTCACATTAAACCGAGCAAGTATCAAGAAAAGTCTACCTAAGTTCCTTTCCTAAATGAGAAACCTTTAGTATTATTTTTTATTATTGATTTATTATTTTCTTTTTAAACGGAGTCTGGCTCGTAGCCCTGGCTGGAGTACAGTGGCGCGATCTCGGCTCACTGTAAGCTGCGCCTTCCGGGTTCACACCATTCTCCTGCCTCAGCCTCCCGAGAAGCTGGGACTACAGGCGCCCGCCACCATGCCCGGCTGATTTTTTGTATTTTTATAGAGACGGAGTTTCACCGTGTTAGCCAGGATGGTCTCGATCTCCTGACCTGGTGATCCGCCCGCCTCGGCCTCCCAAAGTGCTGGGACTAGAGGCGTGAGCCACCGCGCCCGGCCTAAATGAGAAACCTTTAATGATTATGCTTTCAAATAAATTGCCTATTCTAATTTCTGCTTTGCTAGCTGCCATTCTCTTGAAGAGGCTTTTCAGCTCATTGTTGCTTAAAATATGGCCAGAATTAAGTACTAGTTTGTGTGACCTTGAGCCATCACGATCTCTTTGAGCCTCATTTTTCTTTTCTGTAAAGTGAGATAATACCTCATAGGTGATTGTAGTAATTGACTAAAAGTTATAAATTATGGAGTAATAGATAATCAGAATAAGTTTATTCCCTTCTTCAGTAATTGCCCATGGTTTTTCTGTAATGTTGATGCCACTTTAGAACTTACCACTGCCTCATTCCCAAGCTGCTACTGTAGTTTTGAAGGTGAGAGAATTGTGGTGGCATTTTCAATTACAGATACTCCTTTACTTACAATGAGATTACATCCTGATTAAACCCACTGTAAATTGAAAGTATGTAAATTTCAATTTACAGTGGGGTTATCTGGACTTAATCGAGGAGCATGCTGAATATTCATCATGCTTTAAAGTTGGGAAATTGCAAGACAGGCCATTGTGAGTGAGACCATCTGTATTGTATATTTTTTCATTCATTGAGGATATTTTCCTTTATGTCTTTAAGCATGATTATAGCTGTCCTGAAGTTTCTAGTTGATTCTTTCTTCTTGAAAATGTGTTTTCCTTTTTTGTTTGTTTCCCGTATGTTGAACAATTTTGGATTGTATGCTGAATTTTGTGAATGATAATGTTGTAGAGGTTCTAGATCCTGTTTTATTCCTCCAAATAGTGTGTTTTGTTGTTGCTATCCATATCCCTTGTGGGCAGCAGATCAAATATTGGTTCTGTTCTTTTAGCTAGGTTCCTTGGAGTCTGCAGCATGTACATGCATGGTTCAGGGTTCAGCCAGAGATTTCCGTAGAATTTATATAGCGAATGTATAGGACTCCCTCCCCCTTTCTGACTCTTCCTTTTCTGGGATTTCCCACTTTACCATGTCTGTTGTTGTTCTAAACTCTAAGTGAGGCCTGCCTTCAGGCTAAAAGATGTAAAGGAAAAACAAAAACCTCATTGGCTTTTTATGCATGTAGACTCCCCTTCTGTGTCTGCCTGTTTGGTTGTTCCCCAGGGCCTTCAGAAAGCTTTTGTTTTTATAAAATATTTTGTCCAGAGTTTATAGTTATTCAGTGGTTTGCCCTGACATTGTCTACTTAGCCATACTAGAAGTATGCCATCTTGTGTGGTGGCACTTTTCCTTCCAAATTTTAAGTTTTGTACAATGAAATGTTTCCCCATTCCATTAGAGAATTTTTTTTTTTATTACAAATTTTAACATTTTATTGATTTAGGGGCCAAACAAAGCAGCATTTGGTCAGTTAAGAAAGGCACCTCATTGAAAATAATACATCACAGTGCTGTTGAGTGATCCCAGTCACAGGATTTGATAATGGAAAGGACAATCTTTGGATGACATAGCTTGGGACACTTGCTCATTTATTTAAAAGAGTCCCTTCACACACTGCAGATAAAAGAAGCATAGGACTGGCATGTGCTGGGTAGCTGTGAGAGGTTACTCATGAGAGTAGGTAGCCTAGTAAATCAGTGGTAAGTCAGAGGAAGGGAATCAGTCTCCCTTTCCATTCCATTCCCTTCCCCCTCCCCTTGATTCCAGTATGCTTGATTTGTTGAGCCACCATCCCTGTGAATACACCTTACGTCTCTTTCAAATGTGGAGATGGTTTTTTGATCTTACAGTGTGTGGAACCAGGGTCAGTAATCAAAGCCTCCCTGTTGCAAGCTATAGACACACAGGACAACAATTTGATTTCTTGTACTCTTGGTCTGGAACCCATGGGGTTCTGAGATAAAAGCTGACGTCTTAGTGCACTGGCTTTAAAAAATATTTTCACCAGTCCAGAGTAAATGAAAACCCGATTCCTTAGAAACAATACTGTATCTCTCTATTTCTACCCCCACCCTCCAAGCATGGTATTTTTTTAAAAATTAATTTTTCCCTTACACTTTAAAAACTCCCACCTATGTATAAAAGAAACTGCCACACTACAATAACACTGCTGTTGTTTCCAGTATTCCTCTGAGCCCCTCACCAGCCCTCCCTCACCATCCTCACCCTGACCACCCTTCCCTTCTGCCCAGCACCTAAGAGCAGGGATCACGCCGCGGGCTGATGAGCAGTGATGTAGTCTCGTCTGGCCTTCTGATACTAGGATGTGGCTTTGGAGAAGGCTGCTAGGATGCTTGCGAACACGACATCAGGGGTCAGGGATGCATCGATAGCAGAGTGGATCCCCTGTTTCCTGTAGTACTCTATGAGTGGGGTGGTTTGAGTGTGGTAGGCTTGCAGGCGGATTTTCAAGGCCTTCTCATTATCATCTGATCGACGAATCAAGGGTTCCCCAGTGATGCAATCTTTCATGGGCTCTTTTGGAGGGCTGAACTCCTCATGGTAGGAACGGCCACTCTTGGGGTGAATCAGCCGAGTCTGGGATGCTGAATTCAATCACAGAATCAAGCTTCTCTTTCCGCGTCTCCATGAGGTCATCGAGCATTTCTGCCTGCCTCACAGTCCGAGGGAAGCCATCCAGAAGAAAACCATTTTTGCACAAGGGGGTCTCCAAATTCTTCTCAATGAGTTCCACTACCATTTCATCACTCACCAGTTTCCCACCATCCATAGTTGCCTTCAGCTTTATTCCTAGCTCTGAGCCAGAAGCCGCCATGGCCCTCAGCATGTCCCCAGTAGCCATATGGCAGACACAGAAGTTTTCAGCCAATCTGGGTGCCTGGGTGCCTTTACAGGCCCCGGGAGGCCCCAGCAGCACAGCCCGGATGCCTTTAGGATACTCGGGTTCTGCCGCTGGCACGCTGGGAGCCATGTCCACCGAAGTCTCTCACTCTCCATTAGAGATTCTTAAACTTGATTGTAATTTCCCAGTGTATCTCCATTGTGACTCAAAGGACTCTAAAGAAGTTAATGTAGGAAAAACACCCCAAAACATTTAGTTTTTTATTCCTGCTGTAACAAATTTCCACAAACTTTGTGGCATAAAACGTCACATTTTTTACCTTACAGTTCTGGAGGTTAAAAGTGACATAGGTCTCAGTGGGCTAAAATTAAAGTGTAGGCCAAGCTTCATTCGTTTTTGGAGGCTCTAGAGGTGAATCTCTTTTCTTGGCTTTTCCAGCTCCTAGAGGCTGCTCTTGATCCCTTCTTTCATCTCCAAACCCCGCAAAGGCAGGTCTAGTTCTTACATGCATCACTTTGACCCTACTTCTGGCATTCATCACATATTCTTCCTTGACTCTCCTTCCTCTTCCACTTTGTAAGAATGCTGTGATTGATGACATTGGGCCCACCTAGATAATCTAGGATAATCTCCCTATTTTAAGGTTGGCTGATTAGCAGCCTTAATTCTCCTTTGTTGTGTAAACTAATATTCACAGGTTTCCAGGATTAGGATGTGGTTATCTTTGGGAGACCATTATTCTGCCTGCCATAGCCATAAATTAGCAGTTTAAGGAGAGAGAGAATGAACAAACTTTATGCAGTGAGCTTCAGTAGGCCTTTTTATTAGAGACGTGACCTTTTTATTAGAGATGCGAACTCAGTTTCCGTTTCAAAGTTATAAATAGTTGGCTTTCCCTTCTCTTTGGGCACTGTTGAGTACCTTAGTGCTCAGTACATTGAGTAATAAATTATAAGTCTATTGACCATGGTGTATAACCTATTAAGTGAAAGTCAGTCTGATTTTCCAATGGGGAATCTTGTCAGTAGTTTTTGAATCAGTTCGGGAAGCATGTTATAAATCAGTTGTAGGAAATGTCTTTCATTCAACAAAACATTAAAGACAGTTTACACACATTTTGGTTAGGGGGAAGGTGGCTTTATCTATGGGATATTTTGCTAGGTGTTACCTGTAAGATATATGAAGATTGCTGGACAAATAAATGCCCAAGATCACACAGTAGTAAGGGCTGGGTTTATTTGCAAGTCCTGTTTTGTTTTTAATCTACCTTTCTGAAGTTGCTGAAACAATTGAAGTTGCTAAGGGAAATCACTATGTATGGTGAAGATTTAAATTTAATAGGCACTCTAATAATAAAAAGTGTGCCAGTGTAAGCAGACTAGGGAAATGATTTCACTTTGCTTAGGGAAAAGAGATGGAGGTTTAGGGGCTTTAAAGGGGTAAGAGGAGGAGGTTAACCTTGGTCATGATGGATGAGTGGAAGGTGTAAGTTGAGATAATGCCGTAGGTATAGCTAGTTACATATACAAGGACAGTGAAGTACATGAGATGAGACTGAACCCCAGGTCCACTGGATGGGCGTTTCATTTCTATAAATTATTCTTGTCCTTAGAACAGTTGGTTGTTGCTTGTATCCATGTGGGATTTTATATCTTTAAAGAATGTTTTCTTTAATGTATGGTCAAGATGACCGGAATCATTAATGTTGTTATCTTAATCTGTAATGCACAGTGCCTGTAATACCTGGGCTGTTCGTGCAGCTTTTCTATAATATAAAATTTAGCCAAATTACATTTGTTAATTCTCTCATAGTATGGTAAAAATTACTTACGTTTTAACCTGAATAACATTTTTAGCTAAGTTACTGATGGAATTTTACTTGGAGGATGTTTGTAAAAGTCCTCCTATGTCTATCTGAAAATACAGCAAAACTTAAATTTTAGTGGTTAAGGCATGTACTGAAGTCAGGAAAATCTGTATGTGGCATTTCATTTATTTAGCTGTGTGATCTAGGGAGAGTTTTTCCCCCTTCTTTGAGCCTTAATTTTCTCACCTGTAAAATAAGATAATAATACCTACTTGGTAGGCTTGCTGAGAGGATTAAATGAATTATAGTGTAGATTTGTAAAGTTTATACCATGAAATCTGACATAGAGTAAGCGTTTGTATTTACGATTATCCTTGAAATAGATTTCCCAATTATTAACCCAGCATCAACTTTGTTAAAATAAAATGCACTGAAAAACTTTTGTTTTTCAGGGATTTTTTTTTTTTTTTTTTTTTTTTGAGACAAGTCTCAGTCTGTCCCCCAGGCTGGAGTTCAGTGGCGTGATCTTGGCTCACTGCAACCTCCTGGGTTCAAGTGATTCTCCTGCCTCAGCCTCCCAAGTAGCTGGGATTAAAGGCGCATGCCACCATGCCTGGCTAATTTTTGTATTTTTAGTAGAGATGGGGTTTCACCATGTTGGCCAGGCTGGTCTCAAACTCCTGACCTCAGGTGATCCACCTGCCTTGGCCTCTCAAAGTGCTGGGATTACAGGCATAAGCCACTGCACCCAGCCTCGAGGATTTTTTTTTTTAATGTAAAAATACTTAGTCTGAATGAATGTATTACAGACGCTGACTTTTTGAGGAGGTTTCAGTTTCTTGCTTGAACTGGCAATGGGGAACGCTGTAGGTAACAAGTCAGCAGATGATGTGAACAGTGAGAGGAAAGCACGGAGGGAGGGACCCCAGACCACTTTGGATTCACCGGAGATGTTTCATGTGTGCACCGTGACTCTTGCATAGGCAAATACACATCTTGGTGGATTTAATCTGTAAATATTAGGGATCGTCTAAAGGATATATTCCTTGCCTTAGCTGGCCTCTGATAAGGGGGAAAAAAAGAGTTTTTGAATTGCCTGACCTTAGTCTTGTCTTTATAATTAGATTACTGCTTCTGTCAGTTTTGTTTTACTGGCTTCTGAGTCTCTTATTAACTTCTGTTAGCTGGATGGGTCCTTCTGTAATGCAAATGTCTGATAGAACTGAAAGGAGAGCTTCGTTGGATGGTAGTATTGTTTGAACAACAGAAGAAATTCAGAAAAAGAGTAGAGCCCATGAAAAAACAATGAAGGAATCTTATTCTTGGGGAGAATATAAAACTTTAATTTTTGTCATTTTGAGCTGTTGGTATTGCCAGTGACAGTGAAAGGGAAATTTCGGCTGGTAGAAAGAGCACAGGGTCCTTAGATTCAAAGAGCCTAGGCTCAAAATCCAGCTGTCACTAAATGTGCGGTATGGGGCAAGTTACTGTCTTTGAGCCTGAGTTTCTCTAAATGTAAAATGGAAATGATGACTCACTACAGATTTTTTAGGAATTGAAAAAAAGTATGTAGAAGAGCTTAACACAGAGGCACTCAAGTTTACTTGAATCCAATGCAAAGGCAGCCACTGTTTTGGCCTGCTTAAATCTCTGTTCCTTCTGAAACACACACACACAAAAGCTAGAATTCAAACCCACTGATAATTTTTAGTTGTATATTAGGCTACGATCTTATTTACTTAAAAAAGTTACTTGGTTCCATGCTTTTCTTCTTAAAAAAGGGAAGTTACTTGCATTTTCAATTGAACTCAATTGGAATTTCTTGAGGTATAGACATTTCAGAGTCCAATGAGAAGCCAGATTCTAGAGAAAAGACTATAGGTAGTCAAAGAAGGGGATGGGTGGGAACTCAGCTTATTCTTTGAATCATTCCAGCCTAGCTAAGTTGTTTTTTCCAGTTTTAAGCCTGGTCCTGGAATGCCTCTTTATTTCAAAGTGAAACAAAATTGAAATGGCCCAGTAAGTAGTGTAAAGATGTTAATGAGAAGTTTTAATATTTTATTCCTTTATTGAAAGTGTCTGACATAGACATTACAATGAATGTAAAATAGGTGATATTCTTTAAACACACAAAAAAACAATTTTCAAAGCCATTTTCAGGCCACCTGTAACTTGATAGGGATGAGTAACAGTTTGTGCCAGTTGAAAAAAACAGCGCTAAGATTTATCAGTTTATCTTCACTATTTAGTTTACTTCTTTCTTTATTGTTTGTTTACTTACTACTCTTTTAAGACAGCATCTCACTCCGTCTCCCAGGCTTGAGTACAGTGGCATGATCATGGCTCGCTGCGACCTCAACCTGTTGGGCTCAAGCGATGCTCCCACCTCAGCCTCTCAGGTAGCTGGGACTACAGGCATGTGCCACCATGCCTAGCTAATTTTTGTATTTTTTGTAGAGACAGGGTCTCACTATGTTGCCCAGGCTGATTTCAAACCCCTGGCTTCAAGCGATCTACGGGGCTTGGCTTTCCAAAGTTTTGGGATTATAGGTATGAGCTACCGTGTCTGGCCAGCTTCTTTTATTTTATAAACATTGTCTCAGCCCTTAAGGCAGTTTTGAAGAGGTCGACTTCAGACTTTGAAATTAAGTTGCTCAAATGTTATGCTAGTGTGTATACATTCAGGTTTTTTGCAGGAATAGAAGAGAATGGTGGCAAGGATTAAAAAAAGATCAAATAATTTGCGTCTTTCTCTCTTAACAGGAGCATTGTAAGCCAAGTAGGCATGGCTTTTCATTTCTTATCTGCCTGCCTGTATATATGGAGGCCTAATTTTCTTCCTTAAACTCCTTGGTTTCTTAGACCTACTATGTTCTTTTAAAGCTTTGATGGCATCAAATAGTCAAGTGGCTAATAATAAGGTCATGGCCTTTGTAGTCATGTGGCCCTAGGATCTAACATAATTTCTGCCAATAATTAGTGATGTGACCTAACCTTGAGAAGTTTGCATAACTCGTTTAAATTTCTGGAAATTATACCCACCTTGCAGGAAACTTTAAGAATTAAATAATGTATAAAAAGCTTAGTGCCTGACATGTAGTACTTCTAATAATAATAGCTAATGATAGCCAGCACTAATATAGTACTTACCATCTGCCAGGCAGAATATTAAGGACTTTATATTAAGTACATTTTTTTTTCCCCCGAGATGGAGTCTCACCCTATTTCACAGGCTGGAGTGCTGTGGCGTGTGCTAGGCTCACTGCAACGTCTGCCTCCTGGATTCAAGCGATTCTCCTGCCTCGGCCTCCCAGTTAGCTGGAATTATAGGCACGCACCACCACGCCCAGCTAATTTTTGTGTTTTTAGTAGGGACAGGGTCTCATCATGTTGGCTGGACTGGTCTCGAACTCCTGAACTCAGGTGATCCATCCGCCTCAGCCTCCTAAAGTGATGGGATTACAGGCGTGAGCCACTGTGCCCGGCCTGAAGTACATCTTTTAATGCTCTCAAGAACC
Source organism: Papio anubis (assembly GCF_008728515.1). Lineage (NCBI taxonomy): Eukaryota > Metazoa > Chordata > Mammalia > Primates > Cercopithecidae > Papio > Papio anubis. Next base: position 4,286,365 of record NC_044994.1, on the reverse strand, counting down.
CTATGAAGTACATGCCATCATTTTTCTCTTTTTATAAATGAGGAAACAGGCTCTGGAGCTGAGCTTTCAGCCATTTTGCTATATTGTCTCTCCATACATAGGGTATTTATGGAATATTAGATAACAGTGATACATCCCACCTTCAGAGTGCTAGAATGTGGAAAATGGTGCTTTTTAGAAATGCTGAAATTGACACTTCCTATACTAGAACGTGTTTAGTGTTGTCTTTTACACCACACTCAACATCAGAAGGATTTTTTTTTTTTTTTTTGATAGAGAATCTCGCTGTGTCACCCAGGCTGGAGTGCAGTGGCTTGATCTCGGCTCACTGCAACCTCCACCTTCCAGGTTCAAGCAATTCTCCTGCCTCAGCCTCCCAAGTAGCCGGGATTACAGGTGTGCGCCACCACATGCTGCAAATTTTTGTATTTTTAGTAGAGATAGGGTTTCACCATATTGGCCAGGCTGATCTCGAACTCCTGACCTTGTGATCCGCCCACCTTGGCCTCCCAAAGTGCTGGGATTACAGACTGTGCCTGGCCAGAAGGATGGTATTTTTAAGATTAGTTTGGTGACATTAGACAGGATGTTTTGAATTGACAAAGGGATCAGCTAGAAGACTTACAGTAATGTACAGACATGAAATAATGTCTAAAATAGTGGTGATAGTAAGACAGGGACAGAACTAAAGACTTCATTGGGTTTTTTGGTTGGTTTTGTTTTCAGACAGGGTCTTACTTTGTCACCCAGACTGGAGTGCAGTGGCGTGATTTCAGCTCACTGCAACCTTCACCTCCCAGGTTTAGGCAATTCTCCCACCTCATCCTCCTGAGTAGCTGGGACTACAGGTGTGCGCCACCACAGTCAGCTAATTTTTGTATTTTTTGGTAGAAATGCAGTTTCACCACGTTGACCGGGCTGGTCTTGAACTCCTGACCTCAAGTGACACTCTTGCCTTGGCCTCCCAAAGTGCTGGGCTTACAGGTGTGAGCCACTGTGCCCAGCCCTTCATTGGTTTTTAAAAGTTTAAATGTAATACATATAATGGCAAAAAATTCAAACAGTAAGCAAGGCTACATATTATAGTGTGTGTGTGTGTGTATATATATATAAAACAGTACAGAGTAGGGATACAAGAATATGTATTATGATAAAAAATATATGTTGCATATATTATATATGTTAACCCATGATACATCCCACATCCTAACTTTCCACATTATAATACCTCTGAAAGTGGGATGTATCACTGTTATCTAATATTCCATAAATACTCTATGTATGGAGAGACAATGTAACAAAACAATTAAAAGCCCAGCTCCAGAGCCTGTTTCCTCATTTGTAGAAACAGAATAACAACAGTGTGTACTTCATAGGGTTCTTGAGAGCATTAAGAGATGTATTTCATGTAAAGCGCTTAATATTCTCCTGGCAGTAAAGACTAGATTTTCTTCCCACTCCAGATCCTTGATTCCTCTGCTTAGAGACAGCAGCTGTTACTGGTTTCTTTTATGATGTCTCTGTTGAGATATTTTGATAGAAAAAGCAGTAAAAAATGGAAACTGGCATATTTCTAGATTTTATTGACTTTCTTAAAAAGAACTTTGACAGATCTGAAATTTTACCCCATTTGTAAGCTAACAAGTTAACCTGCCTCAGTTTCATGGATACTGGCAGGGGGCAGCATCCTGGGTCAGTAGGCAGCATGAACTTCGTGTTAGTTCCCCCTGACATTCATATCTAATGGTAAGGGAGGAGACCACCCCCATATTGTCTTATGCCCAATTTCTGCCTCCAAAGAAAGAAGAAGTAAAAACTAAAAGGCAGAAATGAAATCCACAAGCAGACAGCCCAGAGCCACACCCTGGGTCTGTTAGTTAAAGATCGACCCCTGACCTAGTTGGCTGTGTTGTCTATAGATTACAGACATTGTATAGAAAAGCACTGTGAAAATCCCTGTCCTGTCCTGTTCTGTTCCGTTCTAATTACCGGTGCATGCAGCCCCCACCGAGTCACGTACCCTCTGCTGCTCAATTGATCACGACCCTCTCACATGGACCCCCTTAGAGTTGTGAGCCCTTAAAAGGGACAGGAATTGCTCACTCGGGGAGCTCAGTTGTTGGAGACGTGAGTCTTCCCGAAGCTCCCGGCTGAATAAAGCCCTTCCTTCTTTAACTCGGTGTCTTGGGGGTTTCGTCCGCGGTTTGTCCTGGTACAACGGGAGTGATAGGGAACAGCCCAGGTGAATGCTGTGCATCACAGCTAAGGGACCTTGAGCTTGGGAAACCCTGTCTGTAAGAAAACTCACTCAGCTTTTGCCCCAGGAGAAGATATTCTCTACAAAAATAATTGAGAAGATAGTCTGAAACAAAAGCTGTTCAGCGCTGCTGCTCACAAAACGTGCACAAATCTGAGACCCACAGAAATCTTTCTACCAGCCTATTTCTTCCTCCTTCCCCACTTTCTTTAACTAAGAAAGAAATTTATAAGTTAATTTCAGTGGAGAAGTAGATGGTTTTTTAACCATCAAATACATTATAAATTCACTAGAAAAACTGTAAGCCTTATATATGTGGATATAAAGAAAAACTAATTATGTGCAAATGCAAGAATATTGGCAGTATGTTGTGTTTGACAGTAACTCTTTGATAAAGTCAACTAACAGCACAATTTTTAAAAATAGGTGTAGTTTTTAAAATGCAGTTGTTTGGATTTTTTTTTAGTTATTAAATGTTTTATCCTTATGTCAGTTAAACAGGTTATAATGCTTTACAGGTTATATAGTACTTTCAGAGAAACTTGACTTAAATCTCAAAATAGTCCAATGAGAAGATAACCCTGTTTTATAGTTACAGAAATTGAGGCTTAAAAAAAATTAAGTGAGGCCGGGCGCGGTGGCTCAAGCCTGTAATCCCAGCACTTTGGGAGGCCGAGACGGGCGGATCACGAGGTCAGGAGATCGAGACCATCCTGGCTAACACGGTGAAACCCCGTCTCTACTAAAAAATAAAAAAAAAAAAAAAATTAGGCGGGCGAGGTGGCGGGCGCCTGTAGTCCCAGCTACTCGGGAGGCTGAGGCAGGAGAATGGCGGGAACCCGGGAGGCGGAGCTTGCAGTGAGCTGAGATCCGGCCACTGCACTCCAGCCTGGGCGACAGAGCGAGACTCCGTCTCAAAAAAAAAAAAAAAAAAAAAAAAAAAATTAAGTGAGTTGTGCAAGGTCAGATGTTAGTAAGTGGCAGAATGGTAATCTAAACCCAAGTTCTCAACAACAATTATAAAAAATCTGAAAGTCTGTTTTTTCCTAGAATTTAGCTACTTTATCTTGACCCTTCTCAATCAGTAGTCTGTCTTCAATGATTTGGACTTTAAACCACTTTTAGAAATATGTCTGTGAACTCATGTGCATATCCAGAGTTTCACAGGTCAGCAAGAGAATGCCTCAGAATAGATTTTCCAATATGTAGCAACATGGGCCTAAATAATAATTTTCAAGATTATCTCTATATTTTTATTTTAAATAAAAGTGCATGCCAGATCCTGGATTAATGAGAAAGGGATCAAATATTAATCCAAAATGGAAGCTATTTTAATTTAGAGATTTGGTGTTATTTAATTTGATATACAAGGAGGTTAGAAGGAGAAATAGGTTTTACAATAGAGAAAAGTTTTTCTTACACCTGATGAGTGTTTTAAGTAGGATTTTTTGGGCCAGTTAATCCATGCTAATAGGAAATTTGGAAAATAGAGAAAAATATAAAATAGAGTCCCTTATTTCATTAACATCGTAATAAGAGATAAGCACTTTTAATTATTTATGGCCTTCTAGTCTTTTAATCAGTGTCTGTAAATTGAGATAATTTATGCATTTTTGCTTTTTTGCCCTGATTCCAGTTTCTATGTGATTATTTTTACAAAATATTTTTGTTAGCTATATCATGTTCTAGTGTCAGAATTATTAGTATTTAGTTAAAATCTGCTCAGATTGGGCTTTTAGGTTGTGTTTTTGCTGCAATAAACATGATAGGAACAACATGTTTTCATGTACAGCTTTATCCTCATTTTGTACTATAGGAAAAATATCTAGGTTAGAATTACTAAGTTAAAATATGGACACTTGGGGCCGGGCACAGTGGCTCACGCTTGTAATCCCACCACTTTGGGAGGCTGAGGTGGGCAGATCACCTGACGTCGGGAGTTCAAGACCAGCCTGACCGGCATGGAGAAACCTCGTCTCTACTAAAAATACAAAAAATTATCCAGGCATAGTGAGTGGCACATGCCTGTAATCCTAGCTATTTTGGAGGCTGAGGTAGGAGAATCGCTTGAACCCGGGAGGCGGAGGTTGCAGTGAGCTGAGATCATGCCATTGAAGTCCAGCCTGGGCAACAAGAGCAAAACTCTGTCTCCAAAAAAAAAAAAAAAAAAAAAAAAGACACATATTTATGCTTTCCATATTTCATGGTAATTTGCTTTCTAAAAGGCTATATGAATTTTTAAGGGTGCTTGTTTCTCTATATGTTCAACAGAATGGAGTGCTATCTCTACCAAGTTTGGTAGAGTTGGTAGTTTGATAGCTAGTAATATTATTTTAAATTGCATGCTTTTAGTTACTAGTAAGCAATTTGAATTCTGTGAAACTTGTTCATGATCTTTACTCATTTTTTTCATTTTTTAAATGCATTTATGATCTCTTCAGGCTATTAGCCTCTTGTCATCAAACATGTGCAAGATTTAAGACTCACCAGTGTAGGGTTAACGGATGAGTTCTCAGAGGCAAAGGCTTTATAGAGAATAGAAGATAGAAGTGTGAACTGAGCCCTGAGGACAACCTGCAAGGAGTGGATAAAAAGCCAATAAACAGAAAATTTTAGTGTTCAGAAATTAAAGAGAATATTGAATACTTTCCCTCCTCTTAAAATTAATCCTTCCTTTATTATAAATATACAGTCTTTTCTCTCAGGATTTAGTTCAGTAACTCACTGATGTTACTCAAAAATTGTTATTAGATTAAAAAACTTTTCTGAGCTAAGATAACAGTGACTGTCTTCTAAATTTTAGTTTCAGTTAATTTTTCAAAACAAAACCAACACAGTCGAAGCCCCCTTGTGCACTTCTCTCTGACTGCATCCCTCCCTGCCTCCCAGTTATCCTGAAATTGATATTTATCACTCCCATCTTTTGTACCTGTCTCACATCGTGTACCTTAGTCTTTTCTTAATTAAAGCAGATGTTCCATGTAAACTTATTTATTAATATTTCTTCAACTGAAATAGCATTTGGACCTAGGGAAAAGTTAAATATACTATTGTGTTATATTACTCCATTTACTTTCTTCTATGTTTGCCTTTGAATTGTCCAACTCTTTGCTAGTTCCATGCTTGGTTTAACCCAGTGTTCTGCTGTCTGTGGTTAGCAGAACTCAGAAATTGGAGGAATCCAGAATAGTAGTTGAAATACTTGGGGTGGGGGACAGGGTAGGAGTGGAGGGTAGGAGCAAGAGGGCCAAGAGAAATGAAATGCAGCTGAGAGAATAATCAGATTCCTTCCAAAGCAACTGAACATTGTCAGTCTGCATAGCATCATAAATAGCTTTCTAAAACTACTGTTCTTCCCCGCCCCCCCCAGATGGAGCCTTGCTTTGTTGCTCAGGCTGGAGTGCGGTGGTGTGATCTCGGCTCACTGCAACCTCTGCCTCCCGGGTTCAGGCGATTCTCCTGCCTCAGCCTTCTGAGTAGCTGGGACTACCAGTGTGTGCCACCACGCCCAGCTAATTTTTGTGTTTTTAGTGGAGACAGGGTTTTACCATGTTGGCCAGGATGGTCTCGATCTCTTGACCTCATGATCCGCTTGCCTTAGCCTCCCAAAGTGCTGGGATCACGGGCATGAGCCACTGCACCCGGCTAGAAACTACTTTTTACAGCTGGAGTTTCAGAACTAATTTAGTAAAGGATTGAAAAGGAGGATACAGTTGACTCATTTGTACAGAGTATATGACTCATTTGTACAGAATGAAAACATGTTTATGAACATGTTTCACACTAAGTGAAAGCTGGCATCCAACTTGATTCAGACAAAAGTGAAAGTCAAGAAGTTAATAGTACATTAATTCACCAAATGCATGCCAGCAGAGCACGGCAGGAAGGTACACAACTCAGCAGATCTGGGTTGTCCTGGTTCTCCTATTGACTCGTGTGTGTGATGTTGGGCGGGTGAATCTTGCCTTTGAATCTCCATTTGGAAAATACCTCTCCTGAAATAGAGATGGGTAGGGTAGTATACCATATTTCTTAAGATCTTTTATAAGTTGATTCCATTGTTTTAAATTATGAATCCTAAAGTATTTCTTTATGAAAAAATTTGTAAGGCTGTGATTTACTAAACTTCCTTAAAATTTTAAATTTTAGGGAAGACATGTAAGGAATTTACATAAGACAGCTATGCAAAATGGAGCTGGAGGAGCTTTATTTGTGGTAAGTAATTACTTACATTTCTTTGGAAAGAAAAGACTTGGAAATTTGGGTAAATCCATTGTAAAAATCCAAAATATCTTAAATACCGTTGTCTAAAATTGTGGGAATTTACATATAGCTAATTGAATTTACTACATTTCAAAAGACGTGTAGTTCCAGTTGAACCTCTTGAGTTTAAATTAGTACCAGGAAAACTCTGGGAATAAGAATTTATTTCCAGTGAAATTACTGTGTGAGCCCTAACCTGATTCTCATCACACTCTGGGTTCTCAGTCATGTTGGCTTACTGAGGGTTTGAAGATTGTAACTTGTTGAATCCCAAAATGACACTAGTTTGAAACTTACGGGTTTTAGTAATGTAGTAACTAGATTAGCAGCTGGTCTTTATATTTTTAGTTTCCGGAGTTTTCACTATAGATAGAAGTCTATGAACTCCCCAGATCAGTTGCACAATTTGGAAAGGATAAGATACTGTATCTCCCTTTTCTGACAAGGTGCAGTTTTCAGGGATTACTCTTGTGTAAAGGAAATATAGTGGACTTTAGTTAGTGGTGTAAGAAGTAGCTTCCTGCTACATATCAATCATCAAATTGGCCACATATTTGAGATCATTGTCTAGAGTTCCTGTTTTCTTTCCTCTTTTGGTTTATGTCCTTTAAAAAGCAGAACTCTGAGAGTTAACATATTAAGAGATTCATTTCTGTATTCACCACACATACATAACATTAATTGATCGTAAGTGTTAATCTCAGTGTGACTCATTTGATTTCCTGTTGACATGCCATTTCTTGTCCGTTTTTGAAGAGGGCCTGTGTCTGCTCTTTTAAGAAGAAATAAAGCTTCTTGCTGTTGGCTATTATGGAAAACGTGGGAAAGAGATGGTGCTTTTTTTCTTTTTTTTTTTGAGATAGTCCTTTTGTACCCTCCTAAAGTAATGGGTCTTAACCCTTTTGGATCCCAGATCCCTTTGACAATCTGATACCCTCTCTTTTGGGAAAATACACATGTTCACATTTAAAATTTTGTGTTTTAATTTCATAAAGGCTTCCAATAATTGGTAATGTTTTGGTAATTCTATCAGAAGATCTTATTCTCTAATGAAGCTGGATAACACTTTTTGTTGTTTGGGTTTTTTGTTCCTAAAGGTACTTTTCTTATTCTTTAAATGGTGCTTTGTAAAATTTTAAATTCTAACTTTACTTTGGTAATCATACTCATCAAATGTGTGTTTAGTCATTCTTTTTGATGGAAGGATAGGGTGCTATATATCATGTTGGAATTAAAATGGAGAGATTAAACAATAAGTAATAGTATAGTAATGTACAGTGTTATTCACACTTGAGAGAATTCGGATAATTCTGAAAAACTTTTTTTGTTGTGTAGCACAGAGATACTCCTGAAAATAACCCTGATACTCCATTTGATTTCACACCAGAAAACTATAAGGTATGGCTAAATTAACATTATAATTAATGTACCAAATAGGTAATATTTTCTAGATGTGGAAAATGATGTTCTTTCTTTTACACAGAGGATAGAGGCAATAGTAAAAAACTATCCCGAAGGCCATAAAGCAGCAGCTGTTCTTCCAGTCCTGGATTTAGCCCAAAGGCAGAATGGGTGGTTGCCCATCTCTGCTATGAACAAGGTACTGGATTCATTTTTGCCTTAGTTCCAAAAGAGAAGAGATTGTGTATGATAATTTCCTTTTATAGAAATTACTCTGATCATCTCCAGTGTCAGAATCTAGGATTTTGGAGCCCTTTAGCCATTCGTATGTTTCCTTGAATTATCTTTGTGTTTTTGTTCGTTCCCTTAATGCATAGAGGTGATTTCTAACCTTGCAGGAAATAGGGAAGGCATTATGGTGAAAGAGGGTATATGGTATGTGGTTTTTCTTTTGAAGGAAATGGTCATAGGAAAGATAAAAGATTCCAAATGTGTATAACTTAGTACCAAGATATTCTGAAAATTAATGTAATATTTAAACACTAGAATTACAGAAAAAAAGATCTGCTCAACAGTCTGAAGATTTTTAATATTTTACATCTTTGGCTGTAGGCTGTAAGAAAAATCTGTATAATATGTGATGTTTATACAGTTTATGCTACTTTGGAATCAACCTATAGAAATGCTATGGATGACCCATTTTATACGAAGTTACTCTATTCATATAAGATTCATTTTTTCTAATAGTTTTCAGCAGTAATCCAAATTTCAAGTTTATTCATATCCTATTAATATAAATAACTACATTTGTATGGTGATGTGTTATAGCATATCATTTATAAAGTGCCATACACAAAGTTTGATTCTGATGAGAATCACACAACTATTAAAGCCGTGTTATATAATGGAAAGTGTTTTTGACTTAGAACTAAGACACCTGATTTTTCTCTGAACTTCCTCATTGGCAATGAAAGTTTTGAACTAGGTAGATCTCTTCCAATTATTACATTACGATTTCATTTTATTTTATTTTATTTTTTGAGATGGAGTCTCACTCTGTCGTCCAGGCTGGAGTACAGTGGAGCGATTTCAGCTCACTGCAATCACTACCTCCCGGGTTCACGCCATTCTCCTGCCTCAGCCTCCTGAGTAACTGGGACTACAGGCACCCACCACCACACCCGGCTAATTTTTTGTATTTTTAGTAGAGATGGGGTTTCACACTGTTAGCCAGGATGGTCTCGATCTCCTGACCTTGTGATCCGCCTGCCTTGGCCTCCCAAAGTGCTGGGATTACAGGCATGAGCCACTGTGCCCAGCCTATTATGTTACAATTTCTAAGCGGTAGTACTAGGACTAAATTCATTTCTAAATCAATGCATTTTATACTTGACCGACTATAATAGAGATTTTGTTGTACTTCATTCTTACCACTTTCTAAACTTTATTTTGTTATAACTGTTAGGCTAGACTATCATCTTTCTAAGACAATAGGAATATCCTCAATTTATCTACTAGGATCCTAAATGCAAATTTTAGATTTAGTTTATTGATCTTTTATTGCATTGTATAGTATTATAACACTGTGTGGATCCTTGGTATTTGTTCCCTATGAAAAATGTTATAAAGCAAGTTTAGTGAGTTACTATCCTGACTAAACATAGGTGGTTATTTTTTCAATAAATTATATATTTCTTGAGAAGTTACTTAACATTTTTTAAAAATTAAAATAGCCAACTTTATAATGATTTAGGTATATGTTTCTAATTATAATTTTATTATTATTTTGTAAACATCATGTTTTTAATAATGATAAGCCTGTTGGAAATCTTGCTGAGTGTCACGTTAGCAAAGCAAACTAAAAATAAATAAGAAACTGAAAGTGAAAACATTTAAAAAATAAGACAGGCACGGTGGTGCACACCTGTAGTCCCAGGTACTCGGGATGCTGATGTGGGAGGATTGCTTGAGCTCAGGAGTTTAAGACCAGCCCGGGCAAGATGGTGAGACCGTATCTCTTAAAAAATACGTATTTATGTATTGTCCTATTATATTTAGGGTTGGATTTGTGTGGGTGAAAGGCAGGAAGTTTAGGGTATAGGGAATAGACTCAAGATTCTTTGCAGTTTACATTTGGGACTTTTATTTTAATGTTACTGCCCCTCCCCCCAACCCATGAAACACCCAACCTTACAACAAAAAATATCCAGAAGCTTAATATTTAACCATCACTAAGGTGTAGGGAGATGTGCAGAATTCCAGGAAGGAGCCTTTTCAAATGAGCCAGGGTCTCATTCCAGATTTATTAAATTATTCCTTTGGTAGGGTTCCAGCATGTATATTTTGATAGAGAGCTCCACAGATTTGGAAATACATCCTTGATTTAGAACTGCCGAATGAAATAGCACAACTACTTTATCTGTCACAAGTGAGCCATGATTAGACGTCTTTTGAGAATACATTTCCTTTAGAATTCCTAGTATGAGAAAGTTCAACATACTTGTCTGAAATGCCCACTCTTCTTTTATATCAGAATATGGATATATGTATAATTTCTAAGAATACCAGATCGTAAGTCTTAATGATAATAGGTCACCTAGAAAGTTGTAGACAGAATTATAAATTACGATAGACAAGGACCGGCCCTGGCAAACAGCTAGAAAGCCTTGTTTTCCCTGACAGACTTGCCCTAAGAAAAGCATGCTGAGTTGGTGATCCCCTTAGTTCTGAACACCAGAATGTCAAAACAATTGTTTTCTATTAATGTCTTGATGGGAAGGGTTAGAAAGTACTAGATTATATGATCCAACTTTCAAAAAAGTATTGTGATATGAAATAGAAGTAGTGTTTTGGATTATTGTGGGAGAAGAGTGTGTGATTGTGTAAGTATGATAATATGTGTATACATATATGTAGAGTTATAAAATTTTGAGTTTACATATTTAAAATATGGGCCAATTAGTGAGCTTTGATTTTCAACCTTTTTTTCTGTTGCTGTACCATTTGTATGTAGGCTTTTTGGAAAAAAATTGGTGAGGGTTTAGAGAAAAAGAATATCCTTTTACAGAGGTGAGAAGTAGGGTAGAAGGAGGAAGTTCTGTTAACTCCATTAACTTTTGGGCTCTGTATGGTTTAAGTGTAAGTACACTGTCTGCAAAAATTGAAGAGTTTATATCTCCCAGTTATCCAAGACAAGTATGTTTTCTGCTCTTGAAGAACTTTTCTGTTTCTACCAAATTGAGCCAATATTGAAATTATACTTTGTACAACATAAAGCTCCATTACTAACATTGTAATTATCTGATTTTTAAATGTCCTAATATTTTAGGTTGCAGAAGTTTTACAAGTACCTCCAATGAGAGTATATGAAGTAGCAACTTTTTATACAATGTATAATCGAAAGCCAGTTGGAAAGTATCACATTCAGGTCTGCACTACTACACCCTGCATGCTTCGAAACTCTGACAGCATACTGGAGGCCATTCAGAAAAAGCTTGGTAGGGAATACATGATATTTGTAACATTGATAAAAAATAGAATTGTCTCTCTAGATTTGATACATTTCTTATCTAAAATTTCCAACTTGTGCCATCTTACTGGATCTGTGTTTCCACATCTTTATTTCTTCCTATTTGGTATTCTTCCTCGGTTCTTAAAGCTGAGTTTTTAATCTTTTCATTTTTAATCAGTGTGTTTGAAATGCTTCTAGAAGTTATAAAATATTCGTTGTTTAGAAGATTGTTTCACTTAGAAAATTGTTTCACTTATTGTTCTGTGACAGCATGTGGTATATTGAAAAGTGACCCATTATTGTCCTCATATTCTTCTAAAGAAGTCATGGAACAAATAAGATACAAGCATAGTAAGAATGCTTTGGGAAGGGAAATTTGAAACAGATGTTATTATAGTAGCATTTTAAAAGTAAAGGGGCACTTTCCCCTAGAAAACTGCTATTGCTACACTTCTAACTATATATGTCAAATTAAGTACTATTTTGTTATTGAATATAAAGTACGTGCATGTTGTAAAAATAGCTGGGTGGTATTGAAATATATAAAACAGAAAGCTGAAGTTGGCTCAAAATCCCCACCCCCAAAACCATCAAGGTATAAATCCTGATAACAATTGGATATATTAGTTGTAGATTTTATATCATTTTAATTATTAAATATATAAATGTACTATGTGTATGCATGCTTTTTAGACTTTATTTTGGCTGTATTTCTACAGCACAATATATATGTCTGCCTCATTTTTTTTTTCTTTTTTTTTTTGAGTTGAGGTCTCACTTTGTCACCAGACTGGAATGCAGTGGCTCAATCATGGCTCACTGCAGCCTCCAATTACCATAAATATCCAGGCTTTAAAAAAATTCTTTAAACATTTTTGCATTTAAAAGATCAAGTGATCTTTTACCTCACCCTTCTAAGTATCTGGAGCTATGGGTGCATGCTGCCAAACCCAGCTAATTGATTTTTGTTTTTGTAGAGAGGGGTCTTGCTATGTTGCCCAGGCTGGTTGTGAAATCCTGGCCTCAGGCAGTCCTCCCACCTTGGCCTCCCAGCTGCTGGGATCACAGGTGTGAGCCACCATGCTTGGCCTGCCTCATTTTTCTGTTACAATTACTTTGATGTACACACATCTTTGCATACTTGTCCTGTTGTATACTGAGATTGTTTACAAGAAGTAGAATTGTAGGGTCAGACTTTGCTGTATTTTTCCCAAATGCCTTCCGTAAATGTATGAGACTACCCATTTTCTTCACATCCCTTAATAATCTTTGACGTTAGAAGTTTTCTGAGTCTTTACCAAATCTGATAATGTGACTGTGATTTTAGTAGTTTAATTATTGCAATCAAAATGAAAATAATACAGCCTGATGCACTTCTGTATAACAACAAACACTGTGTCCTCTGAAATATGATTGCTTTTAAAGGAACAAGTCCACTAAAAACTTCCTTGAATGTTAAAATTACATAAAGAGGTTTTTTTTTTTTTTTTTGAGAGAGAGTCTTGCTCTGTCACCCAGGCTGGAGTACAGTAGCACAATCATGACTCACTGCAGCCTCAACCTCCCGGGCTCAAGCAATCCTCCTGCCTCAACTGCTTGAGTAGCTGGGACTACAGACCAGATACTAATTTTTAATTTTTTTATAGAGCTGGGTCTCCCTATGTTGCCCAGACTGGTCTCAAATTCCTGGGCTCAAGCCATCCTCCCACCACCGACGTCCCAAAATGCTGGGATTATAGGCTTGAGCCACTCACTGCATTTGGCCTAGGAGTTTTTTCTTTTTAAAAAACTTTTTTTTTTGGGGGGGCGGGGCAGAGAGATGGAGTCTTGCTTTGTCTCCCAGGCTGGAGTGCAGTGGCGGGATCTCGGCTCACTGCAAGCTCCGCCTCCAGGGTTCACGCCATTCTCCTGCCTCAGCCTCCCGAGTAGCTGGGACTATAGGCGCCCACTACCATGCCTGGCTAATTTTTTGTATTTTTAGTAGAGATGGGGTTTCACAAGTGTTAGCCAGGATGGTCTCAATCTCCTGACCTCGTGATCCGCCTGCCTCGGCCTCCCAAAGTGCTGGAATTACAGGCATGAGCCACTGTGCCTGGCCTCTTTTTAAAAAACTTAATAGTCTTAAACTTTTAATTTACCTCTGTAAAAATTGTTCTTTTTTTTTTTTTTTTAACCAAATCACTATTAAAATATAACCTGGTCCTTAGAGTGTTTGTTTATATTTTTAGGAATAAAGGTTGGGGAGACTACACCTGACAAACTTTTCACTCTTATAGAAGTGGAATGTTTAGGGGCCTGTGTGAATGCACCAATGGTTCAAATAAATGACAATTACTATGTGAGTATTTCATGTAATATAAGTTAAAGTTGTATGATTCATATTTGAAATATTTTAAATATTTGATCTTGTGTCCTTAGATGTTGGTTTCTGAATTATTCATTTAGAAGAAATGGTTACCATAAATATCCAGGTTTAAAAAATTTTTTTAAACATTTTTGCATTTAACTTCAGAAGACAAATTTTAAAACTTTAGATTATGAAAAATTTAATAATTTGGATATAAGTACAGAAAATAATCCTTGTGTAGCCAACTATCAGGACTTAAGAGTAATATTTTGCCACATTTTACTTCAGATATTATTATCATCATTTGTAGAAATAAGCTACAGATACAGGTGAAATACTCCATCCCAAATCTTTTTCTCTTCCTTTTATCCCAGAGATATCTTTTATCATTATCATAAATTGTGTCTATATATGTATGCAGCCATACTAATACATAATAATGGCTTTTTAAAAATTTTTATAGAGATGGTATCATACCTCTGAGTACTGCAGTTGGATCTCACAAGTTTTGCAGTCTTTTTTGTTTTTGATTGTTTCTATTTTTTTTTTAAGTTTTTCATTTTGATTTCCTTTGACCTGTAAGTTTCTAAAAATGTTCTTAATATCCATATATATGGCATTTTCTAGTTATTTCTTTAAAAATTGCTTGCTACCCTAATTATATCACCATTTTAATTCAAGATACCTTGTTAGCTCATATTTCTTAGCAATTTGTTTATGGAAATTTTGGAGGGACTGTACTTAAGGTAGATTTTCTTTAAGAAGGAATTTGCTTTCTCTCTTGCTCCTGACACTACTGCTGGCCCCAGAAAAGCCCCTCTCCTTATACCCTAGGCCTCTGTTCCTCTGGTGTGAAAGGTTCCAGACTAGCAGTTTTCTTTGAGGGATAGTTTACCCTTATACTGAGGTTAAAGCTTTTGGGGACCTTAACTTGTGTAGCTTATATGGTCCTCTGTTAGACTCTCTGGGGCTGGCTGGGTGCCTTGCCCCTTGCCCCTCTAAGCTTTGAAACCCTGAAGCCAAGTTTGCTTGATGTTCCACTTTTTTTCTTTGGTTTTCCTTGAGAATTTGGCCTCTGGGTACTTATTTCTTGATTTAAATAGGAATTAGACAATCAAGGCTTTGTGTGAAGCATTGTTAAGTCTAAATATAGTAGCCTGTAGACGGATTTGTCTGAGATAGATATTCTTTCAGTTAGCAGTAGTTAGGTCTTTAGGGATAGATATTAGGCATCTAGTTAACAAGTTACTACAGCTACTTTGTACCTTACTGTTTCTTCAAGAATACAGCATTTATTTAGTATGTACCTTGACATTGTTCTACTTTATATATTTTCTCATTAATCCTCAAAAACATGCTGAATTAGGTTTACAAATAAACTTGAGGAGGCTGGGTAACTTGTCCAAGATTACTAGCTAGTAAGTGATAGAGCCGGAACTCAAATGCAAATATGTTTCAATTCAAAGCAATATGCTGTATTGCCTCTTCAGCTGCAGCTCTTGTTGCATATTATATTTAGCAGTGTGTACTATATATAGGAGTTACTTAATTGTTGATGCCTTGGTAACTATCTTGTGAGCTGAGACAGACAATAAAATAACTGGCATTAGGGATTTACAGATTTCAGCAGTAGAAAGTAATTTTGTGCCAGGCGTGGTAGTTCATGCCTATAATCCCAGCACTTTGGGAGGCTGAGGCAGGAGGACTGCGTAAGCCCAGGAGTTGGAGACCAGCCTGGGCAACATAGTGAGACCTTGTCTCTATAAATATATTGATATAAAAGAAAGTAATTTCAGTATGACTATTGTTAATTTTTTTCCAGGAGGATTTGACACCTAAGGATATTGAAGAAATTATTGATGAGCTCAAGGCTGGCAAAATCCCAAAACCTGGGCCAAGGTATGCTTTATTTATATGTAAGAAGTTTTAGTGGCTCACCTAAATTAATCTTTCACATAAACTTAATTTTAAAAATTTGATACCTTAAGTTCATAGGAATTGGCAGGAGCTTTGGATAGTATTATCTGTATGAATGTCATCTACAGCAAGAATTTTTTTTTTCTAAAACCGTGTCTGATAATCATCTGATACCTATCTGAATATTTATAGAGAAGGAAATTTTACTACAAATAGAAATCTATTCCATTATTTAGAAGTTCATACTGATAGAAGATTGACCCAAAGACTATCTCCTTCTTAATTTCTACCTCAAAATCCAGTTCTGCCCTTTGAATCAACAAAAGGTAATTTTAGTACCTCTTCCAAATGACAGCTCTTCAGTTATTTGACATAGCTACCCTGTCTTCCCCGTATCTTTTTCTTGGATGGAATATCCACAATTGTTTCATTGTTTTTCTCATATGACATAGCTTTGGTCTCCCTCCTCTGGGTTTTCTAGTTGGCTAGTGACTTTAATGCTTTAATGTGATGCTTAATCATGTTTTTTTAAGAAATATTTTGAGACGGTGTCTCACTCTGTCACCCAGTCTGGAGTACAATGGCGCAGTGGCACCATCCTGGCTCACTGCAAGCTCTGCCTCCCAGGTAGAAGCGATTCCCCTGCCTCAGGCTCTGAGTAGCTGTTGATTACAGGCACCTGCCACCACGTCCGGCTGTTTTTTGTATTTTTAGTAGAGATGGGGTTTCACCATATTAGCCAGGTCTCCGATCTCCTGACCTCGTGATCTGCCCACTTTGGCCTCCCAAAGTGCTGGGATTACAGGCGTGAGCCACCACGCCCAGCCTAATCATGGTATTTTGAGATACATACTGAGCAGCACAGAGCATTATGGGATTGCCTCCTTTGTTCCAGACATTATGCTTGTAATAATTCTGCCTAATTACATCAACTCCTACTTCAGAGACATTACGCAATTAACTGCACTTCATAATACATAGATCTTTTTCTATTCAGTTTATCCAGGTTGCTCCTATCCCATACTTGTGTTATATTAATTACTTTCCTTTCAGTTATGAACTTGAACTTTTACTTTTAAACAAACCCTTATTCCATATATAAGTGTTAAATCACTCAAAATTCTCTCTTAATACTAGCAAATGTTTGCATGGTTTTAGTCATAATCCCTCAAATTTTTTGTGTTTATATATATAAATTTTTTCTTCCCTCAGCACATTTGGAGGTTTTGATGTCCATACGGTAATTCTAATGTTTTAAAACAGCTGTGATGTGCTCTTACTCCAGTTTTAAAATATTTTTCTTAAGCTTTATTATAAATAAAAATTCCCTGAAGTAGAATTACTAAGAGGTTATGAGTGGTTCTATAGTTTGCTAAAACTACTAATAATACCCTACTTAATGAGAAAATGAGGTCGATTCAGGATAACTTAAGTTTAGTAAATGTTAGCTGACCCCTGTTGACCATTACTTTCTTTTCTAAGAAACACATACTGTTTTCAACACCCTGGGCGTATAGAATTGAATTTCCTTAAGGAGTTTTGGCATTTTCTTCCTAATTCCTCACTTGCTTGGGTATACCCCCTTTTTTAGGAGGTAAATCATTTCCCTGGTGAAAAATCATTCTCCTTTATGGAGGCAACTGAAGTGAAATCTTTAGTCATCTAACATTACAGTATCTTTTTAGCTAGTGCTCCTATCTTTTACTTATTCTTGCTTTAAATAGACACTCTCCCCCCACTAAAAGTACAAATTCCATAGTATTTTCCACAAGCTTCACCTGCTTTTTAGGAGTCAGGTATTTTAAAATAAATGCATGCTATTCTTAGGTTTGTACTTCAACCCATAACTTCTTTCACCTTTTGGGTACTCTAAAGAATATCTCAAGTGCAGATTTCCTTGTGAAATCCACTTGGGTTCTTTAGATGGCCCCTCTCTTCTGATTAGATGTTTTAAATTCTATAGTCATAACTTTGGTGTTGGGTTCCCCCCCCCCCCACCCCCAGATGGAGTCTTGCTCTGTCACCTAGGCTAGAGTGCAGTGGTGTGATCTCGGCTCACTGCAACTTCTGCCTCCCAGGCTCAAGCGATTCTCCTGCCTCAGTCTCCTGAGCAGCTGGGACTGTAGGCATGTGCCACCATGCCCAGCTAATTTTTGTATTTTTAGTAGAGACGGGGTTTTACCATGTGGGCCAGGCTGGTCTCGAACTCCTGACCTCAAGTGATTTGCCTGCCTTGGCCTCCCAAAGTGCTGGGATTACAGGCATGAGTCACCACGCCCGGCCACTTTGGTGTTTAGAATCTTCTGCTTTGCTTCTTGTGAACTGTGGGATCTATGGTTCACAACATTAATCCAGTTATTACTCTCCTGCCACACAAATTGATAGTTGCTTTGTCTACTTTGTTATGTCACATTACATTACATACTCAACAGTCATTTTTTTCACAAACTTTTTTTGAGTGCCTGCTGTGTCAGGCATTATTTTAGGTTGCGCGTACAATTATGAACAAAATAAAGTTCTCATCTTCTAGTGATGGAAACAGATGACTAGTGTAATATGTGAGTGATAAGAAGGCTACACAATAAAATGAAGCAGGGTTAGGGGATAGATTGGGAGTAAATTTAGTGAGGAGAGGCCTCTTAGAGGTGGTAACATTTGAGCCATGAACTGAATGAAGAGCTAGAGGGAACCATGTGAAGTGGAAGGAACAGTGTTCCAGGCAGGGGAAAGAGGATGTATCAAAGTCCTGGAAGAAAAGTAAGGTAACAGTGTGACTGTAGTGAGGTGCTCAAGAAAGCAAGCGGTGGAAGGGGTCAGAGGAGATAAGGCCCAGATCAGTAATCTGGGCTGAATCTTAAATATAATAAAAACTGTTGTTGGAATGTTTTCAGTAGGGAATGAAATGAGCAATCTTAAAAAATATTGTCATAGTTGCTATGTGGAGATTAGAATTTAGTAGATGTGTGGGACTAAGGATTTATGAGTGATTTCCAGCTTTTTGGCTTGAGCATCTCTGAGGTTCCTTTACCGAAAATGGAGATTTGTGGTAGGGCAAGTTCGGGGAAGGAAAGTCCGATTTTGTTTTAGACATAGTAAGTTTGAGATGCCTGCTAGACATCCATGGTGTGATGCTGATAGGTAGATACGAACCTGGAACATAGGGAATAGGTTAGGGCTGGAAATGCAAATTGGGGATTCATCAGTTATTAAGGGTAGTATTTAAAGTTATAAATCCGGATGACATCGGGGTGAAATTAAAATCTGTTATTTGTAATATGAGGTACTATAACATTGTACTTTAACAATAAGCAGGAACTAAGTACTCAGTTAACCATTTTCAACAACATCTGATGATAATAGGGATGTTGTTTATCAGTAATCATGAATAGTTTTTCACTGAGATTTTCTTGATAGTGTTCTGGATTTGAACCAGATACTTTAAAATTATTAGTGTCTGAACCTACTTTTTTAACTTACTACCTCATTTAAAAAGCAGACAAAAGTCTACTTAGGTTTCAATAATTGCAAGCATCCACCAATGCTGTATTATATAAAGCTTGTATTTGGACATAGCAATACTAGAATGTTGTCAGCATATGAAAACAAGAACTTTTCACTTTACTTACCCAGTATCTTGGATATATAGGATAATGACAGAGACTGGGATAGCACTAACCATAATACAGTTATAGTTAACTCTTTAACCAAAGCTGTCTGATCCGTTTTTATTGGTATTTTAATAATAAATATCTCTGCTCTTTGAAAGAAGTACTAATGGTGAGTCTCTGTAATGAAAAACCGAGAGGAATTAAACTGCTTCAATAGTAACTGATCCCTGAGTACCACTGCCAGGTCTTATCCTGGCCAAAATTAGTAAAAGATTGATGTCTATTTGTGGTTGAAAACTGCTTTTGTATTATCGTTGGTGAATGACCACTGAAAATATTAAAGCAGTGGTAAGATAGTACAGTTGACTCTTGAACACTATGGGCATTAGGGACATTGATTGCTTATGCAGTTGAAGATCTATGTGTAACTTTTGACTCCTCCAAAACTTTACTGATAGCCTGCAGTTGTCCAGAGGCCTTACAAATAACATAGCACATATTTTGCATGTTGTATTATATATTGACTGTATTCTTACCATAATCTAGAAAAAGTAAAATGTTATTAAAATCATAATGAAAATATATTTACTCTGCATTAAGTGGATCATAATACAAGTCTTCGTCATCATTTCCATGTTGTATAGGCTGAGGAAGAGGAGGGGTTGGCCTTGCTGTCTCAGAGGTGGCAGAGGCTGAAGAAAATCCATGTATAAGTGAACCCATGCAGTTCAAAACTGTGGTGTTCAGGGGTCAGCTGTACTCTCTTAAACTTGACATTACTAAATATGTTTGTGCTGAGATTGTTCTTATTTTCAGTGAATTTAAAGTACTGAAAAATTCTAAACTTGTTTTCAGGTTACTAATAGGTAGAAAGTTTTTAGCGTGGATTAGTTTATAACTCAGTTTAAATCCAATTTTAATTCTGCATATTTAGTTTATAAAGACATTTTAAATTTTGCATAATTCCATGGGGTGCAGGTAATATCTGAGATGTAAAAAATACAGAGCCAGGCTATAGTTCCAGTGCGGTTGGTAGATGACTCTAGACAATAGTATCACTTTTGGTTTTTTATACTAAAAGTAGGAACAGTGCTGGATATAGCTCAGCAATAGTAAAAAGATAAGCACTAAACTTTCATAAAGTGATTTGTGTATACAAACTACTTTAAGCCATGAAAGTTTACAGAAAGGCCAAGTTTTCTAGAATGCAAATGAGTTAAAATGGTACGCATACGTATAGTGTTGGAATGACTGACGAACCATACTTTTTGAATTTTAGTGAAGACAAGGTAATTATTAGATGGCATTTTAAGCACGAGATATCAGGAAAATCATTTTTTGTTTAGTAAGTGAAAAACACTAGTGTAAATTGTGGCTGTCAGGTGAGTGGATAGGGCTAGCTCACTGCCTCTTGAG
Organism: Papio anubis; assembly: GCF_008728515.1. Classification (NCBI taxonomy): domain Eukaryota; kingdom Metazoa; phylum Chordata; class Mammalia; order Primates; family Cercopithecidae; genus Papio; species Papio anubis. The sequence continues at coordinate 4,265,645 of NC_044994.1, read as the reverse complement.
TGTTCTGAAGCATGTTTACAGATGAAAGGGGGGGTTACATTTTTAGTAGATTAAACAAAATGATAGGCTTTATTGGAGGATTTTGTAGCCTTTGTAGTATTTTAAGGTATACTGTGTGAATGGCAAGGAAGGGAGGTTTACAGCCAGACATACTGGATCACTGGAACTCCCGTTTTTCTAGACAATGCCATGGGATTGTAATTTTATGGAACAAACTTTAGGAAACGACCAAATTATTTTTAAAGGTACTTCCGGCCAGGCGTGATGGCTCACGCCTGTAATCCCAGCACTTTGGGAAGCCGAGGTGGGCGGATCACGAGGTCAGGAGATCGAGATCATCCTGGCTAACATGGTGAAACCCCGTCTCTACTAAAAATACAAAAAATCACCCGGGCGTGGTGGCAGGAGCCTGTAGTCCCAGCTATTCGGGAGGCTGAGGCAGGAGAATGGCGTAAACCCGGGAGGTGGTGCTTGCAGTGAGCCGAGATCGCACCACTGCACTCCAGCCTGGGTGACAGAGCAAGACTCCGTCTCAAAAAAATAAATAAATAAAATAAAATTACTTCCATATATAAAATTGTATAATCCTGTGAAGAACTCAGGAAGTACTTACGATTAATTCTCCCATTTATTGTTCCGGAAACTTCAGTTTTTATAATCTTCCTAAATTGATCCTTTGTGTTGAAAAACTGTGTGTCGATATTAAGGAGCTTATTAATTTTAGAAGATCCGTATCTATCCAAACTGGTAAGACACTTTAAGATACCAAATGCTCAGCTTTCAGAAGACATCTAAAATGAAACTTTCAAATCCTATTCCATTCTGACATTTGATCAAGAGAAAAGTTTTAGGCAGAAAACAGGTAGCTGAGCTTAAACCGTAAGAAGAAACCTAGTAAAGGCGAATAAAGTTTCTCCAAAATAATTTCATTGGCATTTAAAGAGCAGCAGTGGTGCCTATCAATAGATAACATAAAAAATTACAGGCCGGGCACAGTGGCTCACCTGTAATCCCAGCACTTTGAGAGGCTGAGGCGGGCAGATTGTTTGAGCCAACAAATTCACGACCCGCCTGGGCAACATGGTGAAGTCTCGTCTCTACGAAAAATACACAAATTAGCCAGGCATGGTGACGCACACCTGTAATCCCAGCTACTTGGGAGGCTCAGGTGACAGAATCACCTGAGCCTGGAAGGTCAAGACTGCAGTGAGCCTTTATTGCATCACTGCACCCTAGCCTGGGTGACAAAGTGGGATCCTGTCTCAAAAATAAATAAAATTTAAAAATTGCAAAATATAATACTTTTTTTTTTTAAAGTTAAGTATCATTTTGCTGCTTACTCTACAAGTTTCAGGCTCTTACAATATACGACTGCTTTTTGATCTGTTTTTGTAGTGAACAAGACCTGTAATCCAAACATATTAACTGATTTCTGACTTTGTAGACATTGTTCATTACTTAGTAACTTGTATTATATGCTGTGATATCTTGAAAGATCTTATAAATATTATGTGGTGTCACTTTCCAGGCTCCAACAAAAAATGATTTCCTAGGGCTGTAAAGAACAGGCAGACTTAAAGGATTGATGACACAATGTGAAGGGCAAAGCCAGAGGGGGTTGAAAAGATATAAACTGAACAAGTTCTTTCTTTAGGTAAATCTGTGGCAGGAACAGGTAAATTAGCAAAGCCAGGCAATAGTGGTGGACGGGTGACATGATATGGTAAGCGCTGAGCTGGGCTCTAGAAACAGAGGTCAGACAGGGCAGAGGTGCGCAATTACCTGGGAAAGTGTGTGTGGGGTTGACAGACAGGTTCTTCTCCCTCTATGCTGCCTGTCTTCATAAATTGCTCCATCAGGACTTGTTCTTGTTTGCTTCCTTTTGTGGCTGCTGTGGCCATCCTGGTTTGGAAACTTTTCCAGAAAATTACTGCTACTAATACAGTCTTTTTTTTTTTTTTTTTTTTTTTTTGAGACGGAGTCTCGCTCTGTCACCCAGGCTGGAGTGCAGTGGCCGGATCTCAGCTCACTGCAAGCTCCACCTCCCGGGTTCACGCCATTCTCCTGCCTCAGCCTCCCGAGTAGCTGGGACTACAGGCGCCTGCCACCTCGCCCGGCTAAGTTTTTGTATTTTTAGTAGAGACGGGGTTTCACTGTGTTAGCCAGGATGGTCTCGATCTCCTGACCTCGTGATCCGCCCGCCTCGGCCTCCCAAAGTGCTGGGATTACAGGCTTGAGCCACCGCGCCCGGCCAATACAGTCTTTATAATACATAAATACAAACTGATTTTGACTTCGCTGCTTCTAAGGGACATTGTCCCAAATCATATTTCCTCAAGGAATCCAGTTTCTCTCTATTTCCAAATACAATATATAAGTGTGTGTATTCCCTGTATTCACTGTGACTGTGGATCTCGATCTAAATAAAATTCAATTATAAGAAATACAGTGCTCTAGTTTATTAAAACATGGTTTTTAAAAATGTTCTCTGGGGTTGGGTATTTTTGCCATAGTTCTTTGCTTTGATTCTTGGGTAGATGCTGAATCTCCCAAATTTGGTTTCTCATCTGTAAAATAAAGTCAGTATCACTTGTCTTGTGGCATTGTAAAGATTAAATGAGCTAATGTATGCATACTGCTCAGTAAATAGGAACTATTGTTAGTGCTACTTTTGTATTTTTTATGTTTATGGTGAAGTCTGATGTTTTTCCATATTTAGGAAGAGAAGATCTTGCATCACTTGAAATGTTTGAATTAAATAATCCATGCTAGTTCTTGGGGTAAAAATAGTTACTTAACTGGGCTCTTGTGAGGTAACAATTACAATTTAAGTAGAAATTTAAAAATGTTAATCATTAATAGTTTAATATTACTTTTCATTTCAGGAGTGGACGCTTCTCTTGTGAGCCGGCTGGAGGTCTTACCTCTTTGACTGAACCACCCAAGGGACCTGGCTTTGGTGTACAAGCAGGCCTTTAATTTATATTGAACTGTAAATATGTCACTAGAGAAATAAAATATGGACTTCCAATCTACATAAACTTTTTATGTTTATTCTGCTCTGTGTACATCCTCGTGGTAACCTTAGCAACTTGCAGCTCTAAGTATTATGTCATAATGACAGAGGACCATTTTAAAGTCTTCTATCTATGACTGTGAAGACATTACATAATCCAGTTAACAGTTACTCTGGTGTCACCCATTTTCAATTTCCAGATTGCTTTTATCAAGATCAGGTTACTGTGAAGTAAAAATTTGGTCAAATTTCACATGTTTTGCTTTCCCATCTTTAGCCACAGCCAAGTTTTAAGTTAACATGATCTTTCTATAAACTTTTGTCAGTGTTCCCTGTAAACATTATTGTATTTACAACACATAATGGTTACTGTATTTCCAACTGGTGAGACCTCAAGTGCACTGTAGGTTTAAGGAGGATATGGTAATTGTCTCTAGTCTCTAGAAGCATTACCTTTTTTTTTTTTTTGAGACGGAGTCTGGCTGTGTCTCCCAGGCTGGAGTGCAGTGGCGCAATCTCGGCTCACTGCAAAGATTACAGGCATGAGCCACCGTGCCCAACCGAAGCATTACCATCTTTAGAAAAGAAAGGTCCAAAACACTTTTGACATTATCCTTAGCTATTCTGACACTGCAAGTACACAAAAAATAATTGGGTGAAGGTATTGGAAGCATGATTGTATACACTCTGCAGTGGTATGGATATTACAACTTAGAAAAAAGGAGAAAACCATTTGTGTATTAAGAAACTAGCGGTAGTACATTAGTTTTACAAATAGGATTAGCCAGCTTTAATGCATGAATAAATTTATATATATTAGATTTATCTATCCTTGATTTCTCAAAGTCACTTGTACTTGAAACAGACCATTCACTATTTATTTTTTTTTTGAGACAGGCTGTGTCTCCAGGCAGGAGTACAGTGGTGTGATCATGGCTCACTGCAATACTCTGGCCTCAGAGAGGTGCCACCAACCTGGTTAATTTTAATATATTTTTTTAGAGACAGGGTCTTACTGTGTTGCCCTGGCTGGTCTCAAACTCCCAGGCTCAAGCCATCTGCCCGCCTCAGCCTCCCAAATTGCTGGGATTACAGGCGTGAGTCACCGCGTTCGGCTATAATGATTATTTTTAAGTATATCTTTAAGAATTTTTTTTTTTTAAATTGAGACACGGTAAACAAGAGTTAATTTTCCAAGTGGCACAAAAAAGTAATGAAAATGTCCTAGCCTGGAGCTCTCTTGACTTTCTCATAGGCGACTTTTTCTTTGTATTTCACATCATAAATAACCAAATTAAATGTAACACTATTCCACCTCTAGCCGTAAGGTGCTCTCTTTCTAGTCTTGTTGACCCTAATGATTTGTAGGTGGGAGAAATCGGGAACCTAGGACAGGGAAAACTCCTGATCTTTAATGTAGATTTATGCTTTATATAGTAATTTGATGGGACCTCGCCGTCCCTGTCAGGTCTGAATGTCATTTCATCTGCTGTGATCACATCTGAACATCAGTTCATCAAGACTAAAGGACAGTTTAACATAAACTTGTAACTGCATGCAGTAAGTCATAAACGGACGCTGTTGTTGCAGATTAACCTCTGCGTAAATCATACGCGCCCAGAAGGAAGTGAGCACACGGGGTTGCCACGCTGCGACGGTCAATTTTCCTCAGGCACCCTTCCCAGTACCTGAGCAGCTCCCTCTCGAATCCCCAACACTACGTGTGGGAACGTGCACTGAATTCCTCTTTAAAGAGGCCACTGGAAGGCGTGGCTGGAAGGGGACGCGCTCTAGATTCCCTGGTCCCAGGGCAGGTGGACGCTACCGCGCTTTCGGGGTGGGGCCCAGGGCTCCACCTGGGGCGGGGGGCCGCGGGCTCTGGGCGCAGATGCAGCTTTTCCGGCCTGGTGCGGGGCCAGGCGGCCGCCGCCGGCATAGCGGGGGAACTTCGCCTAGTCCTCGAGCTGCGGTCGCAGCGTCATTTTGCCTGAGTTGGATCACGCTCGTCCACCCATCCCGTGTAAAAATAACAGGTGTATACCCTATGTGGGGATCTTCATCGCCGCCTTTTCCAGAAGCTTCCAGTCACAGCCACTGCCACGGTCGCCACAAATGCTACTGCAGAGCCCGCTTGCCCAGCAGCGTCAGCGGCGCCTGCTCTGCCTCTTCACCCAGCCTTTGATTCCCCCTCCTTTGTCGGATGGTGTCTGCGGCGGGGAGGCGGTAACACTAGCCCGAGTGGGGCGTGGAGACCGACTAACACAAAGGGCGGAGTTCCGGCCCGCACCCCTCCGCCGCCTGCCGCTTGGTACGTCCCGCTTCCCCGCCCTGCAGCTCGCGGAGCCTGGTTAAGCAGCAGGAGGGGCGGGCGCCGGGGGGCGGGGCGGTCACGCCGCCCGTCCCGTGCCCGCGGGAGTCACGTGTCCGCAGGTGTCACGTGCTCGCGTCGCAGCCAATCGCGGGGCGGCCCTGTCCTGGGAGCGAGGAGGCTGTGGTGAGAGACGGACCGAGACCGGAGATGTTTTCAAGCCCGGCCCCGGCGGTGTTACAGGCGGTTGCAGCGGCGACGAAGACAACGACAGCGACGGCCACGCCGAGGCACTCGTTCCGGGGGTGAAGCCTCCTGCGCCGGCCTTGCCTCGGGTCCGTGCGGGTGAGGGGGGCGTGGCGACAGGAAAGGAGGAAGGAGGGGCGCGGTTTCGAGCTTGTCCCCGGCGCCTGGGAGGAGACCCCCTCAGTTCTGCGCTGCTCCCGTTCCCCCACCCCAGAGCAAGGTAGGGGACGCGCCCTGCCCGCCCCACCCGGCCCCGACCCGCCGCCCGCCCAGCCTGGCCCGAGCCGCAGCCCGCCTGACAGTGACAGGCCGTTAGTGCCCCCCGGCGCGGGTCCGCCGGGGCCCCGCCTGCCGCCGCTGCCGCCGCCCCTCCCCGCGTCTTGAGCAGCCTTGGCGCAGGTGGGAGCCGCCAACTGGGCGGGGGCGCCGCGCGGGGCGGGGCGGGGGCCGGGGTGGAGGACCGCGAGCTGGCCTGGGCGCGGGCGCCCTCACCGCGGCTGTCGGGGCTGGGCTGCCGCCGCCTCCCGGAACATGGCGGGGCCGGAGGAGCGTGTGCGTGCGAGTGTGAGTGTGCGCGGCCGAGAGGGCGCCGCTGGCGTGCGGCGGTCGGACCCGCGGGGGCGGGGGCGCGCCTGGCCCGCCGCGCGTTCCCGTCGCTAGCCGCCGGGCGTGCGCCGACGCCGGGAATTCTGCTAGGGCCGCTCGGGCCCGGAGCGTTGGAGGTACCCGGGTCCTGGGAGAGGTGGATGAAAGCAAGAAGGGGAAATTGCTGCTTTAGTAGTGTACGGGGAAAGAGCTGCCACTCTACAGTTCTGTCTTAAATGTCGGCGTAATCTAACCTTGCCGCATTGGGCAGGCGGTTCATCGTTTTTCAAGTGCCCACTTGAGATGCTTCAAGACCCCTGGAGCACGTCAGGTGCTTAGATCTCGTTTTGAGGAGTGATGTGGAATGACGCATCCTTCCAGATCCCAAAGCGTTGAATCAACGGTTGTACAAAGAGGTATCCGAAGCTTAGCTGACAGCTGTTTTAGTAATAACAGTAAGACGCTGTCTGGGATAGGAAGTTACTGTTGCACTCGTTGAAACCTTAGGAAACATTTAAAGCAGTGTTGTCACAGGCATTGTAATTTCCACTGGACACCCGTGGTTAAACTGCGAACTAAGGTGAAGTGTGTTGCACATCCAGTGCTGTGTATGTAATGGTTCGGAATTATCTCTAATCCTAAAGTTGAAATGAGCCTGCATCTTCCGTCGTGTATTTCGTTTTCATTTTAGAATGGTTTGTGTAAATTATAAAGGCTAGGGAAATAGATATTTTAACATAAATTAACTGTTTATTAACAACATATGCACGGCTGGGTGCAGTGGCTCATGCCTATAATCCTAGCACTTTGGGAGGCCGAGGTGGGTAGATCACCTGAGATCAGGAGTTCGAGACCAGCCTGACCAATATAGTGAAACCCCATCTCTACTAAAAATACAGAATTAGCCAGGCGTGGTGGCGCATGTCTGTAATCCCAGCTACTTGGGAAACTGAGGCAGGAGAATCGCTTGAACCCAGGCGGCAGAGATTGCAGTGAGCCGAAATCGTGCCACTGCACTCCAGCCTGGGCAACAAGAGTGAAACTCCTTTTCAAAAACAAACAGAAAAACAAAGAAAAAAACCAAAAACATATGCTGAAGTAGGACGTTAAAAATCTTGGGCACAGATCTGAGTTTCTTCAATTGTTATACAAAGCCTTTCCTGGAGATTAGCTCAGAACTGGCCGAACATATGCTCTATTGGTGCCAAGTGGCTTAAAAGCAAAATGAAATAGTGTCCACTGTGTAAGATGAAGTCGTTATATTAACTAATCTTGTTGAGAAAAATCTTTAATTTGGGTTAAAAGCGAAACCTTTAAAGATTTGAAATATTTTCCCCTGGAAATTATAGACAAGGGGAGATAGGTTTTAGTGCTTCAGAATCTTTTATTTGATACAGGCACTGAATACATTTCTGAAGCTCTACAGGCATCTTGGCTAAGGTCAAGTTTAACTCGTTATGTGTTTTATGTTAGAGATAGACGAGATGTTAAAATGGAAGGAAAATGAGTGTTAAGTATACTTATGTAGGATACTTTTAATGTTCTTAATCTCATAGTTCTCATAGTAGTTGTTAAGAATTAGTTATTGGAATAGTTTCATGAACTACACAGAACTGGGAAAGTGGAAATCTCTGGGTGTGTATTCCATGAAGAATATTTGAGGAGGAGTAAAGAGAACAAAAATATTCAGACGAGGAAAGAATTTAGCTGAAAATACATTGTGCAGACTTACACTGGTTTGTTAATACCGAAGGGGGAAAAAAAGCCTGAATTTTATTTGCAGACTAGTGTCCAGCTGGTAGAATGAGTTTAAAAGGAAGATGTTTTTATCAAGCTGTCGATATTACTTTTTCCCTATAGAAGTTGGAAAACTTGACTGATACTCTTTTGAAGTAGATTGGAGAAATGGTAGGATATTTGGAAAACACTTCGTTGGAGAAGAGATTTTTATTCTTAAAAAAATATTAAGAGTGGTTGTAAAAGTATCATTTTGATTTCTTGCTATTAGCTGACACGTAAACTTTTCTTTAAACCATTCTTACGTTTTAATAGCATTATTTCAGTCCAAAAAGAGGATGGTTAATGGAGTCATTTCCATCCTAGTTCATAAGAGGTTTCTCCTACTACTTTCTGTATATAGACTTAGTCATGTTAAGGTAACATGTATCACGTGGTCGTGAAGAATTTGTCTAATAATTGCTGTAGGTTGCTTAAGAGCTATTGACACTGCTTTCTAACTTGGAATTTGTTGCTAACAACATGTATTTGTAAAGTGCGTATGCCTTATAAAGGGTACAGTGTTGAGATTTATCCTTGGGACTGGAAGGGACCTCTGATTTTCTTATTCGTTTCCTTTATTTTTACACATGAGAAAATAAAGGTGAAAACACTTGAAGCTAGTCTGCAGCTAGCTAAAAACAACCTGTGGTTTGACCGAGAGGTTTCTTTCTGTGAAGATGCTAATTTGCCTCTTCAGAAGTTTTATGGAGTTGTGGAAAGGACATTGAAATATAAGTGAGAAGGCCTGGGTTTAAATTCTTGATTTATCACTTCCTCACTTCCTAACAATGGTTTTTGACATATCGCATTCACTTTCAGAACCTTGCCTTCTATCAGCTGCAACTTTAAAAATACAATAATAATAATAACTTTGCCTTCTTAACCTGCAAAAGTAATTTTCCTGCATAATTTAATGTTATTCTGTGGAACAAATGAGAATATTTTAGAAAGCACATTGTATACTGTAAACTTCTGTACAACGTGGTGATGTTATTTTAAAGAAAATACAATTCTTAAAGCATAACAAGGTGTTTAGATCCCTGAATTTTTGCATAGCCCTAGCTTTGTTTTCATCTTCTGCTGTTTTGCAGATTATAACTCCTGTAGATACATTTTCTGATCCCCACTTAGTTCTAACCTTAGTTAAGCTGCTTATGAACATTTTAAATATTGCAGTTATTAATCTGACTTTCCCTGGAGAATATGAAGTTTCTTTAGCATTTGAAAATATTCTCATACATACTCATGCATTCATAATCTGTTTCTGTAACAGACAATGGCTTTTTAAAAGTAATAGTGAAAGTAATCTTAGTAGCAATGTTAATTTGACTCTTGCTAGTTTTCAGATACGCAGAAGCAGGAGATGATTTCCTTTAAAAACTCGTCTTTGAATAGTTCATGTTAAGGTTATCTGGTATATCTAAAATATTTAGAAGTGTTAAAAACAGTTTTTGTTTGCCTTTGCTGTTAAGTTTGAAACTTCTTAGTGCTGTAAATTGATAATCCTGGAAACCAACATCAGTATTGTAGTATTACATAGATTATCGGAGTTTTTATAGTTTTGAAAATAAAGCTACTAATAATCATAGATAATATTTGCTGAACACTTAGAATATGCAAATCTCCGTTTCAAGTGAAACATTTTAGGTAATTTTCATAATAACCTTGTAAAATGGAGAGGAAACTGAGGCTGTGAACAGTTATGTGATGTGTAGATTTTACACACTAAATAATAGATTTCATTGTCCTGTTTTATTAACCATTTATCTGCTGTGCCTCTAATTAAGTTGGTTTTCTAAGAGTTTTAAGGCAGGGATTCTTAAATTCCAGATTTCATGAAAAACGTTTGGGGGACAGCTATTCTACCTTCTTGGTGGTTCGGAAAAAAAAAAAAAAAAGAAGTACCTTTATGGGAATCATAGAACGTAGGCCAGCAACCCTTTTTATGAGATGCAGATATACTTGTTGCTGTGGTGGTGGTTTTTTATTAGTTGTCAGAGCACATTATTCTTACCAGCTACGGAAAGGGCCATGGTTGTTGGCTATCCTAACGAATTCCACCTTTCTATTGATACCATTCTTCTAAAGAGACATTCTTTCGTCACAGTGACTGAAGAAAAAACTAACCAAACTCATTTAGGACTTTCATAAGGAAATAGATCCAGCAATAGAAAATTTGCTGAGTTTGTCCAGCTTAGAAAACAGTATCCAAGATCAGGTTTTCTGATTGGTGCGATCCTCCAAAATTCTAAGAAACTTAAATTCAAACATAAGTCCTTAGAAAATTCAGTTGTAACATGGAGACACTTCCAACTTGAAGGAGGTAGATTATGAAGCTGCAAGTTACAGGCTGGAAGTCATTTCTTTTTCTTTGACTTTAAAAAAATTCTAAAAGTTAAAAAAATTGTGTCATCTTTGGCCAATTCCTTAACATCTGTTTATTGAGCTAAAATTGTTTCAAAATATGTAATAGTTTACTTTTCTGGTTATCAGTGTGTATTTAGGCCATAACTGGGAAAAATAACACAAATGTTAGCGATAAGTACATTTTTAACTACCCTGTGTCTGTTATCTATCTTATTTTGACAATATAAGATTAATAATCTCTAATAATATGCATAGGTTGGGGAATTGTTAACCTTTCAAAATAAATAGGGGTTTTTTTGTTTGTTTGTTTTTGTTTTGTTTTGTTTTAGAGCCAAGGTCTCACTATGTTGCTCAGACTAGTTTTGGTCTCGAACTCCTGACCTCGAGCAGTCCTCCTGCTTCACCCTCCCTAGTAGCTGAGATTACAGGTCTTAGCCACCTTACCTGGATATATAGTCTCTTATTGTAACAATAGCAAAGAGTTATAATAGACCTCTGTAGCTTCTCAGATTTCAGATTGTTCCTCCCACATAGGAGTTTTGTCGGCATTCTAACTTCTAATAGAGAACAAAAACCATTTGTGGCTCTCTCTTCTGCCTAGAAATAGCTATATTGACTCTCAAGATAAAAGAAAAGTAGTACCTTAAAAATTGCAGTGCTTTGTAGTTCACACAGTGCTTTTTACATCTGATTCTCTTTTGAACCTCACAGCTCAGTAAGGCAAAACAAGGATTGTCAGGTAATCTGATGATATTGAGCCGTGGATTGAATCCAGGTTAAAATTATCTGGAGTAATGTTAGATTCCTTTGAAATACACTCATGAAAGAGAAGCATTAGCAAACCTAAAGGAAGAGAAGGGAGAGACATGCACTTTTATTTTCTCCCACAAAATTCAAATTGTACACAACTTTCTATTCTGTTTACCTCTTCTGAAACAGAGTAGAGGTAAACATTAAAAACATTCCTTGTACAGCTTTAATAATTAGTGGTAATGGGCCAGGCGCCTAGTGGCTCCCTCCTGTAATCCCTGCGCTTTGGAAGGCTGAGGCTGGCAGATCATCTGAGGTCAGGAGTTTGAGACCAGTCTGACTAACATGGTGAAACCCCCTTTACTAAAAAATACAAAAAAATTAGCTGGGCGTGATGGCGCACCCCTGTAATCCCAGCTACTTGGGAGGCTGAGGCAGGAGAATTGGTTGAACCTGGGAGGTAGAGGTTGCAGTGAACCAAGATTGAGCCACTGCACTCCAGCCTGGGAGACAGAGCGATGCTATCTCAAAAAAAAAAAAAAAAATTTAGTTGTAATGGTTAATGATGATAAAGACGATTAGATAAGAAAATTAAAATTTCATAACACATTTCCTACCGTAATTTGCACAAGAATATTGTAACTAGGAATAAAGCCTTGACTTGCATTCCAGTGTTCCATGTTAGTCTTGGAACCACTGAGTTAAAATAAATCCTTTCTACCAGAGTTTAATTCTCACTACTTGGGAGTTACTTGGTAATCAAGGAAAAGAACTTCTTTTGAGCTTCTGTATGCTGCATACTATTAGATACCTTCATATATGTTACATGTAAGTGCAGATATCTTAAATATCTAGTTAAGAAAACACTTCAGAAAGTTGTTGTCAGAATATCTCTAACTGGATCTTTTTTACTCAAGAACTTAAGTTGAAATTTATAAATTATATAAATTTAAGTTTGTTACTTTGAGAAATTTTTTCTTAAGATCAGTCCAATTCACTAATGTATTTATAGTTGACGTGATCATCCAGTAGTGGTTATTCAGCCTTCAGAAATTATGCTTATCTTCCAGGATTTGTAAAAACATATCAGGAGTGAAGAACATTTTTTTTTTTTTTTTGAGATTAAGTCTCACACTGTCGCCCAGGCTGGGGTGCAATGGCATGATCTTGGCGTACTGCAACCTCCACCTCCCGGGTTCAAGCGATTCTCCTGCCCCATCCTCCCCAGTAGCTGGGATTACAGGCACCCGCTACCATGCCTGGCTAATTTTTTGTATTTTTAGTAGAGATGGGGTTTCACTATCTTGGCCAGACTGGTCTCGAACTCCTGACCTCGTGATCCACACACCTCAGCCTCCCAAAGTGCTGGGATTACAGGCGTGAACCATTGCTCCCTGCCAAGAATTCTCTTTAAGCTGCAGTTGTAAGCTGCAGTTGAATATGACCAAACACCACCCCCACCCCCCCCTTTACTGTGTTTCTATTTGTCCTCATGTTATTGAAAGTAAGCAAGAATGGTTGACAGCAAATTGGCTTACTCATTCTTTCCCTTGTCCTTTATCATCCTTTGAGGCTCCTCCTCTTCCTTCAGGCACTAGCGCTCTTTCTTGGAAGGGCCCATTCAAAATTAGTCTATACTTACATAGAGCCTTACATACCTATATTTGTGTCGTTAAACTTAAAAATTATATTACTTTCATTTTGCATTAGCTAACGCCTGAGAAAATAATCATTTGCATTTTTTCTACTGTGACTTGACACATCATATCCTTTGGCCATTTTTCTTTTTTTCTTACTCAAAACTTCTAGGAGTAGCAATCAATGATTTAAACAAATAATATTTTGACATTTTTATTAGGGTTTTACAGCATGCAAGTATTGTATGCTATTGTTTAAAGACTGTAATAAAAGATTATTAATTTTCCAACCTCCTTTTGCATAATCTTTGTATATTAGTGATTATTAGTCTTCTATATGTTACAAATTTTATTTTATAGCACCAGTGCCCCTTCAGAAACCCCAGAAGAAACAGGCTGTCTCCAGAGTACTACTCCCTTATTGGGGTGGTTACTCTTTATGCTCTTTTATTATTCCATTCACACTCCTAGTCTAAGAATTTCCCCTCCCTATAGCTTTTGTATACTCAGATGTTAGGGTGGGAGTAGCAGAAAACAGAATCTTTTGAGCATAGGGGAAACATGTACTCTCACACTTGAGTCATATTCATTAGGAAGTGCTAATAGACTGGCAGAGGTATAATTACAACTACTCCATAGTTGATCATAGGCAGCTAAGGTTCAAGTTAAATCATTTAAAGTTACACATATCTAGTAAGTGATGGTGACTGTATTGCTTCCTTTCAGTACTGCACCTTCAAAGATGATGATATTAAAAGAAAAGATAAAATGATAAATTTAGACACTTTAGGGGAAAATATGTAATTTGTATTATGATTATGGATTTTTACAAGGAGTAAAAAGTGAAAAGTCATGAAGTGTTCAGTCTGAAAATGTAATGGGTTCTTGAATTTGAAAGTCTCTGGAATTTTTATCTTCTCATTTCTGAATTTTCCAGTTTTACCACAATGAACAAGTACTGTAGATATAATGAAGTTTTTATTAGTTTTATTTTTAGATATGGGTTCTTGCTCTATTGCCCCTGCTGGAGTACAGTGGTGCCATCATAGCTCACTGCAGCGTCAAACTCCTGGTCTCAAGGAATCCTCCTGTCCCAGCCTCTCTTGTAGCTGGGATTACAGGCGTATGCCACCATGCCAGACTCTGGATGTAGTGAAATTTTAAACACATAATTAACAGTTTTTAAAGGAAAGTCTCTAGGTACAGCACTACATTTAGCATTGTTGAGGCAGGGATTTGGGAAGATACAAGTGAAGGCAATATTATAGTATATGTCTCTTTAAGAATTCACACTCAGGAAACAAAATACAGACATAATCACATAGGAGGATAGTATTATTCCTTAATCATCCAAATGGCTTTCTAGTTGATGTGGAAAGGAACATGGTAAGCCGTGTAAAGACACAAATCATTCTGTTTTGTTCTCTATTCCATCGTGTTGTAAATGGTTAGTATATATTTATTGAATCAATGAGAATCACCTCAGTGACAGTGGCAAGAGGATGGTCTGACTGGCATAAGAGGATGAACTGGGACTAAAATTGGGTAGCAGTTGAGAACAGCCACAATTACTAGGATGAGGGGCTTAATAAAAATTAATTTCCAAGGTGGGAAATGATATAATATGCATTTTCTTAGGAAGTAATTCTAGAGGTATAGAATTTAAATAGGAGGTAACTATTTAGAAAGGTTCTTAAGGTTTTAGGCCCCAGTTGTAAGCACATATCTGAAGACGGCATTCTCTGTTTATGGGCAACTTAAAATCTAGCAAGAAGAGGTAATTACCTAAAATCAAGATGCATAATTAGGAAGAGGTTCTGTGTGTATTTTGAAGTTGTAGATTTTTTGGTAAATATGAGTTCAGGGAAAAGGACCTGTGTGTTTTAGGTACTGAAATAGGTCTCTTCAAAGAGGCCGAGAATCACTGACTTGGAAATGTAGGTTCAGTTTTTGCTGTAGAACTTTTAGATTCTTAGTCCTTAATTTATTTTTTAGGCGTTACTTTTTATAATACAATTCCTTTAGTAAACCTGCTTAACATTTGCACCATCAGTGACATTTGCCTTTTTCTCCCCCGATTCAAAAACATTTGTGTGGTTATATGTCAGAAAGTGTTCTATTTTAAAAATAAAACCAAGCATGGCACAGTGGCACATGCCTGTAATCCCAGCTACTCCAGAGGGTTGAGGTGGGAGGAGCATGAGTTTGAGCCCAGCCTGGGCCAAAATAGTGAGACTCCATCCACAAAAAAAGGAGTTTTGGCTGGGCACAGTGGCACACACCTGTAATCCCATCACTGTGGGAGGCAGAGGTGAGAGGATTGCTTGAGGCCAGGATTTTGAAAGTAGCCTGGCCAACATAATGAGCTTCCATCTCCATAAAACTAAAAAAAAAGTAAAAACCAACCAAATACACGCTTATTCTTTTGCGTTGTTGTTGGAGTTTTCAGAGTATCAGCTTTTTCATACTACTTTCTTTCAGCTATTAGAATACAGTGAAATTACTCTGTTCTGGTCCTTCATTACCATATTTCTCCTTCTTCTCATCAACATGCTTTGTCAGGGAAAACAGTTTATAATTCTAAATGACTTTGGTCAGAAGAGTTACCAGTGACATATAATGCTACATTAAACCAGTTTAAAGTGTGTTTTCCTTTGAATGCCCTGGAATGTACAGTCGTTCTGAAATCTAGTGTATATTGTAGGAGGTAGGTTTGTGTTGGAGAGTAAGCAGGATAAAGAAAAAGGTAGCAGATCAAGACTAAAATAAAGGCCCAAACAATTCAGTCCTGGTATAGTCATGGAAGTGTCAATTTTAATGTGTAATTTGAGCAGTGTATAACCTATCATATTGTTGGATCAGGGTGGAAATGATGTTGTATGTAAGTTAGAAATACTTTGTTACTTGGATTGCTGTCTCGTAGGGATTGATTTCAGCTCTCCACAACTGCATCAAGAATTTGGACATAGTTTTTAGGATCTCAGGCTTATGTTGCAGAGGCAGTGATTATTGTAAACTATTCTGGTTTCTTAATGACCTATCCCAATCTCATTTATCTTATGTACCACTGCTAAAACTGTATCCATTATTTAAATAATTAAAAATCCTTTCATTTAAGGCTAAAGTGTGTGCCTGTCATTTTTATAGAAAGCAGTAAAAGTGAGACAGGGCACTTTTGGGGATTAAGCTGTGAGTAATACTTAAGAGTAGCACCAGCCTTATTTATAATTGTTATGATATGTTGCAAAGATTGGCTGCAATAGCCTATCTTTTGGAGGGGGCCGCAGAGGGAGCAAAAATAAAATACAAAAAAAATTTATTTAGAATATTTTAGATAATTTAAAAGGTACAAAAAATAGCATGATGAACTTTCGCTTTTCTCTAGACCTATTTAAATCCTTTTGTTTCTTCATGGTTCATCTCAACTGTGACTTATTCAGTGAAGCCTGACCTCTTCCATCTTAACTCTGTTGCACATTGTATATAGTATTGAGAGCAGTGTGACTAGAGGAGTTGAAAATAAGATTTATGTATGAGGTAGGAATGTACCTAGAAATCTTGTGAAAGCTAAACTTCAACATTCCACTATATGCAGGACAAAACTGATAAAGTATAGATTTGAGAGGAAAGAAACAAAATAATTATTTTAGGAAGATCAGTTGTGTGGCACAATAGGTCTAAAAGGAAGTGGTGAATTGCCAACTCATTTTGATAGACTTTTTCCCCGTACTTATTTTGTGAAATTTTACTCGGCCTTCAAACAGTTTACCGTTTTGCTAGAAGAGAAAGGAGATAGCAGAATTCTTAATTGTGGATGTTTCTAGTTTTCAGAATTTTAGAATCCTTTTAGAACCTGTAAGCTTTTTCCCTGTTGACAGTGAAGTGAATACAGTGGCTGTTAGGTTTCTACTTTTCAGCATTGGTAGTATTTTCTGCTCCCTGTGCCAGAAATGCAAGTAAAGCTGCCTAACCATTTTCTCTGAGCTGTTGCAGCCCTCTACTGGTTTATGGAAGTTGTAGCAATTTAGAACCTGTTAGGGCCAGAAGGTCAGTAAACTCTGCAACTCATTTTAAAAATCTCAGACCTTTAGAAGTCATCTGTGCCAACCGTCTCAATTGCAGATGAATATTTTATATACCTACCTTAACAATTCTGGAGGGGGGAGACTATACACACACACAAACACACGTATGTATATGTATGTATGTATGAGATACCCTAGGCAAATAGATAATTGTAAATACAACTGCCCATATTTATTTACAAACTCTAAATGCATTGTTAGAATGTGATCCCTTATAATCAGGTGTTTCACATAGTCAAAAACATCTCTTTAATGTCTTGTAAATATTTGATGAGATAACAAGAATTTTATTTTTTAAAAATTTGAGGTATTATTACTATTCGAAGATAAATACAACAGATAAATGCTAATTGCTTATTTAAATTATTTCCAAAGGAATTTTACTTCTTATTTATTGCTGGAGCCGGAAACTTAGGTTTCATTCTAGCCTTCTTGTTCTTGTTTACTCTTCCACCCCTGCCCCCTGTGACCCTCCTCCCACCACAATCTGGTCATTGTGCTTTAAGTGGTCTCCTTGTGTCTTAGCTAATTCCTCTCAAGTCCGTCTTTCAGAGTTTCCCCAAGGGCACCTTTCTGAACACACTACTCGAATTATGTCACTACTTTTTTAGAAGCCTTTTTTGTTACCATAAAGAACAGACTACACAATGACAACGGGCTTCATGATGAGATCCCTTCCTGCTTTCTTCAGCCTCATTTTCTATCCCACTCTGCTTCAGTCTTTTGCTGTTCCTTCATTGTGGTCTGCTTCTGTGTGTGCATGTGTGTACACCTGTGCATATGCTTATCCTGCTCCCACACCAGCCCCATCTATATCTACCTGCCTCAGTCATTCTCAAGACTCTATTTTAGTGTTCCCTCTTCTTGTAATTCCCCACCCCTACCTCCGTACACATGCACCCAAATTGGGTGCTTGCTTACATAGCATTTATTATTCTGCGTAGTAATTAAATTGTCTTTTTCCTGTTAAAGGCTGTCAGTTCTCTTCAGGCTAGGATTGTGTTTTGTTCATCTTAGTTCCATTATGTGACATGTTAAGTGTTTAGTAAATGCTAAGTGATAGAATAATTGCATGAGCAAACTAGAATATGATAGCTAAAGGAAATACCCACACTTAAATAAGTTAACATCACAGACTTCATTCATTTTTGTTGAAGTTTTAAGGAGAATTAGTTGATTTAGACTAGCTAGTGTTTATTGAACATACTTTTCATGATGTCTATATTAAGGAAAGTGATGGCTGGGGGAGATAAAGAATGGTAGAATTTTAGAATTGGAATGGACATTGTTTTAAAATAGGAAACTGAAAGCCAAACAGTGTACTAGAAATTTCAAGTTACAATTAGAGCCGAAGTCTTGTAGTGCTTATTTTCTACTTTCCTAATTTCCTTCTAATGTATTTTACCTAGATTTGGCTAGGATTAGTAGATATTGGTTGTTTATTATTTCAGGTAATTGGACTATCTATATAGAACTCTATCCTATAGGTTTACCTTTGTGGAATTTTGAAAGTAATGATAGACATATAGCTAAAGCAAATTGGCTATTTGTAATGATTTATTTATTTATTTATTTTTATTTTTATTTTTTGAGAAGGAGTCTCACTCTGTCACTCAGGCTGGAGTGTAGTGGTGCAGTCTGGGCTCACTGCAACCTCCGCCTCCTGGGTTCAAGCGATTCTGCTGCTTCAGCCTGCTGAATAGCTGGGACTACAGGCATGCGCACACCATGCCCGGCTAATTTTTGTATTTTTGGTGGAGACGGAGTTTAACCATGTTGGCCACGCTGGTCTTGAACTCCTGACCTCAGGTGATCTGCCCACCTTGGCCTCCCAAAGTGCTGGGAATACAGGAGTGAACCATCGTGCCTGGCCTGTAATGTATTTATTTTGTATAGTCTTCTGAATTCTCTCATGCTCAGATTCCTGAAAGGTATAATATTTAGCAACACTAATAAAAAATGAAGCCTATATTTAATGGATTGAGCTTGTGTCCTAAATCTTTTGCTTCTTTCCCTGTTGTGGTTTTAGAGTTAGAAAATAAGTACCTTTTATCTCTTTTCATCTACCACTGTCTGAAACACTCTGTTACCTGCCGCCTCATGTATTACTTCCTCTTGAGTTCTACCCAGAATGCTCTAGGACTCCAGAGGAAATCAAGTAGAAATGGACCTATGTTATTATTTTAAAAGAATTTTTATTTGCTGATAAAAGCAATACATGTCCATTCTAAAGTTAAAACTTTAGAGAACTTTATAAAATAGACCATAAAAATTCCTTAAGAACTTTTAAGAACATTGTTTTAAGGACATCATTGAGGACAGTTTATTGTAAAAGATTGTAGATGCCTGTACTTTTTTCTTCATCTTTTGCATGCTGTTGGTGGTTAAATTTTGTGATTGTGTGATTTATTTATTTTTATTTATTATTATTATTTTTTGAGATGGAGTCTCGCTCTGTTGCCCAGGCTGAAGTGCAGTGGTGCGATTTTGGCTCACTGCAAGGTCCGCCTCCCGGGTTCACACTGTTCTACCTCAGCCTCCCGAGACTACAGGCACCTGCCACCACACCCAGCTAATTTTTGCATTTTCAGTAGAGATGGGGTTTCACCATGTTTGCCAGGATGGTCTCGATTTCCTCACCTCGTGATCCGCCCGCCTTGTCCTCCCAAAGTGCTGGGATTACAGGCGTGAGCCATTGTACCCGGCCAATTTTGTGATTAAAAAAAAAAAAAAGGATACTAATTTCTTGATCTGGAGTGCAGCCATTAGGTTTTTGTGGGAAAATGTTATGGAATAACTGCCAGAAAACATCGTGGTGAAAATTAACCATTACTTCAGGAAAATATGATAAAGAGAGCATGTTCCCTTTTTATAGACTGAATTCTCACTTGAATGGCTTAAATAGTTAAGGCAGGGAGGGAAGTCCAGTTAATATCTCAGAAGCACGGCTATTTATTTTGAGGCCTTTTCCAGCATTTTTTTCAAAACCATTTTAAAAATGTGAGGGAATTAAGCTGTTTGCTCGGTTTAAGTAGGAATTAGTGTTTATGTCTAATGGTTTATTTTTTGCATGTGAGGAAAACAGCAGTAAGTACATGTAATAATTTAAGGTATCATTTTGCATTCATAGAAAAAATACTAGAATTTGAAGTGAAATCATTCTAAACCTCTTATGCAAGAATCAGAATTTTGGAACGAGAGGATCTTAAATGTCATCTAATCTAACTTTACTTTCAAGAAGAAACAGAAATAATGAGAACTGATGAAGGTCAACCAAAAAGTCTTTAGTAGATCTCAGTAGAATCTTGGACCTCAAGCTCCCAGATCAAACTACATGAAAAGTGATGGTCACTTTCCTAACTGAATGACCCTTAAGGGCCATTCAAAATTGTTTACTATGATTTGGTCCTTTACTAGTTGTCTTTTTTTCTCAAATCAATTTCGAAGAAAGCATTTTTGCCCTGAAAGTGGCTGCAGCTCAGTGGAAGCTGGAACTGAAATAAAGTTAGGAACTTGCATTCCATGCTCAGAGTTCTCTCTTTACTTTCTCCAGTTAGAATACAAAGTGGGTGGTAAGTTTGAATATTTTATATGCACTGGGGTCTATGCTAAGGTATAATTTTAGTTACTTCTCATGGCCTTTTTATTGAACTTTATCATTCATAATATAGATGATGAAATTAAGTAATTTAGGCCAGGTGCATTGGTTCATGCCTGTCATCTCAGCACTTTTGAGAGGCTGAAGCAGGAGGATTGCTTGAGGCCAGGAGTTTGTGGCTAGCCTAGGCAACAAAGCAAGACCTGGTCTCAATACTTAAAAAACAAAAAGAAAAAAATAATTTGAACTTGCTCTCAGTTGTATTTAATCTAAAGTAATGTTTTAGGGACTTCTGGACAAAAGGATAGACTGGAGATGCCCCCTTCTTTTTCAAACATGGAAATGCTAGATAAAAATAAAACATTTAAAGAAAGGGGAATCTGCAGGTGCCTGAAATGAAAAAGAACACAGTCATAACAGAGAACATAAGTTGAAACTTTGTCCTATAGGGAAAATAAAAAGATACCTTTAGTGTGTGAGCTTTAATGTAGTAGTGGAATCCATCAGCCCAGGAGTGGCAGGAAGCCGAGACTGGGCTCTTTGAGTAAAAGTCCAGACCAGGAGGACTCTCAATTTTTCATAAATAGGGCCTTAAAAAACAGGCCATTTACCAGCCTGGGTTTGTATTTCCAGATATAACTTCTTCCTGTCTTTTTATTGTCACCATTTTTGGTCTTCTTTTGTGGTCTGCTTTTTTTTTTTTTTTTTTTTTAAAGTATATTGCTGGATTCTGTTTATCCACTCTTACAGACTCTTGATTAGTGAATTTCATTTATTTTAGTAACATATATATTGGAAATTATTTACATTCTGTTTACCACACTTAAAAACATTTTTTTTTTCTGCCTTCTGTCACATAGATTGAATGTTCATTTGTTTTCAAAGGTATCCATTTGATTTATTGAGACCTATATTTCTATTCATTTTCTACAGTTTTTAAATTTTAATGTGTACTTTTCCTCTAAGCCAGATAAGTCCTTTAAGTGCTTTCTCACTTTCCTGTGGCCTTTTTCCCTCTCCTCGACCCGTACCCTTTCCCAGAAGCCATGTTGATTGATAGGGGTATTCTTTTACATATTTGTCCTTTTTCTTTTTGTATGAAATAGACTTATTAGATTATAAACTCACTGTTACTCCCATATATTACATAATATCCTCATATATTTCTTTTAAAAAAATTTTTTTTGTAGAGACAGGTCTCAAATGTTGCCCAGGCTGGTCTCCAACTCCTGACCTCAAGCAGTCCTCCTACCTCAGCCTTCCGTAGTGTTGGAATTACAGGCGTTAACCACTGTACCCAGCCCATAGATTTTTTTCTATTATTTGAGTGCCTACTCAAAAGCAGATTTTCAAACAGGGTATTTGTATGTCCTTCTAAAGCCTTTTGATGTCTGAAAATATTTTTAGTTAAGCCTCATGTATAGCTGATTGCTTACTATCACCAGTAGCTTAGTTCAAGTAATGATTTTGGTTTTAAATATTTTCCCTTTAACATTTTGAGAACATCACTACATTGTTTTCTTATCTCTGATATTACTTTGGGGGAGTTCTGATGTCAATTTGATTTCTTTTCCTCTCTAGAACATTTTGAAATCTTTTGTCTTTTTCAGTTTCATTATAATGTGTCTGTGTATAGTTCATTTTCCTGGTTTGGCCCTTGGATTCATGTTTACTCACTCATTTACCAAATATTGAATTTGTTGGGAGCCTACTGTGTGTCCCAGGATGTATTCCAGTCAATTTAATCTCAGTTCTTTCACTTTTTCTCATTTGGGGGAAATTACTGGTCATTTTTTCAAATATTTTGTTTTCTCCATGTTCTTCTCTTTATGGAAAAATATTGGTCATTTTTTCCAATATTTTATTTTCTTTATGAGAATTCTGTTATATGGATTTTTTCACTTCTGGTTTCTTTATATCTCTTAACCTATATATATATATATATAAAACCTTTATATATATATATTTTATATATATATATATATAATGTTTTTTTTTTTATAATCCCTTCCTGATGTGTTCTGGGACTGTCTTCTCTACTTGTTCTTCTAGCTCACTAATTCATTATTTGGCTTATCTATTATATACCTAATCTGAAGAGTTCTTTATTTCAACCCATGTATGTTCATACTCTGTATTGGTTCTTTTTTGTAACTACTTAGTTCTAGGTGTTATCAGTCTTCTAGCTCTAAGAGGCTTTTAAATGTTTTAAAAATTCTTCATATGTCTTTTCCATTAATTCTGCTTTGTATACATAGTTTAGTTTGAATGGGAAACCAATACAAAAATTCAAGCGGGGCAGTGATATAATTTCATTTTTAGTTTTAAAAGATTACTCTGCGGCTGGGCACAGTGATTCAAGCCTGTAATCCCCCGCACTTTGGGAGGCCAAGGCGGGAGGATGACTTGAGCCCAGCAGTTCAAGACCAGTCTTGGCAACATGGCATAACCCTGTCTCTACAAAACATACAAAAATTAGATGGATGTGGTAACATGTGCCTGCAGTCTCAGCTACTTGGGAGGCTCAGGTGGGAGGATCGATCACTTGAGGTCGGGACTGCAGTGCACCATGATCATGCCACTGCACTCCAGTCTGAGCTACAGAACGAGATCCTGTCTCAAATGAATGAATGAATGATTACTCCAAGTCAGGTGCAGAAGCACATTTACCTGTACTCCTAGCTGCTTGGGCAACAGGCGGGCAGATCGCTTGAGGCAGGAGCTTAAGGCCAGCCTGGGCAACGTAGTGTAACTCGTCTCTTAAACGACAACAATAACAACAAACACTCTGGCTACTCCCTGTAGAAGATAGGATATAAGGTGGACGTGGTGACAAGAATGTAAGCAGGAAGATAATTTGGGAAGTGTTTGCAATAGTCTATTCAAGAGATGATGGTGGCTTGGAATAAGATGGTAGCAAGTGAGATGGGAAGACATGAATTTAATTTGTGGTATATTTTAGAGATGGAATCAGCATTTCTGGTTTAAGTGATGGATGGATGTTGGTGGCATGTGTTGGAATAGAGAAGATTAACAGACAAGAGTTCTGTAGTCCTTTTTGGTTTGGTTATGTGTATTAGATATCCATGTGAAGATGTCAAGTGGGTATTTACATACACAAATCTGGAGTTCTAGAGAAGGTCTAGGACTAGAAATACAAATTTGGAAATCAGTAGCTTATTAGTGGTATTCAAAGCCGTGAGACTGGATTAGGTTTTCTAACTTCACACATTTAGGTAGCCTGGGTTAGTGAATAAAAAGTGACCTAGCCTCAAATGCTGAGGCACTCCTAATATTTACAAGTTCTTCAGAAAAGAAGAGGTTAAAAAAATAAGAAAGCTGCTTTTTGGAGAAGTGGGGAGGGTTAATGGGTACAAAAAGTAGAAAGAATCAGTGAGACCTAGTGTTTGCTGTCACAGCAGAGTGACTATAACCAAAAATAATTTAATTGTACATTTTTAAGTAACTAAAAGAGTATAATTGGGTTGTTTACAACACAAAGGATAAATGCTTGAAGATAATTTTCAGTATAAAAATGCGCCATAATTCGTTTAACCAGGTATAAATGGATATGTAGATTTCCCTTCCAGTGTTTTGGGCATACTATAGTAACACTTGGTTGAATATATTTTTATGTTATCTTTACATATTTGTGTAAGTACACCTGTAGGATAATCCCTGAAGCAGAATTACTAGAAGAGAAGGCTGAGCATTTAAATTTTTATGGTTTCTGCCAAATACGTCTCCAAAGAGAATATCCCAGTTTGTATCCCCATCAGCAGTGGATTAAAATGCTGGTTTTCCCAAGCCCTTGCCAACAGTTTTAATCTTGGTCGTACTTTTAAGTGAGAAGTCATGTCATTGTTTTACAGATTCAAAACTGTGAATGGGTTTGCATACTTCTGTATATTTATTTAACTTGTGTGTTTTTTGTTCTTTGTTCTTCATGTCTGATTTTTTTTTTTGTAATGAGTTTTCTGTTTTTCACTCTTTTGTTATACCTCTTGGTTTGTTCTTTTTCGTAAGTGTTGCAAATGTTTTCATTTGTCTTCTGATTTCTGTTTATGATATTTACGTTGTAAAAATGGCTTTTAAGGCCGGGCATGGTGGCTCACGCCTGTAATCCTAGCACTTTGGGAGGCTGGGGTGGGTGGATCACTTGAGGCCAGAAATTCCAGAGCAGCCTGACCAACATGATGAAACTGAAGCTCTACTAAAAATGCAAAAATTAGCTGGGCGTGGTGTTGCATGTAATCCCAGCTACTTAGGAGGAGAATCGCCGCTTGAACCTGGGAGGTGGAGGTTGTGGTGAGCCAAGATCACACCACTCCACTCCAGCCTGGGCAACAGAGTGAGACTCTGTCTTAAAAAAAAAAAAAAAAAAAAAAAAAAAAAAGACTTTTGACTTCCATATCGTATTTTGGAAAGGCTTTCTCTCTCCAAGGATTTTTTTCCCCTAATACTTCTGTGGTTTAATTTTTATATTGTTTTGTCCCAGATACCAACATTTTTACCTTGTCAGAATTAATTCTGAAATTTCATTTGGTGAGAATTAAGATAATTTTGAGAAAGAAAAATGGTGAGGAGGGAGTAAAATTAGTATTAGAAAACTATACAATAAAAACAATACAGTATTGATACAAGAATGGAAAGACAGAGTAGTGATGGAATAGACTAGAAAGCCTGAAAAGAGATTTAGTTATTAACATATAAAGGAGTAAGATTGTGGTTTAAAAATAAAAGTTGGCATTATAGATAAGTGGATGAAAAGAGTTAAACATCAAAAGTAGTTGAAATAAGATTGAATGTATTCTGATCTTCAGCTAGAGAAGCTTTATATCTAAAAGCAAAGGAAGGATTTATCAAGAAAACTACAGGCATCAAAAATGTGTTTGCATTGTTTACCCATGTTTATAGCAGCATTATTCACAATAGCCAGAAGGTAGAAACAACCGAATATCCACTCAGCAAAATGTGGTATATTCGTAAATGGAATATTACTCAGCTTTAAAAAGGAAAGTATTGGCTGTGTAGAGAGCATTGAAAAAAATTGTGACACATGCTACAGCATGAAGTCAGTATGCTAAGTGATATAACCTAGTCACATAAAAGGAAAAATATCATATGATCGCACGTGCACGAAGTACCTAGAGTAGGTTCATAGAGACAGAAAGTAGAATGGTGATTACCAGGAGCTGGGAAAAGTGGGAAATGAGTTGTTACTGTTAAATGGGTTTCAGTTACGAAAGATGAGAAAGTTCTAGAGGTAGATGGTAGTGATGATTGCATGACAGTGTGGATGTTATCCGGTGCCACAGAACTCTAGACAGTGCTTCTAGACTTAGAATGGCATTACATCCCAACTAAACAATAGTTGAAAATACTGTAAGTTAAAAATACGTTTAATACACCTAGTCTACTGAACATCATATAGCTTAGATTAGCGTCTGTAAATGTACTCAGCATACTTACGGTAGCCTACAGTTGAGCAAAATAACATGAAGCTTATTTTATAATAAAGTGTTGATCATCTCGTGGTTGTTTACCCCTGTCATTGTGTGGCTGACTGGAAGCTGCCCAGCATCACAAAAGAGTGTAATACCACATACCAATAGCCTAGGAAAAGGTAAAGATTGAAAAATCGAAGTACTGTTTCTAGTGAATACGTATCACTTTTGTACTATTTATAAAGTCCAAATATTGTAAGTCGAACCATTGTAAGTTGAGGACCATCTGTATTTAAATATGGTTAAAATAGTAAATTGTGTGTGTGTGCGTGTATTTTTGTTTGTTTGTTTGTTTTGAGATGGAGTCTTGCTCTGTCTCCAAGGCTGGCGTGCAGGGCGTGATCTCGACTCACTGCAACCTCTGCCTCCTGGGTTCAAGCAATTCTTCTGCCTCAGTATGTTATGTATATTTAATCACAGCTTTAAAACATATGTAACAAAAATGACAGCATCGGTTTTTCTCTTACAAATTGATAGGAAAATGATTGCTACAGCAGAAAAATGACCAAAGATACTAACAAAAATTCTGAAAAACAAAAATAAAGTAAGTGGCTTAAGTGGAGTAGAAAAGGTTTTTAATTTTGAGAAGTCAAAGAACCTAAGTGGTCAGACTGAGATGGGATATAGACATGAAACCAGGATGGGGACAGGATTTGAGATAGAGATAAAGGCTGTGAGTGACACAAAGTCAATATGAGGTAAAGTAACTAGAGATGTAGAAGCTTGCTCTGAAAAGGATGGAGTCGTTGCTTAATGGCTTCCAAACCAGCAGTTACCTGAGAAACTTTTTAAAATAAACTTTTTACTTTAGGAGAGTGGTTTTAGATTTACAGAAAAACTATGAAGATAGTACAGAGGTGTCCTGTATACCTTTATACCAGTTGCCTCAATTGGGATGATACATTTGTCACAAATAAAAAACCAATGTTAATAAATGATTGTTAACTAAAGTTCATACTTTATTCAGATTTCCCTGGTTTTTACTGAATGTCCTTTTTCTGTTCCAAGGTCCCATCCAGGACACCACATTACATTTAGTTATCATATCTCCTTAGGCTGCTCTTGGCATGACAGTTTCTGAGACTTTCCTTATTTTTGATGAACTTGACAGTGTTAAGGATTACGGTGAGGTAAGTGTAGGATGCTCCACTATTAGAATTTGTCTTAAGTTTTTCTCATGATTAGGCTGGGGTTATGGCTTTGAGGAGAAGGATCACAGAGTTAAAATGTCATTTTTATCACATTACATCAAGTGTACATACTATCAACATGACTTAGCACTATTAGTGTTAACCTTGATCACCTGGCTGATACAGTATTTGTCAGATTTCTCCACAGTACAGTTACTCTTTTTTTCTCCTCTTTCCGTGCTGTATGCTTTGGAAGAAAGTCACTCTGCCCAGCCCACACTTCCATGCTGTTCCTCCTTGAGAAGAGGTGTCTACATAAACTATCTGCGGTTCTTCATGGAAGACTTACTCATTCTCTCTCATTTATTCAATTTACCAATCAGTGTGGACTTACAGATGTTGATACCTTGGGTTATAATCCAATACTACTATATTCTGTTTCTCAGTTTTTTTCTGGCATTGTCTCTTGGGACCCCTTTCACTTTGCACCCGTATGCCTTTGACATATCACTATTATTTATGTATACTTTTTGAGTACTTCCTTTCTGGGAGTGCAAGATTATCCAGACTCATCTTTTGTTTCCTGCCTTGGCCTGGGATCAGCCATTTCTCCTTTTACTGAGAAAGGTTAATAACCAAGATCTGCATTTTAGATGTGCTTCTTGCTACTGGGGTGTTGCAGCTTGTGGATTCTCTCCAGCTGACATAGTAAGGAAATGTATGTGTGTATTACTAACTCTATATACATATCTATAATGCCTATGTAACTTTGTATCTGCATTAAACTAAACATGAGTCTATATTCGTATTTCCAGCTGTAATCCATTACCACATTCTAGCCTTCTCCTGACTTGTCTATCTGTAATCTCCCACTCCAACAGCAAGAAATCTGGCTTCTATTCACCATCCATTTATTAATATTTAATTGTTCATTTTCTTTATACACGTATAGTAGTTTCAGATTTCTTTTTTTAAAATTATTTGAGACAGAGTCTTGCTCTGTCACCCAGGCTAGGATACAGTGGCACGATCATAGCTTACTGCAGGCTCAAACTCCTGGGCTCGAGTGATCCTCCTGCCTCAGCCTCCCAAGTAGCTGGAAATATAGATGTCCACCACCACACACAGCTCATTTTAAAATATTTTTTTATTCTTGCCCAGTGGCTCATCCCTGTAATCCCCACACTTTGGGAGTCCAAGGTGGGCAGATCGCTTGAGCTCAGAAGTTTGAGACCAGCCTGGGCAACATGGTGAAACTGTGTCTCTCTCAAAAATACAAAATATTAGCTGGGTGTGGTGGTGTGAGTCTGTGGTCCCAGCTACTTGGGAGGCTGAGGCATGATCACAGCTCACTGCAACCTCAGCTACCTGGACTCAGGTGATCCTCCCACCTCAGCCTCCTGAGTAGCTGGGACCACAGGCTGTGCCAAGGCACTTGGCTAATTAAAAAATAATTTTTTTAGAGATGGGTTCTTACCAGCTCAGGCTGGTCTCAAACTCCTGACCTCAAGTGATCCTCCTACCTTGGCCTTCCAAAGTGCTGGGATTATAGGCATGAACGCCCAGCCTGAACTATTTTAAGTATACAATCCAGTGGTTTTTTTAGTATATTCACAATGATGTGCAACTGTTGCCACTGCCTGATTCCAGAATACAGTCATCACCCAAAAGAAACCCTTGTAACCATTAAGCAGTCACTCCATGTTTTCCTAATCCCCTGGCAAGCACTGATGGAGCTTTCTAAAAAGTGTTTTTTTATCACTCTACTCAGATACTCCGATTCTGTAGCTCTGAAAATGAAGGTAGGGATCTGTATCTTTTTAAAAAAAGTATTCTACTTGCTTCTGGTAACCAGGCAAGTTTGCATTATCAAGTGTTATGAGCCTAAAAGAACAGCTTATTAAATTTGAGAATAAATTGTAATGTTCTAGAAGCAGTTGTTATGAATCAAGGAGCACCTAATCAAAGCTAAAAACAGTGCCAACACAATTTGATTGTCTTTAAAAGTCATCTTAGATAGGATTGAAATGAGATAAAGAAGTCATTTTACAAACTGTTAGCTTGTTGCATCCATGTTTAGATTTTGGGTAAATTTAATCTGTAGTCATTGTTCGTCCATCACTCAGTTTTGGTGTGTTTTGTTCTCCTTGGTTTCCCCTAGTTTTTTTTTGTTTGTTTTTGTAGAGATGAGGTCTTACTCTGTTGCTTAGGCTAGTTTTGAATTCCTGGGCTCAAACAGTCCTCTTGACTTGGCCTGTGTGTGTGTGTGTGTGTGTGTGTGTGGTGGTGGTGGTGTTTTTTTTCCTTAAATTTTTTAAAAACTCCTGCTTACCTTAGTTCAATCAGAGGGAAGCCATCCTTCTCCATGACCTCCAGTACCTTAGTAAAAATGAGCTCTTAAAGAGTGAGTACTTCTTGCTCAGTATGTAGCCATGGTAAAGCTAAGTATATCTGAAAACTTAGTTGTGAAAGATTTGTAGACAGACTTTAATTTTGATCCCTTTTTGTCCCTTTTTTTTCAATTTCTGTTTTTATTTTTAATTGAAAAAAGAATTTTATATAGTTACAGAGTACTATGTGATGTGTTGATACGTATATATATGTGTATATGTATATATGCGTATATACGTGTGTGTGTATGTGTGTGTATATATATGCATGTATATATATAATGATTATACCAAGCTAACACTTTCATTATCGCTCATACTTACATATTTTGTTGCAGTGAGAACATTTACATACATTATTTATTTATTTATAATTTTTTTTAGAGACAGGGTCTCGAACTCTGTTGCCAGGCTGGAGTGCCGTGACGCAATCATAGCTCCCTGCAGCCTTAAACTCCTGGGTGCAAACCATCCTCCCACTCCAGCCTCCTGAGTAGCTGCAACTATAGGGGGATGCCACCATACCCAGCTAATTTTTTTTCCTTCAACTTTTAAGTTATAGGGTACATGTGCAGGATGTGCACGTTTGTTATGTAGGTAAACATGTACCATTGTGGTTTGCTGCACAGATCAACCCATCACCTTGGTATTAAGCCTAGCATCCATTAGCTGTTCTTCCTGATGTTCTCCCTCTCCCGACCCCTCCCTCCTAAAGACCCCAGTGTGTGTCTCCCCCCACCACCCCAGTATGTCCGTGTGTTCTCATCATTGAGCTCACACTTAGAAGTGAGAACATGTGGTGGTTGGTTTTCTGGTCCTGCGTTAGTTTGCTTAGTATAACAGCTTCCAGCTCCATCCATGTCTCTGCAAAGGGCATGATCGCTTTCCTTTTTATGGCTGCATAGTATTTGTGGTGTATATTTACCACATTTTCTTTATCCAGTCTGTTATTGATGGGCATTGGGGTTAATTCCACGTCTTTGATATTGTGAATCGTGCTGCAGTGAACATACACATGCATGTATCTTTATAATAGAATGATTTATATTCCTTTGGGTATATACCTAGTTAGTAATGAGATTGCTTGGTCAGATGGTGTTTCTGCCTCTAGATCTTTGGTGAATCGCCACGGTGTCTTCCACAATAGTTGAACTAATTTACACTCCCACTAACAGCGTAAAAGCATTTGTTTTTCTCCACAACCTCGCCAGCATCTGTTTCTGGACTTTTTAATAATCACCATTCTAACTGGCATGAGATGGTATCTCATTGCGGTTTTGATTTGCATTTTTCTAGTAATCAGTGATGTTGAGCTCTTTTTCATGTTTGTTGGCCACATGAAATCTGTTTTTGAAAAGTGTTCGTGTTCTGTGCCCACTTTTTAATGGGGTTGGTTGTTTTTTCTTATAAATGTAAGTTCCTTGTAGATTTTGGATATTAAACGTTTGTCAGATGCACAGATTGCAAAAATTTTCTCTACTTCTGTAGGTTGTCTGGTCACTTTGATGATAGTTTCTTTTGCTGTGCAGAAGCTCCTTAGTTTAATTAGATCGCATTTGTCAATATTTGCGTTTGTTGCAATTGTTTTTGGCGTTTTCATCATGAAATCTTTGCCTGTGCCTATGTCTGGAATGGTATTGCCTAGATTTTCTTCTAGGATTTTTAAAGTTTTGGGTTTTACATTGAAGTCTTTAATCCATCTTGAGTTAATTTTTGTATAAATTGTAAGGACGGGGTCCAGTTTCAGTTTTCTACATGTGGCTACCCAGCTCTCCTAACACCATTTATTAAATAGGGAATCCTTTCTTCATTGCTCGTTTTTGTCAGGTTTGTCAAAGATCGGATGATTGTGGGTGTGCCATCTTATTTCTGAGTTCTGTATTTTGTTCCATTGGTCTGTGTGTCTGTTTTTGTACCAGTACTGTACTGTGCTGTTTTGGTTACTGTAACCCTGTAGTCTGGTAACATGATGCCTCCAGCTTTGTTCTTTTTCCTTAGGATTGTCTTGGCTATACAGTCTCTTTTTTGGTACCATATGAATTTTGAAGTAGTTTTTTCTAATTCTGTGAAGAATGTCAGTGGTAGTTTAATGGGAATAGCATTGAATCTATAAATTACTTTGGGCAGTACAGCCATTTTCACCGTATTGATTCTTCCTATCCATGAGCATGAAATGTTTTTCCATTTGTTCGTGTCCTCTCTTATTTCCTTGACCAGTGATTGGTACTTTCCTTGAAGAGGTCCTTCACTTCCCTTGTTAGTTGTATTCCTAGGTATTTTGTTCTCTTTGTAGCAATTGTGAATGGGAATTCATTCATGATTTGCTCTCTGCTTGCTTGCTTGTTGCTGTATAGGAATGGTAGTGATTTTTGCACATTGGTTTTGTATCCTAAGATTTTGCTGAAGTTGCTTATCAGCTTAAGCTTTCACGAAGACAGTGCGATTTTCTACATATAGGATCATGTCTTCTGCAAACGAAGATAATTTGACTTCCTTTCTTCCTATTGGAATGCACTTTCTTTCTTTCTCTTGCCTGATTACCCTAGTCAGAACTTCCAATACTGTGTTGAATAGAAATGGTGAGAGAGGGCATCCTTGCCTTGTACTGGTTTTCAAGGGAAATGCTTCCACCTTTTGCCATTTAGTATAATAGCTGTGGGTTTGTCATATATGGCTCTTATTATTTCGAGGTATGTTCCTTCAATATCTAGTTTATTGAGTTTTTAACATGAAGGTATGTTGAATTTGATGAAGGCCTTTTCTGCATCTGTTGAGATAATCATGTGGTTTCTGTCTTTAGTTCTGTTTATGTGATGAATTATATTTGTTGATTTGTGTATATTGAACCAACCTTGCATGCCAGGGATGAAGCCAACTTGATTTTTTTGTGTCTCTGTCTTCTTCAGTTCAGCTCTGATCTTGGTTATTTCTTGTGTTCTGGTAGCTTTGGTGTTTGTTTGCTCTTGGTTCTCAAGTTCTTTTAGTTGTGATGTTAAGTTGTTAATTTGGTATCTTCCTAGCTTTTTGATGTGCGCATTCAGTGCTATGAATTTCCTTCTTAACACTGTTTTAGCTGCATCTCAGAGATTCTGGTACATTGTCTCTTTGCCTTAGTTTCCAAGAACTTCTTGATTTCTGCCTTAATTGTATTTGTCCAGGAGTCATTCAGGAGCAGGTTGTTCAATTTACATGTAGTTATGTGGTTTTGAGTGAATTTCTTAGTCTCGAGTTCTAATTTGATTGTGCTGTATTCTAAGAGAGTTTGTTATAATTTGAGTCCTTTTGCATTTGCTTAGGAGTGTGTTATTAATACTTGTGATTATGTGATCAAATTTTGAGTAAGTGCCACGTAGTAATGAGAATAATATATAATCTGTTGTTTTCAAGTGGAGAGTTCTGTAGATATCTATCAGGTCTGCTTGATCCAGAGCTGAATTTAGGTCCTGAGTATCTTTGTTAATTTTCTGTCTCTGTGATTTGTCTGATATTGTCATTGGGGTGTTAACGTCTGCCACTATTATTATGTGTGAATCTAAGTCTATTTGTAGGTCTTTAAGAACTTGCTTTATGAATCTACGTGCTCCTGTATTGGGTGCATATGTACTTAGGATAGTTAGCTCTTCTTACTGAATTGAACTTTTTATCATTATGTGATGGTCTTCATCTTTTTTTGATCTTTGTTGTTTTAAAGTCTGTTTTGTCAGAAACTAGGATTGCGACCCCTGCTTTTTTCTGTTTTCCATTGCTTGGTAAGTTTTCCACCATCCCTTTATTTTGAGCCTGTGTGTGTCTTTGTATGTGAAATGGATTTCTTGAAGACAGCATACTGATGGGTCTTGACTATACATTTTGCCATTCTGTGTCTTTTAATTGAGGCATTTAGCCCGTTTACATTTAAGGTGAATATTGGTGTGTGTGAACTTGATCCTGTCATCATGATGCTAGCTGGTTATTTGGCAGACTTGTTTATGTCTGCCAAATAGGAAAGTTTTTCCTTTCCATATTTAGTGCTTCCTTCAGGAGCTCCTTCAGGATGGTGATGAATATCCTCAGCATTTGCTTGTCTGAAAAGAATTTTATTTCTCCTTTGCTTATTAAGCTTAGTGTGACTGGATATGAAATTCTGGGTTGGAAATTGTGTAAGACTGTTGAGACCAGGTGCGGTGGCTCACGCTTGTAATCTCAGCACTTTGGGAGGCCGAGGTGGGTAGATCACCTGAGGTCAGGAGTTCAAGACCAGCCTGGCCAAGATGGCAAAACCCCATCTCTACTAAACATACAAAAATTAGCCGGGTGTGGTTGCACATGCCTGTAATCCCAGCTACTTGGGAGGCTGAGGCAGGAGAATCACTTGAACCCGGGAGGCAGAGGTTGCAGTGAGCTGGGATCACACCATTGCACTCTATCCTGGGCAGGAAGAGTGAAGCTCCACCTCAAAAAAAAAAAAAAAAAAAGTTGAATATTGGTCCCCAATCTTTTTTGGCTAGTAGGGTTTCCACTGAGAGGTCTGCTCTTAGTCTGATGTGTTTCCCTTTGTAGGTGGCCTGGCTTTTCTCTCTGGCTGCCCTTAACATTTTTTCTTTCATTTTGACCTTGGAGAATCTGATGATTATGTGTCTTGCGATTGATCTTCTTACTGGGGTTATCTGGATTTCCTGAATTGGAATATTGGCCCTTCTTGCTAGGTTGGGGAAGTTCTCCTGGATGATACCCTGAAGTATGTTTTCCAATTTGATTCCGTTCTCCTCATCTCTTTCAGGTATCCCAATCAGTCATAGGTTTGGTCTTTTTACATAGTCCCATATTTCTCGAGGTTTTGTTCATTCCTTTTCATTCTTTTTTCTCTATTCTTGTCTATCTTATTTCAGAAAGACACTCTTCAAGCTCTGAGATTCTTTCCTGTGCCTGGTCTATTCTGCTATTGATACTTGTGGTTGCATTGTGAATTTCTTGTGTTGTGTTTCTCAACTCCATCAGGTCAGTTATGCTCCTCTCTAAACTGGCTATACCATTTAGAAGCTCCTCCATTGTATCATGATTCTTAGCTTCCTTGCATTGGGTTGCAACATGCTCCTTTAGCTCAGCCAAGTTCATTTTCACCCACCTTCTGAAGCCTACTTCTATCAGTTCAACTATCTCAGCCTCAACCCAGTTCTGTGCCCTTGCTGAAGAGGTGTTGCGGTCATTTAGAGAAGAGGCACTCTGGCTTTTTGAGTTTTTAGCTTTTTTTTGCATTATTTCCCAACTTTGTGGACTTATCTACCTTTGATTTTTGAGGCTGCTGATTTTTTTTTTTTTTTTTTTTTTGAGATTGAGTTTAGCTCTGTCGCCCAGGCTGGAGTGCAGTGGCACAATCTTGGCTCACTGCAACCTCTGCCTCCCAGGTTCAAGCCATTCTCATGCCTCAGCCTCCGGAGTAGCTGGGATTGCAGGCACCTGCCACCATGCCCGGCTAATTTTTGTATTTTTAGTAGAGACGGGGTTTCACCATGTTGGCCAGGCCGGTCTTGAACTTCTGATCTCAGGTGATCTGCCCTCCTTGTCCTCCCAAAGTGCTGAGATTACAGGCATGAGCCACCACGCCCGGCCAGTTGCTGACCTTTAAATGGGGTTTTTGTGGTGTCTTTTTTGTTGATGCTGTTGTTGTTTTCTGTTTTTCTTTTAACAGTCAGTCCACTTTTCCATAGGGCTGCTATAGTTCGCTGGGGGATCGCTCCGGACCCTAGTTGCCTTGGTCTTTCCCTTACCTGTAGGTATATCACCAGTGAAGGCTATGAAACAGCTGAGATGGCAGCCTGCTCCTTCCCCTGGGAGCTCCATCCCGGTGGGGGGTTGGGGGGGATGGGGGGCAGTACTGACCTGTTGCCAGCCTGGACACTGCTGTAGGAGGTGTCTGGAGATCCCTGTTAGGAGGTCTCACCCAATCAGGAGGGACAGATCAGGGACCTGCTTAAAGAAGCAGTCTGGCTGCTTTTTGGTTGAGATCAGGTGTGCTGCACTGGGAGTAAGCGTTCCTTGCCCAGACTGCCTGGACTCTCCATAGCCATCCAGCCTAGAAAGGCTGAGTCAACTGAACCGCAGAGACATTGGCCACTCCTCCCCCTAGGGGCTTGTCCCAGGGAGAGATGAGAGTACTGTTCCTTTAACCCTGGCTGGAGTTGCTGAAGTTCCTGCAGGAGGCCCCACCCAGTGAGGAGGGATGGGTTGGGGTCCCACTTAAAAAAGCAGTCAGGCCATGGTCTGGCACAGCAACTGTGCTGCCCTGTGAGGGACTTCTCCTCATCAAGACCACCTGGATTTTTGGGAGCAGGCTAGAACAGCTGGGTCAACTGAACTGCAGAAATGGCAGCCGCCCCTCCCCCTGGGAACTCATCCATTTTAGGCAGTCTCTAGCCTGTTGCACTGGCTGGTTAGAATTCCAAGCCAGTGGGTTGAGGTGCCACGGAAGTGAGGCCCGCAGAACGACACTGCTTGGTTCCCAGGATTCAGCCCCCTTCCTAGGGGAGTTTATGGGTAGATTTCTCACCTTGCTGGGATTCTCAAGGCTGGAGTCTGTAAAACTCCCGGGTTTCTGTGTAAGCCTGAGCAACTGCTCTGCCAAGACTCCGTACAGCTCTGTATATTGAACCTAAGGCCCTGGTGGCCTGGGTTCATGAGGGGATTTCCTGATCCATGGGTGCAAAGATCCGTAGGAGAAGTATGGTTTCCTGAGTGGGGTTACACAATCACTCACCACTTCCCTTGGCTGGGGGTGCGGTTCCTTTGGCTCCCCAGTGCTCCTGGGTGGGCCATTGCCACACCCTGCTTTTTTTTTTGTTATCTGTGGGTCATGCCGTCCTCCTAGTCAGTCCCGGTGTGAGAACCTAGACATTTCAGTTGAAGATGCTGAATTCACTTGCTGTTGTCATTCTTCTCTGAGAGCGCCAGGGACTGCAGCTGTTTCTAATTGGCCATCTTGGCCCCTCCTGCCCCCTTCTTGTCCTACAGGTGGAAGCTGAGGAATAATCCCAGTGCTTTGTGAAACTGCTATGAAGAATTTTCAAGTCAAGCTTAAGTTGGAAGATAGTGACTAGAGCAAACAGACCAAAACATTTATTTATTTATTTATTTATTTAATTTGTTCATTCCTGAGACAGAGTCTTGCTCTGTTGCCCAGACTAGAGTGCAGTGGTGTGATCTCGACTCACTGCAGCCTCCACCACCCAGGTTCAAGCAACTCCTACCTAAGTCTCTGAAGTAGCTGGGAATACAGGCATGCATCACCACTCTTGGCTAAGTTTTTATATGACCAAAGCATTTAAAGCATTGATTCTGAGAGAACTCACTAAATGCTGCAGGACTATAAAGTGATCTCAAAATAGACTTTCTGTAGTTGGAACACTTCTGTAGATACTCACTTGTGTTATACATGTGCAGTCTCCATGTCTGTAGCATATAGATTTGCAAATTCTATTATTTCTGTTCCCCGTAGTCCTCTAGGCCACATTGGCAACTAGAGGTGTTTTTTTCTCTCAGTCCTATCTTGTAAATAGTCTGAGTTGTCTTTCTCTGTTACTGGATTTTCCTCCATTTCTCCCTCCTTTTGTCAGTGTTCAGTAGTTTTTCCTCCACAGAAATGGTCCCAAGGCTTCTGTCCTTCTTGATCACTTGATCAGCTTTTCAAAGCCTCCTCTGTTTTTTTTTTTTTTTTTTTTTTTTTGTTTTTTTGAGACAGTCTCGCTCTGTCACCCAGGCTGGAGTGCAGTGGCACTATCTCGGCTCACTGCAACTTCTGCCTTGCTGGTTTAAGCAGTTCTTAAGCCTTAGCCTCCTGAGTAGCTGGGACTGTAGGCGCATGCCAGCATACCCAGCTAATTTTTTGTATTTTAGTAGAGATGGGGTTTCACCATGTTGCCCAGGCTGGTCTTGAACTCCTGAGCTCAGGCAATCTGTCTGCCTTGGCCTCCCAAAGTGTTAGAATTACAGGCGTGAGCCACCACACCCAGCCAAAACCTCTTTTTGACAAAGTTCAACCTCATCCTATAGGTGATTTTGTACTCTCTGCTAAGATAAAATTTTCTCCAAATTGTTAGCCTTAGGATGAAGGACAATTCATGAACAAAAAAGAACTATTTGTTTCCTGAAGAGTCAATTTAGTTATTGTAGTAAGAAGTTTGTCAAACAAGACTTGTTGTATTGTACTTACCTCAGCTTTCAAGAAGGATGTTTATCTGTGTATCATTGCTGTTGTCTTGAGTTGTGTGTTTTGATTCTGCTAGTCTTGTTATTATAACTTAGCATTAGTTTGGTGACATTGCTATGATAATGATATTGGTTATCTATGAGGAGTCACAGCTAGGTGAACATTTCTGTTTGCCTAATATCTTTGAATGATAGAAAATTTTAGTTTTGGTTATAGTTTTGACTGAATTAGAAAACAGACAAATACCGTTCTGTTTTTTTGAGACTGGGTCTGGCTCTGTCACCCAGGTTGGAGTAGCACTGTTGCCCGGGCCAGACTGCAGTGGTGCAACCTTACCTTACTGCAACCTCTGCCTCCCAGGCTCAAGGAGTCCTCCCACCTCAGACTCCCCAGTAGCTGGGACTACAGGGACATACCACCATGGCCAGCTAATTTTTAAATTTTTTCTAGAGACGAGGTTTCACCATGTTGCCCAGACTGCTCTCAAACTCCTGAGCTCAAGCAGTCTGTCTGTCTCAGCCTACCACAGTGCTGGGATTACAGGTGTGAGCCTCTGTGCCCAGCCCAAACTCAGTTCTTAAGGTGCATATACTTGGAAAAAAAAAAGGCATCTGTACATCTTCTTCACCCAAATGATGTTTAGTTTACACTAGAGTTTTTGATGTATGTATATCTTGGTACCTCAGAATAGCAACTAGAATGTTTTGCCTTCATTATAAACAAAATTATTTAGAAATAGCAGTGATATTGAACAATGTATTTTTAGTATCCCTTGAGTGATCCCAAGTAGTAATGCCATTTGAAAAAAACCACCAAAAGAATACTGGGTTATTTTGTTTTAGAAGAAGGTATATTTTACTGCTGTAAATTAGAGTGGAAAACGGTCTAATAGCATACATTTAGAGAATGTTAATCCTGAAAGTCAGTTGCTGTTCGATAATCCTGCCAGTCAGTTGCTGTTCAATACATAGACTGGAATGTAAGGAGCAAGAACATACTAATTTTAAGGGAAGAAACATCTTCAAAGGCAGAATAGAATCTGTAAACTGCATCATTTAGCCATTGGATAACAAAGTCTACAGTAGAGCTTGCAGCTGGTTGGCTTAAACAGGAAAGTAGCCCTGAACAAGTATTAATACCTCTGTGCAGCCCTTAGGGCATGGAAATTGAAGTGCAATCTGTGTAATAGCCACCAAGATTGTTACA
Source organism: Papio anubis (assembly GCF_008728515.1). Taxonomy (NCBI): domain Eukaryota; kingdom Metazoa; phylum Chordata; class Mammalia; order Primates; family Cercopithecidae; genus Papio; species Papio anubis. The sequence continues at coordinate 4,226,859 of NC_044994.1, read as the reverse complement.
CAAAGATTGGAGGAATCTGAAGAACTCTTCTTAGCCACATGAAGATACCAGCAAGTATTTTCATTTAGCAAGTGGCCGTACCGCTATACATCTTGCCCGTCCCCTCTCACCCTCCAGCCACATTTGAGAGTTCCAGTTTCTCACCAACATTGGGTCTTCTTAGTCTTTAATTTTAACCATTCCGGTGGGTGACATCTCATTTTTATTATTTTAAAAATTTAATCATTTAATTGACCCATAATATTTGTACATATTTATGGGGGTACATCTGATGTTTTATTCTATGCATAGAACATGTAATGATCAAGTCAGATTATTTAGGATATTCATCACTATTTGTCATTTCTGCGTTGGGAACATTTCAAGTCCTGTCTACTAGCTATTTTGAAATATATAACCTATTGTTGTTAATTATAGTCACATACTGTGATGTCAAACGTTAGAACTTATTTCTTCTATTTATGTTTCTACCCTTTAATTAACCTCTCATCATCCCCCACCGTCCACAGATACCCTTCCTAGCCTTTGGTATCTGTCATTCTCTCTACCTTCATGAGATCAACTTTTTTTAGCTCTCACATATGAGTGAGAACATCTCATTAATTTTCCTGGTGACTAGTGAGGTTGCACATCTTTTCCTGTGCTTATTTGCCATTCACTATATGTTCTTTGCTGAACTGTTAAAAAATCATTTACTCACTTTTAAATTGGGTTATCTTATTGATTCATAAGAGTTATTTATATGTTCCAGATATAATTCCTTTAGAATTATATAATCTGGATATAAGTCCTTTATAAAGATGTGATTTGCAAGTATTTTCTCCCAGTATGGCTGGCTTTTCATTTTCTTAATGCCTTAACGGGATCATTTAAAGAGCAGAAGTTTTTATGATGTGTAATTTATCCATTTTTTGCTTTCGTAATTTCTGCTTTTCATTGCGTATTTAAGAAATCTTTGTCTAATCCAAGGCCACTAAAATATTCTTTTTTCTGCTAGAAGTGGTGTAGTTTTAGCTCATAAATTTAGTGTTGGGTTTTTTTTTTTGTTTTTTTTTTGAGATGGAGTCTCACTCTGTCCCCCAATCTGGAGAGCGGTGATGCGATCTCCGCCCGCTGCAAGCTCTGCCTCCCGAGTTCAGGCCATTCTCCTGCCTCAGCCTCCCCAGTAGCTGGGACTACAGGCACCTGCAACCACGCCCGGCTAATTTTTTGTATTTTTTAGTAGAGACGGGGTTTCACCATGTTAGCCAGGACAGTCTCGATCTCCTGACCTCGTGATCCGCTCGCCTCGGCCTCCCAAAGTGCTGGGATTACAGGCCTGAGCCACTGTGCCCGGCAAATTTAGGTTTATGATGCATTTTGAGGTAATTTTTCTCTGTGGAGTGAGGTGAGGGTCAAGGTTCTCTCTCTTTTTTTTTTTTTTTGCATTTGGATATATAGTTTTTCCAAGACCATTATTGAAAGGAATGTATCCTTTTCCCAGTGAATTACGTTGACAGATTTGTTGAAAATCTGTTGGATTGGATGTATATGTGTAGATCTGTTTCTGGACTTTCCATTCTGTTCCATTAATCTATAAGTCTGTCTTTAGTAAATACTGTCTTGCTTACTGTATCTTTGTTAGTAACTATGGAAGTCAGGTGATGTGAGTCTACCAATTAATTTTTTCCCAACATTATTTGGACTTTTCTAGGTTCTTAACATTTTCATATACATTATAGAAACAATTTGTCAGTTTCCAAAAAGAAAAAAAAAGGATCCTGGAAATTTGACTAGGATTGCCTTGAATTTATAGAGCAATTTGGAGAGACTGACATTTTAACAACATCGAGTCTTCTGATTCATGAGCATGGCATATCTCTCTATGTATTTAGATCTTTTTTCACTTCTTTCCGAAGTGTTTTGTATTTATCATTGTACAGTCTTATTATATACATTTTGCTATATTCCTGAGAATTGTGTTTTTGATGCTATCATAGGTTATGTTTTTAATTTTAATTTCTAATTGCTTATTGCTAGTATGTAGAAAAAGTTTTTCACATATTCACCATGTATTCTTACACATATTTTGTTATATTATCCCTAAGAATTTAGTATTTCTGGTGCTGTTGTAGGTTGTATTTTTAATTTTAATTTCTAATTGCTTATTTCTAATATGTAGAAATAAATTAATTTTTATATATTGATCATGTATTCTATGTCCTTCCTATACGCATGTATTAGTTCTAATAGCTTCTTTGTAGATATCTTTGTCTACATAGATTATCATGGTATCTGGAAATAAGGCCATTTTACCACTTTCCAAGCTGTATGCCTTTTTTTTCTTGCCTTATTGAACTATATAGGACCGCCAGTAAGTGCAATGTTGAATAGGAATGGTAAAAGCGAACTCAACATCCATGCCTCATTGTTGATCTTAGAAGAGAAAGCATTCAAGTTCCCTTCTAATTCTGGTTTGCTGAGAGTTGTTTGTTATTAATGGGTATTGAATGTTATCTAATGTTATCTATTTTCTCTTATCTGTTGAGATGGTCATATATTTTTGTGGTTTGAATTAATACAGTAAATTATAAAGATTGGTTTTTTTTACGGGGACAGGGGCAGGGCCTCATTCTGTCACCAAGACTGGAGTGCAGTGGCGTGATCATGGCTCACTGCAGCCTCAACCTCCTGGGCTCAAGCACTCCTCCCACGTAGCTGGGACCACCTGCACGGACCACCATGCCCAGCTAATTTTTTTATTTTTAGTAGAGGTGGAGTTTTGCCATATTGTCCTCAGGCTGGTCTTGAACTTTTGGGCTCAAGCTATCTGCCCACCTTGGCCTCCCAAAGTGCTGGGATTACAGGTGTGAGCTCCCATACTTGGCCTGGTTTAACTTCTTTGTTGTCTACGAGCAAACTTTGTATGGTTTTAATTAAATTTGTTGAAGTTTGTTTTATGATACAGAATGTGGCCTATCTTGGGGAATGTCCTGTGTGCCCTTGAAAGAGTATTCTGTTGTTGAGCAGATATTTCTGTAAATATCAATTAGAACCAACTGATTAATGGTGTTTTTCTGTTCTTATATAATCCTTGCTGATGTTCTGTCAATAAAAAGTATAATAGTTGAAGCCTCCAGCTGTAGTTATGAATTTATCTCTTTTGTCTATCAGTTGGCAGTTTTTGTTTTCATGTATTTTGAAGCTCTGTTGTTGGTTGCGTACATATGTAGGATTGGTATGTTGTCTTAGTGTATTGACCCTTTTATCAATATGTCATATATAATGTCCCTCTTCGTTCTGAAGTCTGTTTTGTTGATGTTGTTAATATAGCCACTCAAGCTTGCTTTCTTTCTAAGCACTTGGAAACTCAAGTACTTCCATGGGTTCTTTTTCCATTCTTTTATTTTAACCTACCTATTATTATATTTGAAGCGAACTTCTTGTTGATTTTTTCCCCACTATCTGACATTCTCTGTCTTTTGGTGTGTTTAAGCCATTTGTGTTTTATATAATTATTCGTATTTGGGGTTAGATCTATATCATTTTATAATTTTGTTCTTTCTGTTCTTCGTTGCTCAGTTTTTCTTTTCCTGCCTTCCATTGGATTATTTGTATTTTTTCAGTATTCCATTTTAACTTACCTAGTGTGATTTGTATTACTTTTTGTGTAGTTATTATATAGTGATTGCTTTAGGGATTACAGTATACATCTTGGACCCAGAAGCTAACTCAATATTAAATGCTTAATGTTTGTTGATTGAAGGAATATTTTTGGAATCCAGTTGTGATTTTTATTGTTACTGGTGGCATTTTTCTAAGTAGTTATTGAGAAATAATATAAGCTTTTCTTTACATAGAATCTATTTAGTATAATAATATTGCCCTGTAGAATGTTCTCAAAAAATATTTGGCGCTCCTTTAGTTCACTAATAACTTGCTTTGCTTCATCTGCAAAGGAGACATCGTTTTATCTTCACAGTCTCACTTAGGCTGATGTTTCTATCAAAAGCAAAAGCTCAGTTTTGCTTTTGAGCCAGTCTTTTTGTTTTCATGTGGCTCATAACTTTAACTCCATACGCTTTACCAATGGCTAGCTTTGAGTACAGTGCTATGTTTAAATGATTGTTTATGTTAATGAAACAGTTGAATGGCCCCAAGGTAAGTTCTGCTTCTTGAGTGTAATGTTAAAAATGTTTCTTAATTTCTTCAAGTTTGTTTCCTTCTCTATAAAATGAAAGATCTGAACAATTTTTCTTTAGTAGTTTTTTGTATTGTAATGTAGTCTAATTTAATTATTGCCAGATTAATATGGTTTTGATAGTTTACAAATTAGCTCAATTTATTTAAGGGAGTTTTGGTTTTGTTTCTGTCAAAACGAAAGAAATTTTAAAACACAGGACAGCAGATTTTACTAATATTCTGTTCAAGGTGTCTTGAGTTTTAATAATTTACGTAGATACTAGAATGACAGCTGACTTATATCTATGATACCCATCTGTAGGAGATTTATAGCATGAAAGAGTTCAAAGTAATCTTGTCAGTCATTCTGCTTGTTGTTGTAGCCGAAGTAAATACTCCCCTTGGCCAACAGCCTCAATCTAGCCCAGTGCTGTGCAGTAGACCTTTCTGTGATTACATAAATGTATATCTATGCTGTATAGTACAGTGGGTAGTTTAATTTCGTTTTAATTAATTTTAAATTGCCACATGTAGGTAATAGATTATCTGACAGCAACATAGTTGTAGCCTCATAGGTTCCTCTTTAACATGTAAAACCCCTTGGAATTTTTTCTGCATCATTCAGTCATCAACTTGCCATAATCATAAGCTCTTGGGAGAATCTTTGACCTATTAAGCTTGTAGAATAGGAAAGAGAAGGCTGAATGAATTGGAAATAAAATAATGTATACAGTGGTGATTGCAGTACAATAGAAGTATATTAGTGAATAGTTTGATAAAGTGACTAAATGGCCGAGGATGTTCAGTAAAGAAAATAAACTGCTCTAGGGATTTTAAACGGGAAGGATTTAATGTAGGGAATTAGTTGTTGTAAAATTACTGATCAAACCTAGCAGGTTCTTGATTGGGTCTTCAGAAATGACTTCCAAACCAACACAAAACTCCAAGGGCATCGATTAGGAGCTCCCATTATGGATTCCTACTGAAAAGAGAAACGTTTTGTCACGGCTTCCACTTTCACTGCTTCTGGATACCCAAAGCTGGAGATGTTACTTGTCTAGAGAATATGGGAAGATATTTATGAAAGTAATTCTCCTTTCTTTTCGGTGACAAGCTGAGTGGACTTGACTAAGAGAACCAGAAGCTAAAATAAAGCGAAAACTTATTTTAGCTTAGGATAGCCTCTCTGAGAAAATAAGGTATCTTACAGAGACAGAGAGAAAACAAATTGAACTAACTTTGGTTCATAAACTTCAAGTAGGTTCTATTGTATATGTATTCAAATAACCCTTACCTATCCATTCTTTACAGATCCAGGATGAGAAGACTGACAAAAGAAGCAGCTAGCTGAACAGCTATAAAATGCCCAAATCTGGGTTTACAAAACCAGTTCAGAGTGAAAATTCTGACAGTGACAGCAATATGGTAGAGAAACCATATGGAAGAAAGGTATGTGATTATACTAAAGATTTGTTGACTTTTTGAACTGGGAAAAAGACTCCCAATTAAGTATTTTTAGTAATTTCTCATAAGATAAAAACCAATATGGATGCTGGGTAAAGCCAAACCATTTATGCTCTTTAGAAATAAATTGGATTCCTGGGGAAGTGATTGTTTATCATTCCCTAAGGTGAACACACAACTACTAAGTAAAACACAATTACTAAGATGGTGCAATTAAGAAATAATGATTGAGAGAGGGAAAAATTTTTATTATTAGTCATTGTCAATGACATGTAATTCTGTGTTTTTATATCTATCCTTTTTCATTCTTATGTAATTTAGACCCTCAGAACCTTCATTTGGACTCCTGCAATTTGTCTCCTAACTGGTCTCACTATTCCTAGTCTCTCCTTATCTCTGGTTTTATGCGTTGTCTTTGAATTTTTTTTCTGTTTGCTTTTTTAAGTCTTTTTTAAAGCCATTTTCTTATGGAAAGATGTCTGAGGTGTTCCCAGACATTTTTAGCTAATGAAATTGTGCAACCATCATCACAATAAAGTTTTAGAACTTTGCCATCATTCTGGAAAGATCTGTGTTGCCTATTTGTAGTCAGTCTCCACTGCAACCCCAAACCCTCCAGGCAACCCCAAATCTGCTTTCAAAATCAAGTATAAGTTTTCAAACTATTCTTTTCAAAATCGTTTTGAGTCCTTCATGATTTCATATAAATTTTAGGATCAGCTTGTCAGTTTCTAGAAATACCTGCTGGGATTTTGAAGGAATTTTATTGAATTTTTTCATTGCATCTGTAGATCACTTTGAGTCGTATTGCCATCTTAATATTGTCTTCCAATCCCTGAACATGGAATATCTTTTCATTTACTTAGATCTTCAGTTTGTCTCAGTAGTGCTTTGTAGTTTTCAGTGTAAAAGTTTTGCATTCTATTGGTAAATTATTTGTGAGTATTTTATTCTCTCAGTGCTATTATGGATAGTTTTATTTTGGGTTCTTTATTGCTAGTACAGAAATATAATTATTTTTGATGTAGTTATCTTTGTATCCTGCGATCTTACTCAATTATTAGTTCTAACAATTTGTAATTCCTTAGGACTTTCTACGTATGGCATCATATTATCTGTGAATAAAGATAATTTTACTTCTTTTCCAGTCTGGATATTTCTTGTTTTGCTTGATTACCTTTATGCCCCCACTTTTTTCCCCCGATTGCACTGGCAAACTCTTCTTGATTACAGTATTTAGTCCACTTACATTTAATGTAATTATTGATATGACTTATATCTGATGATAATTTATATGTGCAATTTTGCTCTTTATTATGTATTCCATGTGTTTTTTGTTACCTCTTTTATGTTGCCATTTTTGGTTTTAAATATTTTTCAGTGTACTATTTTAATTTCTCTGATTTTTTAAAACTGTGTTTTTTCATTTATTATTTTAGATGTTGATCCTAGAGATTGTAATACACATCCTAATTGATCACAGTCTACTTACAGGTTGATCTTGACACAATTCCAGTAAAATATAGCAGCTTTGTTTCAATATAGCTCCATTTTCTTCCTTCGTGTTATTTATATAACATCGATTACATCTGGATGTGTTATTAACCCAACAAAAGAATGTTATAATTGTTTGATACAAAATGTATCTTTTAAAGAAACAAGAGAAATCTGTGTTTATGAAGTTTCGGGTTTCCCCATAAATTTACTGATTTTGGTATTCTTAGTTTCTTCCTATAGATGTAAGTTACTATCTGGTATAAGAATTTTCCTTAGTACTTACTATAAGGCAAGTCTTCAGCCATGAATTCTGTCAGTCTTTTTTTGATCTAGGTAGGAATATCTTGATATTGCCATTTTTTTTTCCTTTTTGAGGCAGAGTTTTGCTCTGTTGCCCAGGCTGGAGTGCAGTGGCATGATCTCAGCTCACTGCAGCCTTGACCTCCCAGGCTCAAGCAATCCTTCCACCTCAGCCTCCTGAGTAGCCGAGACCACAGGTGCACACCACCATGCCCAGAGATAGGGTTTCATCCTGTCATCCAGTCTAGTCTCAAATTCCTGGCCTCAAGTGATCCACCTGTCTCAGCCTCCCAAAGTGTTGGGATTACAAATGTGAGCCACCATGCCCTGGCTGATTTTGCCATTTTTAATAAATAGCTTCATTGAGATATAATTCACATATCATACATTTAAAGTATACAATTCAATTGTTTTTATATTTACAGAGTTGTACAGTCACAACCACAATCAATTTTAGAAGTTTCACCCCAATATATACTCTTGAGATAATGAGAAAGATAAAAAATAACATCTTAATGTTATTATGAAGATACTGACCTTGCAGATCTCCTCAGTTGGTCTCAGGGACCATAATTTGAGAACTGCTATACTGGTGTAATAAGCTCATTAATGAAACTACTGAGTGTATAGTGATGGGAGGAAAAAAGGAGAGAATGCTACTTAACAGGTTCAGGGATAGCCTAACAGTAGAATAGGTACTTAATCTGGGTTCTCAAGGTTGAATACATATTTGACCAGAAGGAAAGTGAAAGTAAAGGGTAGTATAAGTGAAAGAAACAGCAAATGAAAAACTTGTTGGGATGTAGCCTATGGAGGATGGGAGGTGAGTCTAGCACTAGACAAAAAGCAGTTCATTATAGCCTTGTGTGCCTTGTGAAGGAACTTGGAACTTATTCTGTTGTCAGTGACTTGGGAGGGAAGGGTCATAGAAAGACCAGTCAGAGTGCTGTTTAATTAAATATAAGTAGGAGGCAATGTGGACAGTGGCTTTCGGGATGAAGAGAAGTTGGCCGATCAAAAAGCTGTTGAATGCATTAAACTTGTGCATGGAGAAAAAATTGTCTGGGTCCACTCTGATGCTTGTTTCCGTTACTAGGTTAATGATTGGGCCATTTCCTGAAAGGAAATTCAAGAGAAGGAACAGGTTGTTTGAATAAATTTGCTTTGTACTTGCTGAACTGAGTTGGCCCTGGGAACATCCAAGTAGAAGTGGTTAGTAGGCAGTTACATATGAGTGTAAGAACTCAAAACAAGTCTAGATTGGAAATAAATATACAAGGATTTGTAGAAAGTAAGTATGCAAAAGAGTGTACAAAGTGTGTATAAAGTGGCACAAGAATGGAAGAGGATATACTCTGAGGAATTCAAATATTTTAGGAGGAGTAAAGAGACAAAGGAAGAGGAGGACAGAGAGAGAACCAAGGGAGTTTCCACAGAGAATGGCTAAGGGAGGAGAGAGTCTGCATTGCCAAATGCAACAGAGAGTTTAATAGGAAAGACGAGGCCATTGAAGCATTTTAAATGACTTTGATGAAAGTAGTTTGCTTGGAGATGTGGGGACAGAATACAATGTTAGACTTGAAGAAAGCATCAGAACTTTTATTTCTGCATGTTTAGGTATAGTGAAGGTTACATTTGTGGAAATTCATCTGGGCTGCTTGATGCCACTTTTTGGATTTGAATTTATAAGGCTAAACTCAGTGAAGCTTTAATTGTTCCTGTGTACTTTTCATGTATCTTTTGAAAGTTGTCACTAAATAAGTAGTGCCTGAATATTGCCCTCCTAAAAGTTGTAGTTTCTTTTATTTTCTTTTCTTGTTCTTTTGTTTTTTTGTTTTTTTGTTTTTGAGACGGAGTCTCGCTCCGTCGCCCAGGCTGGAGTGCAGTGGTGCGAAAAAAAGTGTGATTTCTTAAAAGTGTAACAACAATAGCAAAAACCAAATATTTCACTAACGTATTTCTATACTTGTTAATCATTGGATTTATAAAATAAATGGCAAGAATGAATACAGACTATTACATTCCTCTAGTTAACAAATGTTTGGCTTACATAAAGGGATGTATTTATTCTCAGTCTCTGTTTAACTGTATGTTTTTCAAGATCACTAGTTTGGGTAAGGATCAGAAGCTCTTCTAAGGCAACGTGCATTGTACTTAAATTGCCATGCTTTGGGATTTCAGTGCAATTTGATGTCAAAAGCTGTTGTTAGAAGTATTTTCCTCAGTTTTTTAGTGAATATTTAACCCCTTATTTTACCTTGAGAAGAAGGGCTGTAGTTTTTATTCCAAAGATGCTAGGTGTAGACCATGTTGCTGCTCGTTTTTAAGACAAAGTGAGTAAGTTGGGGTCAGGGGTAGAAGGCATGACCATTATTCACGTATATATTTTCACTGCGTATTTCTTTGATTGTCTTTTCATAGTGAGTGGCGTTGAAGCCAGCTTCTGGGTTCTGCTAAGTTGTTTTTCCCCCATAACATTTTTAGAAATGAGGCTGGGCATGGTGGCTCGTGCCTGTAGTGTGTGCTTTGGGGAGACCAAGGCAGGAGAATTGCCTGAGGCCAGGAGTTCAAGACCAGCCTGGGCAAGACCCCCATCTCTACCAAAAAAAAAAAAAAAAATTAGCTGAATGTGGTGATATACAACTGTATTCCTAGCTACTGGGTAGACTGAAGTGGAAGGATTACTTTAAGCTACAATGAGCTATGCTTGTGCCACTGCATTCCAGCCTGGGCAGCAGAGCAGGAGCCTGTCTCTCTCTATTCCTTTCTGATTTTTTTGAACAGTTCTCTTAGGTAAGTAGACACCCCGTTTACAGTTCAATATGACAGACTATTACTGTTATGAGGTCCTAAATTAATAAAATAACCTAAACCAAAATTTCACTCCTTAAATTCATTTAAGTAGAGCATAACTTAAATAATCATATTTTATAGCAATTTAATTTTTATGTAAAGTCCTCTCATTAAATACTAAAATAGTTAGGATTTTGGCAAGAATATTCACACCTTTCACTGCTCATCTGTGTTCTTTTCCTCCCATTGATTCTAGTTTAGTTTAGAAATTTCTCTACTACTCTTTTAGCTATAAATCAGTATTTATAATTTGCAAAACAGATCTTTTATAAAATCTGTTAAGATAATCTAAAACCTGGTTAAATTCATAAAATGTGAGAGGGGATGTTAATTGTTTTAACCATCTGAATAGTTCTTTCGTATCTTTTCGTCATCAGTGTAGTTCAGACATTCATTATTTCCTTTCCAAGTGACTATTGGTAATTTTTTTTTATTATCCAAGTATTATAATACATGTTCGTTGTGAAGAATTAGAAAATACATTTAAGAATAATGAAAATAGAAATTACCAATTACCTTGTCAATAACTGTGAAGGTTCTGAGATTTTACCCTACTTGTAAGCTGATTAGCCTCATGGATGCTGGCAGAAGACACAGTTGCTAGGTCAGTGATGAGGGAATATTTGCTACTCAGCAATAGCAGTAGCCGGAGTATCAGTGTGTGTGCCTGTTCCCTCAGCTTCACTTCTCACAAGGGGGATGCAGTGATGGGCAGATGACAACTGCATATGCAGTGGGTTGTATTACAGGGTAGAAACCCCAAATCTTTTATGATGGGCAGTATGTCTGCCTGAACTTTTCCCTAGAAGGAGACATTATTACACTGGACAGCAAACAGGTATGTCCTTTGCTTTAGAGGGAGACACTATGTCTCTCTTTCTAGGCTATTTATCATACAAATACCCATGAAAAGATAGTCCAGGACGAAGGAAGTTAGTGTTTCTGCTTGCAAGATGTGCAAAAATGCAAGAGAGACATAGAGAATTATGTCCCAGCACAACTGTAATGGCACCACTGACAGATAGCTGTTAACATTTTGGTTTACAGGCGTACCTCATTTTATTGCCCTTCACTTTATTGTGCTTTGCAGATAATTGTGCTTTTTACAAATTAAAGATTAGTGGCAACCCTGTTTTGAGCAAGTTCATTGGCAACATTTTTCCAACAGCACATACTCACTTGTTTCTGTGTCACATCTTGATAATTCTCTTATTTCCAACTTTTTCATTATCATTATGATTATTAGTGATCTTTGTTACTGTTGTAATTGTTTTGTGGGCACCACAAGCTATATGCAGAAAAGATGGCAAGCTTAATACTGTATGTGTTCTACTACACTTACTGGCTGTTCTCCCAACTCCGCCCCTGCTTGGGCCTTCCTGTTCCCTGAAACAGCAATTTTGAAATTGTATTTCAATGGTCTCTAAGTATTCAAGTGAAAAAGAAGAGTGGAATGTCTCTCATTTTAAGTTGAAAGCTCTGAATGATTAAGCTTAGGAAGGTATGTCAAAAGCTGAGACAGCTTTTGCACAGGAAAAGTTCTTGAAGAACATTAAAACTGCTGTTAAAGTGAACACACCATAAGAAAGCAAAACAGTCTTATTGCCGATACGGAGGAAGTTTGGAGTGGTCTGGATAGAAGATCAAACCAGCTACAATATTCCCTTAAACCAAAGTTCAGTCCAGAGCAAGGCCCTCTCTTCAATTCTGTGAAGCCTGAGAGAGGTTTGGAAGCTGCAGAAGAAAAGTCTGAAGCTAGCGTAAGTTGGTTCATGAGGTTTGGTTTAAGGAAAGAAGCTGTCTCTATAACATAGAAGTGCAAGGTGAAGCACCAAGTGCTAATGTGGAAGTTACAGCAAGTTACCAGAAGATCTAGCTGTGATCTTCGATGAAGATGGCTACACTACAGATTTCAGTATAGGTGAAATCGCCTTCTATTGGAAAAAGATACCAGCTAGGACTTTGAAAGCTAGAGAGGAGAATTCAATCCCTGGCTTCAAAGCTTCAGAGGACAGGCTGACTGTCTTGTTAGGGACAAATGCAGCTGACGACTGTTAAGTTAAAGCCAGTGCTCATTTTCCATTGCAAAAACGCCAAGACCCGTAAGAATTATGTGAAATCTACTCTGCCTGTAGCTTATAAATGGAAAAACACTGCCTGATGACAGCATATCTGTTCACAGCGTGGTTTTCTGAATAGCTTAAGCCTACTGTTGATACCTACTAAGAAAAAAGGATTATTTTCAAAATATTACTGCTTATTGACAACATGTCAATGAGCTGTCACCCAAGAGTTCTGACAGAGACATACAAGGAGAATAATGTTTTCATGGTTGCTGGCATGCAATCCATTCTGCAGCCCATAGGTCAAGGAATAATTTTAACTTTTCAAACAAGCCTTATTAAAGAAATATACTTTGTAAGGCTGTAGCTGCCATAGAGAGTGATTCCTCTGATGGATTTATGCAAAGTAAATTGAAAACCATCTTGAAAGGATTCACCATTTTAGATACCATTAAAAACATTCGTGGTTCATGAGACGAAGTCAAAATACCAATATTAACCAGAGTTTGGAAAAGTTGATTCTAACACTCATGGATGACTGAGGGGTCCAAGACTTTAGTGGAGGAACTAACTGTGGATGGGATTGGAAAAAGCAAGAGAATGAGAGTCAAGTGGAGCCTGAAGATGTGACTGAATTGCTGAAATCTCATAATCAAACTTGAAACCTAGTTTTAAAACAACTTTATAAGCAAAACACTTGTCTTTGAAGCTCCATTTCATTGGCAGAAGAGAAAAAAATCGCTCATCTTTCTTGTGGATGAGGAAATAAAGTATTTCTTGAGATGGAATCTACCCTTGGTGAAGATGCTATAAACATTGTTGAAATGACAGCAAAGGATTTAGTATATTGCATAAGCTTAGTTGATAAAACAGCAGCAGAGTTAAAGAAGATTGACTCCAATTTGGAAAGAAGTTCCATGGGTAAAAGCTGTCAACAACATTGCATGTTACAGAGAGATCTCTTGTGAGAGAAAGTCAATTCACACGGCAAACTTCATTGTTGTCTTAAGAAATTGTAATAGCCACCCCAACCATCAAAAACCACTGTCCTGATCAACAAACAGCCATCAACCTGAGGCAAGACCCTCCACCAGCAAAAAGATTACAACTTGCTGATGGCCCATGCTCTCCTTAGCATATTTCAGTATATTTAGTACTTTAAAATTAAAATAGGCATATATATATTTTAGGCATAATAGTATTGCACACTTACTAGACTACATCATAGTGTAAACATAATTTTTGTACTGGGAAACCAAAAAATTTGTGTGACTTGTTTTATCATCATAATTGCTTTATCATGGTGGTCTGGAACTGAATCTGCCATATCTCCAAGGTATGCCTTGATGTTGTTCCTGACTTTTCTGATTATATATGTGCATGTGTGTATATATATTCTTGTTTTCTGGATACATTTTTTACCATTTTTTCTATCTTACTGAGATGACAAAGGCTATCAATACATCATTTAATAGAATTAATAGAAGATAATTCTTACCATTGATGCTTTCATTATTATGTATGATGGTTGTTGCCAGTTATTGGGACAATAATGTTAAATGAAAAGACTCCAGAAATGTTTTAAGATAATAAACCTAACAGAGTTATGGGCCTAGTATGTGCTAATGAGAGTCTCTTGAATTCGATAGAGTATTTCTACTCTTCGGTAATACAGAAATTTCACGACTATCAAAAATATTTCTTTTGAAAGTTAAAGTGTTAAGAATCTCACAGAAACCCTTTGTTCAAATACGCCTTGAAGGACAGTTTTATAGAGGACATAACAAGTAGTTAGCAGTTATGAATAGTTACACTTATCACCGTATTGCACGGGAGAACATATTCCATATATTCCTATGCTGTTTTCTTTCAATATGATATCACATAGGTTTTTTTTTAAACTCATTTTGTAGCACAGACCTGTATCCTATATAGCTGCAAGGGAGAACGGATTTTTAAGTGATTCTTAAATCTTTTATTCATAACAATGATTCATTTTCTAAGGCAAGTTACTGGAGTTTTGTTGGTTAACCTGTGTATTAGCTGTGTCTTTTTATTTTCTGTATTTCTGATGCTTTGACTTCTCAGGCATTGCTGACCATTGAGATACTATACCTCCCAGGCCTAGCCAGTTCCTAGAGATAATAAACTCACTGTGAGCACATCTTTCATTCGCAGACTGACCTATCTAGACCCCACATCCAAATTCCCAACTTTGTTGGGCTCTCACATTCTGGGCCACTAGCCATCTGTCCTGATCACCCCAGAACCAGGTATCAATTAGAGAAACAGCTTCTATACCCCAGAGCCTACTGAAATTATTCAAGGTAGCCAATCCCAAGCCTGCTTACCCTGCTTCACGCTTTCTTTCCTGTGGAAACTACAATAAAGGCTCTTGCTCACATTTCATCTTTCTTCTTTTACCTCTTGACCAACCACCCTGGTGCTTCCCTGTGTGGTCTGGAGTGGCATGATGTGGCATGGCATGCCCCCCACCCCTTGGAACTGTGAGTAACAATCTTTTCCATAGCAGTAATATCCTGATTTGTTGGTCTCACCATATAATAAAACCTACATTTTGAACAACCTTATAAGCAAAACACCTTGTCTTTGAAGCTCCATTTCATTGGCAGAAGTGAAAAAATAACTCGAGGATTTTGCTTGAAAGCTTGGAAATTGATCAAGAATGAATGTAGAATTTATTGTTATTATTATTGTCACTTTGTTCTTGCCATCATCTGGTTTTCTTTAATGTTTTGATACAGTGAATTAAGAGGTTTTCTATCCGTGAACTATCCTTGCATTCTCTAGATGAGCCCTGCTTGATTATAATATATTCTGAGATACTGAATTTGGCTTGATAGTCTGTTAAGGACTTTTGCATTTATGTTCATAAGTTGATTTTTGTCTGTAATTTTGTATCTTGTACTGTTTTTGGTGTCAGTTTTATTTTAGACTTCTAAAATGAATTGGGTAACTTCTAATCTTTCTGTGCTCTGGTATTTATAAGAAATGGAAAATACTTGTTTCTTGAAGTTTTGTTTATTTGGTTAAAACTCTGTTGTAAAATCTTCTGGAGTAGGTGCCTTTTTAAACATGTTTCACTATGGATTTATCTTTTTTTTCCTCTTTTTTTTTTTTTTTAGAGACAGGGTCTTGCTCTGTCACCCAGCGTGGATTGCAGTGGCGTGATTATAGGTCACTGCAGCCTTCTGTCTCAGCCTCCTGAGTAGCTGGGACTACAGTTGTGTGCCACTGTGCCCAGCTAGTTTTTAAAAAATTTTTATGGCGATGAGGTCTCACTACGTTGCACAGGCTGGTTTCAAACTCCTGTCCTCAAGTGATCCATCCACCTCAGTCTCCCAGAGCATTGGGATTACAGATGTGAGCCACTGCACCCAGCCTGATTTACTGTTTTCTATGGTAATTGGTCTATTCTGGTTTTCCCTTCCTGTCATCCTCTCATGAGCTCATTTTTAGTAATCCATATATTCCAAGGAAATTACCGAATTTTTACAGTCTGTAAGTTTTTTAATAGTATAAAACTAAATACAGCATTTTTTTTTTTTTTTTTTTTTGGATACAGGATCTCACTCTGTTGTCCAGCCTGAAGCACAGTGGTGAGGACATGGCTCACTACAGCCTCAATCCTCCCAGCTCAAGCAATCCTCCTGCCTCAGCCTCCCAAGTAGCTGGGAACACAGGCGCATGCCACCATGCCTGGCTAACTTTTAAATTTTTTATGGAGACAAGGTCAAGGTCTCCCTATGTGGCCCAGGCCGGTCTCAAACTCCTGGGCTCAAGTGGTCCGCCCACCTCGGCCTCCTAAAGTGCTGGGGTTACAGGCATGAACCACCATGCCCAGCCAACAGCATTCTTGCATAACTTTTTAATATTCCCTCTATAGTTGTATTCAGGCTCAATCTCAGTGTTGTTGTTTTTTTTAATCTTTTCTCTGATTTTCATTATTAGATTTCACCAAAGATTTGTTTATTCATTTGCTCTTTTAGAGTCATCTTTTGGTTTTTAAAAAAAATGACATTAATTTGTCATGCCCCTTTTTCCTCCTCATCTCTCCTTTATTTTTCATCTTGGATTGAAAACTGGTATCTTTTATAGTCTGAATCTACTTTTCATTTGCTTTTGAGAATTTCTGCAATCATGATAAATATCACTTATTATCATAGCTTGGGAATGTTCTTTTAAGATCTCCTGCTAAGGCAGTGTGGCTTAGTTATCAGTATGAAGCACATTTCTCACAAAGGAGTTGTCATGCTCTGGTTTTAGATGTGCCATATCAATTTGGATGTTTGATTATAGGAGTGAACTTCATATTACCTATAGGTCACTTCACCTAACTGGGCAAGTACACAGTATTTTTATTTGGTATGTCATTCTTTTTCTGAATTGAATTATAAATCCATTTCTGGTTTTCTGATTTAAGAAATAGGGTTGTAATCTACTGACCTGGATAGATTATTCTTTGGTTCCTGTGACCCTTACATATTTTCTTCTTTATTGATAAATAATAGTGGTTCTCAGACTTTACTATGCATCAAAATCATGTGGCAGGACTATTAAAAACAGATCATTAGGCCCTAGCCCCAGAGATTCTGATTCAGTAGGTCTGAGATTTTGCATTTCTAGTAAGTTTCTAGGTGATGCTGATACTGCTAGTCAAGAAGCCTTTTGAGAACTGCTGATACAGATTATTATTTATTTATTTATTTATTTATTTATTTATTGAGACAGAGTTTTGCTCTCATTGCCCAGGCTGGAGTGCAGTGGTATGATCTCAGGTCACTGAAGCCCCTGCCTCCCAGATTCAAGCGATCCTCCTGCCTCAGTCTCCTGAGTAGTTGGGATTACAGGCACCTGCCACCACACCTGGCTACTTTTTTGTATTTTTAGTAGAGACAGGATTTCACGATGTTGACCAGGCTGGTCTCGAATTCCTGACCTCAGGTGATACCCCCACCTTGGCCTCCCAAAGTGCTAGGATTACAGGCATGAGCCACTATGCCCAGCCAACTTTATTTTTTAAATAAAATACCATCAGTTTGATTCAATTCAGAATTGCTTTTTAAAATTTACATATTCATTGGCGCTACATCTAGATATAGTGGTTCTATGCAAGATATTTTGTTTTACTGTTGTTTTAAAATTGTTGTTAGAAGTACCATTCAACCCAGCAAGCCCATTTTTGTTTACCCAAAAAAATATAAATTGTCCTATTACAAAGACACATACATGCGTATGTTCATTGCAGGACTACTCACAGTTGCAAATACATGGAATTAACCTAAATGCACATCAGCAGTAGACTGGATAAAGAAAATGTGGTATATGCACACCATGGAACACTATGCAGCCATTAGAAAGAATGAGATCGTGTTTTTTTGCACAGCAACATGGATGGAGCTGGAGGCCATAATCCTAAGCAAACTAATGCAGGAATAGAAAACCAAATACCACGTGATCTCATAAGTGGGAGCTAAACATTGTGTATACATGGGCATGAAGGGAACAGCAGACACTGGGGCTTACTTGAGGGTGGGAGGAGAGAGAGGATCAAAAAACTGCCTATCAGGTACTATGCTTATTACCTGGGTAATGAAATAATCTTTACCCCAAACCCCAGTGACATGCAATTTACTCATATAACAGACCTGCACAGGTACCCCTGAACGTAAAATATTTAAAAATAAATGTAAAATTATGTTATTAAATAAGAGTAGGGAAATATGAAACAGGTTAGGAAAAAATACAGTTGTTGAAGCTGAGTCTTGAGTATATTGAATACAGTGATATGTAACACTGTCTCTCTTTTTGTGTATGTTTTTCCCCAGTAAGGAGGGGTTTCTATACTGTATTGCTTAGCTAATGTTGATATAACTTTACTCTATTTGACTTTTTAATAGAGTAAAGACAAGATTGCATCCTACAGCAAAACTCCAAAAATTGAACGCAGTGATGTGAGCAAGGAGATGAAAGAGAAATCATCCATGAAACGTAAACTTCCTTTTACCATTAGCCCATCAAGAAATGAAGAACGAGATTCAGACACAGGTAGAATAATTTGCTGTTCTCTGGTAAAATCTTGTTCATTCTTTAATTCTGATTTTTGTTTCTTGTACACCACTCCTCTTGACATCCCAGTTTATTGAGAAATATTTGTATATCACTGTTTCAGATTTATCATTTTGGGGCAGAAATTCATCTGTCATGCCAAGTGTGGTTTCTAACCAGAGATGACAACAGTTTTCTTTATTCCTTACTCTTTAAATGTTTATTGTGAATTTCTTCATCAAGAAATTAATTTTGGGGAGAGCACTCAAATGATTAAAATTTACTCAGTGATAAGCAATAGAATATGCAGATTTGAGAAAAAGTTATTGAGCTTTTATGAACATAAGGTCACACCCCAAAGAAGTTTAGGCACTTTAGATTCAGAAATGAATTAGAAACATGCATCTCACACACACACACACACACACAAATTGAGGCTAAACTGCCTCAGTGCTTTTCATAGAATTTTTGTTTCCCAAAACTCCTACATACCAGAAATTGATACTTGAAATCAACCAATCCCAGTTATTCATAGCAGATGAGATTCTTATTATTGCTATCTAATAAATTACTAGCTTGTGTTTTAGCCCTGAACTAACCGATTTTTGAAACTAATATAAACTTGAATGTATGTATTTACTGTAGTTTTAGTCATTGCATGAAATATTAATAATGAACTGTTCTTAAAAATGTTTTAGCCTCAGAGAAAGTATTCCATTCTGAGTTTATGTACATAGATTATATTCTGCGTATATCTTTCTAGTCATTTTAATGGTCAGTTCAGAAATGATCTTGACTCCAGAAACTGAAAATACTCAAGATTTTTGAAACATTCTATACTAACATAGCTTTAGAAAATCGTGTAGTATACGCTTTTGGTAGCCAGGTCTCCTTTTGTGTATTTTGCCACTGCTGTTGTGTGAATTAAAAATTGTTCTTAAACACTCATGACATTTTTAAACTTTGAAGATGCTCTTTCTTGCAGTGATTACGAAATCATGTGCTTTTTCATTTTAAGCTACACTGGTTTCTTTGGGAGATTCAGAACCTATTTTTTCCCCCCCCAGAGCATCCTAAGTGATATTCTCAAGCTATTACTAGGTCGCTTAGCTGAGAAGAAGGTGCTTATGTGCCTTTGGACAGCCATTTAAGATTGAACTCTTCTCGCATATTAAAAGTTTCTTTGCTAGTCATTTTTAAATTACGTTACTCGGGTTTTGTTTTCCAATGAGAGTATATTTCTGATAGTTGTTCGAAAAATAGATTTTGATAAATTTGAAGAATATTAGTATTTTTAAGGAATAAAGTTTCAAGATAATCTTTTCATGAGAGCCTTTGTCATTAGATCAGATGGATTTTTATTTTATTTAGAATAAAATAAAGGAGAAAATGTTACTTAGGAAGATAAAAATTTAGGTATTGAATAAATGTAACCTAATTCATATGTCTAAAATTGGGTTATATACACTTTCCCCCTTACATTTTTTTCTACTATTGGACTTTAGTTGGGATATTGTAACTCTCTGTAAGACTGTTTCATAACACTTATTCTTCCATTTGAAAAGTTACATGTTGTCACCAAACAAAATTTTGATGGATTTAAAACACAACTGACCCTTGAACCATGTGGGGACTAGGGGCGCTAACCCCATCCTTCCCCCCCTTACACAGTCAAATCTGTGTATCTTTTGACTCCCCAAGTACTTAACTACTAATAGCCTGCTGTTGACCAAAGCCTTACCAATAACATAAACAATTAACACATCTTTTGTGTACTCTGTTATTTTTTTCTTTACTAAGTCTTAGATGACATATGTTATATTATTATATACTGTACTCTTTAAGCTAGAGAAAAAAATGTTAAGAAAACCATAAAGAATAGAAAATATATTTACTGTTCATTAAATGGAAGTGTATCATTATAAAGATCTTCATCCTTATCGTCTTCACACTGAGTAGACTGAGGAAGAGGAGGGGTTGATCTTGCTGTCTCAGGGATGCAAAGAGGCAGAAGAAAATTCCTGTGTAAGTGGATCTGTGCAGTTCAAAATTAGGTGGTTCAAGGTCAATTGTATTTATTTTTTTGGTAGGCTTTATTTATAAATTTTAGAAAGTAATAGATGACATCTTTAGTTTAACATATCACACACAATGAAAACATTAAGGAGGATTTACCTAGTACCAGTACAAAATGTGTTATTTAGATTCAAGTGTCTTTTATATAATTTTAAAACAAAAGTAGAATTCAGTACCATTAAGTGATATTTCCCATATGAAAAATACAGCATCAGACTTCATATTTGACGTTTATCTTTTTTGTGTAGTATGCTATATTTTAAACTATTAGCTGAAACTGTGAAGATAAAGATACAGAAGGGAGAAACATATGCAGCATTCATCAAAACCCTTAATATATGTAGCATTTAAAGATCTCTTAAGTGTGAAAAGGAAACTCAAAAATGGGAAAATGGACCAAAAAATACAAACAGTTCAGAACAACAATTATAGTTGGCAAAGAAATACATGAGAAAATACATCAGTAGTAGTCAAAGAAATACAATTTATGATGAATGACAAAATTGTTTTTGGTCTGAATCACCCAGTAGTTACAGGTTGGACATAGGAATTTGCTTTAGTGGGTCTAAATTATAGAAATACTTTGTTTAAGGTAAATAGGACAATGTATATAAAAATTGTTTCTTAACATTTGACTAATTTTTTCTTTGGGCATTTATTATAATAATGATAACTATTATTATTTTGAGACAGAGTCACTCTGTCGCCCAGGCTGGAGTGCGGTGGTGCCATCTCAGCTCACTGCAACCTCTGCTTCCTGGGTTCAGGTGGTTCTCCTGCCTCAGCCTCCCGTGTAGCTGGGATTACAGGTGCCTGCCTAGCTAATTTTCATATTTTTAGTAGGAACGGAGTTTCGCCATATTGGCCAGGCTCTTAACTCCCGACCTCGAGTGATCTGCCAGCCTCAGCCTCCCGAAGTGCTGGAATTACAGGAGTGAGCCACCATGCCTGGCCTCTAATAAATAGTTATTGATGAAAGCACTTATTTTTAAGGATGTTTTATCTCAGCCTTTTTTTTTTTTTTTTTCTTTTGAGACGGAGTCTCGCTCTGTCGCCCAGGCTGGAGTGCAGTGGCGCAATCTCAGCTCACTGCAAGCTCCGCCTCCTGGGTTTACGCCATTCTCCTGCCTCAGCCTCCCGAGTAGCTGGGACTACAGGCGCCCACCACCTCGCCCGGCTAGTTTTTTGTATTTTTTTTAGTAGACACGTGGTTTCACCATGTTAGCCAGGATGGTCTTGATCTCCTGACCTCGTGATCCGCCCGTCTCGGCCTCCCAAAGTGCTGGGATTACAGGCTGGAGCCACCGTGCCCAGCCTCAGCTTTCTTTATAATAGCAAAAAAATCAGGAGAATTGTGTTGACTAATACAGGATTTGTTAAATTATGATAAATTCAATGAAGAAATAGAGTTTTCACCCTTAAAAATAATGCTGTAAGGCTGGGCATGGTGACTCACACCTGAAATCCCAGCACTTTGGGAGGCCAAGGCAGGAGGATTACTTGAGGCCAGGAGTTTGAGACCGGACTGGTCAACAGAGTGACCCTGTATCTACAAGAAAATTAAAAACTGAGCCAGGCTTGGTGGTGTGCGCCTGTAATCCCAGCTACTTGAGATGTTGATGCATGGGTATTGCTTGGCCTGGTAGGTTGAGGCTACAGTGAGCTGTGATCATGCCACGGTACTCCAGCTGTAGAAGAATACATAATATGGGAAGATGATCATGATATATTGGAAGTAAAAAATTAGATTATGAAACAGGATGTGCTATTTGCATTAAAATTGTAATTTGTGTATTTACATTTATTGTGTGTATATATGTGCACACATGTATATTAACACATGGAAAGATTAAGACTGTCTAAATATAAGACTTTTTTCACTGTAGGAACTATGCCTGTTGGATGTGTTTTGGGTACAGAACAAAATATAAATGTTTTAAACCTTGACTTAAGGAAATAATAGAACAAGGGGTAGGGAATAAAGAGAAAGCATATCATCTTATCTCTAAGCAAGGGATTAACTGATATTATCTAAACAAGTATATAGTTTCTTAAAATGATTATATAAACTTTTTAATGTTCCTGTATTTAAAATTTCTTTATATTTTTGTTTATATTTTATAGTAGTATCTTTTATAAGGAAGAAGCAATGCCTTTAGTTTTTTTTTTAATGTTGGATTAAAATAAGTCTTTAAGCCTTTTATTTCAAAACAGCATATGTGTATTGTTTTCTTGTTCTTACATAAATTTATTACTGTCTCTGCTAGTTCCTTTGTCATTAATACGTATTTAGATGGATGCTGGGAATGATGCTTGCCAGAGGTTAACACTTTATTTCTTGGATGTGGGGTATCTGTTACTTTCTTCTTGGTCCTTTTTGTATGGCTTGAATTCTTGAAATAATGGACATATGTTACTTTTATAAAGTCTCTACTTTTCAAAAGAGGTATTCATAACATTGTCCAAGGAAAGCCCACTGGCACCCCAGATTAGCAGCAGTGCTGTCTACTGAATGAGAGATTCCTAGCCTCCGTTTTGCGAGGCATCATAGTGTGTCTTAAACTTTCTAAATTCTCAATTATTTAATACTTACTAATTAAAAAAAAAAAAAAAAAAAACACTTTCTAGAAAAGTAAGTGCTTGGCTAGACAGAAAAAATCAGGGAATGAATTACAACGTAATTTGAAATCAGGCCAGTGCGTCCTTGTAGCTCTATCATAGTACTATGTTCATTCTGAATTAATTTATTTCAACAAATCACTAATATTGTCTTACTGTGTCAAAGAATTCCCATGAATTTTGTCCTGTGGAACATTAAGCCAATATATACAATGACCCATTGAACCTATGGAAGTAAAAAGCAACTGCTTATCTAAAAGACATTTCTTACACCTACATCAGATTGCTTTATCACTAATTTTTACCTTCTCCTTTCATTCTCTGCTACTCTAGAATTGACAGGATAAATTTTTTAGTTGTAGCAGAGGTAAATCATGGCAGTGTTTATTACTGAAGATTTTGGAATCTGACTAGTGTTGACCCTCAGTCCCCTACAAGTGTTGGCCCAGTAATTTGACTTCTTTGTAAGTCCCAGCTTCCTTATCTGTAAAAGTACATATAATAGTATCAGTTTCAGAGAATTGTGACCTTCAAGTGACATAGCATGTACATTTAGCTTGTAAAACTAAATTAAACATAACCAAAAACTAACACTGGTTTAATTACATAGGAATTTTACAGTTTAATGCAGTAAGAAGGCCAAGCATAGGCAGTACAGGGTTGGCATAGCAGTTCAATAATGCCATCAGACTCTGATCTCTTTTCATCTTAATGCTGTGCCACTCTTAGCTCATACATGGGCTTTATCCTTAATCATTTTGCCTTATAATCACAAGATTATTGCTTCTTCCTGGGTAGAAAGTAGGAGGGAAAAGACCAAGGACAAAAGTGTTTTTTTCCCAGTGAGATTTGGCCTTTTTGTTTCTGCATCTGATTGGTTAGGCTATTCTAGTTGCAGGGGAGTCTGAAAAATCATACTTTCAGCCGGGCATATTGTTTCTCTGATCAAAACTGGGGTACTCCTGGTAAGAAAAAGAGAATGAATGTTGTATAGGTATCATATAATATCTGCCACCATATATAGTGTAATCAATAACTGATAACTTTTGTTATCTTTAATAATTAATACAGTTTCCACCTAAGTGAACTTTATTCCTGCATTATCAGTCACGAAATCATACTTAATTTCTTCCCTAGTCTTATGGTGTCCAAGGGAAAGCCAAACTCTCTTAATGTGAAAGTGTTAAACAGCTGTCTTGAGGCTACATGAGAGAGTCTCTTCTTGGCCCTCAAACTAAATTTATAATTCTTTTGTTGTGAATAATGCCATCAAGAGCATCTTTGCAGATTGTGATGTTTGTCATACACTGAGTTGTTTCTTTATTCATTCCCAGGAGTAAGGTTACAGTGTTATAAGGGTTTCTATTGATTCTTCTATTCTTTCTATGATTCTTCAGGTTTCTCCAAAATAATTATACCTAGTTAGAAAGCCTCCAGCAGTACATGGATGTTCTTTAACCTCAGATAGCATTGGGGGACACGTTTTTCTTTAGGTTGATAAATCTGATGTTCTATAGAGATAAACCAGTAGTCCTTTGTCATTTTAGTTTGCATGTTTAAATAATCAGAAAGATTGAATGTCTTTCACTTTTTTCTTTAAGTAATTGTTTCCTCTTAGCATTATTAGTAGGCAAATAGTTTACTAATTTTTTTGGCTTTTTTTTTTTTTTTTTTTTTTTTTTTTTTTTTTTTTTTTTTTTTTTTAGTGATACAGAGTGTCGCTCTTTCACCCAGGCTGGAGTGCAGTGGCACAGTCTTGGCTCACTGCAACCTCTGCCTCCCAGGTTCAAGCAATTCTCCTATCTCAGCCTCCTGAGTGAGTAGCTGGGATTACAGGCATGCGCCACCACACCTGGCTGATTTTTGTATTTTTAGTAGAGGTGGAGTTTCACCATGTTGGCCAAGCTGGTCTCAAACTCCTGACCTCAATTGAGCCACCCACCTCGGCCTCTCAAAGTGCTGGGATTACAGGCGTGAGCAACCGCGGCCAACCTTTTTTGGCATTTTAAAAAGAATATGAGAAAATTCAGAGAACACAGTATGGGCCGGGCGCGGTGGCTCAAGCCTGTAATCCCAGCACTTTGGGAGGCCGAGACGGGCGGATCACGAGGTCAGGAGATCAAGACCATCCTGGCTAACACAGTGAAACCCCGTCTCTACTAAAAAATACAAAAAACTAGCCGGGCGAGGTGGTGGGCGCCTGTAGTCCCAGCTACTCGGGAGGCTGAGGCAGGAGAATGGCGTGAACCCAGGAGGCGGAGCTTGCAGTGAGCTGAGATCCGGCCACTGCACTCCAGCCTGGGTGGCAGAGCGAGACTCCGTCTCAAAAAAAAAAAAAAAAAACAGAGAACACAGTATGATGTGTTCACTAAGTCTATGGAGGCAGTTGTAGAATGTGTTGAAATTTTATTAACAAAATCTCTGCCAGCCAGCCTTAGTTCTATTTTCCTAAGACTTTAGATGCCATTTAAGGGTTTACCATATTATAATGTGACTCAATCAAATTTGAGGAGAGGAGCTTCTTTTGAAAAGAAAACAGATAGATACAATTTTTCTGGGAACTATATTAAAATAGATAAAATTAGTGCTTTACTTAGTAAGAATAATCACCTTTGGTGATTTTTTTCCTGGCAGTTATTCATGATACATTTACCTCTGCCCCCTTCCTGATATTTCATTATGAAAGTTTCAAACATACAGTACAGGCTTTTAAAATTATTTTTAGTATTTTTCTCTTATTTCCTTGCAACCCAAGCAAAATACTAACTTAAAAAGATTGGTTTTAAAATGCAGGTATCACTTGTTTTGCCTCGCTATGAAGAACATGTGTGGGAGAGAGAGTGGCTCTGCTTTGCACTCAATATTTTGTATCAGTCTCATAAACGGTGGTAATCTCATACAGCCTAGTCTTAGTACAGCATAAAAGGAAGTAGTTGAGGAAGGGGACAGGGATATGTTAATAGAAGCTTTAATTTTCTAGTTCCTGAGTTAAAGCTTTGTAGACTATGCAAATGCCACCAATAGAAACATAGTTGTTTGAGTAAAAGCCAATGTGGGGTCAGAGTGGTTGCTTACTTCCAAAGGAAGATTTGGATAAACTGTTAAACTACATTAATATAATTGAAAGGTTAGTTTATTCACTGTGGTTTAATCTATTAAAATAATATCTGCTTTCAACAATTCATTTAATCCTATTGGCACAATTTAATGGTTGCTGGTTTGCTTTGCAATCTGTGGTGGTTATTTAAATTTTTTTGCTTGTCTTTGTCAAATACTATTTTTCATGAAATTTTTTAGTTGCTAACTTAATGTATTCCATTTTGAAATATGTGTTCATTGAAAGTTTTACCATTCAGCCCATTTACCTGTTTAGAGTTGGTCTAAATGTTATTGATGATTCCTCTTTCAGTTGAGTGAACTTTCTCATCACTAAACTTTTAGGGTTATCTGTAAAATTTTCAAATACGATGCTTAGGGTTTGTTTGTTCTCTTAAGTTGTTTTTTTTTTTTGAACACTTGGTTACTTATACCTAACTGAAATCATGAATACTGTGTAACAGTGATCCTGGGAAAAAGTTTGTCAATTAACGATATGAAGATCACAATAATATTGTGAGTTGAAATGGCATTTGTAAGTCAAAATATATTTATAAGTAAAAATATCTGCTCTGGCCATATTACCAAAGTCAGTTCTCCATATTCATATTTCTCTGTCATGAATTGTTAGGCAGAATTCCATATATATATATATATATATATATATATATATTTTTTTTTTTTTTTTTTTGATACGGAGTCTCCTCACTCTGTCACCCAGGCTGGAGTGCAATGACACGATCTCAGCTCACCGCAATCCCTGCCTCCCGGGTTCAAGTGATTCTCCGGCCTCAGCCTCCAAGTAGCTGGGATTACAGGCATGCGCCACCACACCTGGCTAATTTTTGTATTTTTAGTAGAGATGGGGTTTCACCATGTTGGCCAGACTCGTCTTGAACTCCTGACCTCAGGTAATCCACCCACCTTGGCCTCCTGAAGTGCTGGGATTACAGGTGTGAGCCACTGCGCCCAGCCAGAATTCCATATTCTTAACTGATAAACTTTGTTTTGATTTAGGTTACTTTCTTTCCAGGCGGTCTTCAGTAGTAATCACTGTAGTAATTTATACCATTTGAAGTGTATATAATTTGTGGAAAGGTCTGTGGTGTAGGATGATAGTGCAGTCCAAAGTGTTCTACTATCTCCAGAGTAGTTTTGGCACTCATAGAACAAAAAGCGTAAGACAAGTTCTAAACAGAAAACCAGTGATAAAGTACTGGCGCTTTTACTGTTATTCAGAGGTTGAAAAAATACATAGCCTCAAAAAAGATAGTATGTTTTAATATATGACATCAGTAATACCTGTTATTGAAACTGCATGATTGAATTTCCCAACTTTAAGATATTTTTGTTGAAGAATTTAAAATATTAGGTGTTGATCAAACCTGTGTTTTAAATATAATTTTGGCTTTACTTTAAAAATAATCTTTTGGCAAAACAATGACAGCTTATTAACTGGTGGTCTTTTGAAAAATGTTGGTTTGTTGAATTCTGCATTTCCCTCCGTGTGCTTTTTTCTCTTCTCCTGTCTCTTCTCATTCTGTAGATTCAGATCCAGGACATACAAGTGAAAATTGGGGGGAGAGACTTATATCTTCTTACAGGACATACTCAGGTAATTAGATTATCAGGTGCTCCTGTTTAGCCAGTGGTTTCTGTCACATTTACAATTAATTATTGTACTATAAGTAACTTATTTTCAAACCAGTATATAGATATCTTTGGTTAAATAAATGAACTACATGGGTGACACCACATTTTCCCATTTTTGCTCTGAGGTACTCAGTGTATCATATCCAACACAAGCTGTGTGAACCTTGTAGTGGGACTGCTATATACCTCCACTCTGATTTTTTACAGCACGATGTGGGGAACACCATTCATGTAGAAAACAGTGTGAAAGTCAACCCCTGGTATTGCATAGTGCAGTGACTCCTATGGGAAGATACCCAAGTGTTTTGTTGTATACCCTTCACAAGGTATACCAAGTGTACTGATTTCAGTAGACAGTGTCATCTTACCCTTTAGTCATGTGATGTTTTTTAAAAAACACGTTTAATACAATTTTTTTCCATTGAACTCATTAGCCTTTATTGACTTTATTGCCTAGGTTAAATTTAACTATAACTAAATTAAAATACCAGGTTACCTAGAGAAATGGCATTACCACTAACTGTGTTGCAACCTCTCTGTTAAGCTGTGGCACCTGTTATTATATGTTACTGATCCATAATTGCTCCAGATAGAATACAAGAGAATATACAAGTATTGTGTCCTCTTAAAGAGTAAATGTGTTTTCTAGTATGTGAAAGCTAATTAGTTAAATGTTTTTTGATTATCTTTTTTTAAATTGACTAACTTTGTTATCTCTGAATTTAAATTAAAATGTTAATTTTTTTAGTCCCGGGGTGTCTAAGTGTCTAGTTTTCAGCATATGACATTTAGCTATAAAAACTAAAGTAAACCTGTTTTTATACACTTTTTATTTATTTTATACATTTGTGGGGTTGGGTAGGGGCAGTGGAAGAACCAAATAATTATTCTTCAAATTATCCTGAAAGTTTTAATTGAGCTGATAAGTCAGTCGTGCCTGGTTACCAAAATTGAGGGGGGTGGCAAATATTTACAGTCAGTTACTGTGGAATTATGCATGCTTTTCTAAAAGGTGACTTCTAAGCACCAAAGTGCCCCTGAAAGAGCTGTATGTATATGAAGCCATCCAAAATCTGAGTATCATTGCTGGAAATCAAAAGATGCAGACATTCAATTAAGAGATTCATGTAGATATTTGAGAACCAGAGAGTAATGGCAATTTTTTTTTCAGAATTGAAGTATGCACATTGCAAACAGGATTGATTTAATTATGTTCATCTTTGAGTTGTGATTCCATTGTTTGATTCTTATAGTGACTGCTTTGTGGGAAGATGTTATATTCTTTAATTTCTGAGACACTAATAGGTTTATGAACCGAGTTCCCTAAGAAAAACAATTTTATCTCTTCTCCTTAATAGGTACTTAATACTTAATTGGGATGTGATGACATTGAGCTCTCTATTTATTCTGACAAGACCTGAAAAGAAAGCATTAATTTTCAGCATTATAAAACTGGAACATCTTTGTGTATCTGAAGATCCTCTAAACCTTGAAAGAATGTTGGAGCACTGAAAAGTCCATTTCTCTGTTTGCTTTGAATAGTCTTAAGTGAATCTCATGTATATTTTCTTAAAAAAATCCCTAGGCTGTCTGAATGGAAGTTTATAGTAGACCGTGCTAAATGAGCACATTTGTCAGTATACTTAGCATTTAAACTTTAAAGTTCTTGTCTATTAGGGCAAATAAATACATTTTTCAGGTACTGAGTCTTGAGAAGTAGCTCTGTTTTTAAGTATTATTGAATCACCTTCCTGATAAGAGAAGTAACTAACTCTTTATAAGATATATAGTATATTATCATTTGTTACTTACGATGGATCAGAGGAAACAAATTATTTCTAGGACAAATCCCAGATAGTCTTGTTGACTGCTTTAAACTTGAAAACGCATACTTTGGGACATACTAGTCTAACACAGTTTTGGTAAACAGTATAGTTGTCTCTCTCCTAGCTGCCTTACACCGGCTGCTGTTTTCTTACTTTCCTGTCTCATGCAGAATATGAACTCAGACATAAGACTATGGTAACTCAAAGAAAATAGAGTTTATATTGGATGTTAGCATCTGATTCGAATTTTTGTTTTAAATATTTGGAATGTATA
Organism: Papio anubis; assembly: GCF_008728515.1. Lineage (NCBI taxonomy): Eukaryota > Metazoa > Chordata > Mammalia > Primates > Cercopithecidae > Papio > Papio anubis. The sequence continues at coordinate 4,196,908 of NC_044994.1, read as the reverse complement.
CAATTTGTTTATTTCTTTCCAAAATAATTGCATCTTTAAATATTTGGCAGCATGGCATTCTAATGATGCATTTATAAGTATCTTTTTACTGTTGCCTGGATATATATTACTTTACCACGTTAGACTGGCTTTTTTAAACCTTGTGTTAAAATGCAGTAAAAAAAAAAAAAAAAAGGCACTCGTTTTACAAACAAAAATACGAAATTTTCCCCATTATTTAGAAAACATTTTGAGGATAGATGCTAAGTATTTTTTGTTTCCTCTTATTACTAGATTTTATTTCTTGTCTTTGAAACATCTTTTCTATTTTCTATAAAATTTTCACAAAGTTAAATATATTTATTTTAGGAGAGAAATACATTCATTATAGGTAAAGATTTGTTATTCAAATGGAAAACCATTAAAACAAGAACGGTTGTGGTTCCTTATTAAATACTAGAGAACCAGGATATGCAGAAAATTAAGAGAAAAAATCCATATATGCTTCAGGAAAAAAATTGGCTTCTCCAAAGATCTGTTTAGGGCTTTATAATACAGTGTAAGTTAGGAAAAGTACTGTGCTAAAATTGGATTTATACTAAATTGGATCATTTATGATAATGAAATAAATATGAAAAGAAAAGATTATACTGGAAAAAATAAAGTCGATTTAAATAAGTCTTGAAATTTTGTTTTTATGCAAAATCAAATATTCAAGAAAATGGACTTTTTAGGAAATGTCTAATTTTGAAAGATTTGTGGGCAGCAGAGTTTTTAAAATTAGGACCTCTGATTTTTCTCAGCCATAAAGGTGACAGAGTATCCTGATTAAGTGGCACACTGGAAGAATTATTACTTTAATTTCTTATGCCTGCTAATAATATCAGGTTTTAATTAGTTTTTTTAAACTTGCTAGATTAAAACATGCTTTTCTTTTAGAGTTTTTTAGCTGCTCTTCATATATGCTTGAAAAAAGACACTGTTTTGACTGCTAAGCCTTTCCTTCTCCCATTTTTGCTATTTTTAAATATTCTTTAGTTTACTTATTTATTTTTGCAGCTCCTCTTTGCAGGTACCCTCAATCCTGGATCAATAAATTCCAGATATTTGTATAGGGTTTCCCAAGAAATAGATGCCTGGACAGGTAATAGCCAGACCTTTGCATTTGGTTGCACAGAGCACCTGCCTTAACTCCCAAAGGAGTCTTACAGAAAAGACAAATGTCTGTATCTCTTACTTACAGAATTCAGTTCAGTCTGAATGTGCTGACACTTAATGGGGAATGCAGGCTGCATTGCTAATGGGTTTTCCAGATAGTTAAATCTGAGAGCTAACTTGATGATGGGTCAGATCTCTTTGAAAAGATCCTTGAAAATTTTTGGATCTTTTGCAAGATCTGTTAACCCATAGCCACACAGAATCTTTAATTTGCACATTCTTGGCTTTGACTATTTCATGTTCAGCTATCCTGTGACTGGAATAAAATGATTTGGTACTTTTTTTTAGTAGTTATTCTGTGTGATAAGACTTGTCTTAAATATTTAGCTCATTGGAAGATTGTATTAATCATTGCTGGAATTAAGGAAGTAATCTGAAGGAGCATTGCTATATAGGCTTATCAGCGATTATGAATAAAATTGAATAAAAGAGGTTTCAAAGATGCAATACTAAAGAATGTCTGCACTGTTAATCAAGGAATTAAATTTTACTAGAACAAGTCATTAAGGTAAAATTTTACTAGTAATAAATTTCCAAGTATTACTAATTTTCTGAAAACAATAGAATTAAGAATCTATGTTTTTCAAAGCAGTCAGGAAGAAAATTGTTTATATAATGTAAAACCCATTGTGCTTTTGTCTGGCTAGTACTAGTTCATATATTGTACACATTTCTCATATATATGTACAGCATCTATCAAAAAGATCATCTTACCCTTGCTTTTGAGTACTTGGATTTGTTTCAAATTCTTACATATGTGTTAATAATTCCAGAGAAAGAAGGTCCAGAAAAGAAGAAAACTAAAAAGGAAGCTGGAAATAAGAAATCCACACCAGTTAGCATTCTTTTTGGTTATCCACTCTCTGAGCGAAAACAGATGGCACTTCTTATGCAGATGACAGCAAGAGACAACAGTCCAGGTGATACCTACCATCATTGAATTAATGTGTATCCTTAGTTTTCCTCACACAATTGTAGTCTTAACAATTATTTTAACTGCTTTCAATTTTGATTCTTTCTTGGATTTAATCAGAATTACTCGTAAGTCAGTGGTAATTTTATGATTATTTGTGTGACAGTTTATCATCTGTATCCTCTGCTAAAGTAGAAGCTATACGAGAGTAGGGCTCTTTACACTGTGTGTAAGCCATATTTTATTAAGATCTGAATTCTTTTATAAGGAAAAATGTCAGCAGTATATTATGTTTATTTCATATTTTATGTCACATTTCCAATTAAGGTGTTGTGCCACATGTATGTATGTTTGTTTATATACTGGGTGCTCCAAAGATAATTGATGATGACTTACCAGCAGGACAAAAACAAAAAGGGAACAAACCAAACAGCATGCTGATTTATAAAAGGGAGCTAAAAAGGTAGATAAAATCCAGACAGCTGGCCTGAGACAGTTATTACTATTCACATCCTGGCAGCTAAAAGTACAGAGGAAAAATTTTGAGTTACATAGTTCTCATTGACTGATTCAAGAAAATAAATCACTTTTGTCTGGAGAAAATTTCTGTTGGCCCTGAATTCAAAGCAATTTTATGTAAGACTCTGGGTTACATAACAGATCATGCTGAAATGTACTGAAAAAGATATTTTTTTTCAGTGAGTTTTTCCTGTATTGCCCTTTTTAAAAAATGGGATGACATGGTTAAATTCTTAAGAGTTTCTGAGTATTATAATTTCAAAGCATAAGTGTATCTAGTATCTGTCACTGCTAAAAAAACGTTTTAGGGCTTCCTGCTTTTAAAAATAGAGTACGTTGTGGTTACTCCTACCTTTTCCACCTCCAATGTGGGAAAGTCTGTGACCAAATTAAAGACATTTTACCATGTAAAAACTTTGTTTCTGTAAAATTTTGACTTTGACTTTAAGTCTGATTTAATAGTTAAATGGAAAGACATTTGTTAAAACTGATTTTTTAAAATAACGTGAACCTTTGTCCTTCTTAGAATAAATTAAAAGACCAACAGATAAAAAGTAAAAGTCTTTCATCTCCAGTCACCTCCCCTCAAGAGGTGACCACTGTTAACAGTTCCTTATCTTTATTTGTGTGGCTTTTCTAGGCATAAACATACAAATATGTATCTTTTGTTATAGGTTAATTTTTTTTTATTTTTAATTTTTTTTAGTATAAATAGGAGTATACTATAATACTGTTCTGCAGTTGGTCCTTTTAAGGGTGATTCTTAGTCAACTCTCTGTATTAATATCTATAGAATTAAAATGGAAAACTTGAAATATCAAGATGTTTGCCATCATACAGATACACTCGGAGTTTATGGTTGTTTTATTCATTAGATACGTCTTTAGATTTTAAGAAATTCAGCAAGCAAATTCTCTTGACAAATAATTTGACTATAAGGATTATATTAAAATTTATTCATTCATCAAATATTTCTTTAATACCACTGTGGTATGTAAAAAGTCTTCTAAGCAGTGATGAGTAAGATAGATAAGGCCCTTCTCTTAGGGAGTGTAAATTTCTAGAAAAACTTATGTAGGAAACTATTACTGAGACAATGTACTTTAAAATCCAAAAGGTAGGGCCGGGCATGGTGGCTCACACCTGTAATCCCAGCACTTTGGGAGGCTAAGGCAGGCGGATCTCTTGAGGCTAGGAGTTTGAGACCAGCCTGGCCAACATGGTGAAACCCTGTCTCTACTAAAAGAGACAGAAGTCAGCTGGGCATGGTGGCACACGCCTGTAATCCCAGCCACTCGGGAGGCTGAGGTGGGAGAATTTCATTTCTTGAACCCGGGAGGCGGAGGTTGCAGTGAACCGAGATCAAACCACCGCACTCCAGCCTGGGCAACAGAGCGAGACTTCATCTAAAAAAAAAAAAAAGTCTAAAAGGTGAACCTTAACACTTTTTTTTTTTTTTTTAATTGAGGAAAGGATGATATTGCCTTAGAGCTCTAATCATGTTAGGTTTTAAACTGGTAAAAAGTTCTTTTCCATAGATTTCTTTTCTCTTAGAGCAGTTTCTTTTAGATAGTTGTAAATGTTCAGAATTAACTAACACTGTATGTATGTCTTGAATCCTTAATTAAGAAACCGGTTTTTGTTTTTTTTGTAGTTTTGAAATTGGAGAGGAGACTTTGGGCATCATCTAATTTAGCTTATTTTAAATATAGAAACTAGAACAAATATCAAAATATGAGAAGGCAAAGTACAGTTTTTAAAGGCCCTTTTCCAGACTGCCCTTATTTTTTTGTAACTTTTCTCTTTCATTTTCATAGTATAATCATCATGACCTTGATTTACACATAATATAAGAACAGACCTCCAGTGCTTTGTCTGAGTCAGAGGTGTGGACTCCAGCCTTCAATTTCACTTCCTGTAGGTCTTAGAATAATAGCATAACATACCTAGGAAAAATATTTCGTAGTTCATCACATCATTCATTAAGCAAACATTTTAGAGTACATATTTGATACTTTATCATTTTAAACCAATTTTATGAATTGATAAAACATTTTTTTTAATTGGCTCATGATATTTGATAGCCCTAAGGGAAGATCTCTGTGTATTTGGGTCACTAACGTATCGTCCAAGTTAACGTTTAGGTTGTTAGGGGGAGAAGGTATTCCTTGTGTTTCAGGAGATTAGCATATTACCAATAAAAACCTTTAAGTAAGTATACAAAATATTTAGCCTAGAACTTCTGCTAACTTTCTTCTTTCTTACAGATTCCACACCAAATCATCCGTCACAAACAACACCTGCCCAAAAGAAAACTCCTAGTTCTTCATCTCGACAGAAAGATAAAGTTAATAAAAGAAATGAACGTGGTGAAACTCCTTTACACATGGCTGCTATTCGAGGAGATGTGAAACAAGTTAAAGAATTAATAAGTTTAGGGGCAAATGTGAATGTGAAAGATTTTGCAGGTAAGACTAGTAGTTCAATACCTACTATTGAGGCACTAACATTTAAACGGATCCTGATTACAATTTAATCCATATTCTTTTATTCCTTTAGCTGAAATGAAAGCGTTCTAAAAATATTCTTTATTACAAAACTTTTGGAGTTTGCACGTAAAACCCCTGATCTCTACTGCAATTCCATGTCAATCATTTACTCATATTTTTACATACTAAACTTATACTTTAGTTGACGTATTACTTGCTGTATCGTTCTCTATCCAAGTTAGGTTTTGCCCTAGATGAGATTGAGTTATATCTTTTCAAAGTAGTTGATTCATTCACAAGTATTTTAAGAACATCTATTAGCTTGAACCATGAGGACTGTGAGAGTGTGGTGTTACTTTCATTTTCAGTATTCAAGTAGCATACCAGTACTTTCTTACTGTAAATAATTCAACAGTAAAAGTATGTAGAGAACAATACAAAAATTTTCTTTAACTTCACATACTGCACAACCTTACCCTCCCTCCCACACAGGTTCTTTCTCTTCCATAGAACTATTGTTAACCTAGGAGGTTACTCATTCAGTTCATTTTTATTTTATATATATATAAAGTATTTACTTACATATCAACTTTTTAAAATGAAATTATTGCATCTGTATCAGTCTGCCTTAATGTCTTACAGATATTTCGGTCAGTATATATAGGTAGGCCTTCATTAATTTTTAATAGCTGCATAATATTTTCTGGTATAGCGTTCCAAAGGCAACACTGTAGTAAATACCTATATAGAAACATCTTTGTGTATATTTATGGAAGTATTTCAGTAGAAGTGAAATTGCTAAATCAAAAGAGATACATGTTTTAAATTTCTGAAATAGTGGAAATTGTCCCCCCAAAAATTCTGTATCAGTTCATACTACCATCAAGAGTATATGAAAGAGCCGTTTTCCGCATAGCTTCACTAAAACTGGATATTATCAACTTTTGATTGTTAACAATCTGACGAATGAAAAATCTTAATTTGGATTTTCATGATCAGTAGTGATGGTAAACATTTCTTATGTTTATTTTGAATTTATGTGTATTTTGTGAATTGTTGGATCCACTCCTTTGCTCATTTTCTTTTGGTTTAGTACTGTTTTTAACCTACAAGAGCCTTTATTTAGTCTAGATTTTCTCTATCAAATATGTAAAGATTTTCACAGTCTGTGGCTTAGATTGAATACACTCTCATTACAGTGTTTATTGTACTAAAGTTTTCATCTTTTATGTATCGTATCAATTGACCTTTATGGGTTCTTGGTTTGGTATTTTATTTAAGAAGGCCTTCTCTTTCTCTGTATCATAAAACTATTCCTATATTTTCTGTTTTTTTTCAAATTTTGTTTCTGTTTTGTTTTTACATGTAGCCCTATTATAATACACCTGGAATTTAGGTCTTTATTTGGTGTGAGTGGGGAATGGTGTGATATACAGTATCTACCTTAAATAATGAGACTTAAAAATGCATGGCATTTATTCTAGAGGAAAACTTGACATTGTTTATCAAAAACCTAAAAAATATTTCTTTCATCTGACAATTCCACTTCCAAGGGTTTATTTTAAATAGTTAATCATGGATGAACATGAAGGTTTAGTTGTAATGATACTTGTTACAGCATTGTTTCTAATTAAAAACTAGCAATAATCTGTACCCTTAGTAATAGGAACTCGTTGAAGGAAATTATGGTATATTTGATTAGTACAATACTATGTTGTAGGAAGGTATAATGACATAGGTAATTATTTTCACTTTAGTAAGTAGAGGAAGCAGGTTGTTACTCTTCTAAGTTTTATAAATATGTGGGAGAGCTAGTAGATACTATGTTGGATTCTTGAAATTATTATATCTGGGTGGTAAGATTATGGACAGTTTTTTTTTCTTTGTATTTTTATCTAATATTTCTTTTGTGAACATGTAACTTTTTAATTACAAAAGTAATTAAGTTTATTTTAGTTAAAATAAGTATTAAGTCCAGAAAACATTGTATCAACAGAATAAAGCCCTTAAGATATTAGGAGTTTTGTTTACTGAAAGACACTAATCAAGCTTATTAATATTTCACCCCTTTAATATTCTTTTTCATAGTTTAAATTATTTAAAATATATCAAGCTTATATTTATTGTAAGCTTAAATATTTAATACTTTTGTCAAATAATTTAGCACAGTGGAAATACTATTGACCCTTGAACTGTGTAAGTCTACTTATATGTGGATTTTTTTCAGTAATTATATTGGAAAATTTTTTTGAGATTTGGAACAATTTGGAAAAACTCAGATGAACTGCATAGCCTAGAAATGTTGAAAAGAGGAAAAAATTAAATACATTATAAGTGCATAAAAGATACCTAGATACTATTCTATCACTTACTACCGTAAAATATAAACAAATCTGTTCTAAAAAGTTAAAACATATGCATACAAACATAGGCTATACATAGCACCATTCAGAGTCAGGAGAAATGTAAGCTGACATAAAGATACAGTATTAAATCATAACTACATAAAATTTACCGTAGTACATATTGTACTCTTGTAATAATTGCATAGCTACCTCCTGTTGCCATTGTGGTGAGCTCAAATGTTGGGACTATCTGGTTAAAACACCATGTGACTGACACAAATCATCTCCACATAAGCAGTTCATCTCTCTAGTAAGTTGCATGCCACAGTGAAACATCTGATTGTTGCATATTTTTCATCGTGTTTAGTAGAATACCGTAAGCCTTGAATAACACCAGGGGACCCATTTTAAGTACTCCTAGTGATACCAGAAGTGCTCCTAAGAAACAGAAAAGTTAAGACATTAAAAGAAAAAATTGAATTGCTTGATAATGTACTTGATAATAATAAATTGAGGTCTACAGCTGTGGTTACCTGCCATTTGAGGATAAATGAATCCAGCATAAGGACCAGTGGAAAAAAGGAAAGGAAATTTGTGAAGCTATTGCTGCATCTATGCTAGTGGGTTTGAAAACCTTGCACTTTTTTGTAAAACATTCTTTTGTGTCATGCAGCTTTTATGTGGATGCAAGATTGCTAAAAAAAACCAAAACAAAAAAAAGTGTACCTATAGGTTAGATTGAAGAAAACGTGAAGTTATCTTATACAACAATTTTAAGGAAGGTGAAGGATCTAAAGCTGGGGAATTTAATGCCAGCAAAGATGGTTTAATAATTTTAGAGCAAGGTTTAGTTTTTAAAAAAATGCCCAGATAACAGGCGAAGTGGCTTCTGTCCATTGATAAGCAGCAGATGAATTCCCAGATACCATTAAGAAAATCAGTGAGGAGAAAGGATATCTGCCTGAACAGTTTTTTAATGTGGACAAAAGTACTGTATTCTGGGAAAAAGAAAAATCCACAAAGGACATTTATTAGGAAGAGAAGCACCAAGATTTAGGGCAGGAAGGGATTAGCTAACTCTCCTGTTTTATGTAAATACAGCTGGGTTTATGGTCAGGACTGCCCCCTGAACCCTGAAGGGAAAAGATAAACCCAGCTGCCAGTCTTTTGGTTATATAACAAGAAGGCCTGGACAATGAGAACTCTTTTCTGGATTGATGTCATTAATTTCTTCCCGAAGTCAGGAAGTACTTTGCCGGGAAGGAGGCTGTCTTTTAGTGTCCTCTGGCCTCCCGGAACCCTATGAATTCAACACCAAAGGCATTGAAGTGGGTTACAAACACAGTGTTTCTAAACCAGCCTCTAATTAGAGGGTCATAAGGCACTTTAAGTCTCATTACACAACACCGTAGAAGAGAACTCCGATAGAATGTCATGAAAGTCTGGAAGGGATTACACCATTGAAGATGCCATCGTTGTTAAAGAAAAAGCTGTGAAAGCTCTCTCCTCCTGGAGAAAACTGTGTCCAGATGTTGAACATGACGTTGCAGGATTTACCACAGGACCAGTCAAGGAAATCATGAAAGAGATTGTGGATATGGCAAAAAAGGTGATAGGGGGTGAAGTTTCAAAATATGGATCTTGGAGAAATTGAGGAGCTAGTAGATAGCACATCAGAGGTATTAATAGGTGACTTGATGGAGCTGAGTGCTTCTGAACCAGTTTCAGGTGATGAGGAAGAAGACAGAAGAAGAAGCCATGCCAGTAAACAGATTGACCTTAGAGGTTTCCAATAATTTAAGGTTGCTTTGAGTTGTTTTTTTTTTTTAAAACATGAGCGCTTGTATGATCCAGGCACTGAAACCAAAGCAAACAGTGGAAGGAGGACGGTGGTACTGTGTTAAAACATTTTTAGAGAAATGAAAAAGCAAAAACGTCAAACACAAATTACAGTGTATTTTTGTAAAGTTACACCAAATGTGTCTGCCTCTCCCACTTTTACTTTTATCTCTTCTCCCTCTGCCACCTCTGAGACAGCAACACCAACCCCTCTTCTCCCTTCTCCTCAGCCTGCTCACCGTGAAGATGATGAAGATGACCTTTTTGATGATCTACTTCTACTTAATAATAGATTTTTCTTACGATTTTGTTAAATAATAATTTTTCTCTTGCTTTGTTGTAACAGTACAATATTTAATATATATACAAAATATGTGTTAGTCAAACTGTTCATGTTACTGGTAAGGCTTCCAATTAACAGTCAGTTATTAGTAGTTAAATTTTGGGAAGTCAAAAATTATATGTGGATTTTTGACTGCATGGGGGTTAACACCCCTAACCTTCACCTTGTTCAAGGGGTCAACTGTAATATCTTGAATGAACCTTCAGTAAATTGGTATTGTTCTTAGATATTTATTTTTAGTAGCTTCTTTATCACTTCTTTTTTCTTTTGCACGATGTGCAATTTTAGAATTGATGTGTCACACATAGGTATGTATATAAAAAGCATTTATTTTGAAGTAGCGCAAGTGAATCATGTTAAATTAATAATCTAACTTTAGGTTGGACACCACTGCATGAAGCTTGCAATGTTGGATATTATGATGTTGCTAAGATACTTATAGCAGCTGGAGCAGATGTTAACACACAAGGATTAGATGATGACACTCCACTCCATGATTCTGCTAGTAGTGGGCACAGAGATGTAAGTATGATAGAAAAAAATCAATAATACACATTTTCAAAATACAAATTTAACCCAAAGTAATTTCATTTACTTCTTAGTCATATGATCTGTGTCATATTCCACTCATTGCTTGATCAACTCATCTATATTTTGTTTTCCCTTTTTTCTACTTTCTAACTATTAGTTCATAGTTTAGATTTAGCATTTTCTTTTCAGAAAACCCATTTAATTTGATAGTTGATTAAATAATTTGGCAAAACTTTTATTTCAAGGCATTCTTTTATAAGACATTTGGATGTATTAAAGGGTATATATATATACTTTATTTTACTATATTATATATAGTAAAAATTGTACAGTGTTGAATTGCCTATCTTTTGAAAGGCATTTTACTTTATTTGAGACAAAAATAGAATTTGGAGTAAAGATAGATACAAGTGCAGTTCTGGCCTGGCCAGTTTACTAACTCTGTAATCTTGAGCAGGTTACTTCCCTCCTCGGAACTTCCATTTCCTCATCTTTAAATTATATGATAAATAATACCTATCTAAAACTGATAACTTCAAAGGAAAAAAAAAAGACACTACATGTAAATGCACATTGAAATTTAAGATGGTCTAGAAATATCAGGGGTAAAAGATTAAAAAGTTGCCTTTATGGGTGCAGTCAAATACACCTAAAATTCAGAAATTAAAAATGCTATTTTTCTCAATTACATTGTTATAAGGCATTTTTCCATGTTTCTTAGTAAAGAACTCTTATTTTGAATGAAGAAAAATGTAGCCTATAAATAATTTTTCTAAACTGATTCTTGCTTACCAGTGGTCTACTCTTTTCTCTGTGCTTCTTTGGCGATTTGTACAAACGTATGTCATAGCATTTACTACCTTATGTTTTAGTGGTATTCTTGTCTAGTGTCATGTTTCTGGCACTAGACTGCAAATACTACCGTACATGCTGGCATTTTGTGTTGTTTTCTGTTATTTACTCTGGAACTGCTTGTCACCTAGAAATGTTCAGTAAATCCATCATGGATGCACTTGTAGACAGATGGATAGGTAGATGAATGGGCAACTGAGGATAGGCAGAATGACAAAAACTTAATCCATCAGGTCCGACAACGTGTAGGGTACGTTGCTCTTTCCTCTGAATTTATTGGAAACTGACTTATTTTCTGGCTTTGATATTTTAAATATTGCCCTTTTAAAAAATATTATTGATAGTTTACCAGGAATGAATGATTTTCCTTTGAATATGATAATAAAGGTTTCCCGATTTCAAAGTGTAATTTTAAAGAATTGTGCCTGTGACTAAGACATGGTTTCTGTGAACACAAGTTTCTAAATATGCACATAGCTGCAGATATTTCCAGAAGCTGACCTTTTGAGCTCATGTACTTACAAGGACTCACACTATTTCCAGTCTCTTCCCAGAGGGAGGGACCTTGGCTTTTCCTCCTACCAACATGCCTAGGATAGTAGGAGTCACCATTCAAGAGCTATTGAGAGCTATTTTCTCCTTGTTCCTTTTACTTGTGCCTTAGGAGGAAGAAGGAGAGTCATGAAAAATTCATTTCTGTATATCCATAATGTGTATTTTTGAGCCGCTCCCAAATAATTAGATTTCTTTCTTTCAGTAGTAGTCATGACAACTTCAGCCATCCATAAAGCGTTTTTAAGATGGGAAAAGCAGAAACATAACAGTTCTATAGCCAGGTCTAAATTATTATAGAGAGGATTGACGTAGCTTACTAAGAACCCAATTTTTGACTTGCTGTTTGTAAATGTGTAGTAATTCCTAAAACCCCCCCTTTTTTTTTTTTTTTTTTTGGAGACAGCATCTTGCTGTGTCACCCACACTAGAGTATAGTGGTGCAGTCACAGATTACTGCAGCCTCAACCTCCTGGGCTCAAGTGATCCTCCTGCTTTAGCTTCCCAAGTAGCTGGAGTACAGGCATGCACCACCAATTTAGGTTAATTTTTAAATTTTTTTGGTGGAGACCCTATGTTGTTCAGGCTGGTCTTGAACTCATGAGCTCAAGCGATCCTCCTGCCTCAGGCTCCCAAAGTGTTGGGATTATGGGTGTCAGCCACCGCACCTCACCATAATACACATTTTAATACTAGCCTTATTTCTAGTTCTCTTTTAGATACCTATCTTCTTTTGTCATCATTTTTACCTACTTCTAATTGTTGACTGTTATGTTTTAAGCAACTTTAAGAACAATTACTTGCATTTGAGGATGATCTGTAAAATCTTGATTATTTGATTTAGGGTGTTTGTAACATGAATGAACCAGCTGTACCTGATTCTTCATAGTCATGTAATAAGTATTTATTGATGTATTCCTGATGGGGATAGAAAGTTTTCAGCAATATCAAAATTCTTTATTTTGTTTTCTCAATCTAGGGCTGTAGTCTAAGGAAATCAGCCTAAAATTGGAAAAATTTCAACTCATAAAGATATCCACTGCAGTATTATTTATAATGACTAGAAGATTTTTTTTCCAGTTACTTTCTCAAATCCCTAAAATGACAGTAAGGGGAAGTTTCAAAGGACGTAGACCCACAAGGGCAAAGAACAGAAGAAACAAATATTTTGGAAGATGGAAATTGGAGAAATGAGCAGTTACTGATGTAGAACAGGGTTTGACAATTTTTTTCAATAAAGGGCCAAATAGTAAATATTTTAGGCTTTGCAGGCAACATACTCCCTCCTTCACCTCGTCCGTCTCCTTCAACTCTTCTCCTTCAACAGTCCTTTAAAAATATAAAAACTATTCTTAACTGGCAGACCAGATTGGCTCATAGGTCATAATTTGCCCACCTCTGATTTAAAAGAGACAAGAAAATTGAAACCAAAGCCATTACAACACAGAATCCTAGAAAGAAAAAAAAAAAAAAGCTTAGGAATTGGTAGCACCAATGACCTCTGGAAGTGCTTCTTAAGATATGACTGGAAACAGCTATTAGATAAAGGTTTTTTTAGCTCTCGCATCCTCTCCCCAATCTTACACAGCCCAGTAATTGAACCTCTCTCACCCTGGTAGATGACTGGAATATGGAGATAAGTATCAGGGACAATTGTTCTTCACCAGCAGATTTGGAAACCTAGTTGATCTTTTAAAATCATAAGCATGTGTAATTTGATAAAAATTAAACAGTTACAGTTGGTATGAGTAATTTGTTTTCTCTACACATTATTACATTTCACATTTTCTGCAGTAATCTTGAAAATTTTTTTTCTTTATTCATTGTGAATCATTCTTAATTCGTTACAAATTTCTGATTTCAGCATCTTGTTTTAAATTGTTCCTTTGATGGTAAATGCAGTCAATATTCATCTGTTTCATGTTATTCATTTAAGTATTTTTAAAGGTGTGATATTTTCTAAGTACCAGAAAACACCATAGTTATGTCCTCGGAATGCAGAGATGAATAGAGACTTGATTTTATATGAAACTTATAGTCCAAGGGGAGAAATGTGTTGATGAATTGTAGTATGGGTTTATGTATGATAGAATAGAGACTTGAATTTATATGTATGATAGAACACACCAGTGTTAATGGAAATACACAAAATATCAAAACAAGAAGAGATGGTAAGGAGGCAGAATCAATAACACCTGGCTACCTCTTTGATGTAGAGTATGAGTGAAAAAGAATTAATGATGACTCCCAAATTCTGGCTTCAAGGCTTCAGTGACTGGGTAAATTTTGGTGGCAGTTATTGAGAATGGAAATAGATAAAAGATAATAGTACAAGTTTAGTGAACTCCATTCAGATCCTGTTGGTTTTATGCTTTTGTATTAAAATACACATACAATCAGTTGGATGTATCCCGTGAATATTTGAATGTTTGGGTTTGGAGCTCAAGAGGGCTGAGAGAGAAAACAGACAAGAGAATGAATGGGTGGATCTCATAATTGTCATCACATTCAGAGTGGATAAGTTCTCCAAAGAGATGATATATATATTAGAACGTGAGAAAGTATATCAAGGACAGCATCATAGGGAAACCCATCATTGGTTTAGATCTTTTCAGTTCTTAAAAGAGCCATTCCATAAGATTGATGGTAGCAGAGTTGTAGGTGAAAGAGTGAAGGGCCAACAAGTAACAGCTGTAAGGGCAGATGTGTTTTCAGGAGATTGACAGTGAAGAAGAAAGGTTAGCTAGGGGAAGAGGATATAGGTTTCAACAAAGTTTCCTTGTTTTGTCCATGTTTCATTTCTTTAATGCCATTATTTTTTTAAGTTGCAAGAAATATGAACTGTGGAAAGATGGGCTTCTAAAAAGGAGCCAACCAAAAAGAGGTTAAAACTATGAAAGGAAGAGGATATGAAGTAAAAACAAATAATAACTAACAGGGCAGATCCTGGTTATGTGGAACTTGAAGCTTATGTAATTTGTTAGAGGAGGAGAGAGGTCCTTTCAAAGTGATAACTACAAAATTAGATACAGCATCCTCCTGTAAGGACCCATGAAAGTGAAGGGTCTTGAAGTTTAAGCTTTGGAGTTCATGATACTTACAGTTCCTGGGCTACGAGAAATAGAGTAAGATTAAGAGCATTGACAGTGATATTAGCCTAAAGCAGAAGGGAAATACTTCTTTGAAACTTTTTCTAGGATACACATTTCAAGAGGCCAGGGAACTTGTTGTTTTTGTTCATTGGTTTATTAGCAGAACTCGGAAATGTAGTTATTACAGGTTCTCAATAAATATTTGACTTTATGATGGAACAGGATGAAAAAATGATGAGATTAATTGCTAAAGTAACCCAGTTTAAATTTTAAGGAGGAAATTTTTTTGTAGTAGTTGAGGTCATCAGATAGGGGAGTGTCAGTGAAAATGGATCTTGAAGAGAATAACAATTTAGAGTAGATGGTGAGGAATGGATTCAGAGTAAATGAGATAACACTCAGAAGGATACTATGAGTATTATCAAGAGAATGGGTGCAGTGATACAGTCTGTGAAGGGACTAAGTCGTCTTGCTTTTTATTGTTGCAGATAGTAAAGCTGTTACTTCGTCATGGTGGAAATCCATTTCAAGCTAATAAACATGGGGAGCGTCCAGTGGATGTAGCAGAAACAGAGGAGTTGGAGTTGCTACTAAAGAGAGAGGTGCCTTTATCTGATGATGATGAAAGTTACACAGGTTTGTTTCAGATAATCTACATTCATCTCGTTCATTTAACATGATATTTGATAGAACATTCTGGATTCATTTATAATATACAAAATGTTTGCATACCTTAGAATATTGCTGGCTAGCTAGAATCATACTCAGCTAACTAGCTAAGAATGATGAAGTTAGTAACCTAGGTGTTTACTATATACACCCTGTGTGAATGGAGTCATAATGCCATTGCCCCATTTCTGTTTTCTGTAAAGTGCTGAAGTACTCATTATTACTTTTAAGCCTGCTGCAGAACCTCTCCCCATGCATAGCTGCCACCACTGCTACTCTGACTTCTTTTCATTCTGTTATAAATTACAGAGCTACTAACTAAACACTTCATGTCTTTTTCTGGTGTCCTGATGTTAACGAGTCATCTCTATGGTTTTACTTTTGTGATTTAGATGGTTGAATTCTGATCATTGTTGCAGGGAAGGACAATTTTTTTTTTAAACACAATTTTTGTTTTGAAGATAACAAAAAAACCTTTACTGTGTTGAAAGTCGTCTTTATATAGAAGGGGTTTACCATATTTCAGGCAAAATTCAATGAAAAAGAGTTTCATCAGTCTTACAAATGGCTGTTTCCTCATAAAGTCTTAAATAATTCCTATAAACAGTTAGGTAATGTTACTTTTATATTACGCATGAAGGAGTAAAAACCATACTTTACTCATTTAATATCAGCCATTGCCAGAAGGCAGTGGATCATTTATAGTTTTGAGGCAGAAAGTTCTACCCTTTATTTTCATGTAATATCGTTAAATTATCTTTCACATGGAAAGACAATTGAAAGAACGCACCTTCTGAATATAACGTTTTACTTGTTGAGCAAAAATTGTAAATATACTCCAACTGATTGAGATGATGCCAAATTATAAACAAAAAAAAATGAAGTCACGGAATAAGAACTTTTGGCAGTGAGCACTGATTACAAACAAGATGTTTAAATAACTGTGGTAAATATTGTCAAATTGAATGTAAATATCATCATACTTGAAAAGGGAAAAATGAAAAAAATTTAATTATCTGAAATTTAAATACAAAATTAAAACCAACAACAACGTTTGAGAGGTGATGATAAAAGTATAGTAAACTCAGGGCTGGGTGTGGTGACTTATGCCTGTAATCCCAGCGCTTCGGGAGGCCAACCCGGGCAGATCACATGGTGAAACCCCATCTCTTTTTTTTTTTTTTTTTTTTTTTTTGAGACGGAGTCTCGCTCTGTTGCCCAGGCTGGAGTGCAGTGGCGTGATCTCGGCTCACTGCATGCTCCGCCTTCCCGGTTCATGCCATTCTCCTGCCTCAGCCTACCCCAAGTAGCTGGGACTACAGGGGCATGCCACCATGCCCAGCTAATTGTTTTTTACCCCATCTCTACGAAAAATACAAAAAAAATAAAAATAAAAAATGCTTTTGAAGACAAAGTAAGAATTTCAGTATTGACATTAGACAAAGAATTAAAGTCAGAAAATAGCGCATGACAAAAGATAATTTTGTGATAATAAAAGCATATGAACAAAGCAAAGATAAAAATGTATTGTTGCCTTCTTAATTGAATGTAGCTTTTGTTTGGGAAAAAAAAATAAGAAAAGTGTACTTTCTTAAGCACTAGATAACACTGTCAAAATATATAAAGCAAAAGTTGTTAGAAATACAAGATAAAATTGACCAGAAACAGAATACTAGTTGGAAACTTTTAAGTTTTTTTTTTTTCCAGCACATGCAGTTTCTTAGAAAGTCTCAGTTATAGACGTTGTATACATAACAATTAGTACTTATGTGATGAGACCAGAGTTGTTCTGTGTTCAGTGAAAGTTCATAGTTACCTTCATTAAACTTGGTAAGAATGAAAATAAATGAACTTAAGAAATCAAGAGGAGGAAGTAAAAGCAGATCCACAGAGAAAAGCAAGATAATAAAGAGCACAATTAAATGACTGGAAAACAAATTTTGTAAGTATTATATAAAGAAACAAATGTCCTAATATTTCTAGACGATACAGCAGAATGAAACCAGGAGTTGCTTTTCTGACAAGATTAACTAGAACATCTAGGAAGTCTAGTTAAGGAAAAATGAGTAGAAATTCATAAACGTCACTGATGAGTAAGAAAATGGATAGAACCACAAAAGTATAAAATGTTTTTTCAGACTTTAACAGAATACTGTATATAGATGTTACCAAAAAAATTTAAAAATGATCAACACAGAGCAGACAGTAACACAGACAGAAAGAGGGATATGAAGGGAGAAAGATTGGAAGGCAGAGAGAGGGGTAGGTGTAGGCAAACTCAGGTTGCCATACTGTTAAATGGTCTAATGGTATAAAAGTAGAAACAGCTGCAGCTTTTTTTTAAGCCAGCAAAATCCTGATACTTTGAGAAGGGAAGACTACAACTAGAAAACTGCAGAACAGTCTTCAGTTTAACACAGTAATTTTAACATACAGAAGTGCTTGAATAAAACAGCCCTATAAAATTGGTAAAGATTTAAAAAAAATAGTATTCGGATGTTGGTGAGCTTGGAGTGAAGTTGGCATCATACACTGTTGTTGAGAGTGCTTTCTGGAAAACAGTTTGTTAATAAGTGTGAAAAATTCAAAAAGATATAACCAGAAGTGCTGCAAAGATATAACCAGAAGTGCTGACTATATATATGTGTGTAAAGCTGTTAACATATTAGTGCTTGTAATAAAAAGTTAGAATGACTTAAATGCCCCAAAATGGGCAGAGAAATAATTTTTAAAGTTTATGTACCTTGTGTAGTCATTGTGTTTGTAAATTTTTCTAATGATATAGTTAAGTTTCTTCTATATACCGTATATACCAAAATAAAAGATAATCTACATTTTCCTCCAGTAAGAATTAAAAAATTAAAAAGTCTTGTGGGCTAGGCATGGTGGCATGTGCCTGCAATTCCAGCTATTCCAGGAGCTGAACCCAGGAGTTTGAGACTAGCCTGGGCATTAGAGCAAGCTCCTGCCTCCAAAAAAAAAAAAAAAAAAAAAAGAACACCTCTTTAGTAATTAAGAGACAACAGATGGAAATAAAGATTTTAAAAACACAAAAGGCTTGTGAACTATTTGAATAAATAAACAATATAGGGATAAAATAGTCATCTATTTAAAGTATTAATTTGGCCGGGTATGGTGGTTTATGCCTGTAATCCCAGCACTTTTGGGAAGTCGAGGCGGACAGATCACTTGAGCCCAGGAGTTCAAGACCATCCTGGGCAACAGGGTGAAACCCCATCTCTACAAAAAATACAAAAATTAGCCAGGCCTGGTGGCGTATGTCTGTAGTACCAGCTACTCAGGAGGCTGAGGTGGGAGAATGGCTTGAGCTCAGGAGGTGGAGGTTGCAGGGAGCTGAGGTCGTGCCACTGCACTGCAGCCTGGTTGACAGAGCCTGACTATCTTTAAAAAAAAAAGTATTCAAATATATACATTTGAGATAACATATGTATTAATGTAGAAATACTAATTTTCCCCCTACTCTGTCCTGAAATGATTTTGTAAAAACTGTTCACATATTTTGAAATCAATGTTTTCATCAACACCAGAACCACCTTTTAGCCACGAATGATTTTCCATCTTAACTTCTCTGTCCACAACCTTAGATACTCAGTACTTTTGAAATCCAAATATGATGCCATAGGAAAATTTATCCCAGATTACCCACTTAAAATTTGTGCTTTTTATAACATAACCACTTACAGTACTTTTTTAAAAATCCCCATATGTTATTACGAAAATATTCAAACATGTAGCAAAGCTCAAGAATTGTATAATGAGCATCCTGTACCCACTAACTACATTTAACAGTTGTTAACCTTTTGCTCTGTTTCCTTTATTACACTATCACATAGCTATCCATCAATCCATATTATATTTTGATACATTTTGTAATAAGTTGAAGACATTCCTAAGTACTTAAGCGTGCATTTCATTAACTAGAGTTTAAATTTTTTTGTAATATTCATGATATAATTCTTAAATATAATGTACATATGAGTTTTTGAAATGCCTCCACCTGTATAATCCAACACCATCAAGATGTAGACTGTTTCCAAGGCCAGGCACGGTGGCTCACGCCTGTAATCCCAGCACTTTGGGAGCCTGAGGTGGGTGGATCACCTGAGGCCAGGAGTTCAAGACCAGCCTGGGCAACATGGTGAAAGCCCATCTGTACTAAAAATACAAAAATTTAGCCGGGTGTGGTGGTGCGTGCCTGTAGTCCCAGTTACTCAGGAGGCTGAGGCAGGAAAATCACTTAAACCTGGGAGGGAGAAGTTGCAGTAAGCTGAGTTTGCACCATTACACTCCAGCCTGGGCAACAAGAGCGATGCTCCATCTCAAAAAAAAAAAAAAAAATTTCCATCACTCCTGAAAGTTCCTTGATGCCCCTTCCTCGTCAGTTCCTGCCCCTTCCACTGATCATTTTATACCCATCATGGTAAACATGATTAGACAGTAGTGACTAATGGCTGATAAACTTGGGAGGTGGATTTTTACATACGCTTTTCAAATCAGAAAGGGTGGGTAGAGGAAAAATAGACGAATGATTATATAGTAGAGAAATCCAGCAGCACCTAGACTGTGTGATCTCTATGTACATCATCAAAGGAAGGAGATATGCCCGTATCTGCCTCCAGATGGGATACCTAAGAGGGATATAACATCACTTTATTAGTATTACAGCTGAGAATGCATCATCATGAGAAGTGCTCTTTTTTTAAAAAAAGCCAGTTTTATGTAATGAAAGATTAAGAAATGGCAGTTACCATAAGAGACCAATAAAGGCAGTAGAAATATGCCAAATTATCTCCCGAGATGGTAATTAAAGGCAGTACCTGCTCCTAGACTGGATCCTGTACTGGAGGGGAAAAATGATTATAACGAACATTATTAGATCATTTAACAAGGAAATATACAGTAGATTGGTGTCATATCAGTGTAAATTTATGAAGTTGACTACTGTGCTGACAGAAGAGAATATTCTTGTGTCTTAGGAAGTACTAAAGTATATATGGTTTAGGGCCATGATGCATTTAATTTACACTCATATACTTCAGAAAAAGATATGTAATATATATACATATATATCTAGAAAGAAAACAAGTTATAAAGCAAGGAGGTAAAACATTAACTGGATAAATCTGGGTTACAGATATATAGTGTTCAGTATTTTTATTTCTCTAACTTTTTGTGAGTGTGAAATTATTTCTGAATAAAATTAAATATATATACAAATAACTAAAAGGAATGACTAAAATAGCAATTATCATTCCTACCTCCCAGATTATGATCTAAAAATGTTTTCTACAAAAAGAAAACCAAGATTTCTTAGAAGATGATTCCAGGTCTGGGGCAGGAAATATCTGAGCTTAGAATATCTTAAAATTCCAGGTTTCAGGGAAGCTATCAAAGACTAATATAAGATCTTACCAAAAGGTATTAGGAGACAATTTGGAGCAGTTTTGTGTTGACCAAAGATGGGACAGTGTGAGCTTCAAGAACAGTGTAAATTGCCATGGTTTGAAACCCATCAAATATGTTGTAACCCATGAGTTTATAATGATGATTTCCCCCTTTTATCGCTATATAATAATTTGCATATTTATGGGGTACATGTGAGTTTGTTACATGCAAAGAATGTGTAATGATCAGGGGAGGGTAATTGGGGTATCCATCACCTTAAGTGTTATTTTTATGTGTTGGTATCATTTCAAGTCATCTCTTCTAGTTACTTTGAAATATACTTTGAAATATACATAATATTGTTACTAAGTATAGTCACATTAATCTGCTATCAAACATTAGAACTTATTTCATCTAACCCTATGTTTGTATCCACATCCACTGCTTCCCCACTCTCCACCACCAATCCCCTTACTATTCTCTGGTATCTGTCATTCTAGTCTCTATGTCCATGAGCTTAAGTTTCTTAGCTTCCACATAAGAGTGAGAGAACATGCTGTATTTGTCTTTCTGTGCCTGACTTACTTCACTAACTCCATCCATGTTGCCGCAAATGACATTATTTCATTCCTTTGTGTGACTGGTTTCCTTCCTAGTGTATATATGCACCACATTTTCTTTATCCATTCATCCATTGATGGGCATTTAGGTTGATTCCTTACCTTTGCTGTTGGGAACAGTGCTGCGATAAACGTGTAAGTGCGGGTATCCCTTTGATGTACTGATTTCCTTTCTTTTGGATAGATACTTGGTAGTGGGATTGCTGGATTGTATTCTATTTTTCGTTTTCTGAGAACTCTCCAAAGTGTTTTCCATAGCAGTTGTACTAATTTACATTCCCACTGACAGTGTAAAAAAGGTTCCCTTTTCTCCACACCCTCGCCAGTAACTGTTATTTTTTGTCTTTGTGATAATAGCCATTCTAACTGGGGTGAGATGCTATCTCATTGTGATTTTGATGCCTCTCCCTGATGATTAGTGATGTCGAGAATTTTTTCATATATTAGCCATTTGTATATCTTTTTTGAGAAATGTCTTCAAGTCCTTTGCCCATTTTTTAATGGTGTTATTTGGAGTTTTATTTACTGTTGAGATACTTGAATTTCTTGTATATTCTGGATATTAGTCCATTGTCAGATGAGTAATTTGCAAATATTTTCTCCCATTCGAGAGGTCTCTTCACCCTCTTGATTCTTTTTGTTACGGAGAAGCTTTTTAGTTTGAAAGCCCCGTTTGCCTACATTTGTTTTTGTTTCCTGTGCGTTTGAGGTCTTAGCTCTAAAATCTTTGCCTAGACCAATGTCCTAAAGAGTTGTCCATGTGCTTTCTTCTACTAGTTTTATAATTTTGAGTCTCACATTTAAGTCTTTAATTCATTTTGAGTTGACTTTTATATGTGGTGAGAAATAGGAATCCAGTTTCATTCTTCTGCATGTGGTTATCCAGTCTTCCCAACACCATTTATTGAAGAGAGTGTGCTTCCCTCAATGTATGTTGTTGGTGGTTTTATCAAAGATCATTTGGCTGTAAATATGCAGATATATTTCTGGGTTCTTTATTCTGTTTCATTGGTCTCTGTGTCTATTTTTATACTAATGCTGTGCTCTCTCAGTCCCTGTAATATATTTTGAAGTGATGCCTCCAGCTTTGTTCTGTATGCTCAGGATTGCTTTGGCTTTTCAGGCTCTTTTTTGTTTCCATACATGTTTATGGATTGTTTTTTCTATTTCTGTGAAAAGTGACATTGATATTTTGATAGGGATTACATTGAGTCTGTAGACTGCTTTGGGCAGCCTGGTCATTGTAATGACATTAATTCTTCTGATCCATGAGCATGGGAGGTTTTCCCATTTGTTTGTGTCTGCTTCAGTTTCTTTCATCAGCATTTGTAGTTTTTCTTGTAGAGAACTTCCACCTCCTTGGTTAAAGTTATTTCTGTTTTGTTTTGTTTTGATAGCTATTGTAAATGAGATTGCCTTCTTGATTTCTTTTTCAGCTGTTTCATTATTGGTGTATAAAAATGCTACTGATTTTTGTATTTTGACTTTGTATCCTGCAACGTTACTGAATTTGATTATCAGTTGTTAGTCAAATGTGTTTTCTGCTTGTGTTGAAATTATCATATGGTTTTTGCCCTTCATTCTGTTTATGTGATGTATGATGTTTATTGACTTGCATCCCTGATATAAATTCCATTTGATCATGTTGTATTATCTTTTCAATGTGCCATTGGATTCAGTTTGCTAATATTTTGTTGAGGATTTTTACATCTGTTCATCAGGGATGTTGGCCCATCAGGGATGTTGGCCTATAGTTTTCTTTCTTTGGTGTGTCCTTGTCTGGTTTTGGAATCAGGGTGATGCTGGTTTTGTAGAATGAGTTAGGGAGAATCCCCTCCTCTTCAGTTTTTTGGAATAGTTGCAGGAGGATTGGTGTTAGTTCTTCTTTGTACTAATTGGTAATTCTTTGTACTTCTTTGTAGTAATTCTTTGGTAGAATTCTGCAGTGAGTCCATCTGGTCCCCAGCTTTTCTTTGTTAGGAGACTTTTTATTACTGAATTGGTCTGTTGAGATTTTCTATTACTTTCTGGTTTGATTTTGGCAGGTTGTATATTTCCAGGACTGTATCCGTTTCCTCTAGGTTTTTCAGTTCGTTGTGTTTAGTTCATAATAGTCTCTGGTGATTTTTGATATTTCTGTGATATCAGTTGTAATATCCCTTTTTTATTTCTGATTTTGTTTGGATCTCCTCTCTTCTTGGTTAGTCTAGTTAGCAGTTTATCTTTTCAGAGAACTGATTTTTCATTCTATAGATCCTTTGCATTTTTTAAAGTCTCTATATTTTGTTTAGTTCTGCTGTGATCTTTATTTTCTTCTGCTAGCTTGAGGTTTAGTTTGTGTTTGCTTTTTTTAGTACCTTGAGGTGTATATCACTAGAGTGTTTATTTGAAATATTTATTTGTGTTTATTGCTATTAACCTCTTTTTTTAGCATTGCTTTTGCTGTGTCCCCAGGTTTTGGTATGTTGTGTTTCTACTTTCTTCTTCTTTTTTTTTTTTTTTCTTCAAGACAGAGTCTAGCTCTGTTGCCTAGGCTTGAGTGCAGTGGCACGATCTCGGCTCATTGCAACCATTGCCTCCCAGGCTCAAGAGATTCTTCTGCCTCAGCCTCCCAAGCAGCTGGGACTACAGATGTGTGCCTTCACACCTGGCTAATTTTTGTATTTTTTTTTATTTTAGTGGAGACGAGGTTTCACCATGTTGGCCAGAATGGTCTTGAACTCCTGACCTCAACTGATCAGCCCACTTCGGCCTCACAAAGTGCTAGGATTACAGGCATGAGCCACCATGCCCAGCCTCTGCTTTCATTTGTTTCAAGAATTTTTTTTATTTCCATCTAATTTCTTCATTGATCTAGTGGTCGTTCATGAGCATATTTTTAAATTTTTGTGTATTTGTGTAGTGTTCAAAGTTCCTCTTGGTATTGATTTCTAGTTTTATTCCATTGTGGAATACAGTGTGATTTCAAGTTTTAAAAATTTGTTGAGACTTGTTTTGTGGCCTAACATGGTCAGTCATATATATGTTCCATATGCTGATGAGAATGTATGTTCTACAGTTGTTGGATAAAACGTTCTGAAAGTGTCTGTTAGGTCCTTTCGTCTGAAGTCCAGTGTAAGTCCAGTGTTTCTTTATTTTCTATCTAGATGATCTGTCTAATGCTGAGAGTGGTGTGTTGAAGTCCCCCACTACTACTGTGTTGGAGTCTTTCTTTGTATCTAGGAGTATTTGCTTTGTAAATCTGGGTACTGCAGTGTTGGGTGCGTATATTATTTTGAATTGTTATATTATCTTGCTGTAATGATTTCTTTATCATTATATGATTACTTTGTCTTTTTTAAAACTTTTTTATACTTAAAGATACTTTATCCGAGCTGGGCGTAGTGGCTTAAGCCTGTAATCCCAGCACTTTGGAAGGCCCAGGTGGGTGGATCCCAAGGTCAGGAGATCAAAACCATCCTGGCTAACACGGTGAAACCCCATCTCTACTAAAAATACAAAAAATTAGCCTGGCGTGGCGGGAGGCGCCTGTAGTCCCAGCTACTCGGGAGGCTGAGGCAGGAGGATAGTGCAAACCTGGGAGGCGGAGGTTGCAGTGAGCCGAGATCGTGCCACTGCACTCCAGCCTGGGTAACAGAGCAAGACTCCATCTCAAAAAATATATATATTTTTTTCCCAATATAATTATAACTACTCTTGCTTGCTTTTGGTTTCCATATGCATGGAATATCTTTTTCCATCCCCTTATTTTCAATCTATATGTGTCCTCACAGGTAAAATGCATTTCTTATAGGCAACATATAGTTGGATCATGTTTTTTTACCCATTCAGCCAGTCTGTATCTATTAAGTGGAGAATTTAACCCATTTACATTCAGTTTTATTGATATGTGAAGTTTTGTTTCTGTTGTATTGTTGTTTTCAGGTTATTTTGTGTATTATTCTTTGTTCCCTTTTGTCTTGGTTGTCCTTATCGTTTGCTGATTTTCTGTGGTACTACCGTTTGATTATTTTCTCTTCCTCATTTGTGTATTTACTTTACCAGTGAGTTTTATATTTTCAGGTGTTTTCATGGTAGTAACTGTTGTTCTTTCACTGCCAGGTTTAGGACTCCCTTGAGCATCTCTGGTAAGGCAGGTCTAGCGGTGATGAATTCTCAGTATTTACTTGTCTGGGGAAGATTCTATTTCTCCTTCATTTATGAAGGATAATTTTGTTGGATGTAGTATCTTTGAGTGACAGTTTCTTTCTTTCAGTACTTATTTTCCTATTATATCCTGGCCTATAAGGTTTCTGCTGAGAAGTCTGCTGTGAGTCTCACGGTGGTGCAGGGAGGCCTCTCTGTAGGTGACGGGATACTTTTCTCTTAGTGTTTTAGAATTCTCTCTTTGTTACTGATTTTAGACAGTTGGACTATACTGTGCTGTGGAAACCTTTTTGCATTGGGGATCACTGGGCCTCCTGCATCTGGATGTCTGAATCTCTTGCTAGACTTGGGAAGTTTTCATCTGCTATTTTGATAAATAGGTTTTTCATCCCTTTTGTTCTCACCTCACCTTTGGAGATACCAGTAATTCATATATTTGATTGCTTATAGTATCCCATATATCACAAAGACCTTGTTCATTCTTTTTTTTGTTTCTTTCTTTATTTTTGTCTGGGTTGTTTCAAAAGACCTGATTTGTTGTTGTTGTTGTTGTTGTTGTTGTTGTTGTTTGAGACAGAATCTGGCTCTGTTGCCCATGTTGGGGTGCAGTCGTGTGATCTCAGCTCACTGCAACCTCTGCCTCCCAGGTCCAGGCAATTCTTGTGCCTCAGCCTCCCAAGTAGCTGGGATTATTGGTGTGCACCACCACACCTGGATAATTTCTTGCATTTTTAAAAGAAACGGGGGTTTCACCATGTTGACCAGACTGGTCTCAAACTTCTGGCCTCAAGTGATCCATCTACCTC
This sequence comes from Papio anubis, assembly GCF_008728515.1. NCBI lineage: Eukaryota > Metazoa > Chordata > Mammalia > Primates > Cercopithecidae > Papio > Papio anubis. The sequence goes on along the minus strand of NC_044994.1, from coordinate 4,170,589 downwards.
GGCCTCCCAAAGTGCTGGGATTACAGGTATGAGCCACCGTGCCTGGCCAAGACCTGTTTTCAAGTTCTGAGATTGTTTCTTCTGCTGGGTCTAGTCTGTTGTTGAAGTTTTTTAGTGTATTTTGTATTTCATTCAAGGAATTCTTCAGTTCCAGAATTTTTGTTTGGTTCTTTTTTATGATCTCTTTCTGGTAAGTTTCTCATTCTTCTCTTGAATGGCTTTTCTGATTTCTTTGTATTATCTTTGGAATTCTTTTATATCTCACTGAGATTCCTTCGTATCATGGTTTTGAAATTTTCCCCCCAGGATTTCTTGAATTTCTTTTTGATTGGGATCTGTTGATCGGGAATTACTGTGGGGGTGTCATGTTTCCTTCTTTTTTCATGTTTCCTGTGTCCTACATTCATACCTGTGTATCTGGTGTAATAGTACTTCTTCCAGCTTTTCGAATTTGCTTTCATAGGGGAGAGCTTCTTCCCAAGGATGTGTCAATGGTGTTAGTTTGATAGGGCCCTTTGGCTTTGATTCGGAGTGCGTATGATAGTGCAGTGTACTCTCTATGATTTTCTTTGGCTGTAAACAGTGTCATTGGTGTCTGTGATTTCCTTGGTAGTTTAGGGTGCACTTAGTGGAGTTTACGGTGAAGTTTTGCTAGGGACAGACATGTCGGGTGGGCCAGTCTTTGGCCCCAGTGGTGGCAGTGGTGGGCTGAACATGGCTTATTCTGAGCCCCAGCCTAGCATATTCTGGCACTGGTGTTAGCAGGACCAGGTGGGTCAGTTCTTAGACGTCCAGGTAGCTTGCTTAGATGCCAGTAACAGCACAGTGGGCTGGGCAGGTGAGCAGGTTCTCAGGTCCCAGTGTGGTATGGGCAGTGCCAGTGGTGGGATGATCCCCTGGATTCTAAGTAGTGAATGCTGGTGTTGGCAATGGCTGTGGTGCAGGGTCACCGCACAGCCCCAGACACAACTCTCAGGCTCTCTCACTCTCTTCAGCAGAGCTGCACAGAATGGAGAAGGGAATACAGCCTTCGTACACAAGCCCCAGCACAAAGGCCATGCCACCAGTAGGGGCACAATCACCACTCACAGGCCTAGACAGGCAGCTCTCTGTTTCGCTCCCCCCAACATCCAATGGTAGCAGCAGCAGCTGTGCCTGCATTGGTGTTTGGAGTGGGAGAAGGGGTCCCACTCTACATGTGAGCCCAGGCACAGAAGCTGCTCCACTAGTGGGAGGTGGGGGGTCTCACTCCCACAAGGCTGAGCACAGAGTTTGTGCCACTGCTGGTGGTGGGGTCACTTTTCACAGCAGTATGCAGGGAGCTCTGGGCTCTAGAAAGCTGGTGCTTTAGTTTCCTTTGTCCCACGGGCTTCCCTTTTGGTACAGTGCATCATTATTTCCCTGGAGAATACTCTATTGAGTTAGAGTACCAGAAACCCCATAGCATCTTTGGGTCCAGCCAGCACTGTGCCACTCTAGCCCTCTGGGTGGAGACTGGGGGAGTGTCAATGGAAGCTCCTGGGATGTGGAGATACGGGGGCTATGGTTCCCAGCACATGATGAAGTCCCATGACAGCTGGGCTCTCGCGGTGGTGCCCAACTCCAGCTGCTTAGGTACCAGGGGCAGGGAGATGGGGTAGTGACCCAGTGCAAGTTCCCTGTCTGGTGCAGTGCTTGTGCAGGGTCTCCAAATCACTGCCCACACTAGTTTCAGGGTTGGTGTGAGTAGAGGAGCTCTCCTGTGGTTCAGATTGCAGCAGTTTGTGATGGGGTTGTGGACTACTAAAGTTCTCACTTACTCTTTCCCCTGCCCCAATATTGAGCCCCTCATGGCCGCCAGCAGATCTCAGACAAGTAGGCTGCTTGGTTCCTTCCCCTTCTCTGCCTCAAGTGTTTCCTGTGACTTCTCTGTTGGACTTTAATGTTCTCTTCCTAGATAACCTATTCAAGGTATGATTACCTATTTGTAATTTTAGCTCACTCTGGAGAGGGTGGGTGTCTGCTATCTCTAGTCTGCCATCTTGCTTAGTTCTTTATGATAAGTTAAAAATTAATTCATCATCACAAGAAGGTGATAGAGAACCAGTTTGTCATCTTAAAAAATAGGCCAATAGCTAGGCCTAATGATGCATAACTGAAGTCTTAGTTACTTAGGATACTGAGGTGGGAGGATCCCTTGAGGCCAACCTGGGCAACATAGAAAGATCATGTCTGTTAACAAAAACAAAAGTGGAATAGGAGGAGAAAAAATTCCTTTATCTTGCCTTCGTTATATGAACTCTGTCATCTGATACTTTCGTCATAGGTAAGGAGAAGTATCTTTATAATATTAATCCAGCTAAAAAGAAAAAAGTTAAAATATGACTATTTTGCCATAGTTAATATATCTAAACATTGAATATCAACACTTGCTAACACTAAAGAGAAAAAGAATATACTATATTCTTGCACAGCTGATGAAAGAATATACTGTACTCCTGCTATAGCCTTATCAAAGGGATCAAACCTTAGTCTCTTCATCCTTAGGATCCAGCTACCAATTTGCAGGAAATGCCAAGTTCAGCGGAGCAAGTTGAACTATACCAAGAGTATGCAATCAGCAAATTCCAGATTGTGAGAAGGCCAAACAGCCTTGGTTCTTTAACAGATATTTTGTGTGGAAAAGAAACAGAAGAAGACCATGTAGAAAAAAATAAAAATGATTTAAAAGGCACATCAGACTTTTAATGGGCAAGACTGAGAAATATGTGTTTAATAGTTGATTTATTCTTCTCTGGGAAAATCTTATAGAAAACTCAGGTAAGATAAATGGCATATATAATATCTAGATATTGAGGGACCTTTTTTTTTTTTAGTACTGAGAAATTTTTGATTATATGTTAAGGGAAAAGCCTGATACGTTTTCCACGCTTTTGAGAAGAGACCAGCAATAGTGATAGTTCTTTTGTTTAGCTTAGGAAACAATCATGGCTTCCACTAAACTATACCCGTCCAAAAGTGTAACTAATTTAGGAAGAGGAGACAGGGGAAGTGGGGAATGAAGAAGAAAAAGATAGCAGTGGTAAAGGATTGACATCGATATTGAAAGGAAATAATGAATGGAGCTAAAACTATAGAAAAAATGGTGAAGGTGGCAACTTTGCTTTTAATATCTATTTTCACCTCTTCACTATCCAGTAAAAATAAACGAGCTTACCAACCCTCCAAGATTGCCTAGAAAAGTGAGAGAATGATAAAATTGAACAAACAGAATGTTAACCCACCAAAGTGAAACTACTAGAGGAAACAGCTTAAACAACAACAAAAATGGGCACTTAAAAAAATTCAAGTACAGCATAAAAATACTTTTCTGAGCTTAAAACTCGATGAAACGGGGGATGGTCACTGTGGAGACTTCAAATTATTCAACTGGAGACTTCTATTATTAGACTGGAAAAATAAAGTAAGATAAATCTTCACAATGTAGAGCAAAAATAGGAAGAGAATCATGAAAGAAAAGGTAAAAGACTTAAGGAACAGATTCAGGAGACATAACAGAAATAATGGGAATAATATTTATAGGAATTTAAAAAGGAGAAAAACAGATGGAAGATAGATATTATTTATGCAAATAATAGAAGAAAATTTTTCTGAGCCGGAAAAGCCTATCAGTTTTGAAGTTCAGTGGACTTCAGATTGATTTGGTGAAAACACACATACATACTCCTTGACATACATTGGCCAAATTCTTTAGCTGTGAAGTGACAAGTTATGGGCAAAGAACTGCTGTCAGGTTGGCACTGGACTTCAGATTTGCAATAGTGGAAGATAGACTACTGAGAGAAAAGAACTGCAACATAAGAATCCTGTCCCTGGCTGAGATACTACTCATCTGTCAGGGTAAAAGGATAATTGCAAACATTTAAAGATTTTAAAAGCCTATAAATACATATATTTTCTTACACATTTTAAAAAAAGAAATAATGAGAGAATAAACCAACAACTTATAAAATGGTTACCTAATAAGGAAAGGGGTAAAAATGGAGGTTATGTAAATTTTACCATCTTTTAGAAAAAGAGTCTAACAACAGCTAACAAAACTCAGGAGTCCTAGGGATACATACTTGACATATCTATTAATGAAATGATAGGATATGAACAAGATCTTCAAAATGATACAGGGATGGGGCGAATGGAGGTGTGAACTGGTCAAAGATTGATGGTCAGTGGAGCTGAGACAAATTGTCTCTATAACATTCTGTTCACTTTTGTGTAAGTAAAAAATTTACCATCACAAAAATGCTCTTAAAAATACTTAGGCTTCATGATCTAGCAGTCAGACTTGTGGGAGTATCTTACGTTTGTTATAACATTCTTTTTAGGGGCAAAACATAATAGCCATCACTAAGGGATTGGTTGATTAAATCAGTGTATAGCCTCACCATAAACTATGGCACAACCATGAAAAAAACATGTCAGTGCCGTGCTTGGAGTTGTAAGGTTACTTGAAGACATTTTTATAAAGTATTGTTGAGTTCAAAAAATCAAGAACAGTTATGTCTCATTTTTGTAAGATGAATTGTTTTTAAAATCTGTATGTATGTTTATGTACATATGTTTGTGTAAAATTTTATTAGCATGGAGCAAAATCTGGAAGGGTGTGTACCAGGCCATTAAGGAGACATGTCTTAGGGAGCTAGTGGCAGAGGAGATGATGATTTGGATGGATAGAAGGGTCGAAGTACAGTCGAACACAATCATTGATAATTTTTTTACACATATATTTACAAGACTCAGCAAAATCTTCTTCTGCCCTGCATCGCTGTTTAATCATTTATGCACTTCCCTTTACAACTAAGCTTCTTAAGGTACATTGTAGACTGACTGACTCTCCTGCATGGAACCTAGTTTTACTGAGATTGCACTTGCTGTCACTGCCAGATCCCACAGTCATATTTCAGTCCTTATCCTTTGAAATTCTCCATAGAATTTGACATCGTTGACCATATTCTTCCTAAAATTCTCTTGCCTTGGTTCCTGGGACAAACTTGGCTTTCATCCAGCTCCCCAGACTCTTCCTTCTCAGTTTCCTCCTAGATTCTGGTCTTCATAGCTTCCTCATTTCCTTTCCATAACACCCCTGTGTTGGTTTTCCCAAGATTTTTACTTTCTGGACCCCTCTTCTCATGGTGCATACTCTCTCAAATAAATTTCACCCACACTTAGAGTTTTTACGGCCATTTATATAATGATTTGCAAATACATCTGTCTCAGACATTTCTCTTAAGCTTCAAACTTACATATTTGGCGGCTCTCTGAATATTTCCACCTGGATTTCCTCAGCTAAATCTCAAAAATCAGCATACCCCCACCATTACACTCCTCTTCGTGTTTTTTTCTCACTTAATTAGTGTAACGTCATTCATCTGCACATATAAGTCATACACTCGAGAGTCATCTAAACTCCTTCCTTTTCCTTCTTTCAATTACTCAACATCTGTTTTTGAGCACTCATTATAGGTTAGGCATTGCTTAAGTACTGAGGATACAGCTGATTAAGAAAATGGAGAAAACATAATCCAGTAACTCCTGTCAATTTCAGCTTTCAAAATATTTGTAAATCCATCTTCCAGCTAAAAGCCAAGAGTCCTTTGAACGTTTTCGTCCAATCTAAACTGGAATAAAGATTATAATAGCTGGAATTGCATTAACTTCCGTGAGAAAGTAAGAGAGTAATATATTAAGACTGGGTGCATGCAGTGGCTCACACCTGTAATCCCAACACTTTGGGAGGCCGAGATGGATGAATCGCTTGAGTCCAGGAGTTCAAGACCATCCCAGGCAACGTGGTGAAACCCCATTTTTACAGAAAATAAAAAATTAGCCAGGCATGGTGGCACACACCTGGAGTCCCAGCTGTTCGGGATGGAGCTGAGGTAGGAGGTTCACTTGAGCCTGGGAGGTCAAGGCTGCCATGAGCTGTGTTTGCACCACTGTACTCCAACCTGGACAACAGAGTGAGACCCTGTCTCAAAGGAAAGAAAATAAGATTTAAAGGTAAAAAATGTTTATATGGTATGTTAACTGTTACGCTATTCTAAATATTATATATTTGGCTGCTCTCTGGATATTAAGAAATCTCAAAAATCAGCTAATTCTTTTAATTGCTGTCACTTCTGAAGATTGTAGCTATGAAAAGCAGCTTTGTTATAAACTTGCTTTTAGAAAGAAGTGCTGCAACAAATTTTCCCACAGAAGAAGGGAGGTATTTTATTTGAACTTACATGTTTAATTAGTGCAGAACACACCTTCTAGAACCTTTTTGATTTTCACTGATCTTGATTGTTTCATGTGTTCATCAGCTATATATTGATTTTTCAGAATATTTATTTTCCATATGGTGAATGTGCCTGAATTATTGCTTGGTCAAAGTCCCTCAAGGAATGATACAAAAATCATCAGTAAGTATCATATAAAGATTTTGGAGTTGCTGAAAAAGACTGATGAAAATACCCAAAATTTATTACTTAATTTACATGAGGTCCTTATTAGATTTAACTGTACCAAACTTCATCCAATCTAAATCGAGGGTATAATCATATAAGTGCCCATAGATGTTTGTATATATGAAGTCGAGTAGCATAATCTAATACAGCACATCATCTGTGTGACAGATACACTTTAAGTGTTGAAAGTTAAAGAATAACCAAAATTATGAATTTCAGAACTTAATAAATTTGGAGTAACTAAGAGGGTGTCATGTATGTAGCATTCTAAATGTGGTTTATTCCATTAGTCATTGCGCTTTATGCCAGTGCTACTCAGAGTAGCCTTTCCATTAACTGTTTGTTACCAGCCCTCAAGATAAGGAGCCTGTGCCAGAATGTCAGTCAGTGCATTGCTTCCTTCATCAGAAAGGAAAAAATACTATGGAAAAAATGTCCACTAAAATAAGCAGTGTGCTTAGTGACATAATTGATTTCCATGTTTGGTACCAGCTCCTTATTTTATGATGGGTCAGTAATAATTTGCAGATTGGCCTATCTTTATGAACCACACTTTGAGTAGCAGTTTTATATCATGTATATCAGACATTTATGATATTGTTGCAGGAATACATGTCCTGGTTAATACAGCTTATTTGTGTGTAAATGTTTGGCACTTTTAGATGTACATAATTATTTAGTCTTTTTTTTTGAGATGGAGTCTCGCTCTGTCGCCCAGGCTGGAGTGCAGTGGCCAAATCTCAGCTCACTGCAAGCTCCACCTCCCGGGTTTATGCCATTCTCCTGCCTCAGCCTCCCTAGTAGCTGGGTCTACAGGTGCCCGCCACCTTGCCCGGCTAGTTTTTTGTATTTTTTAGTAGAGACGGAGTTTCACCGTGTTAGCCAGGATGGTCTCGATCTCCTGACCTCGTGATCCGCCCATCTCGGCCTCCCACAGTGCTGGGATTACAGGCATCAGCCACCATGCCCGGCCAATTATTTAGTCTTTTTTCCCCTAACTTCTGCCGTTTTCCCTTCGTCTAAGTACATGTTACCTTCCTGTATAGAAATTCTGTCCAGCAATAGTGTTTGCTACAAATGATTGCTTCTTGCTACTGTGCGAGAACTCAGTCATATTCAGAGAACAAGATCTTGCTCATAAACCATAATCGTGGAAATGGAGAAGTGGGTAACTTATGTCACATAACACCCCTCCCGCATACTTTCTGACACTCATTAATTGCCAGTAGAGATTTTGTTAACAACTTTGCCAGACACTGGTTTTATTACTTAGAGTGTCTAATGAACAAAGTTTAAAATGCCAGTCACTTTCAAAAGAGCTAGTCACCATTTTCTACCTTACTTTGTCTAAACCGGTTTTGTTTATTAGGCGGCTCCTATAAATGTTCCTCACTTGCATACTTCAACTTAATCAAGAAAATGCTTCATTAATAAATAGACAAGCTACTTTTCGAGCTTACTGAAGACAGATTAGGAGATTGGAAATTACAGTAATATGTTGTTACCCATTGGTTTACTGAGTGCATTTCTGTGTCATAAAATAAAAAAAAAAAATGACCAGGCCTTTGAAGCCTACTTTTCTCAGTTATAACTGTAAATTGTACTATTATAAATATATTGTCATAATTTGTACAACTTATTTCGTCAGTTTTATATTTCAGGAACTATGAAAATACAACTATTGGTACATACTTACATGGAGTTTTAATAGTTAATAAATCAAGAGATCAAAAAAAAACCCAATTATTTAAGTCAAAATATACCAGAATTTTTTATCAAATGGATTACATGATGTTAACAGTTAACCATAAATCAGGAGAAGCGTCAGCTTAGGAAGTTTTGAAGTAAATTTTTTTAACCTAGAAGCATAAAGACTACAAGAAGAGGTTACATTAGATGTTTTTAGTATGTCCAAATACATATATCAACAAATTTGATCATTGGGAATCTAGACTTGATAGAGCATTTTATAGAGAAGTTTATATATTAGTATACCTAGAATACAAGATTTTTCATTTAACATGTAGTTAAAATGTAAGTAGTGTTTTATTTTTGTCCTTTCTAAATGACGTCTTAGTAGCTTCCAGTGTATGTATTAGGTAATAATTCAGGCTTCATACAAAAAATTGCAATCCATTTGTAAACCAAGAACCTTGTTTTATTTAACCAGGACTATTAGCTACCTCCCTGATTAAGCCTATTTCTGAGGCTGTTGAATAGCAGCAAGCATCGTGTTTGGTGTTAAGCACCTTTGTCACGTATCCCTGTGATACGAGTGCTTAGAAAAATTAGGCACTTAGGTATCTATTATGTGCAGAGGGCTTAGCATAGAGCATGATAGGCAATGAGGTATTCTTTAATGAACACTTAAAGTGTTTTGCATGCTTTATTTTTCCTGCTCTGCTTTGTAACGTATGTGGTGTGCTTTACACACAGATTTCTGAATCTTAGTTTTTTAAACTTTTTAAATGTATATATCACCAACTTCTGCCTCTGTCTTAAGCGAACAGAACACATACAAATGTAAATGAATTATATCAGGCTAGCTCCAAAGCCTAAGAGTTTTAAATTCCAGGTAGATTTTTTTTTTTTTTCCAAAAGAAAAATATATGTCAGTGTTACGCAGAGGAAAAAAGGAAAGAAATTGCGAATACGTAAATTAACATACACTGTAAGAAATCACTTTTAGCAGTGTCTATAAATCGAAACATCTTTGACTTGCACATATATATATGTATACATACACACGCATGCACACACACACAGAGACATACCAGAAAAATAAATGGCAAATTGTGCTTGCAGCTGCAGTGTTTTCTGGATGGCTGCAAATTAATGTAAGTCTTTAAACTTTATGGTACATAAGACTATTAAATATCTTTCTTTGAAGTTCATGTAAATATAGTAGACAAATTTCAAATGTATTTGCCCAAAAAATGTAGTTATTTATTGCAGATACCAAAGCTAATAATTTTTTTGTTTAAAATATTAGCGATGTGTTTTCCTTAGAAACTGAATTTCTATCAGTGCCTATCAACTTAAAGTGAGTCTGTCACATAATTATAGTAGTGAGATATTGCTGAATATTTAAGACTAAAACTCTGCATAAAGGGTACACTTGGGCAGAACACTAAAAAATACCTTTGGCTTAAAAATATCATATATGCATACAAAAAAAATGAGTTCAGCTTTAGTGATCTCATCCTGTCTGCAGAAAAATGTTTTGTCTAGCCATGGGTTAAAAGGACCTTCATGTAATGTATATATTTATGATGGAAGAGCTGAGACTGGGTAATTTTGTCAGTTTCCTTTAGCGACATCAAAATTTTTGTAGTGATACGTCTTATTTTCAGAGGAAAAATTCTTGATTAATTATAGAATCAGATTCTGTGTTACAATTTAGTAGAAAGGCATTGTATGATTGAGGGGAGTACATAGAGTGCTGTGGTACTTGATTTTATTTTGTATGTAGATTTTGCTTTTAGAGTTAGGTATTTTCAGCTATTGATTATATTCTCTTCCTTCCCCATCTCACACTTAAAGTCCTAACTGTAATTCTCTTACCAGTATGTAATACTATAGTAATACAATGAAAATAAGTTCTTTTCTGGCATACTTATCTCTGAACAGATGTTTGTGACTACTTTTCTTTTGTAAAGTAGAATTAAAATTCATAACCTTTCCTTTAGAAAATTGAGATTTAGAAATGGAAATTTAGAAGAGACTATGTAAAATTACCTCGTACTTGATTTTCCTGTCTCGAAGCTACCTGGCTCCATCAGTTTGGGGATGTGAAAGCTGTAAAGACTTGTTTCCCAAAGTGCAGGTGCGTTTTTCTGTTACTTGTTTAGGCAACATAAATAACAGTTACATGTACATAATTCTTGAATACATTAGTTTTAGTTAGTGAGCTGTTTGTGTAACAAAGGAACCACTCAATAGGAGGCAGAGTCCTGCTGCAGATGTGAAATGTTCCTCCCAGTGATGCCCCAGAGAATCTCTGAAATTCAGAGTCAGCTGGTTCAGGGAACCAGATTCAGCTGAGATCACTACTGACAGGCCTCTCACTCAGAGGAGACTCTCCACAAAACCGCTGAAAAATGAATTTTTCCCTGTATCAATATGAAAAGAAATCCAGAGATTTGAGGAAAATCAAGTGGATTACAGGTAAGAAGGGACAGCATGAACAAACAAAACAGTTGATCCTCAAACAAATAATGTAGGAAGCAGAAGGGTAAGTTGCTAGTATCCTTGGAGGTTACAGAGGGCAGTGGATCCACCAACCATAACAAAAAGCTGCAGTGAAAAAGGGTAATCAGAGACCAAGAAAGTCCTTGGAATTCAAGATAATACATGGGTACTAAAGTAAACATTCTATCGAGGACTAAGTAATAGACTAGACATTGCTGAAGATCTAATTTGATAACATATGAAGCATGTAGAAAACAAAGATGTTGGAAATACGAGGAAAATGGTTTTTTAAGAAAATGGACAAAACATACATTATTTATCTTACAAAATGCAAATATTAGAAAGAAGATAGTTTTTTAAATTGAAGAAAGTGTCCTGAGCCAGGTGCGGTGGCTCACGCCTATAATCCCAGCACTTTGGGGAGGCTGAGGAGGGTGGATCACCTGAGATCAGGAGTTCAAGACCAGCCTGACAAACATGGTGAAACCGGTTTCCGTCTCTACTAAAAATACAAGCCTGTAATCCCAGCACTTTGGGAGGCCAAGACGGGCGGATCACGAGTTCAGGAGATCGAGACCATCCTGGCTAACACGGTGAAACCCCGTCTCTACTAAAATACAAAAAAAAAAATTAGCCGGGCGAGGTGGCGGGCGCCTGTAGTCCCAGCTACTCGGGAGGCTGAGGCAGGAGAATGGCGTGAACTCGGGAGGCGGGGCTTGCAGTGAGCTGAGATCTGGCCACTGCACTCCAGCCTGGGCAACAGAGCCAGACTCCGTCTCAAAAAAAAAAAAAAAATACAAAGAAAAATTAGCCAGGCTCATGTAATCTCAGCTACTCAGGAGGCTGAGGCAGGAGAATCATTTGAACCCAGGAGGTGGAGGTTACAGTGAGGCGAGATCGCACCACTGCACTCCAGCCTGGACAACAAGAGCGAAATTCCGTCTCAAAAAATGAATGAATGAAAGTATCTCTTAACTGAAGACAGACAGCCTTTTAGATCAAAGGGAGTTATTTTAAACCTAGAATGCTGTCATCAGCCAACCATCAATCAGGTAAAAAGGCTAAAAACATCCTTGGATATACTTTCTATTCCTTTTCTGGAAAATTATTCAAAAATACTGCGTTTTAGTGACACAAAATATAAAACTAAACGACATGGAGGCTTAACTCCGTTTGTTGTTTGTTTGTTTGTTTTTGAGATGAAGTCTTGCTGTATTGCTCAGGCTGGTCTTGAACTGATGGGCTCTAAGAGATCCTCCTGTTGAAGCCTCCTGAGTAGCTAGTACTATAGATGTGTGCTACCATGCCAAGCTCTAACTCAAGATTTTGATAAAAAATTCCAGAATGACAGCAACAAGCAATTGACGTATTTTATAACAAAATTTTAGAGAACTTTGTGAAGAATGTTATCAAGAAAAGAGTAGTTCCTAGTACTTGTATTGTGTGATTTTGATTCTGAGAGTTCATTGTGTCATGCTGTTGATGATATGAGGGCATTTTGTGCTGATGAACAAGAAAAGTGACAAAAATTTCAGTAAGTATGACGCAGGCTAAAATAATAGCATGATTTTGGACTTCTCATGGAGTATAAGCATGCTTTCTGAAATGACAGTAGTAGATCAGGTAATTTAAAAGGGCCAAGAGGACAAGCCTAAGGTTTAAAAGTTCTCTTTATTATTTCCAAGTTAATTAAATTCAGATAAAATCAAGCGTAATACTTTAAAATAAGCTTAAAAATGTTTCTCCTGGGTGGTGGGATTATTTTATAGGTAGCGTTTATTCTTTTCTTTTACCCATCTCTCTGTTTTTGTGACTTTCTGACATGAAGTTTTATAACAGAAGCACAATAAATGTTATTTTAAAATAAAATAATCACTAAAATATACCTTAGGACTTTTTTATGCGCTTAGCCCATCTGAATAAAAAAGGCCATATAAACAAATACCATTCCCAATGTAAAGGTAGTTTTTCTTAGTAGTAATTCTACTGTTAAAAGAATACCTGGCCGGATGTGGTGGCTCACACCTGGATCCCAGCACTTTGGGAGGACAAAGCAGGCAGATTACTTGAGCCCAGGAGTTCGAGACCAGCCTGGGAAACATGGCAAAACCCCATTTCTAGAAAAAAAAGAAAGAAAAAAATTAGGTGAGTGTGGTGGGGCACACATGTAGTCCCAGCTACTTAGGGAACTGAGGTGGGAGAGCCCAGGAGGTTGAGGCTGCAGTGAGCTGTGGACACTGCGATCACACCACCATGCTCCAGCTGGGGCAACAGAGCTGGACCCTGTCTCAAAAAAATAAAAAGACCAGTTTATAATCACTAGTTTGTAATTGTTTAAGGTCAAGGCATCACTATTTTCTTTATAAACTATATTAATAGTTTATATGTAAATCAAGATATTTATGTCTGAGTTGTGAATATCTCAGAATCAGGTAAAGAATAGACAAACACAAAATTCATATTTGAAATTCAATTTTAATCTCAGGTGAGTATGTTTCATAGCATTTTGTTTTCCTAATTTAAAACTCATAAATTGAACTCTTACGTAAATCAATAATAGTAAATCTCCTTTAAAATAATACTTTGTTCTAGAACCTAGATTTTTGTGGCAGGGTTGTTTTGTCAGTATACTCAATCATGACATCAAGATAGAAGTAGAAAATACTCAAATACTTATGGAAAGGTTACAAAGTATGGCATCATTTTTTTGGATGTTTATACAGTTGTCTTACCTATATTTGGTTTTTGTCTTACCTATATTAGGAGGTAACATAGCACAATGGTTGTACCAGTTTTGGAGTCAGAGAAACTTGGATTTGAAGACATAGCTCTGCCACTTACTAGCTTTATGGTCATGACAGATATATTATTAACATTACATAGTGGTATTCTAGACATGTAAGATAGACTTAGATGAATGAGACAATTTATAGATTTGCATAAATACAGTATTCATTTTAACCTTTTACTAAGGCCTATTTTCAGTGAAAAGTTCTCTGCTTAGCTGTAGAAACTTTTAAACATTATATACTGGCATTAAATTGTAGTTAGCAAATGCAACAAAGTTGATATTATTGTGTCCCTCCCCTGTTTGCTGTCTCCACTCCATTTCCTTTCCCTTTTAAGGAGTACTGGAAAATATGTTACACAAATAACTGTCAATTATGACTAGTACTTTTATAATAATAGTATAAATTCCACCAAACACTAATACATGAAATATTAGATATAAGAAAATAAGTTTCTTGGTTCACTCTACTTCTTCTTTCCCCTTACGCCTCCCTGTACCTCTCCTTCCCTGCCCATGAAAAATTACTATCTACATATTTCCATTGTTTATTTGAAAGACTGATGGTTTCCATTGCCCTTATTCTAAAGGACCACATACTTCCATTGTAGCCCTGTAATAAGTGAAGTAAGTGCCCAGAGCAAGCTTGAATCTTTCTGTCTTCAATCTTATAGTACAGTGTTAAACAAATAAGGGATTAGACTTTGGCCTTTTAACATTGACATATGTGCTTTATTGAATTTGGTAGTATTTGATGTTAAAAGTACGTTATTTAAAATTTTTTTTTTTGAGATGGAGTCTCGCTCTGTCACCCAGGGTAGAGTGCAGTGGCGTGATCCCGGCTCACTGCAAGCTCCGCCTCCTGAGTTCACACCATCCTTCTGCCTCAGCCTCCCGAGTAGCTGGGGCTACAGGTTCAAGCCACCATGCCCGGCTATTTTTTTTGTATTTTTAGTAGAGACGGGGTTTCACCGTATTAGCCAGGATAGTCTCGAGTCTCAATCTCCTGACCACATGAGCCACCGCGCCTGGCCTAAAAGTTCTGAATTTACATGATACATTCTTCTCTTTTTTGTAGGCAGTGAGTTACTACTTATCACATGCATGGTATATGTGCCAGGTGTATGTCAGGCACTTTACATAAATTAGTTAATCCTTACAACAGTCCTGTGAGTATTAATTCCTCATACTAGATTACTGACCTTTTGCATGGAAGAACAAAGATTCGAACCTAGGGCTAATGCCAGAACCAATGTGACTTTGCATTACACCAGGCTGATTGTTACTGAGTATAGGAAGTTCAGAGTCAGATGATCCTGCTGTTAGCATGTAACTGGAATATGAATTTTGTGTACATTTATTTGATTTAATTGCACCTATTTTGAAGTGTGCCAAGACAATTTCTTCATTATGTTTGACTGTTACACCTTCTGTTGGGCAAAAAGGATGCTGAAAATGAAATAAATTAATGATTTTGTTTGTTTGTTTTGCCATAGAACCTACTATTAACTAATTTAAAATCCTTGGGCTCATGCTTGTAATCCCAACACTTTAGTAGGCAGAGGCAGGAGGATCGCTTGGGGCCACAAGTTCGAGACTAACCTGGGCAACAGCCAACCCCGTCTCTACCAAAAAAAAAAAAAATGGCCTTGGTGTGGTGATGTGTACCTGTACTCCTAGCTACTTGAGAGGCTGAGGCAGGAGGATCGCATGAGCCCAGGAGCTCAAGGTTACAGTGAGCTGTGATTGTGCCACTGCACTGCAGCCTGGGCAATGGACAGAGACCCTATCTAAAAAAAATTTTTTTTAAAATTATAGGGCTGCTTGTTATTGTGATTAAGTGTACTACAATATTATATCTAGGCTAATTAATTTTTATCTTAAAATATCCAGTTACTGTTCTAATTGCCTCATAAAAACATGTGTTTTTAAAAGCTTTTTTGAAATAATAGTGAAGTTCGTATATTGCAATTGGTTGATATATCTGAGTATCTCTTAATCTATAGATACTCCCCCTCCTTTTTTTCTTATGTTCTTGCAATTTTCTGTTGAAATAATGTGATAAATCTCCCTGATAAGTTTTCCCAGAGTCAGGATTTTGAGTATTGCATCTCCATCGTTGTTTTTGTTTTTGTTTTTCTTGAGATGGAGTTTCACTCTTGTTGCCCAGGCTGGAGTGCAATGGTACAACCTCCACCTCCCGGATTCAAGTGATTCTCCTGCCTTAGCCACCCAAGTAGCAGGGATTACAGGCGCCCACCACCTCGCCCACCTAATTTTTGTATTTTTAGCAGAGAGAGCGTTTCACCATATTGGCCAGCCTGGTCTCGAACTTCTGACCTCGAGTGATCTGCCCATGTCAACCTCCCAAAGTGCTGGGATTACAGGCATGAGCCACCGCGCCCAACCCATAGTTTCCTTTAAAGCACATTTATTCAAGTGTTTTATTATCTTATTTCAAGTTTTTACAGTTAACCTGTAGTGATTTCAACGTTGGGAAGAACAACTTGCATGTGGGGATTTTGCAGGGGTTTAACATGAGATCGTAATTTTAATGGTTCTGATCGATTTTCTTAATTTTTGTCAAGACTGAAATGAACATCGGACTTCTTTTGAAATATTTCTGGCACTCAGTATTGACATAGACTTGCTGTACAATTATTAAAATCATTTACATAATGACTTGCCCATAATTTTAAAACCTTATTTTTCATTGCTGTTTCTCAAAATGTTGACAGACTTAATGACTCTCTGTATCTCAGTCTCTCTAAGTGAAATAAGTATTTCATATACATTCTTTAATTTTCCTTTGCTTCACAATTGAACAGTCTTCCAGTGAGCTTCTGAAGGAGGCTAAAGATTCATTTTACCTAATCATTTCCTCCTTTATCTTAATTGTGTTACTGTGTCTGCAGTTTTTTTATATTCATAAAGTACATATACAAGTAATTATACAAACACCACTATATAAACGTGGCTCCATTGTATAAAATAAGAAATTTTGTTTGGCAAAAATGTTCAACAACTGAGAAAAGTAGGAAGACAGGCAAGTCAGTGCATGTGTGAAAGCGCATACTATATGATAGCTATGGATGGCATGGGAAGCAAATCAAATAGCATGTCTGTGCTCCACATGGCAGTACGGGAAATCATGGCATATGGATGAAACATTTGGCACCTCTTCAAATTGCTGAGTTTAGAGGAAACATCAGCAGTGAATTATCCAGACAGTAGTTGCCACCTGGATACTACACAAAATTATATGGTGAATAAATTTGTATTTGATGCTTGTATCTCTTTCTGCACTTCTCTCTTATCCCACCATAAGCACCCCCACTTAATTTCTTGATGTCTTAATACAGTTCTAAAACTCATTGGACATTTAACATTAAGCACCTACTATGTGCTAGACATTACGAAAGTCTCTCTGTATAGATCACAGGCTTATATTGGAAGTAACTTTTGAATAATGTGGAAAACAAAAGGAGAAATTTACAGCCACCACGATGATGTTACCTTCTCTACAGAAGACTTCCAAATTCCATAAATTGGCCTTTTTTCCCTCAGTAACCACACTCTCACCCCTCTCATCCTTCACTGAACATATATGACATATGAAAGTTTCATTCCCTGGGTGCTATAAATGGTGCTCTTAATAAAGTGATGCTTTGATAAGTTTACAGAAAGCTAAATAATGTGTGTGTTTGAGCACTTACTCATCTAGAATACATAGAATGCTTTGGGGATATTGTGGTAGAAATGCATACCTTTGAAATGATTCTAAACCAGTGATGTTCCCAAGGAGTGATTGGAAGGTTAACTTTACCTCCTTCCAAACCACTTCAAATAAACATAATCTAAGTAAATTCCAATGCAAATACACTCTGAAGACAAGTCTACTTCCCATCTTCCTTCCCTCAACAGATTACTACCCTAATCCCTTCCTATCTATACGTTTTTTTAAAAGGCTAGTCAGATGAAGCAGTGGGAGTAGAAAAAGAATAAATCTGTAACTGGTTGTGATCAATTAGTTGTAAACACCATTGTACTTGGACTAACATAGGTATAAATTCCTGAACTGCTCCTCTCCCTGACCCATTAATCTGAAATATCTCCTAAAAAGTTGGAAAATAGGCCGGGCGCGGTGGCTCAAGCCTGTAATCCCAGCACTTTGGGAGGCCGAGACGGGCGGATCACGAGGTCAGGAGATCGAGACCATCCTGGCTGACACGGTGAAACCCCGTCTCTACTAAAAAATACGAAAACTTAGCCGGGCGAGGTGGCGGGCGCCTGTAGTCCCAGCTACTCGGGAGGCTGAGGCAGGAGAATGGCGTAAACCCGGGAGGTGGAGCTTGCAGTGAGCTGAGATCCGGCCACTGCACTCCAGCATGGGTGACAGAGTGAGACTCCGTCTCAAAAAAAAAAAAAAAAAAAAAAAGTTGGAAAATAATAGAGAAACTGATTAGAACCCACATAAATATGCATGGAATTTTGGGGAAGAGGAAGTGTACTCCACTATTATGGCTAATGTGTATAGCAAGAAGCAATGAAAGAGGAGAGTCATGGTATAACACATTGTGAAATCAGACAAAAATACTCTGGGCTGCATCGCTTTGTAGGTGACCTTGGAAAAACTACTTAGTAGCTCGGTTCGTCTCTTAAATGGGGATAATAACAGCTGTTGTAAAGACCGTATATTATCTGCTCGGCTAATGATAGGGCTTAATAAATAGTGGTAGAGGCCATTCTGAGTGCACTGGTATTTACAGCTAATTGATTACAACTAGTTACAGATATCTTTGTTGCTGCTCCACTCCCACTACTTCACTTGACTAGCCTTAAAAGAAAATGGTGGTAATAGTGGAGATGGTGGTCCAGATTTTGAGAGTTCTTTATCCTTGTCAGAGTTTTTACGTTATCCTACAGTGGGGAGCCCTCAGGTGAGAAGAGAGATGATAGTGTTGGTCACATTGTTGTTTAAGGTGATTACTGATCTAGCCAAGGAATGATGAAACCCTGAGCTGAGATAATAGTAGTGGGAATAGAGAGAAAATGGATTTAAGAGAGAGTCCAGGCTGGGCACAGTAGCTCATACCTGTAATCCCAGCACTTTGGGAGGCTAAGGTGAGAGGATTGCTTGAGGCCAGGAATTCAAGACCACCCTGGACAACATAGTGAGTCCCCATCTCCACACAAAAAAGAAGCTAGTCGGGTGTGGTGGCGCACACCCATAGTTCTAGCTACTGAGGAGGCTGAGGCAGGAAGATCATTTGAGCCCAGGTAGGAGGCTGCAGTGAGCTATGATTGTACCACTGCATTCCAGCCTGGGCAATAGAACAAGACCCTGTCTCTCAAAAAAACAAGAGAGTCCAGAAATGAAAACTCTGAGCAGTTGAATTTGGAAATTGAGGAATTGAGAGAGTTTGAAATGACTGAAATTTTTAAATTTGAATAGCCGGATTGGTTGGTGTGCCACGGAGGTGAGGAATACTGACTTTAAGCAGTAAGAGAAAGCAGTTGTGGAAGGAAAAGTAATGAGTTGAATGTTTTCAGTCTTGTTTTTGAGGTAGTTGTAAGGAGTCCAGGAATATCCAGGTTGAATATCAGAGGAAAGATTGGAAGTAAAGACTGGAACTTATGACTATAAGTTTTTTTGTTTGTTTGTTGTTGTTGTTTTAGTTATGGTATATTTAGTTTTGTATCATTATCACCTACCCCTGAAATATATGTGACAGTCATAATTATATTTTCTAAAAATATGTAATTAGTACAATTCAAATGTTTTTAAATCATTTCTTATTAGGCATGTGAAATGTAGTTACTTCGTCAGATGTCAACATGAGAATAGATGTCATGTGTCAACACCTCTCTGCCTATTACTTTTTTGAGAGATTTTGAGGGAGTGATTTACACTATATATTATTATCTCCCCACATCAGCCACATCTGCTTCGTTTGGTTGCAGTTCCATTTGCATACCATACAAGAAAAGATGGAAATTGATGGTTCAGGAGAACAGTTAAGCCTAAGGATAATAGAGAATTCAAATAACATTTTCACCATTCTTTAAATGTTACACTTTTAGTTGCAAATATCTGAAGCTGCCTTGAGATGTACAAGAACTTTTGAATGTATTTAAATGGATTTAAATAATAAGAACTTAATTTTTTTTCACGGAGAAGAAAAATGCTGACTGGGCACAGTGGCTCACTCCTGTAATTCCAGCACTTTGGGAGGCCAAGGCGGGTGGATCACCTGAGATCAGGAGTTTGAGACCAGTCTTACCGACATGGTGAAACCTTGTCTCTACTGAAAATACAAAAATTAGCCAGACGTGGTGTCAGGTGCCTGTAATCCCAGCTACTCAGGAGGCTGAAACAGGAAAATTGCTTGAACCCAGGAGGCAGAGGTTGCAGTGAGCCAGGATCGTGCCACTGCACTCCACCTGGGCGGCTGAGTGAGACTCCATCTCAAAAGAAAAACGAAAAATGTCTTAATAAAAATTTTAATAAAATGTTTTAACAGTTGCTTAACCTATTTCTCACTTTCTTTCCTAGTTTACCAAATAAAATTGTTGAGAATAAATTGAGATGATGAACATTAAAAATTTTTAAAGAGCGTTTTGTTAAAAATAATTGTATAAAATGTTTTATTAAATACAGGTTTAAATTTATAGATAGCAGAGACTTTAAAAATTGGAAAAATGGAAAATAACTAGTGTAATGATAAACATAGCCATTTTTTACTTAAGGGAACTTGAGGATTTGGAGATTTTAGGTGAGTTTCTCACCATAGCAGTCATCTACTAAGAAAGGCAGAACAAACTTTTTTTTGAAGAGTTACTGCCCCACTAGAGTCCAGGACCAGGTTGAGCTATGTTCTTGAGTGATTAGAGTAAATTTAAAAATTGGGGACTGCTCAGGCAAAGAAAGGGAAGTGGTCTGCAAGTGAAATGGCATCATGGAGGTGTAGTGGTCTTTGCTGAGGCCCACAGGCTGGCCAGCCTCTGGTTGAGCAACACAGGGTCATTGCAGATGGCACTGAGAAACCAGTGTTCAGAGGGATGAGTCTGATGGGCATGTGTGTCCCAGGATCCAGAGCCATGTGAGGGTCATTCAGCTGTAGAAATGTCTCGGCTTTCATCATGGACATTAGTGTCAGGATAACTTATGTATGTTAGATTTTACGTTCTTTCGTTTTAAAAAAAAGTAGGCATCTTTTAAAAAAACCTTTAGAAAAAGATATCTGAATTGAAATGCATTGCTTCAAGTTGATCAATCAGGAACACAAATGACAAACCATGGATCTCTTAGTTTATGTTTAACTCCCTTAAGAGAATTTACAGGGCTGGGTGATGGGTGCAATGGCTCATGCCTGTATTCTCAGCACTTTAGGAGGCCAAGGCGAGTGCATCACTTGAGCTCAGGAGTTCAAGACCAGCCTGAGCAATTTGTGAAACTCCATTTCTACCAAAAATACAAAAAATATTCTGAAACACATAAAACAATTTGTGATGTTTATAATAAATAATTAAACCCTTTAAGTTAGTGTTTTTTAGTCAGTTTTGGATTAAAGGATCTTATTCGAGTTAAATATTCTCTCTCCTAAAAAAGTGCATATGTGCAGAATTTACACATTTTACTAGCTAATGTTTCCCCCTAATCAAGACCCCTGGGTTATATATATAAATGCATATGTATATAAATGTATATATAAATATGTATGTTTTTGGTTATTTTTTTAATTTTTAATTATGAATACATAATAGTTGTATGTAATTTGTGGGGTACATGTGATACTTTGCTACAAGTATACAATGTGCAAAAATCAAACCAAGGTAATTGGTTTACCTCAAGCATTTATCATTTATTTGTGATGGGGCATTCTAATTCCTCTCTTAGTTATGGTGAAATAGGGAATAAATAATTAACTATAGTTGCCCTATTGTGCTACTGAACACTAGATCTAATTTATTCTATCTAACTATATTTTTGTACCCATTAACTCTCTCTCATCTCCCCCTTTCCACAACCCTTCCCAGTCTTTGACAGCTGTCATTCTATTTCTATGAGTTTAATTTTTCACTCCCACATACGAGTGAGAACATGCTATATTTGTCTTAGTGTGCATGACTTATTTCACTTAAAGTACTGTCCTCCAGTTCCATCCATGTTGTGGCAAATGATAGAATTTCATTCTTTTCTATGGCTGAGTAATATTCTACTGTGTATATGAACCACATTTTCCTTATCCATTCATCTGTTGATGGACACTTAGATTGATTCCATATCTTGGCTATTGTGAATAGTGTTGCAGTAAACATGGGAGTGCAGTTATCTCTTCCATATACTAATTTCCTCTCACCCCATTTGAAATGGCTTTTATCCAAAAGGTAGTCAGTAATGAATGCTGGCATAAATGTGGAAAAAGGGGAACCCTTGTACACTGTTGGTGGGAAGCAGCCGCTTTGGAGAACAGTTTGGAAGTTCCTCAAAAAGCTACAAATAGAGCTACCATATGATTCAGCAATCCCACTGCTGAGTATACACCCAAAAGAAAGGAAATCAGTATATACAAGAGATATGCACTTCTATGTTGACTGCAGGACTATATTTTTATACTATATATTGTGATTTTAACATACACTGTGCTTTTAGAAGTGTCAAAAGGAGCCTCACCATAAAGCATATTCTCTAGAAAAGCTGTTCTACAACGCTATCAGAGTTCTTACATATTGCTATTACATTATTTCCATATAAATCTGAAGTGATTATGAATTTGAAGTGTTTATTGTATAAGCTATATGTTTTTCTCAGAAAAAAGAAAATTTTTTTTCTGACAGTTGTGTGTTGACCAACACCACATTTTCTTTTTTTATTCTAGATTCCGAAGAGGCTCAATCTGTAAATCCTTCTAGTGTTGATGAAAATATTGACTCTGAAACAGAGAAAGACTCTCTCATCTGTGAAAGTAAACAAATACTTCCCAGTAAAGCACCTCTTCCATCTGCCCTTGATGAGTATGAGTTCAAAGATGATGATGATGAAGAAATTAATAAGATGATTGATGATAGGCATATTCTTAGGAAAGAACAACGAAAAGAAAATGAACCTGAAGCAGAAAAAACTCATTTATTTGCAAAACAGGAGAAAGCTTTCTATCCTAAATCATTTAAAAGTAAAAAACAAAAGTCATCTAGGGTCTTATATTCAAGTACTGAAAGTTCTGATGAAGAAGCTCTTCAGAATAAAAAGATTTCTACTTCATGTTCTGTCATCCCTGAAACATCAAATTCTGATATACAGACCAAAAAGGAATATGTAGTTTCAGGTGAACACAAACAGAAAGGCAAAGTTAAAAGAAAATTGAAAAATCAGAATAAAAATAAAGAGAACCAAGAGCTAAAGCAAGAAAAGGAAGGAAAAGAAAATACAAGAATAACAAACTTGACAGTAAATACTGGACTAGATTGTTCAGAAAAGACCAGAGAGGAGGGGAACTTTAGGAAATCTTTTAGCCCAAAAGATGATACTTCATTACATTTATTTCATATTTCGACTGGTAAATCTCCCAAACATTCTTGTGGATTAAGTGAAAAACAGTCAACACCACTAAAACAAGAACATACTAAAACATGTTTATCACCAGGAAGTTCCGAAATGTCATTACAACCTGATCTTGTTCGGTATGATAATACAGAATCTGAATTCTTGCCAGAAAGTTCAAGTGTAAAATCCTGTAAGCATAAAGAAAAAAGCAAACATCAGAAAGATTTCCACTTAGAATTTGGTGAAAAATCAAATGCCAAAATAAAGGATGAAGATCATAGTCCAACATTTGAAAATTCAGATTGCACACTGAAAAAAATGGATAAAGAAGGTAAAACATTAAAAAAACATAAATTGAAGCATAAAGAGAGGGAAAAAGAAAAGCATAAAAAAGAAATCGAAGGTGAAAAGGAAAAATACAAAAATAAGGATAGTGCCAAAGAACTGCAGAGGAGTGTGGAATTTGATAGAGAATTTTGGAAAGAGAATTTTTTTAAAAGTGATGAAACTGAAGATCTCTTTTTAAATATGGAACATGAATCCTTAACATTAGAAAAAAAATCAAAATTGGAAAAAAACATCAAAGAAGATAAATCAACCAAGGAAAAGCATGTCTCAAAAGAGAGGAACTTTAAAGAGGAACGAGACAAGATTAAAAAGGAAAGCGAGAAATCTTTTAGGGAAGAAAAAATAAAAGATCTAAAAGAAGAGAGAGAAAACATACCCACAGATAAAGACTCAGAATTTACTTTGGGTATGAGTGCCATTGAGGAATCCATGGGGCTTCATTTAGTGGAAAGGGAAATAGACATTGAAAAACAAGAAAAGCATATAAAGGAAAGTAAAGAAAAACCTGAGAAGCGATCTCAAACTAAAGAAAAGGACATTGAGAAGATGGAAAGAAAAAACTTTGAAAAAGAAAAGAAGATAAAACATGAGCATAAGTCAGAAAAAGACAAATTAGATCTTAGTGAATGTGTAGATAAAATAAAAGAAAAGGACAAGCTATATTCACATCACACAGAAAAATGCCATAAAGAAAGTGAGAAGAGCAAAAATACTGCTGCTATTAAAAAAACTGATGACAGAGAGAAAAGTAGAGAAAAGATGGATAGGAAACATGACAAAGAAAAGCCTGAAAAAGAGAGGCATCTAACAGAAAGCAAAGAAAAGCACTTGATGGAGAAAAAAAATAAACAATCAGATAATAGTGAGTATACTAAATCAGAAAAAGGCAAAAACAAAGAAAAAGACAGGGAGCTAGATAAAAAGGAAAAATCTAGAGATAAAGAAAGTATAAATATAACTAACTCCAAACACATACAGGAAGAAAAAAAATCAAGTATAGTAGACGGTAATAAAGCACAACATGAAAAACCCTTATCCCTTAAAGAAAAAACAAAAGATGAACCTTTGAAAACTCCAGATGGAAAAGAAAAAGATAAGAAAGATATAGATAGATATAAAGAACGAGACAAACATAAAGATAAAATTCAACTAAATAGCTTACTCAAACTAAAATCTGAAGCAGATAAGCCTAAACCTAAGTCATCACCAGCGTCAAAAGATACCCGGCCTAAAGAAAAGAGGTTAGTGAATGATGATTTAATGCAGACAAGTTTTGAACGGATGCTAAGCCTTAAAGACCTAGAAATAGAGCAGTGGCACAAAAAACATAAGGAAAAAATTAAACAAAAAGAAAAGGAACGGTTGAGAAACCGTAACTGTTTAGAACTTAAAATAAAAGATAAAGAAAAAACAAAGCATACACCAACTGAATCCAAAAATAAAGAACTTACTAGGTCAAAGAGTTCAGAATTGACTGATGCATATACCAAGGAGAAACAACCTAAAGATGCTGTGAGTAACAGATCACAATCTGTTGACACCAAAAATGTAATGACTTTAGGGAAGTCATTTTTTGTTTCAGATAATAGCTTAAACAGGTCTCCTAGATCAGAAAATGAAAAGCCGGGTCTCAGCTCCAGATCTGTATCCTTGATTTCTGTTGCTAGTTCAGAAGATTCCTGCCATACTACAGTGACAACCCCAAGGCCTCCAGTTGAGTATGACTCTGACTTTATGTTAGAGAGTTCAGAATCCCAGATGTCCTTTTCCCAGTCACCTTTTTTGTCAATTGCCAAATCTCCTGCCCTGCATGAAAGGGAATTGGACAGCCTGGCTGACTTGCCAGAGCGGATTAAACCACCGTATGCAAACAGACTTTCAACATCCCATCTTAGGTCATCTTCTGTAGAAGATGTTAAACTAATTATAAGCGAGGGGAGACCTACTGTAGAAGTTCGAAGATGTAGCATGCCTTCTGTCATTTGTGAACATACAAAACAATTCCAGACAATATCAGAAGAGAGCAATCAAGGTAGCTTATTAACTGTGCCAAGAGATACTAGTCCTTCTCCCAAACCTGAGGTATTCTCAAATGTGCCTGAAAGAGACCTTTCAAATGTGTCTAACATACATTCCGGTTTTGCAATTTCTCCAACTGGAGCTTCAAACAGCAAATATGTTTCAGCTGATAGAAATGTCATCAAAAATACTGCCCCAGTGGGCACTGTAATGGACAGTCCAGTGCATTTAGAGCCATCTAGTCAGGTTGGTGTGATCCAGAATAAGTCCTGGGAGATGCCTGTTGATAGACTAGAGACATTAAGCACTAGAGACTTTATCTGCCCAAATTCTAACATACCCGATCAAGAATCCTCTCTTCAGAGTTTTTGTAATTCTGAAAATAAAATATTGAAAGAAAATGCTGATTTTTTATCCCTGCCCCAGACTGAATTGCCAGGAAACTCTTGCGCTCAGGATCCAGCATCATTTATGCCTTCACAGCAGCCTTGCTCTTTCCCCAGCCAATCACTTTCAGATGCTGAATCGATTTCTAAACATATGTCTTTGTCATATGTTGCCAATCAAGAGCCAGGTATTTTACAGCAAAAAAATGCAGTTCAGATTAGTAGTTCTGTTTTAGATACTGATAATGAATCTACAAAAGATACAGAAAATACTTTTGTCCTAGGAGATGTTCAAAAAACAGATGCCTTCGTCCCAGTGTACTCTGACAGCACTATTCAAGAAGCATCACCAAACTTTGAGAAGGCTTATACTTTACCTGTGTTACCATCAGAAAAGGACTTTAATGGAAATGATGCCTCTACCCAGCTAAATACACATTATGCGTTTAGCAAACTAACTTATAAGTCTTCCAGTGGCCATGAAGTTGAGAATAGCACAACTGATATTCAGGTCATTTCACATGAAAAAGAAAATAAACTGGAGAGTTTGGTTTTAACTCATTTGAATAGGTGTGATTCTGATTTATGTGAAATGAACACAGGGATGCCAAAAGGAAACCTAAATGAACAAGATCCAAAACATTGTCCTGAAAGTGAAAAGTGTTTGCTTTCCATAGAAGATGAAGAATCTCAACAAAGCATTTTATCAAGTCTGGAAAACCATTCACAACAGTCAGCTCAACCAGAAATGCATAAATATGGTCAGTTAGTTAAAGTAGAATTAGAAGAAAATGCCGAAGATGATAAAACTGAAAACCAAATTCCTCAAAGAATGACTAGAAACAAAGCAAATACAATGGCAAATCAAAGCAAACAGATTCTTGCTAGCTGTACACTATTATCAGAAAAAGACAGTGAATCCTCATCTCCTAGAGGAAGAATAAGATTAACTGAAGATGACGATCCACAAATTCACCATCCACGGAAAAGGAAAGTGTCACGTGTACCTCAGCCTGTGCAAGTGAGTCCCTCTTTACTACAAGCAAAAGAGAAAACTCAGCAATCTCTGGCAGCCATTGTAGATTCTCTGAAACTAGATGAGATTCAGCCATACAGTTCAGAGAGAGCAAATCCATATTTTGAGTACTTGCACATAAGGAAAAAAATAGAAGAAAAACGCAAATTATTGTGTAGTGTGATTCCTCAAGCACCTCAGTATTATGACGAATATGTAACATTTAACGGATCATATCTCCTGGATGGAAACCCCTTAAGCAAGATTTGTATCCCCACAGTAAGTAACATCATCCCTTCCTGTACACCTGTAACACTGCCCAATAGAAGTATAACGCTAGCCACATAGGTAATTTGAAGTTTTCTAGTAGGTAGATTCTTTCAGCAAAGCTGTCTGTTAATGAGTCAAGAAATATAAAGCTAGTAACGTTCTTCTTTCATTCCGCAACTTTATTTTCTCTTAAAGAGTAAGAAATTTTAGCCGAAATAATATGTAGTGACATAGCCTTGAAATATAGGTACAACTATAAAAAACAAATTTAAATTAGAACTTTGTACAATTTCAGTAAAAATCATTTCAGATGAACCATATTAGGTTCTGCCTTAAATCAGTCTGTTGACTTTATGTATGTATACATTTATTGTATAAATTTATCCAGGGATTTAATACACAGACTGTATAGAATCTGCATATGTATTGTAAACACCTAAATGTGTTTGTTATATTCGTACTGTCACCTTTTCTTACTCTTGCAAAGGTGATGTAATTCAAGTTTGACTTCCTTGAAACAATTCTTGGGATATGTCTAGTTATATTAGAAGTTTAGCTGTATCGAATACTGTTCTAAAAGGGACTGTAAGCAGAGGTGAGAAATATTCCTAGATGTAGCGGGAAGGTTTTTTAAATTTTCGTTTTTTAATGAGAATTACTAAAGTAGCAAAACACAGCACAATATATTAGAAAGCACTGTAGATTTCCAATTCGCATATATTACTGCAGTCTGGATTTTGCTACAGACCCACTGTGTGATCTTAAATAATTCATTTCCCATCTCTGATCCTTAGTTTTCACATGTGTAAAACAAGAATAAATGTCTACCCTACTTCAAAACAGGTTGAAATAGTATATGCCAAAGCCCATTAAAACTTTAAAACACTATATAGATTTAAGGTCGTTACCATTGTTTTATACAGCTGCAAATCCCTGTAGGGGTCGTATTTATTCAAGCTAATATATGAACTCCAGACTTGTACATAAAATGCTGTGTGTTTGAGTTTACTGGACTGAAACTCGTTTACTTAAAATTTAGTTTGAAAAACAATAAAGACCAGAATAACAAAAATCTTGTGGGCACTACATTCTTTTTTTTACTTTC
Organism: Papio anubis; assembly: GCF_008728515.1. Classification (NCBI taxonomy): domain Eukaryota; kingdom Metazoa; phylum Chordata; class Mammalia; order Primates; family Cercopithecidae; genus Papio; species Papio anubis. Next base: position 4,142,435 of record NC_044994.1, on the reverse strand, counting down.
CAATATGACTTTATCCATTTGTTTCCTCCCAGCCAACTAATTGCCATTTTATGAAAGTAATCTTTCCTCACATTTATGTACTCCAATTATAGAACCCATTAGTAATTGTAAAGTGGAGGCCAGGCCTGATGACAATAACTGTAATCCCAATACGTTAGGAGGCCAAGGTGGAAAGACCACTTGAGGCCAGGAGTTCAAGACCAACAAGATGTCTACAAAACTAAAAATGAAAAATGAAACAAATATGGTAAAACATACCCAGAGTCAGTTTGTTTATCCTTCCAGTACTTTAATCATAATTTAACCAAAATGCTGCCATTTTTCCAGAAGAAATCAAGGGGAGTAAAACTGCAGGTCAAATCCCCAAAATCAAATGAACAGGGAGGAAGACGAGACTTGTTACAATCTAGTCTCTGCTGTGACCACTGATTACACACTACAGAAATCTTGAAGGGGTTCCAAGAGTGGATGATAAAAGGAAAGTGAATCCATGAGAAGCTGTCAAGGGAGTATTGTCAAGACTCCTGGGACCTGGATATTGAAAGACAAAATCTCCAAGCATGATTTACTTAAAAGATAGAGGAGGAAAACAGCAGAGGGAAAGCTTCCTCAGAAAACCTCCGTATCTCTTTGTTGATTTTCCCTTTCTGCTATATGTGATCTATGTTAATGATTCCTACATTTAAATATCCTGCCCAGATCTCTCTCCTTGACTTCTTTTTTGTAACTGCATAGCTCCACCTGAATGTCCATAAGCTTCAGAAACTCAGTAAGTCAGCACTGAGCTGAACTTACCCAATAACCTGCTTTTCTTTCTCCTCTCCTGTTCCCTCCTGTGGCCTCTCTTACCACCCTCCAGTTCTCACACTAAGCCTCAAGTCCTTCTGAGGTATTCCCTCTTGTTTATGTTTATTGGGCCAGTCACCAATATTTTTTGAACCAACCCATTTCCTTAACTCCCTCCTCCATCTCATACCAACACAATAGTAATCTGCTTCCTCAATTCCTTGCCTACAATGTTGTCCCCATAGTGTCTGTTCACACACAGCAGCAAGCTGTCAGACCTTTCATGGTTCTCTATTACTTAACTCTAACATGTTCTACATAATACCTCTTCCACAGTATGTTATTTGAAAACCTCCTGTGCAAATGGGGGAGGCTTTCATGGTCAAGTAAGTTTGGGAAGCACTATTAATCTAAAAATAGGTTCACTGCAGAACTTACCAGAAACTTTGATGTATTGGGAGTTTTCTAAGTGAGTACGTTTATACCGTGTTTTCCAAACTTGTTCTTGGAAGCATTTTTGTGGATCTTTACAGAATTGTAAGATTGTAAAGAATTGTAAGAGAAATTGTGGGCCCAATCTTCTGTGGAACATACTTTAAGAAAAGCACATTTACAGCATAGACTGCAGCCTGCATTACTTTGCCCCTGCTGATCTCTTCTGCGATCTTAAGTTCTTAGAAGATCAAGTTGGACAAAATGGTGTGAAATGAGGATGATGAGAGTAATGGCAAAACCCAGTTACTTTTGCACCAACCTGGAGTTGTCTGCAGATACCATTCTGTTTGTTTTTGCATGACATCCTGTCTTCTGGGAATTACCTCTCTCCTTCTTTTTCCTTTCTTCCCACATGACTCATTTCACTAACTCTTTAACTCCGGCACTTCCTATAAGATGCAGGTCAGGCATTTACCCTTTTTAGGAAGCTTTCTCTGGCACCTCAGTATCAGACAGTAGATAATCCGTCCTCTACATTCCTTGAAATAACTAGAGGCCTATGTGGTTTTCTAGAACTAAAACAGCACCAAACTACCTATAACTCATGCTAAATTTAAAGCAGTTCACAGGATGCAGAAATCCAACAAATGGATTACTTCTATTAGAGGCCTGAGAAATGATCGGTTCTAGTAAGTTATTTGTCCTGTAGAATTTTCCACATTGTGATTCAACTGATTGAGTCTTCGTGGTTGTATTTAACATATCTTCAGTCTCTGCTGATTATAGAGTCTGTAGAGCCAGGTGTGATTTTTGTCGAGCTTTTCATACATGGTGTTGTATTATGATTCCTGTGGCACTACATCAAGAAGTGGAAAATACCTGGTTGTCCCACTTTCATATAGAATTGACTGTTAAACCAGAAGTGTTATAACTTGCCAAAACATACTGAGATACCTTCCTTTGCACTAATGTGCTAGCAGGAATTGTAAGCAAGAATAAGAGGGGGAAAATACAAATTCTCCAAGGGGTAGAAAAAGAGTATTTAGGAATCACAGATGGTTTTTGCCATCTCTTGGATATCTTTTGTTTTGTTTTTAACTTACGAGACAGGGCTTCGCTGTGTTGCCCAAGCTGGAGTGCAGTGGTACGATCATAGTTTTCTGCAGCCTCAAACTCCTGGACTCAAGCTATCCTCCCATCTCAGCTTCCTGAGTTGCTGAGGCTACAGGCGGACGCCACCACACCCAGCTAACTTTTTTTTTTTTTTTTTTTTTTTGATGGGGTCTCAATATGTTGCCCAGGCTGGTGTCAAACTACTGGTCTCAAGCAGTCCTACTTCAGCCTCCCAAAGTGATGGGATTACAGGTGAGAACCACCATGCCCAGCCAAGATGTCCCTTTTTTTGTTTGTTTTTTTTTGAGACAGAGTCTTGCTCTGTCACCCAGGCTAGAATGCGAATGCAGTGGCATGATCTCAACTCACTGCAACGTCCGCCTTCTGAGTTCAAGCTATTCTCCTGCCTCAGCCTCCTGAGAAGCTGGGATTACAGGCATGCACCACCACACCTGCCTAATTTTTGTATTTTTAGTAGAGACAGGACTTCACCATTTAATCAGGCTGGTCTCGAACTCCTAACCTCATGATCCACCCACCTCAGCCTCCCAAAGTGCTGGGATTACAGGTGTGAACCACCGTGCCTGGCCAGTGTATCTTACTTTAAGAGTGGAGTTACATGCATAGATTGAATCAGCTTCCTTAATCTCCAGCATCTACCAGAAAACACAGTTCACTACAATATCAAATTGGAGATTAACCAAAAGCTTTTTGGAGTATGAATAGATAAAGTCATGTGGGATAAAGTTTGAAAAAAATTCGTTAAGACCATTTCATCTACTTTTATAAAAGAATTAAGTGTAACACTCAGGACTTTAGTGTTTGATATTGTATTATGTCTGCAGACAGACCTCACTATATAGATACAGTTGAACTGCTTTAATCTTTAGGAGTGTTTCCTCCATGTTTATACCAGCTTTTCTGGTTTTGCGACTCCTCCCTCCTTCCCTCCTTGTCTGTGAGCTGACACTTACTGATGATCTAAAATGTGTCTGGTAGTCCTTCTGATTTGCTGTTTGAAATTTGTTGTGGCCTTAGAATCAAAACATCTAAACTGTGCTCAGTGTTTCAAACAGAAGTAACAACTAGTTCTATAGTTAGTGCTGTATTATTTAATTCACAGGACATTGGAATTTGATTTTTTTATGCACTAAAAGGGTTTAATTTTAAAAGAATAGCCCATTATTATAAATAAAACCTAATATTTTAAACTATATATGTCTTTTTAATTAGATTACACCACCACCTTCACTGTCAGATCCACTTAAAGAGCTTTTTCGGCAACAGGAAGTTGTAAGGATGAAACTACGTTTGCAACACAGTATTGAAAGGGTAAGAAGTGTTTAAATTTGTACTTACGCTAAAAATAACTGGTTTTTACCAATACATTAAAATGGCCAATAATTTTTTATTAGTGGATTTTTAAAATTTAGAACCATTTTGAGAAATGATTTGGTTTTATCTTGTGTTTAATTAGATGGAAAAATTTTAAGCCTATTTTAGGATTGCTGCTCCCATATTATAATTTATGTTGAATATATTTTTAATATGTAAGTCTCTGTCATCTTGTTATTTGTTGAATTTGTAGAATTATAACAGTAGATTCCTAGTGGAGTATTTGAATTTCCAAGTTTTGGAATCGTTGCTTGGTTCCAGCTATTTCAGGGCAAGAGGGCAAAATACTTATAAAGGCTATGCTTATTTGTCCACGTAGGTCTGCCTTAGTATCGGCCTTCCGGTGGTTAGTCTTGGCTTGAAATTACAGGAAGAAAAACCTTTATCAGAGTATTTATAGAAATTATAAGTCATTTCACTTGGATTTACAAAATATAGTATGTTCTTAATTTTGGGGGAGGGTTGAGGACCTCTGAAAATGTGATGTAAACTATGATCCTGCTTCACAAAAATGTATACATACTCATATGCAAACAAAATTTGTGTATAATTTCTTTGATTCATACATGACCAATTTTCTTGGCACAGGTTCTTAACTTTTTTCCTACTGTGGACTTCTGTAACAGTCTGGGAAATTTGGAACCTCTTCTCAGAATGTTTTTAAATAAAAAAAAATTCATAGGATTACAAAGAGAAGCAACAAATAAAAGAAGCACAATACAGAATTTACAACACTGCATGACCCATTGACAATGAGCAATTTGTCAGCAATAAGAAGTTAAATAATATAACACACATCAATAGCTATTTCAACTATCAGACGTTTGAAGTCACCTGGTGTAGATTCATCTGTGTACCTGTCCAGGTTACAGAAAGTCTTGCCACCTTACAGTTAAGAATTCTTATTTGAATTGTGCAATTTGTAGAACTTTAACACATAACAGAATGATACATCTTCCATATATTTGACCAGTAAACAATTTAGAATTGCAGAATACTCGAGGGCAACTTTAAATGTCTCACCAACGTGAGAACAAACCACTTCACCATCTGGTGGCTCAGTAACTACTAGCTACCAAATTGCTTGATCCTGGCCAGCTATGTCATACAAGTATCTGTACACAGAACTGCAGTTAGGTGTCATGTAGCAGCAAATCTCATAACTGCAGGGATTTTGTTTTGTTCTGTTTTTTGAGACAGTCTCACTGTCACCCAGGTTGGCAGTGGTGTGATCATCATGGCTCACTGCAGCCTCAACCTTCCAGGCTCAAACCATCCTTTTGCCTCAGCCTCCCAAATAGCTGGGACTACAAGCATGCACCACCACACCCAGCTAATTTTTAAAAAAACTTTTTTGCCAGGCGTGGTGGCTCACGCCTGTAATCCCAGCACTTTGGGATCATCCTGGCTAACACAGTGAAACCCCGTCTCTACTAAAACTACAAAAAATTAGCCTGGTGTGTGTGGCGGGCACCTGTAGTCCCAGCTACTCTGGAGACTGAGGCAGGAGAATCACTTGAACCTGGGAGGCAGAGGTTGCAGTGAGCCGAGATCGCGCCATTGCATTCCAGCCTGGACGACAGAGTGGGACTCCGTCTCAAAAAAAAGAAAATGTATTTCTCACATGGTGTTTGCTTTTGAGGGATTTTTGGTTATTGCTCTTAATCTCTACAGTACTACAGCCAACTTTTTAGGAAGACACATCTAGCTATTTTTTCTTTTGCGTCAAGGTTTTGGATATGTATTACTTCAAGTTGCACTTTAAATTGTACTTAATAAATCAAAAGTGTTAGGCCTACCTCTTTGAATATCGTTTGTCATACAAGAATTAAGTTAATTAGGGCCATGCTTCTTTTTTTCGTGAATTTATGAAAACATTAAAACTCTGTAATAATACATATTTGGATATATTGTGGCCTGTTTTCTCCATCAGGAGAAGACCAAAATTCCTTGGAGTTGAGGAGAGAATGGGAAACATGGTGGGGAGGAGAAGACTAGGTATATTCTTTGTATTCTCCCAGCCCAGCCTTCCAGACAGGGCCAATAAAATGATATCTGTTATGAAACTGGCGAGTTCCTGGAGTCACTTTACCTCTCCATGAAGTTCTAGCTAGCCACAGGTCCCAGGGTTATCCCCATTGATATTTAGGCCAAAGAATGTAGTTAGGACCAGATGGCACAATCTGTAGCCAAGATTAGAATGGGTTGGGATCTGTAGCTGGACCCCAGGAATTCTCAGTTTGCTAAATGCAGAAGATTGCCGGGATCGTTTCATGAACCTTGTGGTAGAGTGACTCTGCGTATTACATAATTAGTTTTGGGCCCCACTGAATACATCCAGGCAGGATTTTATTGTGTGTGGCAGGTTTACAAGTAGTTGACGTCATCATACAGTATGTTTATTTCTATAAAAATATTCAGTATAAAAAAGCTGCCAACACAAAGGCATACCACTTCACACCCAGTAGAATGGCTGTAATCGAAAAGACAGATGTAACAAGTGCTGGCGAGGATGTGAAGAAATTAGAACCCTCCCATTGCTGATAGGAATGTGAGATGACACAGCTACTGTGGCACAGTTCGATGGTTCCTCAACAAGTTGAACAGAGTCACCAGATGACCCAGCAGTTGCACTCCTACTTATTTATCCAAGAGAAATGAAAACACGCATCCAGACAAAAACTTGAGTGTGAACGTTTATAGCAGCATTTTTTATATTAGCCTCAAAGTGTAAACAGCCTGTAGGGGAGGCAAAAGTTAACCTCCACCATCTTAAGATCTCCAGCTGGGCCTTAAGGTCACCTCAGCCTCCCAAAGCATTGAGATTACAGGCGGAAGCCACCGTGCCTGGCCAGCATGTTTTAAGTGATTTTTATCTTACTTCATCTGACATAGATTAACAGGAGAAAAATGTGCAGATTTATTTCATATAAGATTTATGTCACATGGGAGCCAAAGAACTGGCAAAACCTGAGTGATTTTATGCTAGGTTGAAGAAAGAAAGGCGGCTGTGGAGAAGTAACTAAAATCCACTGGAAGGCTAAAGGAAGATGAAAGTTATTTTAACAAGGTCTGTTTGTACAGAATTCTCTTGGCCTTGACTCCCTGTCACTAGTCATAAGAATGTTTCTTTCCTCCTGGTTTCAGGAGACCATCTTTCCCATGGGAGTTTTCTTTCTGGCTTTCAGGTAGAAAGGGGAGGTCAGGGCACTCTTGAGCCTGCTGAGTTCAAATTGCCTTTAGCTCAAAATAATCCTTATGCCAAAGAGGCATATTTTGGGGTAGCATTTCCTGCCACCCTTCAAGCCCAAATGTCTGTCAACTGATGAATAAATAAAATGTGGTATATCCATGCAGTAGAATATATTTTTCAGCCATAAAATGGGATAAAGTATTGATGCATGCTACAACATGGATGAACCTTGAAGTCATTATGCCAAATGAAAGAAGTCAATCATAAAAGACCACATATTGCATATTGTATGATTCCATGTATATTAAATGTTCAAGATAGGTAATTCATAGAGACCAAAGTTAGGTTGGTGGTTACTAGGAGCATAGAGGAAGGGGTGCGGGGAATGAGGAGTGACTGCTGATGGGTAGCCGGTTTCTTTTTGGAGTGATGGAAATGTTCTGGTGATGGTGGAACATCTTGGTCAATACACTAAAAGCCACTATTTTATACCACCATACTTTGAAAAATAATTTTAAAATAGAGAAACTGCTAGTTTTGGAGAGAGAGAATATATTTCTACTTTTGAAACACTGGGAGTTCTCAAATTTCTTAAGCCTACTGTGAAGAAAAGACTACTCTGAAATTTGGGTTCTTTAGCTTGTGTGTGTGTGTGTGTGTGTGTGTGTTTGTAGAGATGTGGTCTTGCCACTATGCCTGGCCTAACAAATTGTTTTTGAAATAAGATAAAATCACTTAAAATATGCGGGCCAGGTATGTGGGTCACACCTGTAATCCCAGCACTTTGGGAGGCTGAGAGAGGAGAATCACTTGAGCCCGGGAGATGGTGACCAGCCTGGGCAACATAGTGAGACCCCCATTTCTACAAAAAAATTTAAAATAATAATTAGCCAAGTGTGGTGGTCCACACCTATAGTACTAGCTACTCAGAATGCTGAGGTGGCAAGATTGCTTGAGCCCAGGATTTCGAGATTACAATGAGCTATGATCATGCCTGCACACCAGCCTAGGTGACAGAGTGAGAAGAGGCCAGGCACAGTGGCTCACACCTGTAATCTCAGCACTTTAAGAGGCTGAGGTGGGAGGATCACTTGAGCCCAGCATTTTGAAACTAGTCTGGGCCACATAGTGAGACATCATCTCTAAAAATATATACATATTTTTAATTAGCTGGGCTTGATGACACACCCCTGTAGTCCCAGCTACTAGGGAGGCTGAGGTGGGAGGATCACTTGAGCCCAGGAGGTCAAGGCTGCAGTGAACTGTGATCACACCACTGCACTCCAGCCTAGGCGAGAGAGTAAGATTGTTCTTTAAAAAAAAAAACTGTTGAAGAATTTATTTTTTTTAATTCTCTATTCAACTAGGAAAAACTCATTGTATCCAACGAACAAGAAGTTTTGCGAGTTCATTACAGAGCTGCAAGAACATTGGCAAATCAAACACTGCCATTTAGTGCTTGTACTGTTTTGCTGGATGCCGAAGTATACAATGTACCATTGGACTCTCAGGTAAAATGTTTGTTGATACATTTAGAAGGAATGCTCTGAAAAAAATGCAGCTTGGCTGTTTTTAGAATCTATTTCCATGGAAAGAACTTGAATTCAACAATCATTAAGGTCAAAGAAGAAAAACTCTTTCAAGCCAGAGTACTTCCAGATCAACTGGTCCTCCATTTTCTAAAGCACTGTAAACATTAGGTTTCTATTATAAAAGCAGATGATCACAAAACACCTGTACTACGTTTAGGATAGTGCCCTTATAGGTACACGTAATTTGTTTCTAAAGTGAGTGTTTATACCTTTAGTTCTGACCTTCAGGCAGCTAGAAAGCTATTGTACACTGAAAAATAGTGCAGCTAGATGGTACCTCTAGGTTGTGACAGTCCTAAAAACAGCGAATCTTCTGATTTAACTTTGAATGTTGGTGGAATACATGAATGGTGGAAGACTGGAGAAATACCTTCAATAAAGTTTACTGCTACATATAAATTACATGAACTCAGAACCAGTCATATTAGTTTTCAGAATTTTTTTATGGCTCATAAACCAGAAAAGAAAGAATTTAATGATTAAAATTTTTATAATAAACAGTGAAGGATTATCACCTGAAAACAGACTAGGAAATGCTGTGTTAAGGAAATAAGCTAGTAATACAAAGGATAATATGGTATATCACAGAAAAATATTTTTAGACTCTTCTGAGCTTTATTTTTCTCATCTATAAAAAAATCAAGATTGAACTAGATAGGTAGATTTCAAACTTAAGGCACCGGATGGGCGTGGTGTCTCGTGCCTGTAATCCCAGCACTTTGGGAGGCCAAAGTGGGCAATCACTTGAGCTCAGGAGTTCAAGACCAGCCTGGGAAACATGGTGAAACCCCATCTGTACAAAAAGATACAAAAATTAACCGGGTGTGGTGGGGCACACCTGTAGTCCCAGCTACCAAGGAGGCTGAGGTAGGAGGATCTGTTGAGCCTGGGAGGTCAAGGCTGCAGTGAGCTAGATTGCACCACTGCAGTCGAGCCTGGGCAACAGAGTAAGACCCTGTCTCAAAAAAAAAAAAAAGGAAAAAGAAAAAGAAAAAAAACTTTAAGGCATCAACTTTTATTTCAAATGAAAGTGTTCAGAGATATCTGAGGACGCTATTAACATGAATAATTGAATCTCTTCAGAAAGAACTGTGTGTTAAAGAAATAGGCACTGGAGAGGCCACTGAGGGACTTTCTATAACTTTCATATTTAAAGATGTTTAAAGGGAAGAATGGATGGTTTTTAATAACTGCAATTAACAGTTTAACCATGTTCTTACAGGCTGGACTAAACAGTGGTATCTTGAGGTCTTTTCAAGTTTTGAGCAGGCATAGAGTAATGAAATGAATTTTAGAGCAATATAAATTGAGCTTTGTAATCAAGCTACAATGAAAAGTCTCTTGAAGATTTCTAGCTCAGAATGGTTGAGTAAACATACATACCTCTTGATTTCTTCTTTCTCCCAAAACTCATTGAAATGACAAAAGACGCAAAAATTTAAAAGCCTGGCACGGTGGCACATGCCTGTAGCCCCAGCTACCCCCAGTGGCTAAGATAGGAGGATGGATTAAGCCAAGGAGTTCGAGCCTGCAGTGAGGTGTGATTGCGCCGCTGCATTCCAGCCTGGGTGACAGAGCGGCACCCTGTTTCTTAAAAATAAAGTAATTAATTAAATTCGTTAAAAATAAAAACAAATTCATAGCAGACCTGGAAATTGAGGTGGGAAACTAACTGTTAGACAAAAACATTAAGGAATTTCTGATAAGATTTAAAATAGATGAAAACATATTGGTAATCAAATACAGCAGAGTTGAGGAATGCCCAGTATCATATAGATTAAAAAGAGAAATTTTTTAAAAATGCGTTTTCCTAGAACAGTATAAATTTTCAGCTATAAAGGGATTTTGAGAATTTGAGTAATTCGTTTTACTCTGCCCCAGATTTTCTTAGTGATCCAGACCACCTGACTTTAGATTAAATTAAGCTTGCCGAGATCCTTTTGTGGATCATAAGCCTGATGATTGGGTTTTCACACTGTGTGAGACAGGCCTCTCTCAAACCTTGTTGCATCGTGCACGCATTACCTGTCTGACATGGGGTAAGAAATTTAGCTTGATGAGATACCAAAATGTGAGGTGTATTCTCTTGACAGAGAGAAACTTAGGCTAAAAACATTTCTGCATTTTTGGTGACTTACTTAAATATGGAACTGTTATCTACCCTTTTACAGCTGGCTTTAGAGTAGAAGGTCTCAGGTAGCATGCGTATTTCCTATGGGAATAGCCTTGGAAGGAACTAAAGGGAAAAAAGTCTACTTTTCTTTGGGTAGGGGCTTGGATCATTCATTAGTCTACTCTCTTATCATTTCTTCCTTTTCAAAATAAACTTGTTTGAGCACCTGAAATGTGGTAAAGAAAAATAAATAAACTTGTAATATTTAAAAGAGCCAACAATATACATTTTAAATAAAACATCTAACTTGGAGACCAAGGAAGAAATTATAACGACTAAAAATGTGAGTAGTGGCCAGGCACGGTGGCTTACACCTGTAATCCCAGCACTTTGGGAGGCCGAGGTGGGCAGATCAGAAGGTCAGGAGTTCGAGACCAGCCTGGCCAATACGGCGAAACCACGTCTCTACTAAAAATACAAAAATTAGCCAGGTGTGGTGGCAGATGCCTGGAATCCCAGCTACCTGGGAGGCTGAAGCAGGAGAATCACCTGAACCTGGGAGGTGGAGTCAGGATCACGCCATTGTACTCCAGCCTGGGTACAGAGCAAGACTCTGTCTCAAAAAAAAAAAAAAAAAAAAATTGTGAGTGTGGGGCTACCTGTTGCCTGGAAGTGACTGACAGCACTGGTGGTGGTAGTCATAGAGGGAGTGAGTGCCGCATTGAGTGCTTCCTGTGTACCTAAGCATTATGATGAAGGCTTTATAGACACTTCTCATTCTCAAAACAAGCGGAAGAGAGGCACCGTTACTGCATTTCACAGAGTAGAAGAATCAAACTGTGTAATTCAAGATGACATAATAAGATACAGAGCTGAAACTTGAATATAGTGTGTTAACTCCAAAACTGGTATTCTTCAGTGTTGATAAAGAATTTCTTCATAAGCACCCCAGATACTGGTCCTGGAAGAAATTTTGGCCCCAAAGGCAGCTCTCTCCCAACTGAATGCTTTTTGTCCCTACAGATAGTAAACTGTAACATTAAAATTAAATCTGTAATTGATTATACAGTAATAATGTCACAGGCACAGTACTTAATGTAACATGCCTTTTTGTGAAACAGCTTTGACTTAGAGCAATAGGAATCTATTGTAGTTAATTAAACCTACCATCCCAAGAATTCTAATAACCAGTCTGTCTACACAATGTGGAAATAAAAGCTTTACCAAACTTCAACAGTATTCAATTTATATATTTTTCAAAATATATTTTCATCATTACTAAGAAAGGGGCATATCCCATAAAAACACTATAATGGCATATAGATTTTAAAGTGGTTTATTGTATTTTATAATATTCAACTTTTCTCTTTTAGTCTGATGACAGTAAAACTTCTGTGAGGGATCGCTTTAATGCAAGACAATTCATGTCTTGGTTACAAGATGTGGATGATAAATTTGACAAATTAAAGGTATGTATGTTTAGAAGTCAGTTTGAATGAATGTTTCCCCCTTCTTAAAAAAAAAAAAAAAGCTCTACAGCTGTATTAGGGAGAAATAATTAGGAGAGGAAATACTGGTTAGGTTAGTCATGAATCCTCACACTGGGTCACAATTGGAAAGATAAAGACCACAAGTCCATTTTAAGGACTAGCTGTAGTATGAAAGAGGAAATTACCACAGAAGATTCAGTTTCTAGTGTGGATCTTTATGCTTATTATCCAGTGTACCTGGCTAGTTGTAGTTTGAACATATAAAAGAATGGGAGAATGGTAAGAAAAGGAATATAATTTTCAAATCTATAAATGATTTTGAGATTTTGAATCATTTCAGAAGTCTTTTCCCCCTAGATTTTCATGTTTCTTTTGATAACTTGAAATCTCATAATTTGAAATAATATTTTCAAATTAAAATCTGTAACAGCAGTCCCAACCTTTTTAGCAACAGGGACCAGTTTGGTGGAAGACAATTTTTCCATGGGTTGGGCTGGGAGGATTGTTTGGGGATGCAACTTGCACCTCAGATCATCAGGCATTAGATTCTCATAAGGAGCATGCAACCTAGAACCCTCGCATGTGCAGTTATCAGTAGGGTTTGAGCTCCTATGAGAATCTGATGCCGCTGCTGATCTAACAGGAGGCTGAGCTCAGGTGGTAATGCTTGCTCGCTGCCACTCACCTGCGGTGTGGCCCAGTTCCTAACAGGCCATGGATTGGTACCAGTTCATGGCCCGGGGGTTGGGGACCCCTGCTGTATAAGATGAAAATGAAGTTGCAGACCCACAAATAGTTGGTATGTGTGTACAAACAGGATGAAACAGAAATGGACTTGTAGCCCGGGTGTGGCGGTTCGCACTTGTAATCCCAGCACTTTGGAAGGCCCACGTGGGCAGATCACCTGAGGTCAGGAGTTCAAAACCAGCCCGGCCAACGTGGTGAAACCCCATCTTTAACAAAAACAAAAGTGAGCTGGGAATAGTGGCACATGCCTATAGTCTCACCTACTTGAGAGGCTGAAGCAGGAGAATCGCTGGAACCCAGGAGACGGAGGTTGCAGTGAGCCCAAGAGCTCACCACTGCACTCCAGCCTGGGAGACAGCGAGACTCCGTCTCAAAAAAAAAAAAGAAAGAAATGGACTTGTAATTCAAATGCTTTTTATGCTCCTGATGTGTCCATCTTAGTCCCTAAAGAAACTGGATGAGATTAATTTTTAAACAAAGTTAACAGAATAATCAAGTAACTCTTCTCTTCTTTTAAATAGACCTGTCTTTTAATGAGGCAACAACATGAAGCTGCGGCTTTAAATGCTGTCCAGAGATTAGAATGGCAGCTCAAACTCCAGGAACTTGATCCTGCCACCTATAAATCTATCAGCATTTATGAAATCCAGGAGTTTTATGTTCCCCTTGTTGATGTTAACGACGACTTTGAATTGACTCCTATATAGCAGTCAGTACTTCCTGATGGTCTTGTCCTAAACTGGTGATGCTCAGGCATTATACTGTGGAATACTGCCTTTTGACAAAAATACTCATGCCTTTACAATTGTTAGTAAAGTTCGATTATAGTTGGTTATGTAGTAAACACTGTCATTTTATAAAAAATGAGAATTATTTTGGATCTTAGATCCAAACACAGTTTCTAATAGAAAACTATTATTTATATTGGGAAAGGTAACTATTGCATTAGAGCATGTTGGCAGACTGGTAGATATTTAAAAAGTTGAGAATCTGCTAACAGCGCTGGAAGTTGTTAGCACTCTGAGTAATAACCACTAGTATTCAAATCTCTTTCAGGTTTTATTTAAAAATATATCAGTAAACTAAAAGGATCAGTTCCTACCAAATAATTTCTAATGTGGGAGAAAAACTTGGCACAAAATTTCTTCAGTTTATTATCTGTAAATTAATTGTACAGTTTTCTTTTTGAAAGTTTTAATATTGTCTTCCTTTTTAATAACTTATTTTATACATATTGTGCAGATGTAAATCTTGTAATTAATGGTCAAACTGTATACAAAGGGATTGGTAGTCAAAACATGTACAAAGAAATACCTGTAAAACTGTTTTGTCTCATGTTTTATTGGACCAAAGTTGTGGTTTGTATGGAGTGTAGTAGTATTTTGTACAGGTAGAAAACTTTTAAATACGGCATGCATGTGTTTCAGTTAGCTTGTTTTCATCACCATAACTGCAAAGATGTGGCTTAGTTGTATTGCATGCTTCCTATAATTTAACTCTCCATAATTGATGCCTGCAATAGTGTAAGGCGTTTCATACTAGTCTCCTCTAGTAGACCTGTGACTTACTGTGTTGGACATATTATTTAGACTTAGTCATACAAAGAAACTTAGCTCTTTTTTCATCTCACAGTAGAGCCTATTTCCCCAGGAAAAAAATAAATGCCTTTGAATGAAAATTCTGAAATTGTAAATGTCTATTTTAATATTCATCTATGAAAGAATCTGTGAATATATGTAAATATGTTTAATAAATTTTATTGGTCATGTTAAATCATTGTAAAACTTTTTTACATTGCTTAATGTTTTAAGCTTAATAGCCTTTGCACTTTTAAAATAAAAACCAAGTATGCAAATCAAAAGAAGATATTTGGTAGTCAAAATAAGTAAAAGAAATATAGGAATATTCCAGTCAGTCTCTGAAATGTTTATGAAAAACAGGTTAATATGTTGTATTTTTTTCCTTGTATCAAGATGCAAAACATAATTTGCAAAATTTTATAATTGAAATAAAACTTGGTATGCTGTTTTATAATAAATTAGCAATATACTTAGAAAAAAATCCAGTTTCTCCTATAACATGATGTAAATTAAATATTCAGGAATATTTCAGGTCTGAAATCTGCTGCTGAACTTGTTAGACATTTTTGAAAGGAAATTAGGTTAGTGTACAATATCATAAGTATATGAGGTAAAATTTGCAAAATTTTCCACAGTACTTTCTTGAATTATAATACTGAATGTTTTCTGTTCCAGTAGAGAAAAGTGAAGCAAATATGTGAGGAATGAAGTGATCTAGTGGAAGTTGGAAATTCCAGCTAATGGGAGAGAATGTAAATGTTTTTGAGTGCAAAGGTACATATTAAGCTTAGGAATTTTTGAATTTTTACGTCAATTTATATTTTAATTCTTACTGTACTTGGCATGCGCAATAATGCAGCACATGTAAAAAAAAAAATACACAGTGCAAGGACTTTATTATAAAGGTTGGATGTAGTTTTATTTAGAAATTTAGGTGAGAGATTTTGGCCTTTTTTATTGCATAAATTGGGCCAGAAAGGCAGGGTAGATTTCGAAGCACTGGTTCTGTTGAAGTTAAGTTTATTAAGCCTGGGAACATTAAAAGCTAATTTATAAAAGCAATACTTTTTAATATGAAAACTTACTGCAAAGTTTGTTTATACTTTTGCCTAAAAAGGAAATTTGATGGGATACTGTGGCAAATCATAAAAATCAAAAACCAGATAATTGAACTTTGAAGTTATAGAAAATCAGAGAGGGGTAAGTTTATTAGGGCATTTTGTTCTGATGGTTCAACCAGAGGGCTGGGAAATAGCACTGTTGGACCAAACAGAACAACCTTTTAGAAGATAAAAGCGAGCAAGAAGGAATCTGGTGAATTTTAGTCATCCCAGCTTTTTAGTCTTAACCACAGTTCTCACTTTCTTCAATGGTACCTCAAAAAGCTGGAGCCTCTCTGCCATGATTATGCTTCTACAAATTTCCTTTGTAAAGAGACTCAAAGCTAATGATAGCTTAAAAGAAAAGTTAATGCCTTCTCATTGGAAATGTATAATCAAATAAGTAGTTAAGGGCTTTTGGTATTAAAGATATTCTGAAGCTCTGAAATGCTAGAAAAAAATTTGGAATGGAGTATATGCCTGAAAAGGTTTTGAATTCAGAAAGAAAAATAAAGGATGGTGAGTTTAATCAGTGATTCTTTTTAAACTCTTCAAATATCATGAACAAGATACTAAATTGTACCTAAGGATTTGTATTTCTTTACAATTTGTTCTAAATATCTGTTTAATGACTAGTTGATATTTGTGCATGTTATTTAATAAAGAGTTATATTTTTATAGAAAAAATAAGAGTGAAATGTGTGCTAACTGTTTTTTACTTAACTTTACTTGGGCAGCTAGCAAAATTGCAGAAATATTCATCCTGGGAAAAAAACAGCCTTTGAAGAATTAGCCTTTCAAGTTCAAATCTATTTAATAATGAGAAGTCTCACAAGTGAATTTTTAAGTACAGGCATACCTCAGATATACTTTAGGTTCCAGACCATCACAGTAAAGCAAATACCACAACAAAGCGAGTCGAGAGGAATTTTTTGGTTTCCCAGTGTATATAAAAGTTTTGTTTATACTATAGTCTATTAAGCGTGCAATAGCATTATGTCTAAAAATATGTACATAATTTTAAAAATATTGCTAAAAAATGGTAACAAAGTGAGCACATACTGTTGGAAAAAGAGCACCAATAGACGCTTGAAGCAGGGTTGCTACAAACCTTCGATTTGTAAAAAGCGCCAATATATACAAAGCACAGTAAAGCAAAGCGCAAAGCACAGTAAAACAGGATTGCCTGTATCAGACATGCTACAAACTTCTTAACTGGAAACATGTCAAAGACCCCATGAAGCTCATTTGAATGGGACTTAACAATTAGACAGTTATTCTAGAAATTGAGTGCAGACCTAAGTACATTTCCAAAAAGAAAAATTGTCTCTGATACCTTAAAACATAAAAACCCAAATTTTTATATAGAGGAAATTGACTCTGTAAAACTCAATGAAATAGTCCTCTTTTTAAGTTTAAAGGAAGCATTTTCACCATTTGTAAAAATTATTTTTAAATATTTAGGGCAAAATTGTTAGATAGTAATGGAAAAGCTTGTGTGAGTTTAGTGGTTAAAATATCTTGTAATTCATCATTCTTCAAGTGGCTTCTTGGGAGTCCTCTTTGTACCTAAAATGGAGTTTTCTTTTAAGCCTCCACAGAAATAGTCACCCAAAGTATTTCCAGTCAGTAAAAGCAGAATTCATAGAAGAAACTGAGGCAAATTAAATTTAAACAAGTCCATTAATCAAAATGACTTTAAACAAATTAAGTATTAGCATAAAAATAGCAAAACTTAAAAAAAAATGGTTAGGTTTTCCCAGTGGTTAAATCCTATATAATAATTGCAAATAATAGTTTTTCTGTACATGGATGGCATCCTCACAAAATAGGTCAACATGGTGAAACCCTTTCTCTACTAAAAATACAAAACTTAGCAGGCGTGATGGTGCCTGCCTGTAGTCCTAGCTACTTGGGAGGTGAGGCAGGGGAACTGCTTGAACTTGGAAGGTGGAGGTTACAGTGAGCCGAGATCATGCCACTGCACTCCAGCCTGGACGACAGAGTGAGACTCCGTCTCCAAAAAATATATATATATAAATTTTTTTTTTTTTTTTTTTTCTGAGACAGGGTCTTACTCTGTCATCTAGGGTGGAGTGCAGTGGCACAATCATGGCTGGTTTCAAACTTGGGCGCAAGTGATCCTCCCACCCTGGCCTTCCAAAGTCCTGGGATTACAGGCATGAGACACTCTGCCCAGCCTAAAATGTTTAACCTAAAGATGAATGCAATCTGCTTGTATGGGGATTCAGTTTTATTAGGTCCGTTAGTTACTCAGAGAAGTGAACAAATATATAAAGTATGGTGATTTATTCTGTTGATGAGCTTTTAATTGCATTTCTTAAAAATTGGATTCCATATCCACATATCTGACTAGTACTAAATACGAAGCTTTTAGGTAGCCATGTTTTTTTCTCCCTTTTTTTTGAAAAGTATATTACAGGCCAGGTGAGGTGGCTTACGCCTGTAATCCCAGCACTTTGGGAGGCCGAGGCAGACAGATCACCTGAGGTCAGAAGTTCAATACCAGCCTGACCAATATGGTGAAACCCTGTCTCTACTAAAAATACAAAAATTAGCCAAGGGTGGTGGCAGGCACCTGTAATCCCAGCTACTTGGGAGGCTGAGACAGGAGAATGGCTTGAACCCTGGAGGCGGAGGTTGCAGTGAGCTCACGCCGTTGCAACAAAAGTGAAACTCTTGTCTCCAAAAATAAAAGTCTATCACATATGTAGCATGTGTTTACAAGTTTAAAAGGCACCACCTATGCACCCATCACTCGAGAATATCAATAACTTTCTCAGGTTTTTTTTTCATTGTTATAGTCTATATTCAATAAAATTACCCAGATCTCAACTAGGCAGTTTGATAAATCCTGACAAATGTAAACACTCATGTTACCATCACCCAAATTAAGATATTGTAAAACATTTTCATTACTCTAGAAAGTTCACTCATGCCTCTCTCCAGTCACTACCCCCGAGGCAGCCACTGTGCTGATTTCCCATCACCATACGGTAGTGGTACCTAGCCTTGAACTTCATAGATACGGAGTCATACATACTTTCTTGTGTCTGCCTTGTTTCTCTCAACATGACGTTTTGAAATTCATCCGTGTTGCACCTATCAGTAATGAGTCGTAATTTATTAATGAGTAGTAGTATATTGTACAAATGTGTTTATTCGTTCTCTTGTTGGTATCTGGATTGTTTCCAGTTTGGGACTATTGTTAATAAACCTGTGAATCTGCAAGCCTATTTTGTGGACATATTTTTTCATTTCTCTTCGGTACATACCACAGAGTACAAACACTACTAGGTCATAGAGTAGGTGCATGTTTCATTTTATTAGAAACTGACAGTTATCAACTGGGCATGGTGGCTCATGCCTGTAATCCCAGCACTTTGGGAAGCCAAGGCAGTTGGATCACTTGAGGTCTAGGGTTCCAGACCAGCCTGATCAACATGGTGAAACCCCGTCTCTACAATACAAAAATTAGCTGGTTATAGTGGTGCGTGACTGTAGTCCCAGCTACTTGGGAGGCTGAGGCAGGAGAATCGCTTGAACCTGGGAGGCAGAGGTTGCAGTGAACCAAGATCGGATCGTGCCACTGCACTCCAGCCTGGCCAACAGAACAAGACTCTGTCTCAAAAAAAAAAAAAAAAAAAAAAAGCAGTTCTCAGTAGCAGTTGTATCATTTTATACCCCTACCAGCAACCAGCAGGAGGCCCAGTTACTCTGAATCGCCATCAATATTTGGTATTGTCAGTCTTCAATTTCAGCTGTTCTCCTAGATGTGTAGTGGTATCCTGTGGTTTTAATTTACGTTTCTCTGGTGATTGAAGAGATTGAGCATACCTTTCATATGCTTACTGGCCATTTATACATCTTATTTTGTGAAATATCCTATTTTGCCTATTTTTAATTGGGTTGTCTTTTTATTATTCATTTGTAGGAGTCCTTTATAAGCCGCATAAAAGTCCTTTGTCAGATACAATTGTCATGGATGTTTTTACCCAGTGTGTGGCTTGCCTTTCCATTTCTCTTAGCGACTAGTTTCCTCACCTTTTAACATTCCTTTAAACTGATGATGATCCTCCCAGAGTATTTAGTAGATATCTTAAGTCACCCCAAAAAACAAGTTTTTCCCTTTAATAACTAGTGATCATGAGGCCACATGGGTACACAGTACCTGTCGGTCTCTTAGGAGCACTACCTCTATTCATTTTAAGGCCATTTGTATTTTACATTAAGGAGTTTTCAAAAACCCCTCCTGAATTAACCTATTACTTCTTGACACCCTTTCCATATTGCCTGGGTTGTAGAACAAGTATTTATGTTGTTCTTAATACAGGGTGTTTTTTAAGCACACGGTGGATAGTCATGAAAAAGCCCGGTATCATAGTGAACTTTAGGAAGGAGATAAATTGTCTGAACTGGGTCACGTGAGCAAGTTTCCAGCCCTCCTGCTGATTTACATGCATCTATGCATGAAATCAACCAGCACACACTTAGGACTCCATGGGGTGTGTCAGGGTGTGTATCACTTGAGGATTTACACAGCATTTACCTGGGTCATCGGTTCTCAAACATTTTGGTCATAGTACCCTCTGGACTGCTAAAGTACTTTGAGAGCTTTTGTCTCTGTGAGATCTCTTGATATTTACTATATTAGAGATTAAAACAATTTTAAAGAATATTGATCAGTAAACCCATTTTGTGTTTATTTTTATAAAAAATATATTCCCAAAGTTAATCAGAAAAGTACATTATTTTACATTTTGGAAAATCTTCTTAATGTGTAGCCTAATAGGAGATAGCTGGAATTTCTTTTTTTTTTTTTTTAATGGAGTCTCTGTCGCGATGGCGCGATGCTCACTGCAAGCTCCACCTCCCGGGCTCACGCTATTCTCCTGCCTCAGCCTCCTGAGTAGCTGGGACTACAGGTGCCCGCCACCAGGCCTGGCTAATTTTTTTGTATTTTTAGTAGAGATGGGGTTTCACCGTGTTAGCCAGGATGGTCTGGAGCTCCTGACCTCGTGATACGCCCGCCTCAGCCTCCCAAAGTGCTGGGATTACAGGTGTGAGCCACTGTGTCCGGCCACAGCTGGAATTTCATTTCTGCATCCACACTCAGTGTGTTGGGATCTGTTTTGGTTTTGCTCTTTTGGTGTTAAAGAAAACATGACATCACAAATATGTAGTAGAAAAAGAGAAATACTTTAATAGATTTTTAGATAATTATGGGCATTATTATTTAATTCCACATCAAAACATGACAAGCAGTTTCTAAAAGGTTAGTTGCCTTGTGGAATCGGAAACCACATCCATGAGCTTTTAGGAACTTTTCCTAATTCTGTTACATTAAAATTCATTTGACCATCTTGTACTTTGAATGGATCTTTTGCCAATGCATTATTTTGTACCATCATGCCTTCATCATTTGGAAAATAGTGTTTCACTGAAGTATTCAGATCTTCCAAATGCTGACACCTTTCATTATACAATATCAAAAAAAAAATTCACATTTTTATCACCAGTGATCTCATCAGAAAAATCTTCTAAGTAGTGGGAAGCTCTTAAACTCTCTATGACGTGTAAAGGTAAACTGAGGCTGGAGCCAAACCGGGAATGAAGACACAAGGCAAATGGCAGTGAGAATAGCCTTTATTAGGACTCGCGGGCAAGGTTCCTCTGTCCAAAGGTGCGGGCCGAGGAAGTCGCGCTGAGGGAGGAGGGTAGGGGCTTTTTATAGCCGGAGAGGTAGAGAAGCTGGTTGTGCAAACAGGGCCTGGGGGGTCTTGAAACTACTAGGGCAGGAGTTGAGTAAGGGTCATGAGGAAGGGGTCTTTGGAAACTGTTAACCGAAACTGCTGTTTACGAACTTGTGGAATGCAGGTGAGCTGCAGGTGAGCTGAAGTGTGGTTGCCCAGCCAGAACCTCTGACGTATGTAAGTCTGCGGGTGTGTACAAGGGTGAAGGGAGTCTTTAACAAAAGGCCTGCTATGCCGGGTAATGCCACCATGTTGGGTCTAGATTCCTGCCTAACATGACATACACAAGTTTTCCAAAATCCCAGTTTTCACTTGAAGGCATAGGCTTTCTCATTGGCAACAAACAATTGCCATTGTTTTCCTTAAAAAGTAACATGCTCGCTTCATTTATTTTCAAGAATATGTCTGTGAAGGAGCCACATGTGCATAACTGCAACCTGCTCAAGTCTGGCTGCACGCCACACAGAGGCCAAACGTGAGAACCCAGGTGTGATGAAAGGAAAGCAATTTTTTTTTCTTTTTTCTTTTTTCTTTTTTTTTTTTTTTTTTTTGAGACAGAGTCTTGCCTTGTCGCTCAGGCTGGAGTGCAATGGCATGATCTTGGCTTATTGCAATCTCCGCCTCCTAGTATCAAACAATTCTCCTGCCTCGGCCTCCCCAGCTGGAATTACAGGTGCCCGCCACCACCATGTCCAGCTAATTTTTGTATATATTTTTAAGTAGAGACGGGGTTTCACTATGTTGGCCAGGCTGGTCTTGAACTCCTGACCTCGTGATCCGCCCACCTTGGTCTCCCAAAGTGCTGGGATTACAGGCTTGAGCCACCGCGCCCGGCCTTTTCTTTTTTTTTTTTTCTTTGAAACAGAGTCTCACTCTGTTGCCCAGGCTGGAGTGCAGTGGCATAGTCTCGGCTTACTGCAAACTCTGCTTCCCAGGTTCAAACGATTCTCCTGCCTTAGCCTCTCGAATAGCTGGGTTTACAGATGTGTGCCACCACACCCAGCTAATTTTTGTATTTTCAGTAGAGATGGGGTTTTGCCATGCTGGCCAGGCCTCAAGTGACCTAGCCTCAAGTGACCCACCCGCCTTGGCCTCCCAAAGTGCTGGTATTAATAGGTGTAAGCCACCACGCCTGGCAGGAAAGCAACTTTTTTGATCAAATGCTAGCAGATGGGAGATGGCCAGGTTTCTGCCTCAAAGAAGCCATCTCAACCTTCTGGGCTGAGTGAAGGGATCTGGAGACTCCCTGTCTCCTTCCCGTGGTTATCTTGAGGAACCGCCTATCTGGACGTCCAGTTTGCATCATAATGACTTGGCCTGTGGTGAGGAACTAATTGTTCATAACTCCCTCTAGGGAAGGGATTCTGCAACGAGGTCACCCCGCCTGGTTTGTTTTTAAATTGGCCCCTAGAATCTGTAAGCAAACACGCAATTAGACAAGTAAGTGCTGTGCACGGAAACTGCCTGGTGGCAAAGGGAGAGAAACAAAGAGTTTTGAAGTACAAGGCTATATTCTGAGGTTAGGAAGAAAATGAACAAAAGTTTCTTTTTCTTTTCTTTTTTTTTTTTTTTTTTTTTTTTTGAGATGGAGTCTCACTCTTGTCACCCAGGCTGGAGTGCGTGCAATGGCGCTACGTCGGCTCACCACAAGCTCCGCCTTCAAGATTCGAGCGATTCTCTTGCTTCAGCCTCCCAAGTAGCTGGGATTACAGGCGTGCACCATCACGCCTGGCTAATTTTTATATTTTTAGTAGAGACAGGGTTTCACCATCTTGGTCAGGTTGGTCTCAAACTCCTTACCTCAGGTGATCCACCTGCCTTGGCCTCCCAAAGTGCTGAGATTACAGGTGTAAACCACCTTGCCTGGCCCAAGCGACAAAGGTTTCAAAATGCCTTTCAAGGCTGGGATATTTGGTTATATAGCCACAGTTTGTCAGTCAGTCATTTTTTCAAGTAAAAATGATGTCTCATGGAAAAAGCAGTTGGATTTGCAACTCAGTCAAGGACTTTTCTCCAATCACTTTACTTTGGTATGCAACAAAAGTATTTTATGCATTCTCCCATTTTTTAAAACAGAGTAACAAAAAGATGTGGATCCAAGGATTGAGGTTAAATAAAATCAATGATTTTTACTGTTTTATCAGCAACATTAAAAAGCTGGCTGTTCTGGCCAGGCTCAGTGGTTCATGCCTGTAATCTCACCAGTTTGGGAGCCTGAGGCAGGCAGATCACCTGAGGTCAGGAGTTTGAGACCAGCCTGACCAACATGGAGAAACCCATCTCCACTAAAAATACAAAATTAGCGGGACGTGGTGGCACATGTCTGTAATCCTGGCTACTTGGGAGACTGAGGCAGGAGAATTGCTTGAACCCAAGAGGTGGAGGTTGCAGTGAGCCAAGATTGCACCACTGCACTCCAGCCTGGGCAACAAGGTGAAACTACGTCTCAAAAAAAAAGGTTGGTTTTTTTGTTTTTTTTTTTTAGACAGCATCTTGCTCTGTCGCCCAGGCTGGAGTGCAGTACCACAATCACTGCTCACTATAACCTTGTATTCTTCCACTGTTTGGGTCCTCCCACCTCAGCTGGGACTACAGGTGCGTGCCACCACTCCCAGCTAATTTGGTGGGTTTTTTGGCAGGGTGGGGGTTGGTTTTTGCTTTCAACAATGAGAGCTTGGCAGTGGAGAATGCAATAATTACTGGTACAGTTGGCTGCAGCTGCCTCAGTTTGTGCTAAGGCACCAAGAGTTTCATGTACCATTGTTTGGGTACAAATGGCAACACTGTTACAATTGCAAATAATAAAGAATGTTTTCCTATCATTAGAAAGTCTGTAGACTACACTTTGAGAACTGCTGACTTAGCACTTCTATAAAATAAAGGTGAGTAAAAATATATTATAAATTTGCCCAGTGAGTTACTGTGTAAGTATAACAGAAGGGAAAGGAACTAGACTTATATGGTTGGTTGATTGGTTTTTGCCAAATTTAAATGGAAACCTAAATTTTCCCCCACACCAATTCCTTGATGGCTACTGGTGCTATATAAGAATTAAATTCCCCCGGTGGCTTCCTGAGTTTGAGATCTGACACTTTGCTTTTAATACATTACATTGTAGGTACACTTTTCTAAGTCATTTGGTTTTTGTTTTTTGTTTTAATTTGTTTTGTTTTGTTGTTACAGCCTGTCACCCAGGCTGGAGTGCAGTGGCCTGATCTCAGCTCACTGCAGCAGCAACCTCCTGGGCTCAAGTGATTCTTTCACCTCAGCCTCCTGAAACTGAGGTGCCTATAGGCATGTGCCACTACGCCCAGCCTGTTATTTCTGAACAGCTGTGGCTATTAGAAAACTCTTTCCTCCAAGGCCTCCACCCCTATCCCCTGTTGATACGACTGCCCTCTGGAACAACACTTCTGGTAAGAAAAATATTCTACAGGCCGGGCGCGGTGGGTCACGCCTGTAATCCCTGCACTTTGGGAGGCCGAGGCGGGCGGATCACGAGGTCAGGAGATCGAGACCATCCTGGCTAACACGGTGAAACCCCCTCTCTACTAAAATACAAAAAATTAGCCGGGCGCGGTGGCGGGCGCCTGTAGTCCCAGCTACTCGGGAGGCTGAGGCAGGAGAATGGCGCGAACCCGGGAGGCGGAGCTTGCAGTGAGCTGAGATGGTGCCACTGCACTCCAGCCTGGGCGACAGAGTGAAGACTCCGCCTCAAAAAAAAAAAAAGAAAAAAAAAAGAAAAAGAAAAATATTCTACAGATGTGTTATACAAACAGATTATATAAATAATAATGGTTTAAATATACATTCTCTAATGGGCTAAACAAAAAATAATATGATATTAGTGCAGAACAAATAAATCAAATGGAGAGAACCCCGAAACAGATTCATATATATTGAACTTCTGTACCATGATATAGGCAGTATTTCCTGTATATTGTCTGTGTGTAACAGACAATATTGATTACGCGTGGTACTGGGTTAGCTGGAGGACATAAAATGATAGATCCCTACTTCATGACAAATTCAAATATAACTTCATATTGTAAATCAAAAATAAAATTCCAAGACTCCCAACCATCTGAATGGACCCCTCCTCTTAGCCAAGGGCATTCCAGAGATAACCTGAAACACTAGTTCAGGCCATGGTGGGAAGCGGGAGCTGGACACCCATCATTGCACCCTCCTCCCTTTTGGAAGTCAGGTCTAGCTGACCAGCATTAACATTAAAACAGGTGTTAACAACTGACAAAGAAGACTGTTGGTAACAATAAGATACCAAATTCCAGCCTGACTTTAGTATAGCAGTACATGACAGATCACAGGTCCTGAAAGAAATTGAAGTGTTTTACCCCAAATTACGTTTCTTTGCCGTATCTTGAAGGAGTCTTGCAAGCTGTCTCTTGTGGGGAAAATTCACATTCTGAAGAGAATCCTGTTTCTTTTCCAGGCCTTTTTCCTGATCTGAAAGAGAATCAGCTCTGATAAGACACATTTACAGACTGGGCGCAGTGGCTCACGCCTATAATCCCAGCACTTTGGGAGGCTGAGGCAGGTGGATCACCTGAGGTCAGGAGTTCAAGACCAGCCTGGCCAACATGGTGAAACCCCGTCTCTACCAAAAATACAAAAATTAGCTGGGTGTGGTGGCATGCACTTGTAACCCCAGCTACTCTGGAGGCTGAGGCAGGAGAATGGCTTGGACCTAGGAGGCAGAGATTGCAATGAGCTGAGATCACACCACCACACTCCAGCCTGGCGACACAGTGAGACTCTGTCTCAAAAAAAAAAAAGACATATTTACAATATATTCTCTCTAAAGTCTGCTACCAGAGGCTTCCTCTACATCATGGGAAGTTGGTTTCCACAACCCCTTATCTTAACCCAGACATTCCCATCTATTAGTTCTAGGTCTTTAGACAATAACTTTACTTTTTCAACCAATTGCCAGTCAGAAAATCTTTGACCTATGACCTGAAGCCCCTGCTTCGAGTCGTCCTTCCTTTCTAGACCATACATCTTACCTGCATTGACTGACGTCTCACATCTCCCCAAAATATTTAAAACCAAGCTGTAGGCCAACCACCTTGGGCACATGTTCTCAGGATCTCCTGAGGGCTGTGTCACAGGCCATTCGTCACTTATATTTGGCTCAGAATAAATCTCTTCAAATATTTTACAGAGAGAGTTTGACTCTTTTGGTCAGCAATATGGATGAAAGATAAACTGTCCATTCAGCAGGTTTTTTTTAGCCTTTATTACGTGCCAGATGTTATGCTAGGTGCCAGATAGATGTGTTTCCTGCCCTCATAGAACTGAAGTCTACATGCGGAGTGACTATAGAATTTTTCACCCAAACTTGGACATTTTTAATGAGTGAAAGGAAGCTCTATTAAAAAGTACATCATGACAGTAGGTATAAATAGAGTCTGTTTGGGGCAAACTGTGCCGTATGGGCAGAGCTGCCTTAGCCCCAACCAGGAGGGTCCCCTGTCCTAGACTTTGTGCTTTAGAGGTCCTCACAGGATGGGGCATCTGCCAGGCAAGGGAACGTGCTCACTGACTCCACATGCATTCCCCCAGCCCCTTTCTTAACCATGCTACAAGTTTCCTGGACACTAATTCCCTACCCAATTAACCCTGAGGCCACTTTCAGGGTCCATATGGTTCCTTCCTCTGGATCTGTTCCCTGCGGGTGAATTTCTCTGCAGGTGTCAACACCCAAGTAGTGGCCAAGGGGCTGCTGTTTGGAAGAGTGTGGACAGAATTGGGACATTCATGCAAGACGACATCAATGCGAGGCAACATTCATGGCAGGTGTAATTCATGGAAGGCATCATTCTCGCAAAGCAACATTCATGCAAAGTGTCATTCACGGGTGTAATTCATGGAAGGCAACATTCATGCAAGAGGATGTTCATTCAAGGTGACATTCAGACAAGGTGTCATTCACTGAAGACGTCATACATGGAAGGTGTCATTCCCACAAGGCAACATTCTTTGCAAGATGACATGCAAGGTCCTCCACAGGATCATCATTCATGCAAATTGTCATTCATTCAAAGGTGACATTCGAACAAGGTGACATTCAGGCAAGAGGGCCAGCCTTGTCATTTCATTCAAGGTGACATTCAGACAAGGTGACATTCAGACAAGGTGACATTCAGACAAGGTGACATTCACTGAAGACGTCATTCATGGAAGGTGTCATTCCCACAAGGCAACATTCTTGCAAGATGACATGCAAGGTCCTCACAGGATCATCATTCATGGAAGATCATAATGCAAGGTGTCATTCATTCAAGGTGACATTCAGACAAGGTGACATTCAGGCAAGGTGTCATTCATTCAAGGTGACATTCAGACAAGGTGACATTCATTCAAGGTGACATTCAGACAAGGTGACATTCAGGCAAGGGTCCTTAAGGTGCAGAACAGAGCTGGCAGTGAGAAGAGAAGGGAAACATAGAGACTTGTACTCCATTGAAACTGCCTTTGTAAAAATTGTAACAGTGAGAAAATTGTGACAGTGAAAGAGATCTGATCTAATCAACCCTCATCTTGATTTTAACCTCCAAACTGCCCTTAGTTATTCCTGGGCTTGGGCTCACCTAACGTTGGGAGAAATTTAGATTATAGTTTAAATGATAATAGCTCTTTCCCCAAACTAAACTGCCTTTGTAAAGCTGATGAAAGACCGCCAGGCTAGCAGAATGAGAGGAGCCTGAATTCTGCTAAGGGGTAGCCACAAACGACCAGCCATTATTATAGAGCTCATAAGATTCGCAACTTCCCTCATTACTCCTGCAGATAACATCACTATTATAGAACTTAACGTTGGCCTTTTGGGATGTCTTTTCAGGGTTTTGCTTCTGTTTTTGTTTTGTTTTGTTTTGTTTTGTTTTGTTTTGAGGCAGAGTCTTGCTCTGTTGTCCAGGCTGCAGTGAAGTGCAGTGGCGTGATCTCGGCTCACTGCAACCTCTGCCTCCCAGGATCAAGCAATTCTCCTTCCTTAACCTCCTGAGTAGCTGGGACTACAGGCGTGCGCCACCATGCCCAGTTAATTTTTTGTATTTTTAGTGGAGACAGGGCTTCGCCATTTTGGCCAGGCTGGTCTTGAACTCCTGACCTCAGGTGATCCGCCCAGCTCAGCCCCCCAAATTGCTGGAATTACAGATGTGAGCCACCACGCCTGGCTAGGTTTTTGCATTTCTGACAACTGATGGCTCCACCTGGATCTACCAACTGGCCCTGTGGTCCCACCCAGAAGTAGACTCAGCCACATGAGAACCATTTTCCACACCATTGCAACTGTGTCTCCAACCAGTCAGCAGCACTCATTCCCTTGCCTGCCACACTACCGTTGAAAAACCCTAGCCTCTGAATTCAGAGAGGCTGGTTTGAGTCATAAGAAAACTCTGGTATCCCATACAGGGTTTAATTCATGCAGTCATCTCGGTGTGAATTAAACTTTTTCTCTGATGCAATTCCCCTGTCTTGATAAATTGGCTGTATATGGGCAGTGGGCAAAATGAATCTATTGGGTGGTCATACTATCATTTTACTCTATTTGTATTCTGAAAATCAAGAGCTATTAGAAAACTCTATCTGTCAGGATAGAGAAAATAGACTACTATTGCTCCACAGTCTGAATTAGGAGGATATCTGGGAATTCATCTGCTTTTTGCACAAATTCACCAATCTGAAATACTGATTCTACCATGGTATTAAAGTTGAGTATATATGAATGTGTTTTAGGATTCTCTCTTTTTAATCTATTTGTTTGGTACTAATATTAAATCATTTTTATTATTCTTTTATATGTCAGTTCAATACTATCTTTTTAAAAAAAATCTCATGCCTGTTCCTAAATATTCAGTCTTTGGTCGAAATTTTAAATCACCTTGTTCAGATTTTTTTAAAAAAAACAAAACAAAGTACATTAGGTTTGTTTGAAGCATCCATGGGAGTCCATGGGCACTTGCCATCTCCTATCAAAAGAAATGTAAATTTTAAATGGAAAATTAAGAAAACATAAGGCTGTGCACAGTGGCTCACACTTGTAATCCCAGCACTTTGGGAGGCTGAAGCGGGTGGATCACCTGAGATTGGGAGTTCGAGACCAGCCTGACCAACATGGAGAAACCCTGTCTCTACTAAAAATACAAAATCAGCCAGCTGTGGTGGCACATGCCTGTACTCCCAGCTACTTGGGAGGCTGAGGCAGGAGAATCACTTGAACCCGGGAGGTGGAGGTTGCAGTGAGCCGAGATCACACCACTACACTTCAGCCTAGGCAACAAGAGCGAAACTCCATCTCAAAAAAAAAAAAAAGAAAGAAAGAAAGAAAGAAAGAAAACATAAATAAGTGAACCAGGAGTTCCATTATAAATAGAGTAGTCATTACAGAGACTGTGCATAGAAACAGAGAGGGGATAATTTTTTTTTTTTTAAGGAGATAAATGGCTGGCCATGGTGACTCACGCCTGTAATCTCAGTACCTTGGGAGGCTGAGGCGGGTGGATCGCTTGAGCCCAGGAGTTCAAGACCAGCGTGAGCGATGTGGCAAAACCCTGTCTCATGACCATTAAAAATTTTAAGAAACTTAGGCATGAGTATGGTGGTTGCACAGCCTGCTTAAGATTCCCACACTAGCTCAGGTAGGCTGAGGCGGGAGAATTGCTTCAAGCCCAGGCAGGTCGAGGCTGCAGTGAGCGTGTGATCATCACCACTGCACTCCAACCTCTGGTGGACAGTCTTCAAAGTTCTGAAAGGATTCTTTGTCATAACATCACTATCACATACACACACACACACACACAATAATTATTAGCTTTATAAAGATCTGAGTGTTCAGGTCTATGGGGCTTAATGGCAAATGGAAATAATGCAAAGACATATACCTAACTAGGCTCATCCTGGAGACTTTTCTAAACCTTAAAAAGAAAAAGAAAATTCTAAAAGCATCTGGGGAGAAAGAGCAGATAAACTACAAAGAATGAGCATCAAATCAGCTCATCGACTTCTCAACTAAAACAGGATGCTAAAAGGCAATGGAATAATAATAGCAAGTGAGTCGGGCACAGTGGCTCATGCCTGAAATTCCAGCACTTTGGGAGGCCAAGGCAGGTGCAGATCAACCTAGATTGGTTGAACCCAGGAGTTCGAGACAGCTTGGCCAACATGGTGAATCCCTGTCTCTACTAAAAATACAAAAATTATCCGGGCATGGTGGCACACATCTGTAATCCTAGCTACTTGGGAGGCTGAGGCAGGAGAATCACTTGAGCCCAGGAGGTTGAGGCTGCAGTGAGCTGTGATTTCACCACTGTACTCCAGCCTGGGCGACAGAGTAAGACTCCGTCTCAAAAAAAAAAAAAAAAAAAAAAAAAACAAATACTGCATGTTCTCACTTATAAGTGGGAGCTAAACAATGAGAACACATGGACACAGTGAGGGGAACAACACACACTGGGGCCTGCTGGAGGAGGGCAGAGGTGTGGAGAGCATCAGGAAAAATAGCTAATGCATAGTGGGCAAAATACATAGGTGATGGGTTGATCAGTGCAGCAAACCACCGTGGCACATGTTTACCTGTGTAACAAACCTGCACATCCTGCACATGTACCCTGGAAATTAAAATAAAATAATAAAAAAGAATATGAAATAAACTCAAGAAAATTGTGCAAGTTCTATATCCTGAAACCCAAAAAATAGTGCTGAGAGAAATTTTGAAATAAAGGGAAAGATATACTATACTCGCCTGTAATCCCAGCACTTTCGGAGGCCGAGGTGGGCGGATCACAAGGTCAGGAGTTCAAGACCAGCCTGGCCAATATGGTGAAACCCCCTCTCTACTAAAAATCCAAAATATTATCTGGGTGTGGTGGCGCATGCCTGTTGTCCTAGCTACTTGGGAGGCCGAGGCAGGAGAATCACTTGAACCTGGGAGGCGGAGGTTGCAGTGAGCTGAGGATTGCGCCACTGCACTCCAGCCTGGGTGACACAGCGAGACCCTATCTCAAAAAAAAAAAAAAGATACTATACTTATGGATTGAAAGACTCAATATTGTTAACATGTCAATCATAAGTTGTCTGTACAATTCCAATCAATACAGAAAGTTGTCTGTACACAAATCAAATCAATATCCCAGCAGGGTTTTTTTTTTGTAGATTTTGACAAGGTGATTCTAAAATTTATATGAAAATGCAAATAATCTAGAATACCCTAAAATTTTTGAAAAAGGGTAAAGTTGGAGTATTTATACTACCTAATTTTGGGACTTCCTATAAAAACTACAGTAATCAAGAGTATGGTAGTGGCATAAATATAGGCACATATATTAGGGGAACTG
Source organism: Papio anubis (assembly GCF_008728515.1). NCBI lineage: Eukaryota > Metazoa > Chordata > Mammalia > Primates > Cercopithecidae > Papio > Papio anubis. Next base: position 4,110,759 of record NC_044994.1, on the reverse strand, counting down.
ACTAGAAATGCAGAAATGGACCCACATATGTAGAGGCAATTGATTTGCAACAAAAGTGCCAAGGAAATTCAATGTGGGGAAGGATAGTGCTTTCAGTAAATGGTCCTGGAACAAGTGAACAGCCATTTGCAAAAATATAAACCTTTACCCTTACTTTACACCACATACAAGACATAACCTAAAATGGATCAAGACATCAATGTAAGGGTTGAAAGAATAATGCTTCTCAAGGAAAACAGGAAACAGCCGGGAATGGTGGCTCATGCCTGTAATCTCAGCATTTTGGGAGGCCAAGGAGGGTGGATCGCTTGAGCTCAGGAGTTTGACACCAGCCAGGCCAATGTTGTGAAATTCTGTCCCTACTAAAAATATAAAAACTAGCCAGTCATGGTGGCGTGCACCTATAATCCCAGCTACTCAGGAGGCTGAGGCACAAGAATTGCTTGAACCTGGGAGGTAGAGGTTGCAGTGAGCTGAGATTGTGGCCATTACACTCCAGCCTGGGACACAGAGTGAGATGAAAGAAGGAAAGAAAGAAAGAGAGAGAGGGAGAGAAAGAGAGAAAGAGAGAGACAGGGAGGGAGGGAGGGAGGAAGGAAGGAGAGAGAGAGAGAGAGGGAGGGAGGGAGGGAGGGAGGGAGGAAAGGAAGGAAAGAAAAGAAAGGGGGAAAGAAAGAGGAAGGAAGGAAGGAGAGGAAGGAGAGGAAGGAGAGGAAGGGGAGGAAGGGGAGGAAGAGGAGGAAGGAGGGAAGGAAGGAAGGAAGGAAGAAAGGAAGGAAGAAAGGAAGGAAGGAAGAAGGAAAAGAAAAGAGGGGAAAATCTTGTTTATTTTTACTTTTTTGAGGTGGAGTTTCACTCTTATTACCCAGACTGGAGTGCAACGGTGCAATCTTGGCTCACTGCAACCTCCGCCCCGCCAGGTTCAAGTGATTCTCCTGCCTCACCCTCCCAAGTTGCTGGGATTATAGGAATGCACCACTATGCCTGGCTAATTTTGTATTTTTAGTAGAGATGGGGTTTCTCTATGTTTCTCAGGCTGGTCTTGAACTCCTGACCTCAGGTGATCCGCCCACCTCAGCCTCCCAAAGTGCTGGGATTACAGGAGTGAGCCACCACGCCCAGACGAAAACAGGAGAAAATCTTAGTGACATTAAGTGAGACAAAGTTTCCTTAAGTAGGATAGGAAAAGCACAAACTGTAAAAGAAAAAAAATTAGCAGATTGGGCTTCATTAAAATTAAAAACATATGTTCTTCAGAGACACTGTTAAGAAAATAAAAATATAAGCCACATACTGGGAGAAAACATTTGTAAAACATGTATCTGATAAAATACTTGATTCCAGAATACATAAATTCTTGTAACTACAAAAACCAATAAATGGGCCAAAATTTGAACATACTTTACCTAAAAAGATGTATAAATGGCAAATAAGCACATTTAAAAAAGCTCAACATCACTGGTCATTAGGGAAATGCAAATTAAAATCACAATGACACACCACTACACACCCACTAGAATGGCTAAAATTAAGAAGACTGAAAATACCAACTGTCAGTGAGAGTGTGGAGCGACTGGAACGCTCATACATTGCTGATAAAATGTCAAATGGTACAGTCACTTTGGAAATTCCTTGACAGTTTCTTCCAATGTTAAACATATACTTACCATATGACCCAGCATTTCTACTCCACAAAATTTACCCAGAAGAAAAGAAAACTTAAGTTAACATAAGGACTTGCATATTATTTATAGCAACTTTATTTATAATAGTTCAAAATTGGAATGAACCCAAACATCCATCAACTGATGAACGGATAAATTGTATTCATACAATACCACTTAGCAATGAAAATGAATGAATTACTGATACATGCAACAACATGGATAAATCTCAAAGTCAGTATAATTGGTGAAAGAAGTCAGACACAAAAGACCACATAATAGAAAATTCCATTCATATAATTTCCTAGAACAAGCAATATTACAGTGATAGAAAGCAGATAATTAGTTGACAGGAAACAGATTGGGAGAAGGAACAAAAGGAAACTCTGGAGGGAGGGAAATATCATGATTATGTTTGTGGTTACACCACTGCCTACATTTTTCAACTCTTCCAATTTTAAAACCACCACATTAATGTATTTCCCATAGATTTCAATAACATTTATAAAACATAACAATGGTTTTTATTTTTGACAACCACCTTCTTCTTTCAACGTAATTGCTAATATTTGTCAATAGTTTTTAGTTAGTTTATAATTCATATGGATAGAAAAAGGAATTTGCAGTAACATCTTTTTTTTTGGCATCAAATAAGTTTTTTTAAAAAATTTATTTATTTATTATTATTATTACACTTTAAGTTCTAGGGTACATGTGCATAACGTGCAGGTTTGTTACATATGTATACTTGTGCCATGTTGGTGTGCTGCACTGCAGTAACATCTTATATGTCTTTATTAGTCATGGCCTCCCTCCTAGCTCTGTCATTATTGAATGGGAAATAGTCCTTCCAGCAGGCTGGCTGTGGGTGAGGGCACCTGGGGATGATGGTTAAACAACTGCCCATAGAGCCTTGCCATCACTACTGAGGGGCAGTGTTGGATGCCATGGCTTTTCCCTAAGGGGACCAGGCCATTCTAGAGTTCAAGATGCTTTCTGTTTAAATCATCTGATTTTGTACATTAATAGCATGGAAGACTGAGGATGGGGAAAGGAACAGTTTGTCCTAGAGAAAGCATCCAAAAGCTCTAATTATCTGAAATAAGTTAGCAAGCATAGCACCAGTAAAGTTTAATGAGTAAAAATTCAGTGAGCAAAAATAGACACTCCACATAGAGGCAGACAAAACTCAAGACCAAAGACAATAATGCCTAATCCAGAGGGGGTTAACAAATTGAAACTGGCAAACAGGTTAAGAATAATAGCCTAGGTGTCTTCTTGTGATTTCATTGTTGGTGGTGGTTGGGATTGGAGCCTGACCGAAGCACAGGATCCCTGTCAGAGGTCAGGAAGAACTGAGGAGGAGGGGACCCAATTTTAGAAGCCTTTGACAACAGAGCAGAAAAGAGCTGAAGGCTCTTAAACAACTACCATGGCTTGGATCTGCTAGTAGGTAGGTGCCATGAGAACAGAAGTTTTGGTTTAATGCGAAATCTTCAGTGCCTGCACACACATGGAAGGTACTCATTTTTTTTTTTTTTTTTTTGTGAATGTTAATGAATGATACAGCAATGCGGCAATGTCAGATATCTGGAATACTTTATTTTGAATAGACTTTCCTTTTCCTTCTTTTTGTATTTTTTCTTTTTAAGAGTGTTTACATTAGTATATCTTTATTACCTACTAAAAAATATTTAAGTTTAAGAGCAGTGAACAAATAAATTGGTAATTGAATTTGTGGATCAGAGAAGAATCTTGGGGAAGGGCATTAATTCATCTTTCCCAGTTAACTGATTAGATGGTGACTGCTCAAGGGTCTTGTCCCTGGTTTTTCGCCCTTGAATCACCACCACTGAGTACAGTTGCTGGCACATTATAGGTGCTCAATGATGAGGTTTTTTGAGTTTGTTTTTTTTTTTTTTTTAAGAGGTGAGGTCTTGCACTGTCACCCAGGCTGGAGTGCAGTGGTACAATCACAGCTCACTGCAGCCTCGAACTCCTGGTCTCAAGCGATATTCCCACCTCAGCCTCTGAGTAACTGGGACTCCAGGCTTGCACCACATGTCCCGCTAATGATGAGTTATTGAGTGGTCTTCCAGATGGATTCCAGTGTAGAGATTATCTAGTCTCAATGTTACCTCGCCAGGTGCAAAGCCTATGTAACAATATTTGATTTTAATTATAAATACACATACCTGACACAGAAACTTTCCACCCTGATACATAAAGAAACTTATTGTTAGATTATAGTTGAATCCAGCAAAGCATCCAAAATAATTAGTGGCCAGTGTTGCTGGAACTCTAGTCCTGCAAGTGCTCCACAGTTGATCTATAATAAAAGGTTCATTAGTAAATTAAGAGCTCTGAAAAGTTCTATAAAAAAGAAACCTATTCAATCCCTCATTTTTCTAACTTTTTTCAAGCAACATCTAATCAGGTCTCTTGAAACTATGAACTACTGACGCGTTTTTGAGACACACTGATTCATTATTGCTATCTTATCTGGCAGACCAGACTCAGAGCAGACAACTGCAAAGGCAAGTTTTAAGTTATCTCTAAGCTGAGTTAATGAAAACAAAAACAAATAAAAAGGAACCATTATAAGAATCTTGGGGTTTTGTGGGATGTGATAGATTGTATTTTCCAGAGTTGGCCATGACAATAAATTCCATTCCACATACTCTTCTTACAGTGACACTCCTTTCATCTGGGTGAGGTTGGGACAACAGAAGTGGTACTATGTGACTTCCAATGTTAGGTCATAAAAGGTAACACAGCTCAGGCTGGGCGCAGTGGTTCACACCTGTAATCCCAGCACTTTGCGAGGCCGAAGTGGGCAGACTGCCTGAGGTCAGGGGTTCAAGACCAGCTGGGCAACATGGTGAAACCCCACCTCTGCTAAAAATACAAAAATTAGTCGGGCATGGTGGTGCATGCCTGTAATCCCAGGTACTCGGGTGGCTGAAGCAGGAGAATGGCTTGAACTCAGGAAGCGAAGGTTGCAGTAAGCCAAGATCATACCACTGCACTCCAGCCTGGGCGATAGAGTGAGACTCCGTCTTAAAAAAAAAAAAAAAAAGCTCCTAACTGGTTCTTCTGGGACACTCGTGAGTCCTGAGCTGCCATAAAAGCAGAACAACTGCCCTGAAGCCACCATATTGGGAGGAAGCCCAAGGAGATGATCCAAGCCACCACCTGAGAGGACCCAAGACTACATGAAGCAAGAACAATGCCCAGCCTATCCCCAGCTGCTGCAACTGCACACCTGCCCTCCCCCTTCCAGCTCCAGCCTCTGTCCACCAGCACCTGCATGAGAGATGCTGAGAAGAAAACCACCAAGCCAAGCCCTTCCTGAATTCCTGACCCACAAAACACATGAGAGAAGAAAAATGATTGTTGTTGTTGTTGTAGCCCACTGAGTTTTGGGGTAATTTGTCATGTAGCAATAGTAACTGGAATATGAGACATATGCACAAGGAAATTTTCTGAGATGATTTTGAAAGATAAAGAAAGAGGACTACATGCTACCTGGACAGACAGTATTTATATCTAACTTAAGTTAAAATGCTACAGATGTATTTATCATCAGCTCCATTACCACTGTTTGTTTTTTTATGAGCTTAAATTATTTTCCAAGTCTGAGCAGTGTTAATGTATCTATTTGTAGAGATATTAATTAAAATACTTGAGCACCTATTCTGTGCCAGGCACCAGGTTCTATTATCCATGAATGGTCAGGTTCCCAGTATGGGATATAACATCATCACATTTTTATTCTGATCTATACAGTGACTCAGGCTTAGAAATATAAAGAAAACAAGGCCATTACAGGTTTGAGAGCATTAACTATCATTCCGTCTCAGCCCGAAGCACTGATTATAACACTATATCCTCAATTTGTAGTAAAAAATGGCAATTATCAGTCTGACTCTGATTTAGATTTAAAAACAAAGTTAGAGCCAGCTGGCCTCTTGGTTTCCATAGCACTGTGTTCACACCTTTGTTGGAAAACTTGGTCACATTCTTTCATTCGTTATTTGTTCATGGCTATTTGTTTACAGCTCTCTATCTCTTCTTGGTCTTGCTCCTCTTTGTATCTGTGCAATTAATAATTCAAACTTAAAGCTGTTGGAACTTTCGATTATTCTGAGCCTTGAGAGGAATGTGGCCATGCAGCCTGAGTCACGTGGCATGCAGCTGCAACTTCCGCCCTTTTTTCCTGTAAATAATTATGAAGACCAAATGGCATCAGAGATAAGATCCCCTCAGACCATTATCCCTCCTCATCAAATAATAAAGTAAACTTCCTTGGAGTGTAGCAATCTGTAATCAATCAAATAGTTATGATGTATGCACTAGTCTCATATGGAAAATATCATAATCCAGCTAAAACTTCTTTGTCTCTGCCTACATAAGTGAAATTTTAACTTCTCCACTTTGGAATGCTGATCCCATTCATTTGGAGTCTATTTCCCTGGGTGGCTGTTCTCAAGGTTTGTGCTCAAATAAACTATATACTTACTAATGTTTTCTAAATCTCATTATTTAAGTTTGACATATCTTTAGTGCCTCACCCTGTGCTGGACACATGGCTGTTGCTCCATGAACATGTCAACACTCAGGGCCTGATCCCCACTACTGTCTTAGAGTTTTGACTACAAAATACCCCCACATCCCTGGGCAACCCCCAGTTTCCCAGGCTTCCCCTTCCTCAGCTGCCCCACGAGGAGGTAGGACTAGACTGCGTGGCTCTTACAGTTCTCACATGGTTGGGAACTCTATGTGAAAGGTCCTGCTGTTATGTTGTTGTTCAGATGAGAGTGGGGAGCCCAGCAAGGCTCCCCTGCTGCTTCTGACCCTGCTGTGCCCAACCTGCAGGTCAGCCTGGTGTTTGTACTGTACTTGGAATCTCATCAAAGCCATTCCTTCTTTTCCCTGTTAAATGAATTTCAGTTGAAACTATTGTTAGTTGGCAAATGCCAGCATTTGAATTGGAGCCAGACAATCACGCCCACTTTTCTTGGTGATAAAATGTCCAACATCACATTGCTGTAATCAGGGACATGACATGTGTGCACTTACCAAGCAAAATACTCAGAAGGGCTCATCATACAGTAACTGCAGATCCTAGAGTCTGCTCCATGTGTGGAGAAAGAGGGCCACCACATAACACTTACGACAAAAGCAAAAGGTGAATCCAAGCAGTTGTCTCCATTGCTTTGCACCAGCTTATATTCATTCCATTGCCTTTTTCATTTTTTCCCCCCAAGTAGACCTAGGCTTTTAAAAAAATAATTAACTTGCAATGAGCTAAGAAACTGACCTTTAGAAAGGGGACAACTCAAGTGCAGAGAATTGAGTAAATTGAGCCACATTGTTTTCGTGCCTCATAGAAAAGCTAAATGTCTCTGTATTGTACCCCCTCTCTATTCAAGAATGCTTTCCTATTTCAAGCCTGGTGCTAAGGATAGCATATCCTACACCATGTAGGGGAGCAAGAGTTGGTTTTCTCCTACTTCTCTGACCACTTCCAAATCTTTACATGTGAGACTTCCTCAAGGCTTAGTCGTCTTGTCTTCTCTCTTTATATAACTCTTTCACTTGAGGAGTTCACCCATTTCCAGGGCTTTCAGTGTCACTGACACTGAAAATTTAGGGATGTAGGCATCCCTAAATTTAAGTCACCAGCCCAAATCTCTCCTCCGAGTGCCAAACGCTATATGTGGCAACCTAATTGACACTTCCATGTGGATGCCTAACGAACATCTCAAACTTCCATGACCCAGCCTCTTGATTTCCTCTCTGAAACCTGCTCTTTTCCCCTTCTTCCTCAGTTCACTCAATGGCACCACCAACAGTTCAACCCAGAAACCTAGGAGTCATCCTCAAACTGTCCTCTTTCTCTCCTTTACACCCTCCTGCTTCTGGTCTGTTACCTAGTCTCATTTCTACTCCAAAATATACATCATATCTGTCCATCTCCACAGCCATCACTCCAGCTGAAACCGTCCTTGTCTCAACAGCCTCACTGGTCTCCTTGCTCCACCCTCACCTACTTTAAATCTAGTTTCCACATCATGGCCAGGGTCAATCTTTTAAGAACATCAATGTACACATGCCACTTCCTGCTTTAAAACCTTCGGCAGTTTCACGTTGCGCTTAGAATCTTTCCCAGGGCTTCCAGAGCCTGCACGATCTGGCGCCTCCTGTCTATCTTTTTAACCTCATTTCTTCTTTCTCATCTTAGAGACTTAATCCATGCTGTTCCCTCTGCCTGGAACTCTCCCTGGCTCTTGCTTCCATGTCGTCTCCACACAGATACCTTCCTTATCACTCTATCTAAGTGAGGCTCTCCCTATTATTCTCTCTCTTGGCATGCTGTTAACTTCCTTCAAAGAGCTCATCCTATTTTGTAATTATAGACTTAGTTGTCTATCTGTTTATCATCTGTTTCCCTCCTCCCCAAATGCACACTGAAATGTAAGCTCCAAAGTTCGGGTAGCATCTTCTTTATCATCATGACCAACATCATCATTACCGTGGCAGCAGCTGACATTTCTTGAGAGCCTACTGTATGCCAGACACTTGACATTATCTTATTTAATCCTCAAAACAATCAAAACAAGTAGATACTATTATTCTCTCCATTTTACAAATGAGGACACTGAGGCATGGAGATGCTACGTTACTTGTCCAGAATTACACACTAGCAATAGACAGTGCCTGATACACAGTGCTTGGCATATAATAGATCTTCAACCTATTGATCAAATATATACTTATTTTGAATCATTCAATGCATTTTTTCATGGGAACCTGTGGGATAAATTCCTCTCAAACATCAGCATTAAGTAATACTTCTAGTTTTATCCCACAAACACTGTTCATATCATAATAGGTTGTGCTTTCTATCTTTGCCTTTACTGCTAGGATACTTAGAACTAATATGTTACACTCATCTAGATGAATCATTTTCGTGCCACTTTGTGCCTCAATCTTTTTAAGATCTTATTAAGAGAATCTTAACCTTATGCCCCCTTCTTGCTTGGCCTTTTGAATTTTGTATGAGTTTCTGTAAGCCTCTCCAATCCTTCATGGAATAAGGCAGGATACAAACATCCACCCACAAGGATGGCTACAATACAAAAAACATAAAAATAAGAAATGTTGGCAAGGATGCGGAGAAATTGGAGCCCATATACGATGCCAGTGAGAATGGGAAAATGGCGCAGCTGCTGTGGAAAGTAGTTCGGCAGTTCCTCAAAAGGCTGAACGTAGAATTACCATGTGACTCAGTAATCCTACTCCTAGGTATATACCCAAAGAAACTAAAAACAGGTGTTCAAGAAATGCAAATCAAAACCAAAATGAGATATTGCCTCACTCCTGTTAGTGTGGAATTTGAGGTTACAGTGAGCCATGATCAAGCCTGTGAACAGCCACTACACTCCAGCCTGGGTGGGACCGTCTCTCTAAAAAAATTAAAATAAAAATAAAAATGAGGCTTGGTGCAGTGGTTCATGCTGCAATCCCAGCACTTTGGGAGGCCTAGGTGGGAGGATTGCATGAGCCCAGGAGTTTTAGACCAGCCTAGGAAACACTTCGAGACCCTGTTTCTACCAAAAATTTTCAAAAATTAGCTGCACGTGGTGGCATGCACCTGTAGTCCCCACTACTCAGGAGGCTGAGGAAGGTGAATCACTTGAACCTAGGAGTTCAAGGCCACCGTGAGCTATGATTGTGTCACTGCACTCCAGCCTGTATGACACAGTGAGATGCTGTCTCAATTAAAAAAAAAAAAAAGAAAAAAGAAAGAAAGAAAATGTGACATATATACACAATGGAATACTATTCAGACACAAAAAAGAATTAAATCCTGTCATTTGCAACAACTTGGAGGAACCTGGACGACCTTATGTTAAGTGAAATAAACCAGGTCCAGAAAGACAAATCCCATATGATCTTATCATATGTGGAATCTAAAAAGTTGGTTTCATAAAGTAGAGACTAGAGCGGCCAGGGGCAGTGGCTCATGCCTGTAATCCCAGCACTTTGGGAGGCCGAGGCAGGTGGATCACCTGAGGTCAGGAGTTCCAGACCAGCCTGGCCAACATGGTGAAACCCCATCTCTACTGAAAACACAAAAATTAGCTGGGCGTGGTGGTGTATGCCTGTAGTCCCAGCTACTCGGAAGGCTAAGACAGGAGAATCACTTGAACCTGGGAGGCAGAGATTGCAGTGGGCTCAGATCATGCCACTGCACTCCAGCCTGGGTGACAGAGCAAGACTGTCTCAAAGTAAATAAATAAATAAATAAATAAATAAATAAATAAAAAGTAGAGAACTAGAATCGTGGTCAAAGGTGTTGGTCAAAGGATATATAATTACAGTTAGGTAGGAGGAATAAGGGCAAGAAATCCAGTGTGAGTATAGTTAATGATGATACATTGTATTCTTGAAAAATGCAAAGATGATGGATATTAAGTATTCTCACCACAAAAATGATAGCTATGTGAGGTAGTTAATGCATTCACTAATTAGCTATATTTAACTACTCCACAATGTATATATACTTCAAAACATTTATCATGTACAACATGATAAATACATACACTTTGATCTGTTAAAAAAACAAATAGGTGTTCAAACAAAAACTTGTAAATGAGCATTCACAGCACACTACTATTCACAATTGCCAAGAAGCAGAAACAACTCAAATGTCCATGAAGTGATAAGTAGATAAACAAAATGTAGTATATATAAACATTGGAATATTATTCAGCTATTAAAAGGCATGACATTTTGATAAATGCTACAACAGGGAGGAATCTTGAAAATATTGTGCTAAGAAGCCAGACACAAAAAACCACATACTATATGATTCCATTTACATGAAATGTCCAGAATAGGCAAACTCCTAGAGACAGAGAGCAGATTAGTGGTTGCCAAGGGATAGGGGAGGAGGAATGAATGGGGAGTGCTGTTCAACGGGTACTGAGTTTCCTTGTGGGGTGATAAGCACATCCTGGAATTTGATAGTGATGGTGGTTGCTTAACATTGTGGCCGTATTAAATTGAACCACTAAATTGCCACTGAATTGTATACTTTTAAATGGTTAGAATGTTAAATTTTATGATATGTAAACTTTATCATGAGCACACAATGAGCATTAAGTCTACTGGGCACTTGAATGATCCCTCTTGTGCACAGGAATGTGGCTCTGCCAGCAGGGACTATGGTTGTCCCGGTGGCCTGCTGCAGGGAACTCAGGTGTCCTCCTAGCCAAACATCCTACCATCATTACCCCTCCTTCACCTCCACTCCAATGTCTCCTTCCCCTCTGCCCCTTCAAGTTCAATCTCCCCTTCAGTTCAAGCATAAGTCTCGAGGAAGCTTTCCTAATTATTCCAGCCTCACTGATTTCTGTTTTTCCTAATTTCTTAAAGTACCTATTAAGCTCTTGACTCTGCCTATGCAGTCTTCTCTTCTCATGAATTCTTTTACCTCCACCTCTGGACTACTGCTGTCATCTTGGCTAATACAGGGAAGACCACAAGTCCTAGTCTCTGTGGATCCTCTAAGTACCTCAGCAATCCCTGCGCACAGTGACATGACACATGAATGACACAATTCCTGCTCTGAGGAAGCATCTCAAATTAGCTGAAAAAACAAAACATATGTACAATAGTAGTGAAAGGCCAGTGCAAATACATGCTTAGCAGCTCAGAGGCTGTTGGAGACTTCAGCTGGGAGGGCCCTTCGTTTAACCGATACATGCAGTTACCATGGATTGAGCACTTGCTATGTGCCAGGCACTGTGTTGGCTCATGGAAGATGACATTGGATCTTTGAATAGTGTTTAAAGAGTAAGTAGAATTTGTGTTGCCGGAAAAAAGAAAGAATCTTGTCCCAAGCAAAAAGAAGAATGTGAAGAAATATAAGAGTGGAAAAGTGTGAAGTGTGAAAATAGACCAGCTTGGCCAATGGAGTGGAATTGTGTAATATCCAAAAGAATGATGTAGAACTACCTAGACTGGTATAGAAAGATATCTTACATATCTACAGGCATACCTTCTTTTACTGAGCTTTGCTGTATTGCACTTTGCAGATGTTATGTTTGTTACAGATTGAAGGTATGTGGTAACCCTGTGTCAAGAAGCCTATCAGCGCCATTTTCCAACAGCCTGTGCTCACTTTGTGTCTTTAGGTCACATTTTGGTAATTCCTGCAATATTTCAAATTTTTCAGTATTATTTATCTGTTAAGATGACCTATGACCAGTGATCTCTGATGTTATAATTGTTTTGAGGTGCCATGAACACACCCATATAAGATGTGAACTTGTTTAATAAATACTGTGTGTTTGATTGCTTCACTGACCGGCATTCCCCATTTCTCTCCCTCTCCTCGGGGTTTGCTATTTCCTGAGACACAACAATATTGAAATTGGTCTGTTAATAACCCTACAATGGCCTGCAAGTGTTAAAGAAAAAGGAAGAATTACAAGTATCTCACTTTAAATCAAAAGCTAGAAATGATTAAGCTTAGTGAGAAACATTGTAAGCTGAGATAGTCTGAACACTTGGCCTCTTGCAACAAACAGCCCAGTTGTGAGTGCAAAGGAAAAGTTCTTGGAGGACATTAAAAGTGCTACTCCCGTAAAGACACAAACAATAAGAAAGCAAAGTAGCCTTGTTGCTAATATGGAAAAAGTGTGAGTGGTCTGGACAGAAGATTAAACCAGCCACAGCATTCCCTTAAGTCAAAGCCTAATCCAGACCAAAGCCCTAACTCTCTTTAATTCTATGAAGGCTGAGAGAGGTGAGGAAGCTACAGAAGAAAAGTTTGATGCTGGCAGAGGTTGCTTCATTAGGTTTAAGGAAAGAAGCTGTCTCCATAACATAAAAGTGCAAGGTGAAACAGCGAGTGCTGATGCAGAAGCTGCAGCAAGTTATTCCAAAGACATAGCTAAGGTCATTGATGAAGGCTGCTACTCTAAACAACAGATTTTCAATGTAGACAAAACAGTCTTCTATTGGGAAAAGCTGCCATCTAGGAGCAGCTAGGAATAGAAGTCAATGCCTGGCTTCAGAATGTCAAAGGACAGGCTGACTCTCTTATTAGGGGATTGCAGCTGGTGACTTTAAGATGAAGCCAATGCTCATTTACCATTCCAGAAATTCTAGGGTCCTTAAGAATTGTGCTGAATTTAGGCCAGGCATAGTGGCTCACATCGGTAATCCTAACACTTTGGGAGACCAAAGTAGGAGGATCACCTGAGGCCAGGAGTTCAAGACCAGTCTGAGCAATATAGCAGGACCATATCCCTGCAAAAAATTAAAAAATTAACCAGGCCTGGTGGCGCGTTCCTGTAGTCTGAGCTACTCTGGAGGTTGAGGAGGGAGGATTGCCTGAGACCAGGAATTAGAGGCTGCAGTGAACCAAGATTGTGCACCACTGCACTCTAGCCTGGGTGACAGAGAGAGAACCTATCTCCAAAAAAATTAAAATAATAATAAAAAAAGAATTAGACTAAATCTAGTCTGCTGTGCTCTAACAATGGAACAACAACAAAGCCTGGATGACAGCACACATTTGCTTATAGCATAGTTTACTGAATATTTTAAGCCCATTGTTGAGACCTATTGCTAAAAAAAAAAGAGTACTTTCAAAATATTACTGATTATTGACAACGCACCTGGCCATCCAAGAGTTCTGATGGAGATGTACAAGGAGATTAATGTTTTCCTGCCTGCTAATGCACTAGCTATTCTGAAGCCCATGGATCAAGGAGTCATTTCAACTTTCAAGTCATTATTTCAGAAATACATTTAGTAAGGCTATCACTGCCATGCATAGTGATTCCTCTGATGGGTCTGGACAAAATAAAATGAAAACCTGGAAAGGATTCACCATTCCAGATGCCATTAAAAATGTTTGACTCATGGGAGGAGGTTAAAATATCAACATTTACAGGAGTTTGGAAGAAGTTGAGTACAACCCTCATGGATGACTGTGAGAGGCTCAAGACTTCAGTACAGATGTGGTAGAAATAGCAAAAGGACAAGAATTATAAGTGAAACCTGAAAACATGGAGCCTGCAATCTCATGATCAGACTTAAATGGATAACAAGTTGCTGCTTATGGATGAGCAAAGAAAGTAGTTTTTTGAAATGGAATCTACTCCTGGTGAAGATGCTTAGGACAATATTGAAATGACAACAAAGGATTTAGAATATCAGATAAACTTAGATGATAAAACAGCAGCAGGGTTTGAGAGGACTGGCTCTCAACGTTTTGGAAGAAGTTCTTTTGGAGTAAAATGCTATAGGATAGCATTGCTTGCTACAGAGAAATCTTTCATATAAGGAAGAGTTGTTCAATACAGTAAACTTCATTGTTGTTTTATTTTAAGAAATTGCCACGGCCACCCCAACCTTCAGCAACCACCACCTCGATCAGTCAGCAGCCATCGAGATCCAAGCAAGACCCTTCACCAGCAAAACGATTACAATCCTCTGAAGGCTCAGATGATCTTTAGCATTTTTTTTAGCAATAAAGTATATTTTAATTAAGGTATGTACATTTTTAACATAATGCTATTGTACACTTAATACATTCTTGTGTAAACGTAACTTGTATATGCACCGGGACACAGAAAAATTCATGTGACTCACTTTATTGCAATATTTGCTTTATTGCAGTGGTCTGGAACTGAAACCACAATATCTCCAAGGTATGCCTATATTAAGTGGAAAAAACAAACTACAGTGTAGTGTGCTTAAGATAATTTCTTTTTCTTTTCTTTTTGCAAATACATCTTAAGATACATAACTAAAAAAAGAAAGCAGGGATATACCTGAAACTCTTGCTAGGAGTAATATCTAGGGGATTTGATGGCATGGGGTTCTCATTATGAAGTTCCATAGTTTTTGGATTTTCCCCAGTCAAGCATATATTGCTTCTGTAATGGGAGAGGGGGCTAAAATGAAAATTACTAAATATTTTAAATACATAAGCTGTAGTGTTCGGACCAAATTTGGTAGGCACCAATGAGCCAGGTATAAATATTGCATTTTGTAAAGCCTTAGAGGTTTTTAAGAACATTTGTAAATATCTCAATAGCTCTTGATAACTGTTTGCAAATATCTTTTGCTGAAAGAGCAGTATGGAGGGGCCTGCATGCTTCCTTTCCCAGGCTCTACCTGAGAATCCTACAGCCCCCAAGCCCCTGCACCTTACGTTTGCCTGGTGGATTAACAACTCCTTAATTGTAGAGGGAAGTACAGGGACTTCAGAATTCAAAATAAAACAAACCAAAACCTCCTTGATAATTCCTATATTTCTTCTTGTTTAAAACAGGAAGAGTGTAGAGGTCTTTGGAAGTAATTCCTTTTTCTTTCCTCATTCTTTTGACTCCTTTGCAGTAATTCCCCTAACAAAGCAGGGAGGGAGGAGGGAGGAGAGCAGAGGAGAGGAGGAGGCTTCTCCTCATACAGGCTTCTACCCCCAGCACGTCTTCCCTCCCGCAAGAGCAGGCTGAGGGGCTGAGAAAGTGTAGCTCGCTTTATTCCAAATCTGTAAAACCAAATCAGCTCACTCAGTTGACTCACTCCAGTGGAAAGAGATAAGAATGGGCATATGGATTCTAAACCAAAATCCCAATCTGCCAGTCAGCTGATCACCCAGGGGAGACAGTGATTTTCAGGCCTCTACTGGGCTGCAGGGCCTCATGCTGGAAAGCTTCCCTTCCCAGACTCCTCACCCTACCTCCTGCAGGTTAGGGCTGGGGCCTGCCCTCCCGCCATACAGAACCAACAATGTGGAGCTTAGAAGTGGGGAATACAGACCAATAGGAGCACTTAACCTGTGCTTCAACCTCTTTTCATTCCTTGTTCTCTGGGGTGGATTAGCTGGGGCAAAGGAAGGCCTAGAATTGAGAAGGTATAATCCACCAGCCCTGAGAAGTGAGTTCTAGATCAGAAATTCACAAACAATTATAACAATTGTCCTTGTTATAACCCCATGGTAGGCAGAATAATGCTGCCCCACCAACCCCTAAAGACTTCTGTATCCTAACCTGTGAGTATGTTGTCTTATATGGCAAAAGGGCCTTTGGAAATGTGTTTAAGCCAAGTATCTTGAGATAGGGAGATTATCCTGGATTATCCAAGTGGGCTGACATAATCCCAAGGCATTGTAAAGAGGAGATGGGAGGGTCAGAATTGCAGAGGGAGTGTGACTGTGGTCGAAGAGTTGAGACAAAAAGTGAGAAAAATAGGAGGGAGGTATTGATTTGAAGATGCTAAAGCTGCAGGCCTTGAAATGGAGGGAAGGACCACAAACCAAGGACTTCAGGTGGCCTCTAGAAGCTAGAAAGGCAAGACAATGGGCTCTCTCCTAGAGCTTCCAGAAGGAACATAGCCCTGCTGACACCCTGATTTTAGAATTCCTGGCCTCCAGAACTGTAAAGTAATAAATTTGTGCTCTTTTATTTTATTTATTTTTTGAGACAAGGTCTCACTACCATGCTCAAGTTGGAGTGCAATGGTATGATCACAGCTCACTGCAGCCTCAACCTTCCAGGATCAAGTGATCTTCCCACCTCAGCCTCCCAAGTAGCTGGAACCGCTGGTGTATGCCACCATGCCTGGCTAATCTTTAAATATTTTTTAGTAAAGTTGGAGTTGTGCCATGTTGCCCTGGCTAGTTTTGAACTCCTGCGCTCAAAGTATCCTCCTGACTCGGCTTCCCAAAGTGCTGGGATTACAGGTGTGAGTCACCTCGCCCTGTCAAATTTGTATTGTTTTAAGCCACTAAATGTGAGGTAATTTGTTAGAGCAGCTGTGGCTGGCTGAGAGACTCCACCCACTGACACATCTGTATCTGATTGAGGGTTGGGAGGGAATCCTTTGACCTTTTCATTAAACTACAAGGAGGTCTATCACGTTGTTGTCAGACTCACTTGCAATGATCAGAAAGTCTTCTGGTAAAATAAAATAGCCACTGCAGTGACCCCCGTGGCTCCCAGATTCCCAAATGGCCAACCATTTGAGATTCAGAACCACTTGATATTCACCTGAGGGCTCAACTACCATTTGACCTTCCAGGTCCTATCAAAGAGGATCTTTAATTTAAATTAAAAATAACTATTACTTTTCTTATTATCAAATTAATACAGGCAAAGACATCAGAAAATGCAGACAAGCAAAAAGAAAAAAACATCATTAACAACAGACAACACTCCAGCTCACTGAGATAATCACTAACACCATCATTATCTTTCCAGCACTTTAAAAATAACTCTAGTCCGGGCGCGGTGGCTTGCGCCTGTAATCCCAGCACTTTGGGAGGCCGAGGCGGGCAGATCACCAGGTCAGGAGTTCGAGACCAGCCTGGCCAACATAGTGAAACCCTGTCTCTACTAAAAATACAAAAAAATTAGTCGGGCATGGTGGTGTGCGCCTGTAATCCCAGCTACTGGGGAGGCTGAGGCAGAAGAATCTCATGAACTCTGGAGGCGGAAGTTGCAGTGAGCCGAGATGACGCCGTTGCACTCCCATCCGGGTGACAGTACAAGACTTCGTCTCAAAAACAAACAAACAACAACAAAATTAATTATTCAAACACTATGCGGTACTTTAACATTTTTTATGTATCATGAATATCTCTAGTTGCAATATTCGTCTGCAACTCTAGTTGTCATAGTGTGATCTGGGGCTGCTAGGGAGAGGTCCTAAGACATTTTCAGGGGGTTGTGAGCTCAAAACTATTTTAATTTTAATTCTAAGGCATTATTTGACTTTTTCTCCCTCATTCTCTCTACTAGAGAGACTACATAATACTAAGTAGAGACTACATAGTACATGATACTGCAACAGTTTGAATACAGAAGCAGATATAAAAACAGTGGCTATTAAGTTTGATATTAAAGGCAATAGCAAAAATGTAAAACCACGCTGTTCTTCCTACTGTTTTAAAATATATACTTATTTTTCATAAAATATTTGTTACCATATAATGGGTTTATTTTTAAATGAAATAATGAATATGTAAAAATTGTTTTAATTTTGAAAGTATTAACAGATGTAGCACACATACACAAAACCTCTTTGGCATGCTCCATAATTTTCCAGAGTGTAAAGGGATTCTGAGACCAAAAAGTTTGAGAACCTCTGATCTGCAGTATCATTTTTTAATGGCTGAATTAGTGCATTGATCGGAAGTTTCCTAATTCACTTAACTAGTATGTAATGCCAAGAATAAGAATCTTATCCTTAAATTTGGGTATACCCTTAATCATTTCTCCAGGATACTTTTCAGGGATGATTTTTAAAACCTATATTTATTGTACAAAAGTGGGCTAGTATCAGTAATGCAATCCACCCCTCAGCCAATCAGCTGTTTTCATTCTTTCTGTTTCCTTCCAATCAACAAAGTGGGGTGGTAGGCATTTACGACTTACTAGCTTATATAAGGGTTTGACACTAGGTCATTATTTCCAAGGGAGGGTGCCCCGCGGACGGTCTAGTCTAGTGCGCTCTAACTTAATCACCCTGGCATCTTCTTTAAAAAGCACATTCTGGCCGGGCACTATGGTTCACACCTGTCATCCCAACGATTTAGGAGGCCGTGGTGGGAGGATCGCTTGAACCCCGAAATTTGAAACCAGCTTGGGAAACATAGCGAGACCCCATGTCTACAAAAAAATAAAATATTAGCCGGGCGTGGTGGTGCACGCCTGTAGAGGCTGAGGCGGGAGGATTGCTTGAGCCTGGGAGGTGGAGGCTGCAGCGAGCCCTGATGTCGTCACTGCCCTCCAACCTGGTGAGACCTTGTCTCAAAAGAAAAAAAAAAAAAAGAAAGAAAGAAACAACCCAGAGTTGTGGGAAAGAACTGAGTGTCATTCTCAATGTTTTTAACCTACGTGCTACCGCGCACCTTCTACCTAGGCTGCGCGACCTCCGCGCCCGGATCCGCGGCGCCCCCTCCTCTCGAGTCCGGATGCAGAGCTCAGCGCCAGCCCGGCAAGTTTTAACGCATTGGTGAACGAAGTTCCGAAAGCTTTATCCTCGGAGATCCGTATTCGGTAGGTCTGAGGCAGATCTAGGAAACTCTCATTTTATACAAATCCTACCTCTGACGGCAAACGACAAGGGTTCACATGCCAGCCCTCCTCGGCGACGCGCTAGGCTACCCAGCGCCCCGCTCGGCCTCGCATCCCTAGAACCCGGCCATGGCCGCTTCCTTACAGGGCGGCTGTGAGGAGTGCTGAGGAATTGTACTACACGGCATATCCTCAGCGTAGTGGCTGGCGCATCACAAGGCTTTAATCGTGAGTCGCTTTTGATCTTAACACTGCAACTGAGGGGTCCGGAGAACGGGCCTGACAGGAGGGTCTGTCGGAACCTGAGGGACTGGGGATCCCGGTGCGGAGAAGCGCGAAGGGACATCGCGCTGGGCAGCCAGGGTGGGTGCGCCTGGGGGCGTGGCCTCCGGGGGACAGCGGGCGGGAGATCGCGGTGGAGGCGTGGCACGAGGGAGGGGCGAAACCGGGGGCGCGGAGGGGGCGGGGCTGTGGGAGGGGCGGGGGAGTGGGCGGGGCCGAGATGGGGGCGTGCGCGCTGACAGGAGCGCCGCAGGAGTGAGAGACGCCTCCTGGCGGGAGCTGGCGGCTGTGGACCCCAGCGAGGGCGGGGGGGAAGAGGGGAGCTGGGGCTGGGAGCCAGGAGCCGGGAGGAGGGCGGCGGGCGGGCCTGTCTCTTTAAGGTGCCCGAGGCTCGCGGGCGCTGCGCGGAGGGGACGGCGGAGGCGCGGCCTGGCCTCGCACTCAAAGCCGCCGCAGCGCGCTCCGGGCTCGGCCGACCCGGCGGAGATCTCGGGGTGTGCGACTTCGCGGGACCGCGGCGCACGGTAAGCGGCAGCGGCTGGGGGATTGTGCAGCCTCTTGGCCGGGAAGGGGCCGGGCGCCGAGCTCCGCCCTCTCGAGGCCCGAGGCCGCGGCGAGCTTCGCGGGGGCCGGGAGAAGCCTGGGCCCGGCTGCGGGGAGGACAGAGTGGGGGTGCTGGGCGCGGGCGCACAGGCCGGACGCCTGGAGCCGGCAGCATCTCTGCGCCTCCTCGGTCCAGACCATCTCTGGGCCGGCCCGCGTCCTCCGCAGCCCGCGTCGGCCGAGCCGGGGTGGGGGTGGTTGCGGGTGCCGGGTCCCCCGCGCCGCCGCCGGCCTCTGCCTCGCGCGTCCGGCGCCTTCGGGGCCCTGGCACCGCTCCACAGAGGCTCTGCTCTGCCCTGGTTGCTGTCAGTGCCATCTCCCTTAACGAGAAACTGGGCGTGATGTATGCGAAACAATTTTGATACGTGATGGTTTCTAACTCCTTAGGAAAAGATAAGTCCTTTAATTCTGTTACCTGATTTGGACATGGCCGTAGTTACTTGAATACTTTTTCCAGTGAAATCTGGGGAGTAAGATGAATTTGTGGAACATTTCATAAGACAACCGTAAAAGTTGGGGGAGGGAGAAAATCCCAGTTTTCGTGGTTGTAGGATGAAAACTAGTTCCACGACAATTAGTTTCCAAATAACCTTATTTGGCCCCTGCGTATATGTACTGGTTGCTCCAGAAATCATCCTATTTGGTATGCGGCGTTAAATACATTAGGAAATTAGGTTACTAACGGTCTTTAGGGAATGCTTTGTGAGCCTCAGTAATGATCACCAGGGCTTTCTCTTTCAAAATTGACTCATACCAGGCCCAAAGCCCTTTATACTTTTCACTCTTTTATTGTTTTTCCTTTAATGTACTTTGTAACACTTAGAATAAAAGTTTAGAGTAATCATAAATGCCCCCATAAACTCACTGTTTATCCCTCTTATGTCAGTAGTCATTTATTTTAATTTATTATGTTTGATAGGGAGGTGTTTTAACCTGAAGAAATTATATCTTCCCGTATTTAAAGTTTAATAACTATGTATACTGTTTGGCTCCTGTCAAACTCTATTTGTGCTAGTCTTTTTTCCTTCTTCTTTTTGAACTATAGTATCTTCTTAGTAACTCTGAAGAATGCATGATACTAATAGAATTAAAAGAATATCTTGGCCGGCCGCTGTGGCTCACCCCTGTAGTCCCAGCACTTTGGGAGGCCGAGGCAGGTGGATCACCTGAGGTCAGGAGTTTGAGACCAGCCTGGCCAATATGGTGAAACCCCGTCTCTACTAAAAATACAAACATTAGCTGCGCGTGGTAATAGGCGCCTGTGATCCCAGCTACTCAGGAGGCTGAGACAGGAGAATCGCATGAACCTGGGAGGCGGAGGTTGCAGTGAGCGGAGATTGCGCCACTGCTCTCCAGCATGGGCAACGGAGAGAGACTCCGTCTCAGAAAACAAAAACAAAAAAAGAATATCTTCACAGTCTAATAATTACCCAGAGTTCTTAATGCAATTAATAATTTACACTGCCTTTTGTTATTTGCTCAATTATTTAAGAAGTGACTCTGTGGACTACTTCTTGCTTTGAGCTGCTCTATTCTGTCTAAACCCTAGAATAATTTCCATTTAAAATTTTGTTTTGATTCTAAGAATGAAAATTAAATATCTTAAAATTATAATACAATATTAATAGTTTTATAGGGTCTTAAAGTTGAATAATGGAGCTAAAACTAAAGTTGAATAGTAGCAGTGCAGTATTGAAACTAGCGATTTGCCTGATGTATTCTCGGGTTACTGAGGGTTTAGATATTCTCACTCTACTTTCACAGTCACCATTTCTGGATAGTCTGAGGAACTGTAGTGTTCTAGGTCCTCGAAGATTGCGATGAAGCCATTATTATATAAAATTACTGTTTATTTTTAAATATTTATATAATCTTTCACTGAGAATGATCTTTAAATGATCACTCAAAAGTTTTTTGAAGACCAGTCATGGTGGTATTGTCTGTAGTCTCAGAGAACTGGGAGGCTGAGGTGGGAGAATCACTTGAACCCAGGAATTGAAGGCTGCAGTGAGCTGTGATCGCACCACTGTACTTCAGCCTGGGCAACAGAGCAAGACTCTAAAAAAGAAAGAAAAAGTCTATTGACACAAACAATGAGTCTTAGTTTATGTTTTGTTTTTCATTTTTATATTTGTTTTTACCCTAGCACTTGCCTTTGAATTAAAGTTATGTTTGTTTGTTTGTTTGTTTGTTTGTTTAGCTTCCTGGGAGTTACTGATCATCTTCTTTGAAGAAACATGAAGTTACACTATGTTGCTGTGCTTACTCTAGCCATCCTGATGTTCCTGACATGGCTTCCAGCATCACTGAGCTGTAACAAAGCACTCTGTGCTAGTGATGTGAGCAAATGCCTTATTCAGGTAGGACTAAGAGTACTTTTATTAATATTGAACTATATTGTAGAGCAGAAACATTATGTTTATATACAGATATAGGGTATGAGTGTTGGGTCAGGGCCTCAGGTACTGAATCATGACCCACAGGTCTGGATTTTTACCCTCACAGCAATCATATATGTAGCAAGGTTAGATTCAAGAAGTTCAATACTGAGTATAATATCCTATTGTATAAACATGTCATTACAAGGTGATGAGCACTCTATTCAGATGATTTAAGGGGTTCCCTTGTGTAATCTAATTAACATAGCAAAGAGGTTCAATGACTGTATTTAGAAAAAAAATTAGCTGATCAAATAATAAATTGTTACCCTAAGTACGATGTAGTAGTTTTCTATTGCTATGTAACAAATTACCCCAAAACATAGCAACTTAGTGCAATAAACATGTATTATTTCATGCCGTTTCTGAGGGCCTGGAATCTGGGAGCAGTTTAGCCAGGGGACTCTGGCTCAGGGTCTCCCACAATGTTGCAGGCAAGTCGTTGGCTGGGATTGGACAATCTGTTTCCAAGATACTTCGCAGTTATATCTTTTCCAATCATCAAGGCAGGCCTCTTAATGTAGCCACCACGGTCATTTTTCTGGGGAGAAAAGTAAGAGTAAGTGATGCGGCTCAGTTACCAGGCTGGTATTGAACTCCTGATTAGCTTCCCTTCTAGTTGCTGGCTGTGCACTCAGAAATTCGGTAACCACACACATTAGCATTCTATGTAAAGTGTGAGTCAGCTAACATGACTGTAACCCTCACTCGAGACTAACTGTGTGTATGTGCTGGAGTGACAGTTGTTTTTATACATCAGAAACATTTTGTGCTTATTTCTGACATTTTGGTCCTTCTCGCTAATAGTTGGAATTTTACTTGCCCCCGTTTCATACTCTGATAACCCTAACTTTGCATTTCAAACCAAAACATTGAACTAGGGAAGTCTGTGTGTTGTTCAGTTTTTAACTTTCTTGCTGTGGACATTTTCAGGTATAAAAGGAGAAGAATATAATGAACCGTCCATGAGTAGTTACTGCAGTCACTACCTCACGGCTACTCTTGTTTCATCTATACCCTCCTTCACTATCCACTCCCAGCTCTGTTTTAATTTCAAGCAAATCCCTTGATACTGTTTTGTTGATAATTCTAATATGTATCTCTAAAAGAGAACTCTTTACCAACATAGCTATTAGAGCAACTGTACAGTTTAAAAATTAACACTAATTCTTTAATCACCTAATTTTGTATGTGGAAATCTTAATAAGGCACGCCTGCTTAGGCTTGTGTTGGCTGGAAATTTTGTGTCTGCACACGAAGCCCAGTTTTGTGCTATGGTCAGATGAGGAGTCTGTGGTATCTCCCAGGTTGTTTCAATGTAGCTTCATTATTCATTATTCAAAATAAAGTCTCATAACATTTGCTACATTCATGTTTAGATGGAGATTCTCTTTAATTCCAAATTATATTCTTTACTCTTCAACTCTATAACTTGCATTAGTTCAAGTAATTAAAAATTGTACTTTGGCCAGGCACAGTGGCTCATGCCTCGTAATCCCAGCACTTTGAGAGATTGAGGCAAGAGGATCGCTTGAGCCCAGGAGTTTCAGACCAGCCTGGGAATCACAGTGAGACCCTGTCTCTACAACAAATGATCTTTAAAAATTAGCTGGGCATGTTCATGTACGCCTGTAGTCTCAGCTACTTGGGAGGCTGAGGCAGGAGGATCATTTGAGCCCAGGAGGTTGAGGCTGCGGTGAGCTATGAATGTGCCACTGCACTGAAGCCTGGTGATAGAGCAAGACCTTGTCTCAAAAAAAAGAAAAAAAAGTGTACTTTATTTAAAATACCTTGCTTTTAAAGGGAGTATTTAAAAGAGAAAGCTTTTGGTTAATATGGGTAGATACTTGCAAAGGTTTTTTGTTTGTTTGACTCTTTAAAATTTTTTTGGCTCTATTACAGCTTACTACAGCCTTGAC
Source organism: Papio anubis (assembly GCF_008728515.1). NCBI lineage: Eukaryota > Metazoa > Chordata > Mammalia > Primates > Cercopithecidae > Papio > Papio anubis. Next base: position 4,086,745 of record NC_044994.1, on the reverse strand, counting down.
CTCCCAGGCTCCAGCGATCCTCCCATCTCAGCCTCTGGAGTAGCTAGGACTACGGGCACGTGGCACCATGCCTGGCTGATTTATTTTCTATTTTTGGTAGAGACGGGGTTTTGCCATGTTGCCAATGCTAGTCTCAACTTCTGAGCTCAAGCGATCTGCCACCTCAGCCTCCCAAGTGCTGGGATTACAGGTGTGAGCCACCGTGTCTGGCCAGTTAAAAAAATTTTAAAAATTACAATTACAAAAATTAGCCAGGCATGGCAGCCCATGCTTGTAATCCCAACTACTTGGGAGGCTGAGACAGGAGAATCACTTGAACCCAGGAGGCAGAGGTTGCAGTGAGCTGAGGTCGCGCCACTGTACTCCCACCTGGGCAACAGAGCAAGACTGTGTCTCAAAAAAAAATTATAAGACTTAAACAAAATACTTCAAAATGTAAAGAGTGCTATATCAGTGTAAAAAAACCGGAAAAGCAAATGGAGCTCCACCTAACGCAAATGGTGATTCTAGTAAACAAAATAAGCTAGGATATATATTCAGTCACAAATTCATGGATGCTGACATTTCTGAGATTCCTGTTGTTCCTTCAGAGCCAGGAAACATCAAACTTTTTTCTGGAGTAGCAGATAAACTTTCCTGGTGGATGACAGACTACTTGGGGTTAGAAAAGATCTAGGGCTCAAATATTGAGAATTTTCCTGTTTGTTTATTCACAAACATTTATTGAGTGTTGAAATGAAATGTGATTAGTTCCACTCTTCACCTGGTTTTGTGGACTCCCAGACTCTAGCAGATTATTTCACGTTCTGAGCTTTAGTTTCCGTGTGTTCCTGTTTCTATGGCTGTGTGGCAAACCACCCCAAAAACCGGTGGGTGGAAACAACATTTATTTTGCTCACGAATTTGCATTCTGAGCAGGGCTCTGTGGAAGAGTTCATCTCTGTTCTACGTAGCATTAGCAGGGCGGCTTGAAGGTGGTGGGAGTGGAATTATCTGAAACAGCACTGTAGACAGAGCTTTCTGCGATGATGGAAAAGATCTACGTCTACCCTGTGCAATGCAGTAGAATCTAGCCGTACGTGGCTACCAAGTACTTGAAATGTGACTAGTATGACTGAAAATCTGATTTTAAATTTAATTCAATTTTAATTTCATTAACTGCATAGCTGCATATGACTAGTGGCCACTGTATTGGACATTGAAAATCTGAAGGCTCACTGATAAAGTCTAACACCTGGGCTAGGAAGATTCTTCAGGTATACTTCTTTTCCTGACTTCTCCTCCCCTTCTTCCCTTCTCTATCCCCATCTCCCTCCCTCTCTCCCTTTCACTCTGTCTGTGTGTGTATGTGTGTGTTTCTGTGGTCTTGATATATGATCTCTCCTGCGGGTCCACTTGGATTTAAGTGGAGGGAACATAGGCCCCACCTCTGTTGGAGGAGTGACAGTGTCATGTTGTAAGCTGAACATGTGGATGGGATAGAATGGTGTGGCCATCTGTGGAAAATATACTCTGCCACATTTAAACTGTAAAGTGAGTTGACTGGCTAGGTGAGCTCAAAATTTTCTTCTAGTTCTAGGCAGTTTTAAAGAAAGAAACCAACTAGTATGTGTCAAATGTTCTTTTTTTTTCATCAGAGTAATAAATTATTAAATTATTAGAAGGATACATGGTAGAAAAATGAATCCCTTGATCTAATTCTCCTTACTCATTCTATTACCCTGGGAAAAACACTTTTAATCTAACTGCTTATATTTTTACTTCTGTTAGTAATTTTTAGCCATGTGCCTAAATAATATGCTTGTATTACTATTTCTTGATTTATCAGTTTTAGATGTTACATATCTAAAATTGCCTTTCTGCTATAACAGATAAGGTCATAGCTCATCATGTTCTTCTTCCCACTCCTGCCCTGACACACTTGTATCACAGTTTTGAGTTTATCTCTTGGTTATTTTTTCAATTTCTTCAATATGTTTAAGGTTTTCTATTCTGTTCTATCCACTGGAGACACTATCTCTTTATTCCTGATGTAAGCGGAGAATATTAATAGTCTCCTTCTTTCCTTTTAAAGTTTATTTTATTATTATTATTATTATTATTATTATTAGCAATGAGACAGACTATAAGTGAGTTTTAAGAACAGTGCATTTCTTTAGGGAATCAAAGAGAGGGTTTGTTTGGGCTCCAGTCTTGGGAGATCATGTGAATCTACCATGATTAATATCATAGAAAGCAAAGAAATCAGTTTTTTCCCTTGCATTTATCAGTACTGCCCTCAAAATTTTCTACTTTTGGCATTCTGATAGGCTACTTTTGGAATTCTGATGGGCTGCATCAAAATCTGTGGGGAATGGAGTGTTACCTGAACTTTTACTTTTATATTGTCAAGATTGATAATACCTATATTCTGAGAGGCTGCATAGTATAATGGTTAAGAGCATGAACTCTGGAACCAGGCTATCTGAATTTGGATCCAGTTCTGCCATTTACTGGTTGTATGACCTTGGGCAAGTTAGTTAATCTCTCAATGCCTCAATTTCCTCATCTATAAAGTAGGGATAATAACCATACTGTGCGAGTATTGTGAGGATTAGGTATAAAGTATTTAGAGCAATGCCTGGCCCGTGAGTGCACTATCGGTAACTACTAACCTTGTTTCTCTGTTTTGTAACTGTATTTGAATCTTCTATGCTTTATTTACAAGTATATTCTAAAACTGACAATAAACCATGTTTATACTATAATGATTATATAAATATTGTTGACTGTTGACTGTATAGTCATATAGGTACTATGATTATATTTCCCTTCTTGAATGATTTTGTTTTTCTTGAGTTTCTAATTATCTTTCTTTACCTTGTGTCATCAATCATTAACCCTTATATTGTTTTAAGTATTTAATGTATTTTTCCTCCCAAATGGAGCCTTCAGTCTTGATGTTTCCATACTTAATGGATTGCGATCTAGGTCTAATGCAAGCTGTCTTATGGTGACTTTCCATCATTACTTTCCCAAGTTGGTTCCACTGTTTCTTGGATTTCATAACTTGTTGTTTTTAACAGTAACTCTCATTTTGTCCCAACATGCGCTCAAGTAACTTCCTAAGAAAGCTTGTGTGGGAAGTAAGCTTTCTGGGTCCTGCATATCTTGAAAATGTATTTATTCTCACTTTTTACCTGACTGATGGTTTGCCTGAATACAGAATTCTATGTTAAATTCTTTTCCCTCAGAACTTTGGAGACATTTCTCTATTATCTAATAGTATTCCATATTGCCAATAAGAAATCTGATGCCAGGCCGGGCGCGGTGGCTCAAGCCTGTAATCCCAGCACTTTGGGAGGCTGAGACGGGCGGATCACGAGGTCAGGAGATCGAGACCATCCTGGCTGACACGGTGAAACCCCGTCTCTACTAAAAAATACAAAAAAAAAAAAACTAGCTGGGCGAGGTGGTGGGCGCCTGTAGTCCCAGCTACTCGGGAGGCTGAGGCAGGAGAATGGCGTGAACCCGGGAGGCGGAGCTTGCAGTGAGCCAAGATCACGCCACTGCACTCCAGCCTGGGCAACAGAGTGAGACTCTGTCTCAAAAAAAAAAAAAAAAAAAAAAAGAAATCTGATGCCAGTCCATTTCTTATTCTCTGTAGGTAACTTTGTTATATCTTGTCTCTGGAAACTTTCGGTATCATCTCATTAGCCTTGGTATTATGGAATTTAAACTGTTGAGTCTAGTGTTGGTCTTTTCATTCATTGCGTTTGGTATCTTGTGAGTCTTTTGGGGATCAGTTTTGAGCCAAAGACTAGGAAATGCCTTTTATATATATATATATATATATATCCCTTGACCTAACATACATACATATATATAATATATATGTTTTATGTAATATATATTTTTATATGATATATAATTATATATAATGTCCTCCTTTCTGGAACTCTTATCTAAGATGGATTCTCTGTTAGATATTTTTTTAAAAAAGTTTTATTGAGACATATGATTCACATATTACAAAATTTACCCATTTAGGGGTACAATTCAGTGGTTTTGGCATATCGACAGACTTGTGCAACCATCACCACAATCTAATTTTAGAGCATTTTCATTACCTTAGAAGTCATACCCTTTAGAAGTCATTGCCTATTCTCTCTCCCTGCAAACCCGAGGCAGTTTACTTTCCCTCTACATGCTTGTTCTGGATGTTTAATATGAATGGATTCATACATTGTCTTTTGTGTCTGACTTCTTTCATTGAGCATAATGTTTTCATGGTTCCTGTGTGTTGTAACATATTCAGTATTTCATTCTTTGGTCAAATAATATTCCACCGAATGGGCATACCACATTTTATTTATCCATTTATTGGTTGGTAGATATTTGAGTTATTTATATTTTTGGCTATGGTAGATAATACTGCTATGAATATTCAAGTTTTAGTGTGTGGATGTATCTTTGTGTTTTTTTTTTTTTTTTTTTTTTTAGACGGAGTCTCGCTCTGTCGCCCAGGCTGGAGTGCAGTGGCCGGATCTCGGCTCACTGCAAGCTCCGCCTCCCTGGTTTACGCCATTCTCCTGCCTTAGCCTCCCGAGTAGCTGGGACTACAGGCGCCCGCCACCACGCCCGGCTAGTTTTTTGTATTTTTTAGTAGAGACGGGGTTTCACCGTGTTAGCCAGGATGGTCTCGATCTCCTGACCTCGTGATCCGCCCGTCTCGGCCTCCCAAAGTGCTGGGATTACAGGCTTGAGCCACCGCGCCCAGCCGTATCTTTGTTTTTTAAGAGACAAACTATGTTACATAGATTTGTTTGCACCACAGGCAGTGGTGCAATCATTGTTCACTGTAACCTCGAACACCTAGGCTCAAACGATCCTCTCACCTTGGCCTCCCAAGTAGCTAGGACTACAGGTGTGTGCCACCATACCTGACTAATTTAAAAAATAGAAAATTTGTGTGGAGACAGGATCTCATTATGTTGCCCAGCTTGGTCTTGAACTCTTGTCCTCCAGTGATCCTCCTGCCTTGACCCTACAAAGTTCTGGGGTTACAGGTGTGAGCTGCTACCACGCATAGCCCTGGATGTATGCTCATTTTAAATTTGTCTTGTCGTATATACCTAGTTGAGTTGTAAGAATTCTTTATATATTCTGGGTTCAAGTCCCTTGTCAGATACATGATTTGCAAATATTTTCTCTCATTCTGTGGGTTGTCTTTTCAACTATTATGTATCATTTGTATCATAAAAGTTTTACATTTTAATGACATCCAATGTTTCTGTTTTTTTATTTTGTTACTTGTGCTTTTGGTGTTATATCTAAGAAACCATTACCTGAGCCAAAGTCATAAATATTTACTTGTCTATTTTCCTCTAAGAATTTTATAGTTTTAGGCCAGGTGTGGTGGCATGTACCTGTAATCCCAGCACTTTGGGAGGTGGAGGTGGGAAGATCGCTTTAGCCCAGGAGTTCAAGCCTGCAGTGAAGCAGGGATCCAACTTTATTATTTTGTGTGTGGATATCTACTTGTCCCAGCACCATTTCTCCCCCACTGAATTATAGTGCCACCCTTGTTCAAAACCATTTGACCATAAATGGTTTATTTGTGGACTGTCAGTTCTATTCTATTGGTTTCTATCTCTATTTTTATGTTTGTACCACATTGTCTTGATTACATAGTTTTGTAGTATGTTTTGAAATTAGGAAGTCTAAGTTCTCCAACTTTGTTCTTTTTCAAGATTGCTTAGGCTGTTCTGGGTCCCTGACATTTTCATGTGAATTTTAGAATCTACTTGTCAATTTCTGCAATAAAGCCAGCTGGGATTTTAAAAATATGTAGACTTTATTTTTTGGAAAAGTTTTAGGTTTACAGAAAAATTGAGCAGAGAGTATAAAAGGTTCCCATATACCCATTCCCCCTACATGTCCACAGTTTCTTCTGTTATTTACATCTTGCATCAGTGTGGTATACTGTTACTATTGATGAACCAATATTGATATGCTATTATTAACTAAAATCTATACTTTGCATGAGCATTAACTCTGTATTTTACCTTTTTATGGGTTTTGACAAATGTATGTCTTGTGTCTACCATTACAGTATCATTCAGAATAGTTTCATTGCTCTAAAAATCCCCATAAGCTAACCTATTCATCCCTGCCTACCTCCTGCCAGTCCCCTAGCAACCACGGATCTTTTCTACTGTCTCTATAGTTTTGCCTTTTCCACAGTGACATATAGTTGGAATCATACAGAATGTAGCCTTTTAAAGGGGGCTTCTTTCACTTAGGAGTATACATTTAAGTTTCCTTTATGTCTTTTCATGGCTTGATAATGCATTTCTTTTTATCACTTATTGTTGCCTAAAAATATCCCATTGTATGAATGTACTCACTGATTAATATTTCACTCACTGATTAGTATGGATGTACCAGAGTTCGTTTATCCATTCACTTATTGAAGGACATCTTGATTGCTTCTAAGATTTAGTGTCTATGAATAAAGCTTAGCCAGGCATGGTGGTTCAGGCCTGTAATCCCACTGCTTTAGGAGGCCAAGGCAGGAGGGTCCCTTGAGGCTGGGAATTCAAGATCATAGTGAGATCCCCATCTCTACCAAAAAAAAAGAACATCTGGAGTGGTGGCGTGCACCTGTAGTCCTAGCTACCTGAGAGGCCATGGTAAGAGGATGGCTTGAGCCCATAAGTTCAAGACTACAGTAGGTTATAATCACACTGCTGCACTCCAGCCTGGATAACCAAGTGAGACCCTGTCCCTATAAAATAACATAAAGCTGCCATAACCATCCATGTGCAGGTTTTGTGTGGGCATAAGTTTTCACTTCATTTGGCTAAATACTAAGGAGTGCAATTGCTGTTTTGTAGGTAGGACTATGTTTAGTTTTGTAAGAAATTGCCACTGTCTTTCAAAGTGGCTGTATCATTTTGCATTCCTACCAGCAGTGAATGAGAGTTGCTATTGCTCCACATCCTCACCAGCATTTGGTGTTTTCAGTGTTTTGGATTTTCACCATCTAAATAGGTATATAGTGGTATCACATTATTTTAATTTGCAATTCTCTAATGACATATGATGGGGAGCATCTTATACTTATTTGCCATTTGTATACCTTTTTTGGTGAGGTGTCTGTTAAGAATCTCTGGTCCATTTTTTAATTGGGTTGTTTACTTTTTTTATTGTTGAGGTCTCTGTATGTATGTTTTGTATAGCAGTCCTTTATCAGAAAAGTCTTTTGCAGATATTTTCTCCTGGTCTAGGACTTGTCATCTGATTCTTTGGAGAATATTTTTTTGCAGAGCAGAAGTTTAAAATTTCTATAAAGTCCAGCTTATCATTTATTTCTTTCATGAATTGTGGCTTTGGTATTGCCAGCTAAGATTTAATAGGGATTGCATTGAATCTGTAGATCAATTTGGGGAGTACTGTGTTGCCATCTTAGCAGTATTATGTCTTTGTTTCATGAACATGTGTGCCTTTCCTTTTATTTGGATTTTCTTTCATTCAACAATATTTTGTAGTTTTCTGTGTATGTATTACATTTCTTTTGTTAAACTTGTTCATAAGTATTTTATTCTTTTTGATGCTATTATTAGTGGAATTGTTCTCTTAATTTCATTTTTGGATTGTTCATTGCTTGTATATAGTGTATTAGCTCTTTTCTATCCCATCATACCTTCTTACTCTATATTCTGGGAAATTTCCTGACTTTACCTTTGGACTCTTTCTATTGAATTGTTTAATTTTAGCAATAACTTTTACATTTCAATAGCTCTTATTTATTGCTTGTTAATTTTTCCTATTAACATTATTTACTTGTTTTGGATGCATTATTTTCTTCAATGTCTTGGAGGATACTTATTGGAAGTTTTTTTTGCTGGTGGAGGAGGTCTCTTTTGAGATCTTTTTTTCTTTTATGTCTTTATGTGTCAGGATTTCTTCAAATGTATAGCATTCTTTGGTTGTCCATATATAGTTAAGAATGAGGCAATAAAACCTGGTTGGGAGATCCATGTGTTTAGATAGGACTTACAGACTGGACTTAGAGCAGAGAACACTTGGAGATAAGGAAGGCCTTGATGTTGGAATGTGTTCTCTGCTCTGAGGCTAATCATCTTTCTGAAGAGAGTTGTTGGTTATTTGTTTATTTCGATTGGCTGATTTTCTTGTTGTGATTGGAGGTGAGTAGATGGTCAGTAGATGGTCAGTAGATGTCTAGTTCTTGTCTTTTTGGTCTATTGTGTGAGTAGCCTAACTGATCCGATAGAAACCTGAACTTGAACATCCTCTTTTTATCCCTGTTCTCTTTAGTTGAAGAATGGTTTGGCTCTTGGTATTTCATGTGCCAGTGATTGTTAACTGGGGCCCTGGACCTCTTAAGGGAGATCCCCCAGATTGTATTCAGGAGATCCCCAGGATTATATTCAAAACTGCCTGTGCATCGTTTTCTGGGGAGAAGGTCCACAGCTATCAAGAGGTTCTCATAGCAGTTGGTGAACCCGAAAAGGTTAAACATTGTTGGGGCTTTGCTTTCCATTCCAACATACTGAGTTATGAAATTCCACTTTCATAGCAAAGTACAAGGCACATTGACATTTTAGATAATGAGAGCTGCTTTTCTCCTTAAACTTGCAGAAGATGTACAGAAATGAATACAATAAGGTGGAAGATAAGTAGTTTAAGAAAGACAAAGATGCAATGCTATAAAAGTTTATAAAAAGATATTACTTTCCTTGTAGATGGAATTTAGATTTCTTTTTGTTAAATTGGTTTCGTTTGAACAACATTTGTAATGTTGAACTGATGTACTATGAGGATAAATTAGAACATTTGTTTATATTGCATCCTCTGCACTTATAACTAAGTATGAAAATTTTTCCCTGGAAGCTGTTATGTAAATATTTTTTACCAGCATGGTTGCAAAGCAGTACAGTCATTCTTGCCACTCCTACAAGTTGCTGTGCCTAAGGGTGGTCCCTATGTAAATATTTATTTTGTGCTTCTAACAGGAAAGAAATCTAACTTTAAACATCAAGAAAGTAAAACTGTCATCTTGGTGTACTTCCGTGCTCATATAATGAGGGGTTTAGCTATCCTGTTTCAGGAAAAAATAAATTTGGTAATATAGGATTTTCCTTTAAGAAGATCTTTACTACTTTCCCCTGCTGCTTTTGTGAAAATAATTTTTAAAATTTGGATCAATATTATGCTGTATCCTAGAAATCTCAAGTCCCAGTTTGTATCAAGAGTGGAAAAACCCTGTATTAACTTGTGAGTACTTTGGCTAATATTTATGATAGTTTTTAGGATGATATAAACATTGTATTTCATGAGAATATTCAACATTGGGTTCAGAGATAATTAATGTATCATTTTAGTACTTTGTTATCTGAACATTTATTTAGCGCTTTTATGTGCTAAATTGACAATCTGCTTTTTTATTCTAAAAATTGATTTAGTTATTAAATAAATCTTAAGTTTTCTGAAATAAGTTGGAATTTTAAAATAGTTTACTTCTCATTAATAATTCCAGCTTTTAAAAGTATATTTTGTCTTAAGTTAAAAATATCAGTAGTTCAGATAAGTTTAGGGCTTCCTTAATTCAGTAAATTAAAGAATTAACTTTCTCTTCTTTTTTTCTTAATCAGTGCAAATTAGATTCCACTTTAGTCTCTTGCTATAGTTATCTTGATTTGTTAGTGTACTAGTAATATTTTGGTTTGCAATGTAAAATGTTTTCTTTTCTCTCTTGTGAACATTATTTTCCTAAATTGTTTCTTTCCTCTTCATCCCATTTTCCTGCTCTTAAAAGTTGTGGTGCTATGGCTGGACGCGGTGGCTCATGCCTGTAATCCCAGTACTTTGGGAGGCTGAAGTGGGCGAGTCACAAGGTCAGGAGTTCGAGAACAACCTGACCAACATGGTGAAACCCCGCCTCTACTAAAAATACAAAAATTAGCCGAGCATGGTGGCACACACCTGTAATCCCAGCTACTCAGGAGGCTGAGGCAGGAGAATCACTTGAACCCAGGAGGCGGAGTTTGCAGTGAGCTGAGATTGCACCACTGCACTCCAGCCTGAGCAACAGAGTGAGACTCCATCTCAAAAAAAAAAAAAAGTTGTGGCACTAACCTATTTTTGTCCTCTTTTGCTTCAGTTAACACCACGTGAAAATCTCTGAAATTAATGTTCAAAGGTAATGAATTAGGCCTGATATAATTTAAAGGAAGAATAAATCATTGTTCCCCTCCAAATGTTTAATACAGTTATAGTAGCTGCTGATATATAAATGGAGATTAAAATTTATTTTCACTGGTTGTTTCACCTGTTGCATTGTTAAAACAAAACGAGGATTTCATTGGGACACACGGACATTTTCACACATACATAAGTAGGAAAAATTGTAAAATAACCCCCCCATTTACACATTACTCAGCCTCAACAGTGATCAACATGTGGTCAGTCTCTGTACCTACTCCCAACTCACTCCAGCTGGATTCTTTTAAAGAAGTTCATTAGGGCACTTGTACAGTAAGTAGGATTAGCATCTAAATTTTTGTTACTAGGTTTATATGAGAAAGAGGCACTAGGCACTATTTGATATATTTTGATAATTGATATATATATTTGAACTTGTATGCTGACTTATTTAGCCAAAAATAAGTACTCTTTTCAGTACTGATTCATTTAAGTGTATGTTATTTTCAGGACAAAACTTTACCAATCAGAATTTATAAAGAACAACATGCTAATGAGGTTGGGTTGATATTTCTTTCCTGGATTTGAAGATTCATGTGATGCCCTCCTTAAAGAGTATTAATATGGCAAAACAGGTTTGTTATAACCCAATCTAATTATAATTGTTTATTCTTTTGAATACAGGCGAATTGAAGATATTTTGTTTTATTTATTTATTTTTAAATACTCATTTGACCTAAGTAAAAGTAGTGTCAGCATAGGTATAATATAATGCTTCATTGATTACTTACGCTTACACAATATGCAAGTAAATACTTCATTAGATTTATTCCTACATTTCTGTTTTTTAGCTCAAGATATTATAAATACTTAGTTTCCTTAATTTAAGAACCTCAGTTTGTGTTTTTGAATATCTTTTGTAATTGTTCAAACGTTAATTAAACTGGATCTTAAGAAGTCATAATATCCAATAAATTAAATGTTTATTTGCTATTATAAAAATATATTTTCTACCCCCAAATTCAGAAAATACAGAGAAGTAGAAAAGAAGAGTAAAACATTCTTAGTCCTATTATTCAAACACATACTACTCTTACTATTTTGATATAGCTCCTTCTGGTTTTTATTCTCTGTTTAGATGATTTTTAGCAATTTTATGGTATATACAAGTGTTGTATTTTACATATTCACTAGCATCATTTTATGTTTCTTTGAAAAACATTGTGTTCGGTTAGAAAATTTCAGTTTTAGGTTAAAAGTAAATTAAAGCAATATATTTTCAGAGTTAGAACTGTCTTCTGCATTGCTTAATACCAACTTAATGCTTTATATTTTTCAACTTAGGTTTATTTCTTCAAAATTTATGGAGAAACCCCAATGTACCATGCTGGGTTTTTTTGTTGTTCTTGTTTTGTTATTTTTGTTTTTTGAGATGGAGTCTCGCTTTGTCACCCAGGCTGGAGTACAGTGGCTCCATCTCAGCTCACTGCAACCTCTGCCTCCTGAGTTCAAGAGATTCTTCTGCCTCAGCCTCCTAAGTAGCTGGGATTACAGGCACACACCACCACCCCTGGCTAATTTTGTATTTTTTTAGTAGAGTTGGGGTTTTGCTGTGTTGGCCAGGCTGGTCTCAAACTCCTGAGCTCAAGCAATCTACCCACCTTGGCCTTCCAGAATGCTGGGATTATTGGCATGAGCCACTGCTCCTGGCCTGTTCACTCTTTTTAGATGTATAGTTTTATGATTTTTGGCAAACATATACTCATGTAACTACTACCACAATCAAGATAGAGAATATTTTTCATCACCCTAAAACATTCCCTTGTGCCCCTTTGTAGCTGGACCTAGCTTTTTCCCTAGCCTCAGCCCCTGGCAACCACTGATTTGATTTTTTTTCCCCTATATAAAAGGAGTCATACAGTACATAGCCTTTTGTTCTGTCTAGCTTCTTTCATTCAGTATAAGGCTTTGAGATTCAGCCATATTATTGTGTGTGTTGGGTAGTTCTTTCCTCTTTATTGATGAGTAGGATTGCGTTGTGTGGATGTACTGCAATTTGTTTATCCATTCACTGGTTGATGGACCTTGCATGGTTTCCAGTTTCAGTAATTACGAATGATGTTGATACTTTCCCATATGGGTCTTTTTATGGACCTATGTTTTAATATTTCTTGAGTAAATACCTAGGAATGGGATTGCTGGGTCACCAGAGCATTTTGATACTCGTTATCTCATTGGGATGCCAAAGTTTGTAAGGGAAAATCCAGGAACACCATTCCTTTTTCATGACTGGGAAACCAAGACTCAGGGTTACAAACAGCTTATGGGCTTAAAACCAGATCTTGTAAGTCCAAGTCATTTGCTATCTTTACTAGAATATAATGTTGTTTTCAGTGATGTTTCCTTGTTTTATTATAGCAACAGGGTTAACACATCTCTCAGATCTTTGCAACAAGAATGGAAATATTTATCAGTAACTAAGAGTCAATATAAATAAGATTCTTCCTCAAGTTGTTAGTTTCCATTTCTGGCCTAGAAATTTGGGAGTTCGTATAATAAATGTTAACTCTTAAAGTCTAATCTTAGTCTTGGATAAATATCCTCCCCCTCAATTTATTTTGCATAAAGAATTAATATTTCACCAGAACATCAGTTGTATAGTCATGGCACTGCGTAACAACATTTTGGTCAATGGCAGACAACATGTATGATGGTGGTCACATAAGATTATAATACTGTATTTTTATTGTACCTTTTCTATGTTTAAACATGCAAATGTTTACCGTTGTGTTATAATTGCTTACGGTATTCAGGACAGTAACATGCTGTACAGGTTTGCAGCCTAGGAGCGATAGGCCACACCGTATAGCCTAGCATTACAGCGGGCTCTACCATGTAGGTTTGTGTAGGTATACACTAATACTCATATAACAACCGAATTGCCTAAAGACGCCATTTTTCAGAGCGTATCCCTATCCTTAAGAGATAAAACATGACTGTATATGGAATAAGATTCTTCTCTAAAGATGATTGTATCTGTCTTCTGGCATTTAAAATTTTGAAATTCTCTGTCATATTGAAGGTTTTCCTCAATATAAATGTAGTAAAATATATTTTCAATGATTAGATTTTTTCCATCAAACTTTTCATCCTGCCAGACTTTGATTTCATATAAACTTTTAAAACAGTTTGCCAAATTCTCTCTAAATACTCATGCTGGTCAATAAAGAGTAATTCAAATGTATAAATTTCAGTTTTCCATTTAGTGTAAAGTTTTAATTTTTTTCATCATGAAATTGTTGAACAATGTGTCTACAAAACTTTAAGAACATCTAGCGTAGTTATTTACACATAGAACATGTCTTATTCCATATTACCTCGCCTCTAACATGCAAGAGCAATGGTGGTACAAAGAGCCTTGAGTCAGAAGACCTTGTTTCAAAGCCGCAGTTGTGTGAACTCACAGAAATCATGAAACCACTCATTCTCAGCCTTCTCTTCTGCACATGAGGAACAACCACACTTTCTCCGTGACTTGCAGACTAGGGAAGCAGAAGATACAGTCATTAACCAGCTGAAGCGACAACAAAAAATATCAAGTATTGCATTCCAAGTCACTGGTTTTGCAACTCTTAGCCAATGATTCCAATTTTACCCTTACAAACAATGATTAAACTTGGGCAATGGCATTTCTAGTTGTATTCAGGTACTGAGAGTGAAAGATACAATAATGCCTTTGATTAAACAACCTAAAGAATTATCTAAGTTTAATTATAGGCTTATTCTTTCTAAGAGAGTAATAACTATAATTATTAAAATGTTAACTTAATGAAAAATAACTTTTATATTTCTCATTTTAGTGTTTAAAAAACAGGAATACCTAACCGTAACTGGGGTCAAATTCTAGCCACTAATTGAATGAAGTTGTATAAATTTCGTGACTTCATTTAAAAAATAAGCATAATAACGACCTGCATCTTTATAAGATTCATGACAATGCATATAAAATACTTAGCACAGTGCCTGTAAGGGTTAAATAGAACCCATTTAAGGACTTTGGGGGAGGTGGTGGCAGTAAATAATTGGAAGCATTGAGTCAGTCTTTATTTTTGACTTCAGGGAACTTGGTGTTTAGTTTTGATCACATGTTCCATTCAACTGAGCAGAACCCAAATTTAGTCATAGTGAGGTTAGTAAAGTATATAAATAACCCAGTCCAAAGAGAAAATTCTAAATTTCAGCTCTACCATATTTTCTGTTTAAGGAGTGGAGACTTGAAATAATAGTAAAATAGAAACTGATAAAGTTTATGAAGGTGATAAAAAATGAGAAAGTGGACAAGGTGTGGAAAGGATTAAGAATTTAATCACTGTTTCTGAATTTTGGCACATTGATGTACTATTACGCACTGATTAAATTATGTTGACAGATTTTTATGGTAGAGAAATGCTATTTTTTTTAGATCAAGGTAGTATATAATCATCATTTTGTTAGACATGCATAGGAATTTACCAAAGGGGGAGGAATTTAGGGTTCTTTCTTTCTACTCTAGTAGATATTTTCCAAAGTCTTATATAATTAAATAAATACTTTAAAAATTTTGGTAAACCTTTCTTTTTATCTTGACTTTAGCCTTTCTTGTTATAGAAGACATGTATTCTTCGGTGAAACCCCGTCTCTACTAAAAAATACAAAAAACTAGCCGGGCGAGGTGGCGGGCGCCTGTAGTCCCAGCTACTCGGGAGGCTGAGGCAGGAGAATGGCGTGAACCCGGGAGGCGGAGCTTGCAGTGAGCTGAGATCTGGCCACTGCGCTCCAGCCTGGGCGGCAGAGCGAGACTCCGTCTCAAAAAAAAAAAAAAAAGAAGACATGTATTCTTATAACTGAAACAGCTAGGGGTAACGTTTTCTTTTCTTTTCTTTTCTTTTTTTTTTTGAGAGGGAGTCTTGCTTTGTTGCCCAGGCTGGAATGCAGTGGCGTGATCGCGGCTCACTGCAAGCTCCGCCTGTCGGTTCACGCCATTCTCCTGCCTCAGCCTCCCGAGTAGCTGGGACTACAGGCGCCGCCACCGTGCCCGGCTAGTTTTTTTGTATTTTTTTTTTTAGTAGAGACGGGGTTTCACCGTGTTAGCCAGGATGGTCTTGATCTCCTGACCCTGTGATCCGCCCGCCTCGGCCTCACAAAGTGTTGGGATTATAGGCATGAGCCACCGCGCCCGGCCACAAACTCTGTTTTCTTTTCTTTTCTTTTTCTTTTTTTTTTTTTTTTTGAGACGGAGTCTCGCTCTGTCGCCCAGGCTGGAGTGCAGTGGCCGGATCTCAGTGGCCGGATCTCAGCTCACTGCAAGCTCTGCCTCCTGGGTTTTCGCCATTCTCCTGCCTCAGCCTCCCGAGTAGCTGGGACTACAGGCGCCCGCCACCTTGCCCAGCTTGTTTTTTTGTATATATATATATATTTTTTTAGTAGAAACGGAGTTTCACCGTGTTAGCCAGGATGGTCTCGATCTCCTGACCTCGTGATCCGCCCGTCTCGGCCTCCCAAAGTGCTGGGATTACAGGCTTGAGCCACTGCGCCCGGCCCAAACTCTGTTTTCAAAAGGTCGGTTTGAGGAGCTTGTTTTTCTTATTTGCCAATCTCCTAAAAAGAATGCTGATGTGAATTATGAAGAATAGAGAGTATTTGATGTATGTGGAGGCTCATTTACCGAAGTTATGAATATTTCTTAATTTATGGTGATTAAACTTCTGCTTTATTAAGACAAAGGTTTTTTAGTCTTTTCTGTAGTAAGGTAGAAAGAAAGAAAAATATTAGCCAGGATATTGTTGTTTGGTGTCCAACAAGTTTTAATAGTAGTTTTTACCCTTAAAGTCTTAAACTGAATTTTTGTCTCTTTAATAGTACAGTAATGAAAGCTTATCTCTGTCGTTTCCCTCTTGTTTCTCCCTACCATAGCTTTTCACATTGTATTCTATCACTAAATTGTAAAGCAGTAAGCATATGATTACAGCATATTACTCTCTTACACCAGTATGTAAAAGTGCAGGACAGGCATCTATTAAGAGGGTGTGAAATACATTTAATCTAAAGAACTAGATAACCTGGGCAAGTTCAAGCAACTTTTAAATAGGCTGTTAGTTTTAACTTTTGTTAAAACTACATTTGTTAATGTTTTTAACAACATTTTGTTAAAACAACGTTTGTTCACAGTAATCTCAGTCTCACCCACCTTTTCATTCTAGTTTAAAACACTTCACAAATACTGACAGTAAAAGGCATAATGAATGCCTCACAGACTCAGATTTCTCTAACGGAAGCCATTACATTGACGTTCATTTTTAAAACATATTTGACATAATATACAGTAATTCATTTAGCAAGCTACCATTTGGAAGCTGCAGAAAAAGGAGAGACTTTGAGTAAATTTGTTACTTTTCTAGTTTGTTTCTCCTGAGTGAGTTTAGTCCATAACGTAAATACAGGTTGAGCATTCCAAATCCAAAAATCTGAACTCCAGAATGCTCCCAAATCGGAAACTTTCTGAGCATCGACATGACATCAAAGGAAATGCTTATTGAAAGGCTTTAGATTTTTGGATACGGGATGCTCAGCTGGTATAATGCAAATGTTACAAAATCCAAATAAACTCAAAATCCAAAACACTTTTGGTACCCAGCATTTCAGATAAGGAATACTCAACCTGTATAAGCAACTAAGATAGTAAAAGGATATTTTATACACATAATGTAAATTAAAATTTTTTTAAAAACTTTGTTTCTTGTGACTAAGTGCTAACCTTTATAAATCTAAAAAAAAAAAAAAAGATTGTTAGTATTCTTGTCTGATGCTATTTCTAAAAAGTATGTACTCAGAAATGTTCTCTTACTCCAAAGACAAAGTATAGCTTTGGCAATTCTGTTTTTCTAGATTGCCAGCTAAGTTGGAGCTTGTCTGAATCAGGCATTACCAGTTTTGTGATGAAGCAGCTATACTTCTCATTAAGTCCCTGCCCTTTCAGTCCCTCTCTTTCTTATAGGCTCAGCAAAGTTACCTAATGTCTATGTCACATGAATGCAGCCTGAGTGTACAAAATTCTGCAGTACTAAAATATTACAATGTGCATATATTAGGTCACACATGTACGCTTATATCAAACTAATGAATTAGTTAGAAAATAGCACAAGTGTTGATTCTTGAAAGTGCTGTATAATTAGCGAGGGGACTTTTGGAGACAAACAACAACAACAAAACCCAAGGAATTAAAATCAGTGCTGCAAAAAATGTCATATTAGAATAATGGGCTGGCTCCAACAGTGTAGAAATATTTAATAGGGATAAATATTATGACCTGTGTTTACATTTTAAAAGCACAGTATTGAGGTATAGAAATGAGAAATAATAGTTACATTGCACTAGTTAATTTTTTAAAACATGCATATCAATAGCATTCCATTAGGTCTCAGATTTTAAAAATCTTACTGAAATGATTTGTTGGAATGGTTTGAAAGTAGCACAGTTGCTGACAGCATATTGCTACCCCAAACAAACAAATTTTAGGCTCCTTTAATTTTAAAAACTAGTGTTCACAATCAAGGAGGTAAGCAGGATTCTCTCCTTCTTGGCTAGTTACATTATGCCGTAAGGAAGAGGAGAGAGCAGGGGGAGGGGGAGGGGGATAGGGATGATGATGATTTAGAATTACCACACTTTCAACTAATGACAAAGCTAATGGCAGGGTTAACATCATGTCATGGGGAACAAGTGAAGAAACCATGGGAGTATTTGATCTAAAATGAGGACGTGGGGGAATAAAAATAGAAATCATTTTGTTTTAAACAGGGCTTTTTTAGTTGGAAATAACTAAAGCCTACTCCAATTGGTAAGAATATCTCAATGAAGAATATCTCCAACTAATAACAGTATCTCTAAGAACAGGAAGTGCAGTTGGCACTAGAACCAAGAACTGGAGCATTATTAGGAATCAGAATGGCTTCTTCCCTCCCTTCTTTTCTCCTTGTGACCATGAATGTCATAGTGCTTATCTTTGGAAAATAGGAATGGGGAGCCACAGGATAATTTTTTACCTCTTGTTTCGAAATGGCCTTCCCAGCCCCAGCTTTGTATCATCCCTAGTTCAAGTTCCTAATAGAGATTGACAGTTGTCTGTGTCTTACTTCCAAAATCTTGGAAGACAGTCTGATTGACCAGCTACAGTCTGTTTTTTACCTCTGTTCCAATTATTTGTAGCCAGGGAGAAAAAAGGTCATATAGCTCAAAACAGAGCTGCAGACAGACAGGGTGGGAATCAAAGGCAGGTGGCAGCCAAGCAGGGCAGACATTCCAAACTGTCCAGGGCAGGTGCCATGAAAAATTAGAATGGCTTTGTTGAAGAGAAATTATATTTGGAGGAGGGGGGTCTTAAGGACCTGACTTCCGGGAATCAGGCTTCAGTTCAACAAAACAAAACACTTAAAACTTTGTAAGGTTGGGACCAGCTATTTTGGATTATTAAGTTCCTTGTCAGCTGTGGGCTGCAATGGCCATATGTTGATGGAACATTATAGAAGCGATTCAGGTGTTAGATGGAAGGATTTGTTGACCTGTGAAATTCCTTCTAAGCCTGAGAGTAAAATCAGTTTTGTCATAAGTTATTTCCACCAAAATAATAAAATATTAATGTTTTTCTTATAAATATATGTGGTATCTTAAACCAGGGAAAGCAAGTAATCAGTGATGGCTGCAGAATTTCCATTTCAGTTGGGTCTATTCAGGAGTGGCAGTCTGATGGCAAGGGGAGGGCAGGGGCAAGTGCTAAAGGAATTGCTTTAGAACTTCTTGTACAGAGCAAGCTATCTTAGCTCTTGTGGAGTGACAAACCACCCTAACGTTTAGTGGGTAAAACAATAGCCATTTATTTAGCTCTTGTTTTCTGTGGGTTGACAGTTTGAGCCTGGATCGGCTGGGTGGTTTTCTAGCCTTATTCCCGTGTCTGTTGGCAGCTGCTGGTTTATTGGAAGCTGGCTGATCTAGGATGGCCCCAGGTGGACTGACTTGTCCACATGGCCATATTCTGGCTTCACATGGCAGCTGGGCAAAGTCCTAAGAGAAGCAGTGGATGCACTCAAGGCTTCTTGAGGCCTGAACTCAGAAGTGACATAATGTCATATCCACCAAACCCTGTTGACCAGAGTGAATCTCAGGATCACCTAAATTCAAGAGGTCTAGAAATTGACCCTGTCCCTTGATCAGAGGAACTGTGAAGCTGCATTGCAAAGAGGGGAGACCTAGAGAGGGAAATAATTGCCACCTTCTTTGTAAATAATCTACCATACCGAGCACACTGTTTTCTGTATCATGGAACAATAAAAATAGAATTTCCGAATTTCTTTTACTCACATTTTACATATTGGGAAACCCTGCAAGTTGGCTATTTGTTTAAATTTGGGCAATGAGTATAATAGCTGAGAAGCAGTTTTGGTTCTTGTACTGAATTATTCGTTGAGGTGGTGTGGGTAGTCAAGTAATGGGTTATAAAATAAAATATTTTCCTTATTTCAAAATATGGTTAAAGCATTCAAAGTATGTTCACTGAATGTGTCCAAAAAAAATCTATGTGACATTGTAGATATTTATGTTCTGATGAATAATAATGTTGAATAAAAAATTATGTCAAGAATACATTACTGTAAATGCAAATATGGCAGGATTTTTTGCTTAAAAAGTAACAGTTTTCTATATCGTTATTTGGAATTTGAAGTTTAACATCTGTCTTGTTTCTAGGAGCTCTGCCAGTGCCGGCCGGGCGAAGGCAATTGCTCCTGCTGTAAGGAGTGCATGCTGTGTCTCGGGGCCCTTTGGGACGAGTGCTGTGACTGTGTCGGTAAGTTGATACAAGGGAGACTTCTTAATATTTCTTATCACAGAATCCTTGGCTTTAAGAGACTTTGAGGAATATAAATGTAGTTTATATGTATAAACAAGTATGTGTGGGAGATATAGTAAACATACAGAACGTTGTATTTTTACATTCAGTTGTATTCAGTATTATTTACCTATACATGTATTTAAAAGTGCTTATCCTTGGGAAGTAGGAGTGGGGGGCCAAGGCAGAATTTTTAACTTTTTATTTTGAAAGTTTTTGTACTCTTGAATTTTTTATAAGCAGCAGCATTTTGTTTTGTTTTTAATAAGAAGTAGGTTTTATAAGAAGAAACATTCCCAAGATGTGTTAAGTTTAAAAAGCCAGGTTCAAAATTATGCTTATAGAATGCTATCATTTGTGTGTTAGAAAGAAAACTTACGTGTGTCAGAAGAAACACCTGTCAGCCCTTCTCTGACCAGTTAACTCATTTTCAACCTTTAAAACCCCAGGTCAAGTATCCCCATTCCTTGGAAACCTTCCTTAGTTGACTGAGATAGAGGATCCTCTGTGCTTCTGAGAGATCATTTATTGCATGCTCCTATAATCGTTGTTTTGCATGTTTTTTTCAACTGAGTATAAACTCCTTCAGAACAGGAATATAGTCATACTGATCTTTTTTACGTTATCCTTTATCAAAATAGGCTATATGCATATAGTTTTTAAGGCACATAGTACTAAAACAATCCCATCTCACTTCTTTCCAAGCCTTTGATCCTATGCCCAGAGACTACCACTTACAACTTTTCAGCGTTGCACTTCTTCCATAATTCTGAATAATAACCCTATACTACTCTCTTGATTCTTTGATGTTAGAAACTATCAGTTGACTTCCTCTTATGGTAGACATGCATTTCATTCTGTTATCTCTTAATCTTCCTAATGTGATTTTATCACTCCTTCTAGTGAAATCAGTATTTACTTTAAGAATCACTCTAATGAATTAGTGATATATATTCATGGGATGCATAATAAGGTCAGCACTAATTAATTAAATGAGTTATCCCATTATCTGTCTTCCTGTATTTTGGGTGTACTTCTTGAGAGATTTCCTAATCTTTTCACCCTTGTATTAATTTTTTAAATTTTTACTTCCTTTTTTAATTTCCAAGAGCCCTCCTCTGATTGTCCTTTTTGAAGGAACATACTGTTCTTGTTTTTTATGTAATATATTTTTCTTATCTTTCTGGAATTCTTAATTACACAGTTTTGTGGTTGCTGTTGAGTTTTTTCCTTCTACTCCTTGCATGGTTTCCATTTTCTCAGGTGTCTGGTGACCCTTGGCTGTCTATTCCTTTGTACAATTTAGGTACCCCAAAGCGGACTGGGAGTACCTAATCCATGGACAGGGCATGGAATCTAGTTTGCCTCACTAAAAGGTGGTTGGAGGATGAACTGCCTTTTTCACTGATGAGCCCTCTTATTTCATGTCTATAGATCTTTCCCTTTAGGGTTGCACATTTTTTCTAGAGAAAGATTTCCCGGTTTCCTGCTGGGGTTGAGGCTGGGGTAAGGGGCAGTATGCCAGGCTGCAGATGTTCTGGGAACCTGAGGGGTGAGGTCACAGTGAACAGTGAGCATACTTTTATTTACTTTCCTTGTTTTTTTCCCATACTCATCTCTACCCTTTGCGATTTTTGGCATTCCCAGTCCAGGGCCTCTTTGGCTTAATTTCTCTAAAGAATAACTCTCTCATTTCCTACAGTTGTAGAAGAAGAGACAGGGACGTGAAGGTGTAACTACCCCACAGAATAGGCTTGCCTCTGCCACACTGGCACCTCCAGCTCCTGAGTCTCCTCAGGGTTCCGTGGGGCACATGGCCTGTGTGGAGACTCTGCTCAGTCAGGTACCTTTAGCTCTTAGCTTCTCCACACATAGAGTTAGTGTTTCCATTTCTTGTTTTTCTTTAGTGCTTTGTAGTGAATTCTGAGAGAATAGGGGCACAAGTATCTTTTCCTCTGTCCTCTTATATTCATCTTGGTATCTCTAACGGCTAGCTTTGAATTATTTTAGGGCATTAACTGTTTATTAATTTAATATGTACAATGAAAGTAAAAAAGAGAAAATAGCCATCTTAATCTCTGATATACACACATAAGATTTTTTTTTTGAAACAGGGTCTTGCTATGTTGCCTAGGCTGGAGTGCAGTGGCGTGATCATGGCTCACTGCAGGCTCAACCTTCTGGGCTCAAGCAGTCCTCCTGCCTCAGCCTCCCAAGTAGGTGGGACTGCAGGCATGAACCACAACACCCAGCTGATTTTTGTAGTTTTGGTGGTGCCAGGGTTTCGCCATGTTGCCCAGGCTGGTCTCAAACTCCTGGGCTCAAGTGATCCACCCGCCTCAGCCTCCTAAAGTGCTGGGATCACAGGCATGAGCCAGTGTGCCCAGCCTCACACGTAAGAATTTAATTTAAACATGGATGCCAAAATACACAAATGAACTTTTATTGATAGCATTGCTTAAAATAATGTGCACGTATATGTGTGAGAGTGTTTGTGCGAGTGTATGAATGTGAGTGTATGTGTGTTATATATGTGTGTGTCTTAACCATCACACCATGATGACAGTGCTGTTCAGCGTCTTCTTTTAGGAAGAGAGTTCTGCAATTTTTTCCACTGAGAAAGAATAATTATACATGCTTATATCTCTACAATTTTAGAAGCAACTGATATGCTTCCAGGCTAGTTCTCATTTAAAAAAAAAAAAAAAGCTTACTTACCTTTAAGGGTTAGATGTCCAGTTTTAAACTTTGAGTAAGCTCATAATGTAACTTTATCTTTCATTTTAAATTAAGTTAATCTTGCCCCTTTCTAGGATAAAATTGAGATATTCCAGTTCTATTTATATAGCAGTCCTCCTCCTTATAGGCAGCTCTCTTCCAAATTAGGTTCTCTTAATGTCCTTTGCAAACCTGCGGCTGCTCCTCCTTCCTAAGTTGAAATAGTCCCCATACTTTTCATGGGTGGGGCGCAGACCTCTGAGAGAACCCAAATTAGAATGCAGCCTTCCTTTCCTCTCTCATTCTGTGGACTTCAACACATACTTTCTCTAGGAAGCTTTCTCCTGTGGCTCCCTTGTATGAGAGCTTCCCTTTTCTGATTGTTTCTTAAGGTAAGAATAACTACCATAGTTCATTTTCATCGTTGCTATCCAACATATTCCTCAAATCCTGTGGGTTTTGGATCCCAGATCTCCACCCACGAGCCCTTTTTTCTTGTTTTACTATTTTTACTTTTCCAAATGTACACAAAAATAGAGAGTACAGTGATCTGCTGTACGTCCTACCTGCTTCAACAGTCGTTAATACATTGCCAGACTTGTTTCATCCATTCATCTGTTGGTATGTGTCTATTTTTCCCCACAATCTTTTTGTTTTGCTTGGGTATTATAAAGTAAATCGTTTCACTATTACCCCGATGTACTTTAGTTATACATCTCAAAAAAAGAGTATTCTTACATAACACTATGTCATTACTGTAATGTAATTAACAGCACATCTTTATTTTATTTTTATCTTTATTTTTGAGGCAGAGTTTTGCTCTTTCGCCCAGGCTGGAGTGCACTGGCGCGTTCTCGGCTCACTGCAACCTCCGCCTCCTGGGTTCAAGTGATTCTCCTGCCTTAGCCTCCCAGGGAGCTGGGACTACAGACAAACGCCATCATACCCAGATAATTTTTTGTATGTTTTGTACAGACGAGATTTCACCATGTTGGCCAGGCTGGTCTAGAACTCCTGACCTCAAGTGATCTGCCCTCTTCAGCCTCCCAAAGTGCTGGGATTACATGCATGAGCCACCGCACCTAGTCATTTAACAGTACTTCTTTAATATTGTCTAATACCACTCAGATCATACTTAGATTTCACTGAAGACTAAATGTTTTTGACAGTTGTTTTTCTCAAATCAAGATCCAAAAAGGATTACTCACTGTATTTGGTTGTTAGATTTCTTAAGTTTTTTTTATTCTAAAACAGTTTCTCCTCCCCGTTTCTCCCATCCTTTAATATTCTACTGGCTTTTTGAAGAAACTAGTCATGATTGGTTTCTTCAAAATAAACCACATTCTGGATTTGGCTGATTGCTTCTTTTGGTTATTTAACATGTTAGTTGGTCTTCTCTATTTCCTGTAGGCTGGAAGTTAGATATAAAGGCTTGATTAGATTGAGGCTCAGTTTTGGGGAGGAGGGAACAGTGGTATAGTGTACACAAAGCCAAACAATATCCAGACGTCCTGCTTTTAGTAATGCTAAAATTGATCCCATGAGTTCTGATGGTGAAAGTCTGATCCCTTGGTGATAAAGGGCCTCATCAGCCTTTCACCTGGTGATTTCACCCTTCGTTGATGACCATTGCCTAAGTCAGCTACTTCATTAGAAGTTGTAAAACAGCCAGCCGTGGTGGGTCATGCCTGTAATCCCAGCACTTTGGGAGGCCAAGTTGGGGAGATCACCTTAAGTCAGGAGTTCGAGACCGGCCTAGCCAACATGACGAAACCCTGTCGCTACTAAAACTGCAAAACTTAGCCAGGTGTGGTGGTGGGCATCTGTAATCCCAGCTACTAGGGAGGCTGATGCAGGAGAATTGCTTGAACCTAGGAGGCAGAAGTTGCAGTGAGCTGAGATCATACCACTGCGCTCCAGTCTGGGCAACAGAGCGAGACTCTGTCTCAAAAAAAAAAAAAAAAAGAAAAGAAAAGAAAAGAAAAAAAAGTTATAGGACAATGATTTTCTATTTTTATCATTACTTCTGCAGTTATTTGCTGGAATTTTTCTGTATAATGTAAATGGAATCCTACATTACTACATAGTAGCTTAAAATACATTTTAGAAAAGCATGAAATGATGAATGATTTAATAATAGACTCTTTAATGCCATTAAGACATTATAACTTCGATTCATGTTTAATGTGCATTAAAAGTTGGATTCTGCCTGATTATGATGGCTCATGCCTGTAATTCCAGCACTTTGGGAGGCCACAGCAGGAGGATCACTTGAGCCCAGGAGTTCGAGACCAGCCTAGGCAACATAAGGAGACCCCATCTTTACACAAAATAAAATTTAATTAGTTAGGTGTGGTGGCATGCACATATGGTCCCAGCTACTTGGGAGGTTAAGGCAGGAGGATTACTTAAGCCCAGGAGGTCAAGGCTGCAGTGAGCTCTCATTGCACCACAGCACTCCAGCCTGGGCAAGAGAGTAAGACCCTATCTCTAAAAAAATTTTTTTTTTTTTTTTTTTTTTTTTGAGGCGGAGTCTTGCTCTGTCGCCCAGGCTGGAGTGCAGTGGCCAGATCTCAGCTCACTGCAAGCTCCGCCTCCTGGGTTTACGCCATTCTCCTGCCTGAGCCTCCCGAGTAGCTGGGACTACAGGCGCCCGCCACCTCGCCCGGCTAGTTTTTTGTATTTTTAGTAGAGACGGGGTTTCACCGTGTTAGCCAGGATGGTCTTGATCTCCTGACCTCGTGATCCGCCCATCTCGGCCTCCCAAAGTGCTGGGATTACAGGCTTGAGCCACCGCGCCCGGCCTAAAAATTTTTTTTAAATAAATAAATAAATGTTGAATTCTATGGTTAAATTATAAAAAAAAAAAAATTGCCTGGGTGCAGTGACTCATACCTATAACCCCAGCACTCTGGGAGGCCAAGGCAGATGGATCACTTGAGTTTGAGACCAACCTGGGCAATATGGCAAAACCCCTGTCTACAAAAAATATAAAATTTAGCTGGGCATGTGTGGCATGTGCCTGTAGTCCCAGCTACTTGAGCAGGAGCAGGGGCTGTGGCAGGAGAATCGCTTGAGGCCAGGAGATTGAGGCTGTACTGAGCCATGTCTGAGCCACTGCACTCCAGCCTAGGTGGCAGAGTGAGACTTTATCTCAAAAAAAAAGAAAAAGATAAAAAGAAAGAAAAAGAAAAAAACTAGGCTAGGCGCAGAGGCTTACACCTGTAATCCCAGCACTTTGGGAGGCCTAGGTGGGAGGATTGCATGAGCCCAGGAGTTCAAGATCAGCCTGGGCAACATAGGGAGACTCTGTCTCTACGAAATAAAAAACAAAAAATTCACTGGGCATAGTAATGCATGCTTGTAGTCCTAGCTACTTGGAGGGCTGAGACAGGAGGATCACTTGAGCCCAGGAGTTTGAGGCTGTAGTGAGCTATAATTGCACCCCTGCACTCCGGCCTGGGCAACAGATCAAGACCCTGTTTCAAAACAATTAAAAGAAAAAATTAATAACTTGTGCCAATGAATTAAAACATGGCAAGCATGAACTTTTTCATCTTGAACCACCTGTTTAGCATGTTGTGGAACACTATAATTCAGTGGTGCACTGTTTGTATAATGTTGACCTAGAAATAGCAGATTCTTTGTCGTACCAAGATCATTTATTGTACTTAATAAATTGGAAGCATCATAAGCTCCAAGACCAAGGCTGGGAAGCCTGCTGAAAACCTGCTTAGCAACCACAACTTGGCTCATTTTGCCATTCCAGGTCATAGATCCTAGATGTCGCTCTGGTGAATGGAAGAAAGGGGTACAGGGAAAGAACCAGAAAAGGTGGGTGGTGTCAGGCAATGGGCTCAGTGCCTGCAAAACCCAGGAAAACAGGATCAGACAGCTCTGCACTGGGAACGCAACCCTGGGACAGGCTGTACCACCTAATGGATCACATGTTTTTTCTTTAATCCTGCTCTTTGTTAGGCAGATGCTTTGAACTCTGACTTTGAACTCAGCGCCACAGTTCCTTGATGGGTCTTGGCGTCTTCCTTTTGGAACATCCAGGCTTTTCGTTATGACTCTCTCGTATCTCAGGTCAGATCCAGGTAGATCCGTCGGTTCCTGCCCAGAATGAATTTCTGTCTTGCTTCACTCTAACACATGTTACTTTTCTAATATTAAGGAATAAATAGGTGCTAGGAGTTCAAATTTTCTATTTTTTGTTTTAAGAAAAGCTATGCAAATTATTTAGATACAACATTTACTATTATTAATTTGAATTGACAAGTAAAAATTGTATATATTTACCCAGGGCAACAGGTTGTTTTGAAATATGTATACATTGTGGAATGGCTGCATAGAGCTAATGAGCATGCATTACCTCACCTTTTCTGTGTATGGTGAGAACACTTAAAATCTACTCTCTTAGCAATTTTCTTTTTTATTTTTTCTTGAGATAGGGTCTCTGTCACCCAGGCTGAAGTGCAGTGATGCTGTCATAGCTCACTGTAGCCTCAACCTCCTGAGCTCAAGTGTTCCTCCTACCTCAGCCTCCCGAGTAGCTGGGACTATGCTACCTCGCCTGGCTAATTTTAAAATTTTTTGTAGAGGGGAGTGTCAATGTGTTATCCAGACTGGTCTTGAACTCCTGGGCTCAAGCAGTCCTCCCACCTTGGCTTCCCAAAAGTGCTGGGATTACAGGTGTGAGCCACTGTGCCCAGTCAGCAATTTTCAAGAATACAATACATTGTTATTAGCTATAGTCACCATGTTGTACAATAGATCTCTTGAATTTATTCTTTCTATCTAACTGAAATTTTGCATTCTTTGATGGACACCTCCCCTTTTCCTCAGCTCCTGGTAACCATTCTGCTTGCTGCTTCTTATGAGTTCAACTTTTTTAGATTCCACATATAAGTGAAATCATGCGGTATTTGCCTTTCTGTGTCTGGCTTATTTTACTTAATGATGTCCTCCAGGTTCATCCATGTTGTTGTAAATCGGGGCCCCCAACCCCTGAGCCATGGACCAGTAGCAGTCCGCCACCTCTTAGGAACCGGGCCACACAGCAGGAGGTGAACACCAGGCAAGTGAGCATCACCGCCTGACCTCCGTCTCCTGTCAGGTCCGCGGCAGCATTGGATTCTCACAGGAACTTGAACCCTATTGTGAACTGCATATGCAAGGGGTCTCGGTTGCATGCTCCTTATGAGAATCTAATGCCTGATGATCTGAGGTGCAAGTTTCATCCTGAAACCAGTCCTATTGCCAAAAAGGCTGGGGACCACTGACAAGATTTCCTTCTTTTTTTAAGGCTGAATAGTATTCCATTGTATATAAAGCGGAATTGTATTTTATATTGTATATATAAAATATACCACATTGTGCATATATACCACATTTTCCTTATCCATTTTTGGACAATTAGGTTGATCTCTATCTTGACTATTGTGAAGAATGCTGCAGGGCACATGGGAATGCAAATATCTCTTTGACGTACTGAGCTAGTTCTATTTTTAATTTTTTTAGGAACTTCCATACTGTTCTCCATAGTGGTTGTACTAATTTACATTCCCACCAACAGTGTGCAAGGATTCCCTTTTCTCCATGCCCTCTCCAACACTTGTTGCCTTTCATCTTTTTTATAGTGGCCCTTCTAAAAGGTATGAGGTAATATCTTATTGTGGTATTTTTTTGTTTTGTTTTGTTTTGTTTTTGAGATGGATCCTCACTCTGTCGCCCAGGCTGGAGTGCAGTGGCATGATTTCGGCTCACTGCAACCTCCGCCTCCCGTATTCAAGCAATTCTCTGCCTCAGCTTCCCTAGTAGCTGAGATTACAGGTGCCTGCCACCATGCCTGGCTAATTTTTTTGTATTTTTAGTAGAGATAGGGTTTCACCATCTTGGCCAGGTTGGTCTTGAACTCCTGACCCGCCTTGGCCTCCCAAAGTGCTGGGATTACAGGCGTGGGCCATCGCACCTGGCCATTATTGTGGTTTTAATTTGTATTGCTTTGGGCTGGGCGCAGTGGCTCACGTCTGTAATTCCAGCACTTTGGGAGGCTGAGGCAGGTGGATCATTTGAAGTCGGGAGTTCAAGATCAGGCTGGCCAACATAGTGAAACTCTATCTCTATTAAAAATACAAAAATTGGCCGGGCACGGTGGCTCACGCCTGTAATCCCAGCACTTTGGGAGGCTGAGGAGGGCAGATCACCTGAGGTCAGGAGTTTGAGACCAGCCTGGTGAACATGGTATAACTCCGTCTCTACTAAAAATACAAAAATTAGCTGGGCATGGTGGCACACGCCTGTAGTCCCAGCTACTCGGGAGGCTGAGGCAGGAGAATCGCTTGAGCCCGGGAGGTGAAAGTTGCAGTGAGCCGAGATCATGCAATTGCACTCCAGCCTGGGCAACAAGAGCAAGACTCTGTCTCAAAAAAAAAAAATAGTAATAATTAGCTAATCGTGGTGGTGCACGCTTGTAATCCCAGCTACTCAGGAGGCTGAGGCACAAGAATCACTTGAACCCAGGAGGCGCAGTTTGCAGTCAGCCAAGATAGTGCCATTGCACTCCAGCCTGGGCAACAGAGTGAGACTGTCTCTCAAAAAATAAATAAATAAATAAATTAAATAAAATAAATTGTATGGCTTTGATGATTAGTGATTTTGAGCATTTTTACATATACAGCATATGTCGGTTAGCAATTTGTCTTCTTTTGAGAAATGTCTATTCTGATCCTTTGCACTTTTTTTTTGGGTTGGAGTCTTGCTCTGTCACCCAGGCTGGATGCAATGTGGCGATCTTGGCTCACTGCCCCCTCTGCCTCCCAGGTTCAAGCAATTCTCATGCCTCAGCCTCCCAAGTAGTTAGGATTACAGGTGCCTGCCACCATGCCTGGCTAATTTTTGTATTTTTAGCAGAGACGGGGTTTCATCATGTTGGCCAGGCTGGTCTCAAACTCCTGACCTCATGATACTCCCACCTCGCCCTCCCAAAGTGCTGGGATTACAGGCATGAGCCACCACGCCTGGGCCCTTTGCCCATTTTTTAACATTGGATTATTTGCTTTCTCACTGTTAGGTTGTTTGAGTTCCTTTTTTTGCTTTGAGACAGGGTCTTGTTCCGTTGCACGGGCTGGAGTGTGTGCACCACCATACCCAGCTTACTTTTTAATTTTTGTAGCAATGGGATCTCACTATGCTGCCCAGGCTCATGTCAAGCTCCTGGCCTCAAGTGATCTTCCCACCTCAGCCTCCCAAAGCACTGGGATTACAGGCATGAGCCACCATGCCCAGCCCCCTGAGTTCGTTACATATTTTTGATATTAACCGCTTATCAAATGTATGGTTTGCAAATATTTTTTCCCATTCTGTATATTGTCTCTTCATTCTATTGATTGTTTCCTTGACTGTGCAGAAGCTTTTTACTTTGATGTAATTCCATTTGTCTATTTTTGCTTTTGTTCCCTGTGCTTTTGGATTCATGTCCAAAAAAATCATTGTCCAGCCAGGTGCAGTGGCTCACATCTCTAATCCTAGCACTTTGGGAGGCTGAGATGGGTGGATCATGAGGTCAAGAGATCGAGACCATCCTGGCCAACATGGTGAAACCCCATCTCTACTAAAAATACAAAAATTAGCCGAGTGTGGTGGCATGCGCCTGTAGTCCCAGCTATTTGGGAGGCTGAGGCAGGAGAATTGCTTGAACCCGGGAGGTGGAGGTTGCAGTGAACCGAGATCGTGCCACTGCACTCTAGCCTGGCAACAGAGCGAGACACCATCTCAAAAAAAAAAAAAAAAAAAAAAAATCATTGTCCAGACCAATGTCGTGGAGCTTTAACCTCTATCTAGTTTTAGATACATCATGATCACTTTCCAATCCCCTCCCAAATTCAACCATTGTCAGTGTTGAATTTCGCTGAATACATACACTAGAATTTGTATGCCAAAGGATAATGCTTTATGGGCTTTTTTGTAGGGTTTTATTTTGCCAGAGATGTTTGTTTGGTCTAGATGTTTGCAATTGTTACCCGATAAGTACTTAAAGACACCAAAGACTAGAGTCATTTACGCCTATTCAGAGTTTACTTTTAAAACTGATGCATTGATTCAGAAAACTGATAAAAACCAAATCTGAATGTAATTTATCCATTGGGTCAAATAGCACAGGACCTAATTCCAAAATTAAGTCCAGCCACAGATGTTTTCTACTAGTAACAGTAGCTTCCTCCTTAGAGTGAATTTTCTTCAGGGACATTCATTTAAGCATCCTTTCCTGCTCTGAGCCCGTCAAAACTTGTGAGTTGTAGAAAATATGAGCCATAGCATAATATTCAGGAACAATTTCAATAACCGTTTCCCCCCAGAAAAGCTATGTTAGGTAATTGTTCATTTTTTAAGTTAAGGGGATTTTACTCTAAGTAGCCAAAATGGAATAATAATAACTTAACTCTGAGGTGTTTCCCTGAGATATTGAATAGCAGTACCTTTACTCCAGATTAAACTTAAAAAAAAATTCCCTTTTGTGTGATACCCGTTGGGCCTATTAGACTGATCTAACTTCCCTCACTTTTGGAAGTGACAGATTGACCCTATACTTTAAAATTGCTTATAAAAGTCCCTTAAGTTGCCACAAAAGCAGGTTTGGGGTTGCATTATGAATATTTAGAAGTGAATTTTTGTTTTTTTAGTATTTGCATATGGCCTCAAATGTGAGTCTCAGCCAAAGCAAGGAAACTGCATTAATTTAAAGGATTTTAGAAATCACTTTTTTTTTTTCTTTTTTTTTTTGAGATGGAGTCTTGCCCTGTCACCCAGGCTGGAGTGCAATGGCATAATCTCAGCTCACTGCAACCTCTACCTCCCAGGTTCAAAACATTCCCCTGCCTCAGCCTCCCGAGTAGCTAGGACTACAGGCGCATGCCACCATGCCTGGCTAATTTTTGTATTTTTAGTAGAGACAGGGTTTCACCATGTTGGCCAAGCTGGTCTCAAACTCCTGACCTCGTGATCTGCCCCGCCTTGGCCTCCCAAAGTGCTGGGATTACAGGTGTGAGCCACCGTGCCCAGCCTATAAATCACTTATATACATAGTTTGCCTTCCTTATCCTAAAACGAACTTTGAGGTTGCTTGTAGTATATTTCCTATATATTATCTGCCTTTTTAGAAGACAGTTTAAAAAGAAGTCCTACCCCAGTAGCAATGAACACACCAAGAATAAGTGAAGATAAAGTGAAACATTTGTATTCTTTTTTTTTTTTTTTTTCTTGAGACAGAGTCTCACGCTGTCACCTGGACTGGAGTGCAATGGCACAATCTGGGCTCACTGCAACCTCCGCCTCCCGGGTTCACGTGATTCTCCTGCCTCAGCATCCTGAGTAACTGGGGTTACAGGCGCACACCACCACACTCAGCTAATTTTTTGTATTTTTTGTACAGACAGGGTTTCACTGTGTTGGCCAGACAGGTCTCAAACTCCTAACCTTGTGATCCGCCCTCCTTGGCCTCCCAAAGTACTGGGATTACAGGCATGAGCCGTCACACCTGGCCAACGTTTTTATTTTTAATTGATCTAACAGATGACAGCTTGTTCAAAATAATAGCAACACTGTATTTAATTATGTGTGCCTATGTATGTACATACATTATATACAGTAGTTCCCCCCTTATCTGTGGGAGATACATTCCAGGGCCCACAATGAATTCCTGAAACCACAGATAGTACCAAACCCTATAAATACTATGCTTTTTCCTATACATAAACATTCCTATGATACAGTTTAATTTATAAATTAGGCATAATAAGAGATTAACAATAACTAAGAATAAGAACAATTTATAACAATAATACGGTAATAAAAGTTATGTGAATGTGGTCCCTGTCTCTCTCTCCCTCTCTCTCAAAATATCTTCATACTTTCAGATGATAGTCAACCACAGGTAATTGAAACTGGAAAAACTGCAGATAAGAGGCAACTACTGTATGTATATTATATATACATATATAATATATGCTTATGTTTGCTTGTTATAAGTGAAATGAATGAAAACAATGATACATGGACAGGAGGGAGGAATTAGGATTATTTTGTCATTATAAGGTACTCACACTACCCATGAAGTGATATAGTCTTATCAAATGTGAACTTGATTTATTGTAAATGTATATTGCAAACTCCAGGACAACCACTAAAAAAAGTAGAAGCTTAAAAAAGAAGAGAAAATGGAGTCAAATAAAATGCTCAATTAAAACCAAAAAGGCAGGAAAAGAGTAGAAGACAAAAATAGGAACAAAAGACAAGAGCAACAAATAGAAGATAGTAACAAATATGATAGATATTAATCCAGTTATATTAGTAATCATTTTTAATATCAGTGGTCTAAATGCAGCAATTAAAAGAGATTATGAGTGGATCAAAAAACAAGACCCTATTGTATGTTATCTACAAGAAACCCACTTTAAATATACAGACATATAGATTAAAAGTGAATGGATGGAGAAAGATATACCATGCTAACACTAATCAAATGTTAAGTGAGAACAGCTATATTAATTTCTGACAGAGAAGACTTCACAGCAAGGAAAGTTATCAGAGATAAAGAGGGACAGTACATAGTGATAAAGGGGTCAATTCTCCAAAAAGAAATAACAATCTTTAATGTGTATGCACCTAATGACAGAGCATTAAACTGTGTAAGGCAGGGCCAGGTGCAGTGGCTCGTGCTTGTAATCCCAGCACTTTGGGAGGCTGAGGCAGGTGGATCACTTGAGGGCAGGAGTTCAAGACCAACCTGGTCAACATGGCGAAACCCTGTCTCTACAAAAAAAAAAAACAACAACAACAACATACAAAAATTAGCTGGGCATAGTGGTGCATGCCTATAATCCCAGCTACTTGGGAGGCTGAGACATGAGAACTACTTGAGCCTGAGAGGCAGAGGCTGCAGTGAGCTGAGATTGTGCCACTGTACTGTCCAACCTGAGTAACAGAGTGAGACTCTGTCTCAAAATAAAACAAAAACAAAATTATATGAGGCAAAAACTAACAGAACTGCAGCAGAAATCCACTCTTATAGTTGAAGACTTCAACCCCCCTCAACCCAGGAGGCAGAGAATCCATAGGGACATGTTTGAACTAAAAAACACCATTAATCAGCTGAATACAGTGGATATCTATTGACTGTTTCATCCCACGACAGCAGAATACTCAAGCATGTAAGCTTTTTCTCAAGCTTATGTGAAACATTCACCAAGATAGATCACATTCTGAACCATAAAACACACCTTAGCAAATTTAGAAGAATAGAAATTCTACCATGTCTGCTCTCAGACTACAATGGAATTAAATAAAAAATCAATAGCAAAAAGATAATTGGAAAATCCCAAAATATGTGAAGATTAAGCAACACACTTCTAAACACAGGGATGAAAGAAGAAATCTCAAGAAAATTTAAACCTTTTGTACTAAATAAAAAATGAAAATATCAAAATTTGTGGGATGCAGTTAAAGCAGTGCTTAAGGGGAATTTATAACACTGGAATGTTATTAGAAAAGACAAAAGATCTAAAAATAATCTAAACTTCAACTTTAGAAAACTAGAAAAAGAAAAAGCAAACTCAATCCAAAGTAAGCAGAAGAAAAGAAATCAGAGTAGAAATCAATGAAATTGAAAATAGGAACTCAATAGAGAAAATCAGCCAAACCAAAAGCTGATTTTTTGAAACAACTCAATAAAATCAATAATCTTCTAACTAGGTTAAGAAAAAGAGAGGACACAAATTACTAATAGCAGAAATGAAAGCGAGAACATCCCTATAGATCCTATGGACATTAAAAAGGACAATAAAAGAATACTATGAAAACTCTTTGCCCACAGATTTGATAACCTAGGCGAAATGCACCAATTCCTCGAAGGACACAATCTGCCAAAACTCACACAAGAAGAAAGTCACACAAGAAGAAAGTCACACAAGACTTCAAACCTATGTTTTTTAAATAAATTGAATCAATTGCAAATAACCTTCTAAAATAGAAAGTACCAGGCCCAATGGGTTTACTAGTAAATTCTACCAAACATTTAAGGAAAAAATACTAAGACTCTACAGTCTCTTTCAGAAGACAGAAGCAGAGAGAATTCTTCCCAACTCATTCTGTAAGGTTAGCATTGTCCTAATACCCAAATCAGACAAAGATATTACAAGAAAACTACAGACCAATACCTCTCATGAACATAGAGGCAAATTCTCAACAAAATATTAGCAAATCAAATACAGCAATGTATAAAAATAAATTTACACTGTGAGCAAGTGGGATACATCCCAAGTATGCCATGCTGGTTCAACATTTAAAAATCAAGCAATGTGGGCCGGGTGTGGTGGCTCACGCCTGTAATCCCAGCACTTTGGGAGGCCGAGGCGGGCGGATCACGAGGTTGGGAGATCGAGACCATCCTGGCTAACACAGTGAAACCCTGTCTCTACTACAAATACAAAAAATTAGCCGGGCATGGTGGCGGGCGCCTGTAGTCCCAGCTACTCGGGAGGCTGAGGCAGGAGAATGGCGTGAACCCAAGAGGCAGGGGTTGCAGTGAGCCAAGATTGTGCCACTGCACTCCAGCCTGGGTGACAGAGCGAGACTCTGTCTCAAAAAAAAAAAAAAAAAAAAAATCAAGCAATGTAATCTATCACATCAACAAGTTAAAAAAGAAAAAAAAAAAATCACATGATTATATCAATAGATGCAGAAAAAGCATTTAATAAAATCCAACACCCGTTCATGATAAAAACAACAACAACAAACAACTCTCAGCAAGCTAGGACTAGAGGGAAACTTTCTCAACTTGGTAAAGAATATCTTCAAGAAACTTACAGCTAACATCAAACTTAATGGTAAGAAACCAGAAGCTTTCCCACTATAGTCAGGAACAAGGCAAGGATGTCCCCTCTTATCACTGCTTTTCACCATCATACTGGAAGTCCTAGCTAATGCAGTAATACAAGGAAAGGAAATAAACGGTGTACAGACTAGGAAGGAAGAAATAAAACTATCTTTGTTTTATGAAGATGACATGATTGTCTATGTAGAAAATCTGAAAGAACTGACCAAAAATACTCCTGAAATGAATAAGCAATTACAGTAAAGTTGCAGGATATAAGGTTAATATATAAAAAGCAATTGCTGTTCTACATACCAGCAATGAACAGTAGAATTTGAAATTGAAAACACAATATTATTTGTATTAGCACCCCCAAATACTTAGGTATAAATCTAACAAAACGTGCACGAGATCTGTATGAAGAAAACTACAATGAATGAAATCAAAGAATTAAATAAATGGAGGATGTTCTATGTTCATGGATAGGAAGATTCAATACTGTCAAGATGTCAGTTCTTCCCACCTTCCTCTATAGATTTTTTTTTTCTTAGACGGAGTCTCACTGTTTCACCGAAGCTGGAGTAAAGTGGCATGATCTCAGCTCACTGCAACCTCTGCCTCCCGGGTTCAAGCAATTCTCCTGCCACAGCCTCCCAAGTATCTGGGATTACAGGCACCTGCCATCATGCCCAGCTAATTTTTTTGTATTTTTATTAGAGACAGGGTTTCACCATGTTGACCAGGCTGACTTCGAACTCCTGACCTCAAATGATCCCCCCACCTCAGCCTCCCGAAGTGCTGGGATTACAGGCATGAGCCACTGCACCCGACCTTCGCCTATAGATTTAGTGCAATTGCAATAAAAATCCTAGCAATTTATCTTATGGATATTGACAAACAGATTCTACAGTTTATATGGAAAGGCAAAAGACACAGAATAGCCAACACAATATTGAAGGAGAGAAGAAAGTTGTAGGACTGATACTACTGGACTTTAAGACTTACTATAAAGCTACAGTAATTAAGACTGTGGTAATGGCAAAAAAAAATAGACAAATAGATGAAAGGAACATAATAGCCCAGAAACTGACCCACATAAATTTACGGCTGGCCCTTTATATCTTTGGGTTTTGTATTCTTGGATTTAGCCAACTGCAGACCAAAAATGTAGTTAGGGCTTGACATGGTGGCTCACGCCTATTATCTCACCCCTTTGAGAGGCCGAGGAAGGTGGATTGCTTGAACCCAGAAGTTTGTGACCAGCCTAGGTAACATGACGAAACCCCATCTCTTCAAAAAATAAAAGAATTAGCCAGGCACGGTGGCACACATCTGTAGTCCCAGCTACTCGGGAGGCTAAGGTGGGAGGATTGCTTGAGCCTAGGAGGTGGAGGTTTCAGTGAGCTGAGATTATGCCACTGCATTCCAGTCTGAGCGACAGAGCAAGACCCTGTCTCCAAAAAGAAAAAAAAAAAATGTATTAGGCCTATGATGGTTATGTCTGTACTGAACATGTACAGAATCTTTTTTCTTGTCATCATTCGTTTAACAATAAAGTATAACAACTATTTACATGTTACATAACAGTATGTTTATACTACATTATGTACATAAGTAATCTAGAGATTATTTCAAGTATTCCCGAGGCTGTGCGTAGGTAGGTTATATGCAAATACTATACCACTTTGTATAACAGACGAGCATCTGTGGATTTTGGTGTTTCCTGGGGGGTCCTGGATCCAGTCCCCCACAGATCTATCAAGGGATGACTGTAGTCAAATGATCTTGACAAAGGAGCAAAGGTAATACAATGGAGCAAAGATAGTCTGTTTTTTTTTCTTTTTTTTTTTTTTGAAACAGAGTGTTGCTCTGTTGCCCAGGCTGGAATGCAGTGGTGTGACCTCAGCTCACTGCAGCCTCCACCTCCCGGGTTCAAGCAATTCTCCTGCCTCAGCCTCCGGAGTAGCTGGGATTACAGGCCTGCGCCACCACACCCAGCTAATTTTTGTATTTTTAATAGAGACAGGGTTTCACCATGTTGGCCAGGCGGGTCTCAAACTCCTGACTTCAAGTGATCCACCTGCCTCAGCCTTCCGAAGTGCTGGGATTACAGGCATGAGCCACCGTGCCCGGCCTAAAGATAGTCTTTTTAACAAATGGTGCTGGAACAACTGGCCATCCACATGCAAAATATGAATCTATACACAAATCTGTTTCACAAAAATTAACTCAAAGTAGATCACAGACCTAAATAAATGTAAACACAATACTGTGAAACTCCTAGAAGATAACATAAGAGAAAATCTAAATGACCTTGGATTTGGCAGTGACTTTTAATTTGTGGGGTTTTGTTTGAGATGGGGTCTCCACTCTGTTGCCCAGGCTGGAGTGCAGTGGCGTGATCTCAGCTCACTGTAGCTTTGACCTACCAGGCTCAAGCCATCTTCCACCTCACGCTCCCAAATAGCTAGGACTACAGGCATGTGCCACCACGCCTGGCTAATTTTTGTATTTTTTGTAGAGATGGGGTTTTGCCATGTTGCCCAGGCTGGTCTTGAACTCTTAAGCTCAAGTGATCCACTTGGCCTCCCAAAGTGCTGGCATTACAGGCATGAGCCTGGCAGTGACTTTTTAGATATAACATGAGAGAAAGAACTGATAAGCCAAACTTCATTAAAATTAAAAATGTCTACTCTGCAAAAGATACTGTAAAGAAAATGAAAAGTTCAGCCACAGACTGGGAGAAAATATTTACAAAAGTTGTATCTGAAAAAGGATTGTTACCCAGAATACACAAAAACAAGACAAGGATGCCCTCTCTCACCACTCCTATTCAATATAGTATTGGAAGTCCTGGCCAGAGCAGTGAGGCAAGAGAAAGGAATAAAATGTATCCAAATAGGAAGAGAGGAAGTCAAACTATCCCTGTTTGTAGACAACACGATTCTATATCTAGAAAACCCCATAGTCTCTACCGAAAAGCTCCTTGAACTGATAAGTAGCTTCAGCAAAGTTTCGGGTTACAAAATCAATGTACAAAGATCAGTAGCTTTTTTGTACACTAACCAGCACCCATGCTGAGAGCCAAATCAGGAACTCAATCCCATTCACAGTCACAAAAAGAATAAAATACCTAGGAACACACTTAACCAGTGAGATAAAAGATCTCTACAATGAGAATTACAAAACACTTGTCAAAGAAATCAGAGATGACAAAAACAAATGGAAGAACATTCTATGCTCTTGGATAGGAAGAATCGATATCATTTAAATGGTCATACTAGCCAGGTGTGGTGGCTCACACCTGTAATCCCAGCACTTGGGAGGCCGAGATGGGTGGATCAAATGGGTGGATCACTGAGTTTAGGAGTTTGAGACCAGCCTGGGCAACTTCACAAAACCCCATCTCTACAAAAAAATACCAAAAAAAAAAAAAAAACTGGGCATTGTGGCTCACACCTGTATTCCTACCTACTAGGGAGGCAGAGGCTGAAGGATCACTTGAGCCTGGGAAATGAAAAAATGCTCAATATCACTAATCATTAGATAAATGCAAATCAAAACCACAACGAGATACTATCTCACGCCAGTCAGAGTGACTGTTATATTAAAAAGTCAAAAAATAGCAGATGCTGGCGAAGTTGTGGAGAAAAGGGAACACTTATATACTGCTGGTGGGTGTGTAAATTAGTTCAACCATTGTGGAAAGCAGATTCCTCAAAGAACTAAAAATAGAACTACCATTTGACCCAGCAGTCCCACTACTCGGTATATACCCAAAGAAATATAAATCATTCTACCTTAAAGACACGTATGTTCATTTCAGCACTATTCACAATAGCAAAGACATGGAATCAACCTAAATCCCCATCCATGTAGACTGGATGAAGAAAATGGTACATACACACCATGGAATACTATGCAGCCAGAAAAAAGAATGAGGTCTTGTCCTTTGCAGAAACATGGATGGAACTGGAAGCCATTACCATTACCTGCAGCAAAGTATCACAGAAACAGAAAACCAAAGGCCTCATGGTCTCATTTATAAGTGGGAGCTAAATAATGAGAACACATGGACAGAAAGAGGGGAACAACAGACACTGGGGCCTACTTGAGGGTGGGAGTGGGGAGGAGGGAGAGGTTTGGAAAAACACTATTGGGTACTATGCTTAGTATCCAGGTGATGAAATAATCTGTATAGCAAACAAGTTTACCTATATAACCTGCACAAGTACCCCTGAACCTAAAATAAAGTGAAAATGTTTTGAAAAAATAGATCCCAGAGGAAAAAACTATAATGGACAATTCTATATAAAAGAAATACATCTATCCATGTATCCTATTGTAGAATAAAGAGACTTATTTGAAAAAAGAAACTTCTTAGTATTTTTATTAGAAGTGCCTTGAATCTATAGATCAATTTGTAGAGAATTGATGAAGCTTTAATATTGATTCTTCCTACCCATAAACATGGTATTACTTTGTTTTTAATGAGAAACTCATATGAGACTGTACTATGGAGTGAATTGATTGTAGTCTTTTAAAACTTGATGCTTCTTTGATTAAAGATATCCTGAAGAGAAAAAAAGATCCTGGTTTCTTAACATCAGGCATTCCCTGTATACTGTGTGACTCATTAGAGAATTTTGTCTAGTAAAACAATTTTTAATTCTTTAAAATGTCAGGGTAGCAACGTCTAAATTGGATTTGATCTAGTCAGTCATGGAATATTTTGTGAAACTTAATAATAGCTAATGCTTTTATAGCATCTTGTATGTGGCAAGCACTCTCCATGTATTACTTCATTCAGTCCTAACAACAAACCTAAAGAGTGTGAGAGTGTTATTTTCCCTCATCTGTTCCACACATGAGGAAACTGTGGCCAGAACTAGGTGACCTCCTAAGGTCGAATAACTAGTATGGAGGAAAGCCAGAGTTCCAGCCACGCAGTCTTGCTTCAAGGGTCCATGCTCCGTGATCCAGTATGTTACACGGCTTCTTGGTGTTATACATTATTCAGCTTCTTGTGAAGGTGAAGGTGAAGGTGGTTATCATTCTAAAATCACATCATATGCACAGTAGCTTTCATCTGTAGCATAACTATTACTCTTGAGCTAGTAATGATGTTGGTTTTAATAAATAGTTATTTACAGCTACTGATTTTTCATAATCTCCAGAAAGGTAACTGGGACTGAGGACAAAGCTGTAGTCTGTGAACTTAGATTTTCTCTTTGGATTCAGCCAGATTGCCTGAGAACTGCATACTTAGACTGCATTTTTGTGGCTCTTTATGAAATTGCCTCAGCTGAACT
Source organism: Papio anubis (assembly GCF_008728515.1). Lineage (NCBI taxonomy): Eukaryota > Metazoa > Chordata > Mammalia > Primates > Cercopithecidae > Papio > Papio anubis. The sequence goes on along the minus strand of NC_044994.1, from coordinate 4,045,716 downwards.
ACACTTGGCTTTACACATTGAGTCTTCATTTAGAGGCAGCGTATAAATATGACAATTTCAGAGAGGACAGATGGTAGTGAGATTTTTATGTTTATCAAAACAGAGCCCAGGTTTTAAAAGATTAAGGAAAGCTGCCCTAGACAATGTCATGCCCTCATTTTTCAGTTTCAGTCATTATTTGTCTCAGCAGTGTCCTTTTGGCTTCACTGTGTCTTCTAATATCATCAGCCAAATTGTTTCTTTCTTTTGTAATCTGTAGTTTCAAAATAATAGTTGTTCTGCTTTCAGAAAAAGACAATTATACTGTTGATTTGGTTCTTTTAAAAAACTATACACACCCTCTGGAGATTGATTTACTCCCTGTATTCATGCTGAGGAAACTAAGTGCCAGCAATGAAAACTTCTCTCTACTCTCGAACCCCTCTCACAATGAGGTCTATTTGCTCAGATGCTGTGAATCCCATCAGCTTTTCTGGGTAACTGCCGGCACATTTTGCCATAGCAATCTAGCTACTTATTATGGCTAGTCTCCTGCCATCTGTTCTTCTAATGCAACTGTTCTCAAACATTTTTTTTTTTAATCTCAGGACCCCTCTACACTCTGAAAAATTCAGTCTTTTGTGATGTGTTGTAATGGTTGAAGTATATAAAGAAAATACAGCCTCACACAGCTATGTAATTGGAAAAGAAAAGAGCATTTTTAATAGCCTCATCCAATAATTATGTATCTGGAGTATCGTATTAATATATTCAGTATTTTAAAACTCATGAAGTAATAATTTTGCATACCTAGGTAGATTACTTAAGGTTCAAGCATTATGTTAAATTTTTCAAAAATGTAGAAAAGAAAGCCATCTAGCATCTACTACTATTAACATATATGTATTTCTCTTCGAAATATAATTTAAAAACTAAAATGACTACTTAAACATATCCTTGAACATAGTAAATTCAAGCAATGCCAAGAAGGTGTTTATAATGAAATGCCTCCCTTTATACCCCTAGTTGCTCTCCCTCAAGTTGTTTATAATACAGCTAGTAAAGAGGTATATATTTTTGAACCTATTTTTGAAATATACATCTAGAAAGTATACCCCACAAGTGTACAGCAAAATAAATTTACCTGAGCTTTACACACCCCTGTTACTAGCATCCATACGGAAAACCAGAACATTGCTAGCACCACCAAAAACCTCATTGTGCTTATCCGCACATTTTAACATAGTTGTGCTTAAAACTCTACAATACCTTTAGAATAACTCTAAGATATCTTTATCTTTTAAAAACTCTAAGATACCTTTAGAATAACTATATTTATTTGCATCAAAAGATGTCTTTCAATAATATTTTTGGGTTTTTTTTTTGTCATTTACAGAAAGCACTTACATGAACCATACATCTCAGCTTTGGTTTCCTCTTTTCCTCATCACTGGAAAGTTCTCACTTCTGGGAAAGTTAACCATATTTAGAAAAAACAAGAGGAGGCTGGGCATGGTGACTGGGCGCGGTGGCTCACACCTGTAATCCCAGCACTTTGGGAGGCCAAGGCAGGCAGATCACTTGAGGCCAGGAGTTCAAGACCAGCTTGGCCAACATGATGAAACCCTGTCTCTACTAAAAATACAAAAATTAGCTAGGCATGGTGGTGCACACCTGTAGTCCCAGGTACTCGAGAGACTGAGACAGGAGAATCGCTTGATCCCAGGAAGCGGAGGTTGCAGTGAACTGATATCGTGTCACTGCACTCCAGCCTGGGTAACAGAGCGAGACTCTGTCTCAAAAAAACAGGCTGGGTGCGGTGACTCACACCTGTAATCCCAGCACTTTGGGAGTCCGAGGCGGGCAGATCACTTGAAGTCAGGAGTTCGCCTGGCCAACATGGTGAAAACCTGTCTCTACTAAAAATAAAAAAATTAGCGGGGCATGGCAGTGGGTGCCTGTAATCGCAGCTACTTAGGAGTCTAAGGCAGGAGAATTGCTTGAAACCAGGAGGCAGAGGTTGCAGTGAGCTGAGATCATGCCTCTGCACTCCAGCCTGGGTGGCAGAGCAAGACTCCGTCTCAAAAAAAAAAAAAAAGTCTATTGGAAAAATAATAAATTAAGAGAGGCTGGAAAAAAAAAAAAAAACAGAAATAAAAAGAGGCTCTCCCCAGCAAACTCTGTCAGCAACTTTAGGTAACAAATAGCAAAAAGGTTGAGGTGAACCACTTAATATCAAAATATGTCTTACGTACAATGACTAAATATACAAGTTTGAAGAACACAAAGACCAGTATGGCTAGATGTTCATAAACAAGGGGAAGAGTAGAGAAAGATGAGTGAGAGAGGTAGGTCAGGACCAGGTCTTGGAGACCATGGAAGGGAGTTTGGATTATATCCTAAGTATAATGGAAACTCACTGGAGAGTGTATGGTGGTGACATCTGAATTACTTTTTTTTTTCTTTTTTTGAGACAGAGTCCTGCTCTGTCACCCAGGCTGTAGTGCAGAGGCGTGATCTTGGCCACTGCAAACTCCACCTCCCAGGTTCAAACGATTCTCCTGCCTCAGGCTCCCAAGGGGCTGGAATTACAGGTGTGCGCCACCACACCCAACTAATTTTTGTATTTTTAGTAGAGATGGGGTTTCACCATGTTGGCCAGGCTGGTCTCAAACTCCTGAGCTCGTGATCCACCCACCTTGGCCTCCCAAAGTGCTGGGATTACAGGCATGAGCCACTGCGCCTGGCCTTGAATTACATTTTTAAATGATCATTCTGACTATTACATGGAAGGTAGATTTGAGAATGTAAAGAGAAGAAACAAATTAGGAGACTGTTGCAGTAGTTCAAATAAAAGATTATGGTGGATTTGACTAGGATTACTGATAGCAGTAGAAATGGTGGAGCTCAGATTCTGGAAATATTTTGGAGGGAAACTGTCAGAGTTTGGTTTGAATTGGATATAAGATCTGAGAAAAGAGAGGAATTAAAGTTGATCTATGAGGTAGCTAAAGTGGGGTGGATTTATAAATCATTATCATTAAGGAATTGAAATTTTGACTAGAGTGTTGGGTGAATCTTTGATGTGAATATTGAAATTGTCAAGAATGACAGTGGGTCCAGTGGTGGAAATGAGATAGCGATCCAGGTATTGAAGTTTATTAGTAAGTGGGGGAGAAGTGGCTGAGTATACAAAGATAATAGCCAAAAGGAGAGAAAAGGAATGGTAACATTAAATAATGTGTGTTTTTAATTTTATTTTATTTATTTTTGTTTTTGAGACAGTCTGGCCACTAATTTTTATTTATAAATTTGGCAGAAGACTATATTATGTATAGTTGTATAATATAAGCATTCTAAGTATTATTTGCTTTTTGATACCACTTAAAGATTATGTATAGATGTAGTTATTAGAAAGAGTAGTAGACATGAAATCAGGAAGCTACATCATGATCTTGACTCTGATCCTAGATGACATAATACTGGACAAGTCATTTGACTTAACTGCGCCTATTTCTTCATTTTATGAATAAGGGGATCAGATTTGATCATTTAAATGATCAAACAACCTAAGTTATTTAGGTTATTAGGTCATACAACCTAAGTTATTCAAGTTCAGATGTATTGAAAAATGTGATGAAGAGCACACACAACTTTGTTCTCCTCTGCTCTTGCCATGATCCTTAAACTAACAAAATGAGGAAATAGATGGCTTTTTTTCTCCTCCCTGAATTTATAAAAATAGGAATTTATAAATTTGGCTTAACCCTTTTTTTTTTTTTTTTTTTTTTTGAGACGGAGTCTCGCTTTGTCGCCCAGGCTGGAGTGCAGTGGCTGGATCTCAGCTCACTGCAAGCTCCGCCTCCCGGGTTCTCGCCATTCTCCTGCCTCAGCCTCCCGAGTAGCTGGGATTACAGGTGCCTGCCACCTCACCCGGCTAGTTTTTTGTATTTTTAGTAGAGACGGGGTTTCACTGTGTTAGCCAGGATGGTCTCGATCTCCTGACCTCGTGATCCGCCCGTCTCGGCCTCCCAAAGTGCTGGAATTACAGGCTTGAGCCACCGCGCCCAGCCTATAATGTGTGTTTTAAAGGAGCTGGAGTTTTCTAAAGAGAATGGAAGACACCTTAAAATCCATTAAACAATTGTGTCTCCAAGTTCAGTTAAAATGTAATGGGGGCTTGGTCTAGGATGATAGCAGAGGAGATGACGAGAGGTGGCCTCATTAGAAAAATAATTACAAGGTTAAACTCAATTAGATTTGGTGACAATTTGGAAATGGGAACTGAGGGTTGATGGGAGCCAGGAATTACCTCTAGGTTTCTGTTTATATGACTGGATAACTTGTGACAGGAAACCAAAATAAGCTTACCTAAGACCCAGGTGTATTAGAGAAGATGACTGAGACAGTTGAATTTGAGGGGCCTATAAGGTTCTCAAGTGGCGATATTCTATAGAAAGTTGGATACAAATATCTGGAAGAAATGGATCAATGATGAGTAGATTAATATGCAGGTAATGGTTGATCACATTTTCCAACTCCTTCAAGTAAAGTGACTTCTAGTTCAATATGATGTTCTAAATTCACATATTTTCTTCCCTTCCACTTAGGATGCCAGTAAAATGAAATAAAGGAATAAAATTGGAAATAACTCTAAAAACAAAGAGAAATAAAAGGAGCAATTGTAATTTGAGTTTGCATCAGATATCTAAAAGGACAGATAGAAGTGCTTTCCCTTTTTTTTTTCCCTGAGACAAAGTCTTGCTCTGTCACCCAGGCTGGAGTTCAGTGGCTCAACCTTGGCTCACTGCAACCTCCGCCTCCTGGGTTCAGGCTATTCTCTTGCCTCAGTCTCCCGAGTAGCTGGGACTACAGGCGCATGCCACCATGCCTGGCTAATTTTTGTATTTTTAGTAGAGATGGGGTTTCACCGTGTTGGCCAGACTGGTCTTGAACTCCTGATCTCAGGTGATCCACCAGCCTGAGCCTCCCAAAGTGCTGGGATTACAGGCATGAGCCACCACGCCCGGCCCAGATGTGCTTGCTCTTTAGTAAACAGATTGGAAGGAACACCAAAACAAATTGCATAAAAGGGGGTTATGGTGAGAGTAGGAGTGACCTTTCCAGCTAAACCCCAAAGAGGCTCCAGTTGCAGCTTTGTGGAGTGTGGGAGTGAGAAATGAATTTGAAAATAGCAGGATTATTTGAAGATCCGTCTGTAGAACAGCTGTATGATTTGATAACCGATTCCCTCCTCCATTCATCAGAAAAAGTTCCAAGTAATTAAGAAATTTCTCTAGGAAAAAGAAATTGGAGAATTTCTCTCTAGAGAAATTGAAGGAAACTAGCTGAAAAGTAGTAGGGCCACTAATGTGTTGTTGGTATCCAGGCAAGGCCTCCTCATTCAGGCATTGCAGGGAGGAAAGGTGTCTTCAGCCTAATGACTAGATGTGAAAGAAAAATAGAGTAAGTGTACCTTAAAAGAAAGAATGAAGTAAAGAGCAGACCATGGAGGAAATATTTAGGATATAAAAGAAATATTTTAAAAACCGATTGTTATCTTTTAGAAAAAGTTAAAAAAATGTCATGTCTATATTATGAAAAACAATCAGAACAAGAAAACTTTTGCAAATTTAAAATTCAATTGGGGCCAGGCATGGTGGCTCATGCCTGTAATCCCAGCATTTTGGGAGGCCGAGGCGGGTGGATCACCTGAGGTCAGGAGTTTGAGACCAGCCTGGCCAATATGGCGAAACCCCAACTCTACTAAAAATACAAAAATTAGCTGGGCGTGGTGGCGCATGCCTGTAGTCCCAGCTGCTCTGGAGGCTGAGACAGGAGAATCGCTTGATCCGGGGAGGCGGAGGATTCAGGGAGCTGAGATCATGCCATTGAAGCCTGAACAACAGAGAGAGAATCTGTCAAAAAAAAAAAAAAAAAAAAAAGGCCGGGCGTCATGGCTCACACCTGTAATCCCAGCATTTTGGGAGAAACAGGCAGGCGGATCACCTGAGGTCAGGAGTTTGAGACCAGCCTGGCCAACATGGTGAAACCTCATCTCTACTAAAAATATAAAAATTAGGCGGGCATGGTAGTGGGTACCTGTAATCCCAGCTATTCAGAGGCTGAGGCAGGAGAATTGCTTGAACCCAGGAGGCGGAGCTGGCAGTGAGCACTCCAGCCTGGGCGACAGAGCGAGACTCCATCTCAAAAAAAAAAAAAAAAAAAAAAAATCAGTTAGAAAAATAATCAGAGAGTCTGAAAATATTATTGGAGTGTCATAGAATATGGTGAAAACAGGCAGGTAATAAAATATAACAGGGAATATAACACTCCAGAAGAATTTTTAAAAAAAGGAAGGAGGGAAGAAATTATCAAATAGTAGAAGAAAAATTACCAAAGCTGAGAAAAAAAAACAGTGAGACCTTAGGTTGAAAGAGCCTACAGAATGCTGAGTGAGATGAGTGAAAAAAAAACCTACATGTGCCACATCCTCAAAATTTTACAACGTCTAGGTTAAAAAATATTCTAAAAGATTTCAGAAAGAATAATAAGGTTCGTCTACAAGAAGTTAAAAATCACACTGCCATCAGACTTCTCATCAGTATCACTGGGCCAATGACTTAAGTGGTTGGTGGGAAAATTATTTTGACCTGTCAAATGATCAGGAATGTGGATGTAAAATAGAAACATTTTTAGACAAATAATAACTCTAAGTTTACTTCTCACCTACCATTTCTAAAAGAATTAGTAGAGATCAATCAAACAAAACAGGATAGAAAACCAAGAAAGATAACAACATGGGTTGAAGGAAGCAATAGCTTTAACCGGAGTTCAGTTAAGGATAGCTGCAGAATGATAATCACACAGGAGGCCTGGGATGAAGCGTCCTGACGGAAGCAGTAAATAAAGAGAAAAAAGAAACTGGATTCAGCGTATCATTGAGAAGCAGAATAAGTTTTCAAGATATGCTGAAACATTATTGTGTGGTACACAGAAAGAAAATTCCAAGCATAGAAATACCAAGAAAAAAGAAAACTGAACAAGAAAATAATTCTCCATAAAGGAATTAAATTTGGCAGTTAATTTTTTATTCTAAAAATATTGAAATATACACAGAAGTGGAGCAAAGAGCATAATGAACTATGTATTCCTCACGCAGGTTCAGCAGTGGTCCAGAATATGCCACATTTGCCTCATCCTTTTTTCTTTCTTTGCTGAAGTATTTAAAAGCAAATTGCAGGCCGGGCGCAATGGCTCATGCATAATCCCAGCGCTTTGGGAGGCCAAGCTGGGTAGATCACCTGAGGCCAGGAATTCGAGACCAGCCTAGTCAAAATGGCAAAACCTCATCTCTACTAACTAAACTACAAAAAAATATTAGCTGGATGTGGTGGTGGGTGCCTGTAGTCCTAGCTACTTGGGAGGCTGAAGCAGGAGAATCACTTGAACCCAGGAGGCAGAGGTTGCAGTGAGCTGAGATTGTGCCATGGACTCTAGCCTGGACAACAAGAGTGAAACTCTGTCTCAAAAAAAAAAAAAGCAAATTGCAGACATCAAATACTTTTTACCCCTACTTTCCTTCAGTGTCAATCTCTAAAAAAAGGTGGACATTGACTTTTTCTAATCATAATGCTGTTATAACACATAACAAAATTAACAATAAGTTCTTGGTGAAATCTAAAATTCAGTTCATGATCAGGTTTCTCCAGATGTTTCAAAAATGTGTTTTCACAGTTCACTTGTTCAAATTAATTCACAATTCTTGTATTGAGTTTGCTTGTTGCGTTTTCATCCAGATTGACCCTCCTTCCATTTCTGTCATGCCACTTGCCAACTGTATCAGTTGACCTATAGAATAGCCCACATTCAGGATTTGACTGCTCCTTGTGGTATCCTTTAACTTGTTCCTCTGCCCCTCTGTATTTCTAGTAATTTGAAGCTAAGTATAAGAAAATGGTTAGATTCAGGTTTAATATTTCTTGGCAAGAACATCTCTTAGGTCATGCCATGTGAAATGTAACATGGTTTTCATTGTTTTATGAAGTTCAAGGAAAAGTTCACTTTATCTCAAAATCAGAAGTATTGTCCTCTGACAATATGACATTGAACAAGGAAGTCCTACCATACTACCTGTTCTGTCATGAACAATTTTCATAGGATTATGTTAAGGTAACTACTTGTACTGTTTTCAACTATTTCAATATATGAGAAAACTTGTACTGGTTCTCAACTCTTTCAATGTATCTTTTCAATGTATGAGACTAGGCTGCATTGTGAATTTGCCACAGAATATGGTTATCAAGTTTGTCAATATAGAATTTGGAGAAGTTGGCTAGGGAAAGTGGAAAAGACCTTAGTATCTTTATCAGCAAATCAGGGACATTAGGTTTACTAGTTTTAATGCAGTATATTGAGATTTAAATTACGAATGTTTTTGTCCTAAATTTGTTAAATGCACAAAACTCCCCACACATTTTTTTGATAGAATGAAATCTCTGATAATGAGCACTGAAGTTTCATTTATTTATTTGTTTGTTTTTTAGAGACAGGGTCACACGAGTTACCCAGGCTGGCCTGGAACTTTTGGGTTCTGTCAGTCTTCCTGCCTCAGCCTCCCAAGTGACTGGGATGCGTGCCACCGTGCCTGGCTGAAATTTATTTAAAGTCTTCAGTAGATGTTAAATTTAGCTTTTATAATGTTTGAACTCAGTTGTTTACCTTCAACTCTATTTACTAATTTGTTTGTTTGTTTGTTTTTTGACTTTTTGTTTGTTTGTTTGTTTTTGAGATGGGGTTTCACTCTTGTTGCCCAGGCTGGAGTGCAATGGTGAAATCTTGGCTCACCACAACCTCAACCTACCAGGTTCAAGCGATTCTCCTGCCTCAGCCTCCTGAGTGGCTGGGATTACAGGCATGTGCCACCATGCCAGCCTAATTGTGTACTTTTAGTAGAGACAGGGTTTCTCCATGTTGGTCAGGCTGGTCTCGAACTCCTGACCTCAGGTGATCCGCCCGCCTCAGCCTCCAAAAGTGCTGAGATTACAGGTGTGAACCACTGCGCCTGGCCACTAATTTTTATTTATAAATTTGGCAGAAGACTATATTATGTATAGTTGTATAATATAAGCATTCTAAGTATTATTTGCTTTTTGATACCACTTAAAGATTATGTATAGATGTAGTTATTAGAAAGAGTAGTAGACATGAAATCAGGAAGCTACATCATGATCTTGACTCTGATCCTAGATGACATAATATTGGACAAGTCATTTGACTTAACTGCGCCTATTTCTTCATTTTATGAATAAGGGGATCAGATTTGATCATTTAAATGATCAAACAACCTAAGTTATTTAGGTTATTAGGTCATACAACCTAAGTTATTCAAGTTCAGATGTATTGAAAAATGTGATGAAGAGCACACACAACTTTGTTCTCCTCTGCTCTTGCCATGATCCTTAAACTAACAAAATGAGGAAATAGATGGCTTTTTTTCTCCTCCCTGAATTTATAAAAATAGGAATTTATAAATTTGGCTTAACCCTTTTTTTTTTTGAGACGGAGTCTCGCTTTGTCGCCCAGGCTGGAGTGCAGTGGCTGGATCTCAGCTCACTGCAAGCTCCGCCTCCCGGGTTCTCGCCATTCTCCTGCCTCAGCCTCCCGAGCAGCTGGGACTACAGGCGCCAGCCACCTCGCCCGGCTAGTTTTTTTTTTTGTATTTTTTTTAGTAGAGACGGGGTTTCACCGGGTTATCAAGGATGGTCTCGATCTCCTGACCTCGTGATCCGCCCGTCTCGGCCTCCCGAAGTGCTGGGATTACAGGCTTGAGCCACCGCACCCGGCCTGGCTTAACTTTTTAAACTTTTAATCTGAGGAAGAAGTGAAACTCCATCTTACACCTAATAGATGCAAAACAAAAATGAAACATAATTTAGCTTTCAGAAGTATAGCCACACCCCACGGAGATATTGCTGCTTTGGTTCCAGATCACTGCAGTAAAGCGACGGTCCCAATGAAGTGAGTCACGCAAATACTTTGGTTTCCCAGTGCATATAAAAGTTATTTTACACTATATTGTAGTTTATTAAGTGTGCAATTGTATTATGTCTTAAAAAATACACACCTTAAATACAAAATACTTCATTGTTAAAAAATGCAAAAAATCATCTAAGCCTTCAGGCAGTTGTAATCTTTTTGCTGGTGGAGGCTCTTGCCTCCATCTTAATGGCTGCTAATTGATCAGGCTGGTGGTTGCTGAAGGTTGGAGTGGCTGTGACAGTTTCTTTCTTCTTTTTTTTTTTTTTTTTTCCCCAAGACGGAATCTCGCTCTGTCGCCCAGACTGGAGTGCAGTGGCACAATCTCGGCTCGCTGCAACCTCCGCCTCTCAGATTCACGCCATTCTCCTGCCTCAGCCTCCCAAGTAGCAGGGATACAGGCACCCACCATCATGCCCAGCTAATTTTTTGTATTTTTAGTAGAGACAGGGTTTCACCGTGTTAGCCAGGATGGTCTCAATCTCCTGACCTCGTGATCCACCCGCCTCGGCCTCTCAAAGTGCTGGAATTACAGGTGTGAGCCACCATGCCCAGCCTTCTTTTTTCTTTTTTTAAATAGAGATGGAGTCTCACTATGTTGCCTAGACTGGTCTCAATTTCCTGGCCTCAAGCAATCCTCCAGCCTTGGTCCCCCAAAATGCTGAGATTACAGGCATGAGCCATCACACTGGCTGGCAGTGTCTTAAAATATGATAACACTGAAGTTTGTTGCATCAGTTGACTCTTCCTTTCATGAAATATTTCTCTGTTGCACGTCATGCTATTTGATAGTATTTTACCCACAGTAGAACTTCTTTCAAAATTAGGCTGGATGCAGTGGCTCATGTCTATAAACCCAGAGCTTTGGAAATCTGAGACAGGAGGATAGCTGCAGGCTAGAGTTTGAGATGAGCCTGGACATCATAGTGAGACCCCCATCTCTACAAAAAATGGAAAAAATTAGCTGGGCATGGTGGTGCACACCTCTAGATCTAGTTACTTGGGAGGCTCGGGTGGGAGGATCCCCTTGAGTCCAGGAGTTCAGTACTGCAGTGAGTTGTGATTGTGCCACTACACTCCAGCTTGGGTGAAGAGTAAGACTCTCTCTCAGCAAATAAAAGTTAAAAATTGGAGTCAGTCCTGAAACCCCACACTGCTTTAACAACTAGGTTTACATAATATTCTAAATCCTTTGTTGTCATTTCAACAATGTTTACAGCATTTTCACTTGGAGTAGATTCCATCTCAAGAAACACTTGCTTTGCTCATATCCATAAGAAGCAACTCCTCATTTGTTCAGGTTTTTTAATGAGATTGCAATAATTCAGTCACATCCTCAGGCCACACTTCTAATTCTAGTTCTCTTGCTATTTCCACTACATTTTCAGTAATTTTCTCCACTGAAGTCTTGAACCCCTCAAAGTCATCCATGAGTGTTGTACTCAACTTCTCTTCTAAACTCTGATAATGTTGATAGTTTGACCTCCTCCCATGAATCATGAATGTTCCTAATGGCATCTAGAATGGTGAATCCTTTCCAGAAGGCTTTCAATTTAGTTTGCCCAGATCCATCAGAGGAATCTATGGCAGCTATAACCTTACAATATATATTTCTGAGATAATAAGACTTGCAAGTTGAAATGACTCCCTCAACCTTGGGTTTCAGAACAGCTGCTGTGTTAGCAAGCATGAAAGCAACATTAATCTCCTTGTACGTCTTCATCAGAGCTCTTGGGTGACCAGGTACAGTGTCAGCAAGCAGTAATATTTGAAAGGAATCAGTTTTTCTGAAAAGTAGGTCTCAACAGTAGACTTAAAATATTCAGTAAACCATGGTGTAAACAAATATGCTGTCATCCAGGCTTTGTTGTTCCATTTCTAGGGCACAGGCAGGGTAGATTTAGCATAAATCTTATGGGTGCCCTAGGGTTTTTGGAATGGCAAATTAGCATTGGCTTCAACCCAAAGTTACCAGCTGCATTAACCCCCAGCAAGATAGTGGGCCTGTTCTTTGAAGCTTTTGAAACCAGGCATTGACTTCTTTCTAGCTAGGATAGTCCTAGATAGCATCGTCTTGCAATAGAAGGTTGTTTCATCTACATTGAAAATCTGTTGTTTGGTGTAGCCACCTTCACCAATGACTTAGCTAGATCTTCTGAATAACCTGCTGCAGTTTGTACATCAGCACTTGCGGCTTCGCTTTGCACTTTTATGTTATAGAGATGGCTTCTTTCCTTAAACCTCATGAACCAACCTCTGCCAGCTTCAGACTTTTCTTCTGCAGCGTCCTTACCTCTCTCAGCCTTCACATAATTGAAGAGAGGCCCTTGCTCTGGATTGAACTTTAAGGGAATATTTTGGCTGGTTTAATCTATCCAGACCACTGAAACTTTCTCCATATCAGCAGTAAGGCTGTTTCACTTTCTCAGCATTTGTGTGTTAAGAGTAACACTTTCCATTTCCTTCAAGAACTTTTCCCTTGCATTCCCAACTAGGCTGTTTGGCACAATGGCACAGGATTTCCCTCAGCCTTGATGTACCTGATGTTTACTTGTGACCAGACTTACGTCACACATTCTTGGCAACATTACCACCTCCCATCACTGGTGATGTTAACTTTGATCTTCTGATCATATTGGTGCCCGCCAGACTTCTCCACATTAAAGTCATTATTAATGACCTTTTGTAAGTGATTAGTATTTTGTGGAGAGCTTTCCAAGAATACACCAGCATGTTCTTATCTAACAGTCACCCACCAGACTTAATATCCATTCACTACTCCCATCCGAATCAAACCCCTGTGAGAGTGCCAAATGGTGATTTTCTGTTTCCTTTCTTCTATGTTCATCAGTTGGTAAGGAATATCATTCCCTTCTCTTGTATTTATTTGTATATAAAAACTCATTGCCAGGCGCGATGGCTCACGCATGTAATCCCAGCACTTTGGGAGGCCGAGGCGGGCAGATCACAAGGTCAGGAGATCAAGACAATCCTGGCTAACACGGTGATACCCCGTCTCCACTAAAAAATACAAAAAAATTAGCTGGGTGTGGTGGCGGACGCCTGTAGTCCCAGCTACTCAGGAGGCTGAGGCAGGAGAATGGTGTGAACCTGGGAGGCAGAGCTTGCAGTGAGCCGAGATCCTACCACTGCACTCCAGCCTGGGCGATAGAGCGAGATTCTGTCTCAAAACAAAACAAAAAAGAAAAGAAGAAAAAAAGAAGGAGCTCATTGATTCTTGTTTTGTTTACAAGATGGTAATCCATTTTTATTGATTGATTGATTGATTGATTGATTGACATGGGGTTGCCCAGGCTAGAGTCCAGTGGTACAGTGATAGCTTACTGCAGCCTTATCTCCTGGGCTCAAGAAATCCTCATGCCTCAGCCTCCCAAGTAGCTGGGCCTACAGGCATGTACCACCACACCCAGCTAATCTTTTTTAATTTTTGTAGAGATGATGCCTGCTATGTTGCCTAAGCTGGTATCAAACTCCTGGGCTGTAGTGATCCTCCCACCTTGGCCTCCTAAGTGCTGGGATTATAGGCGTGCGCCAATGCGCTCAGCTTATTATTATTTTAATGCTCAAATTGTCTATTAGCCAGTAGGAGCCCCTTCAGTTGGCCTCCTGTGTCTCTTCAGCATGCCCCATCATTCATGGTGCACTTCCTTACTTTCTGGCACAAATGTGTTCCTGGCTCATTTTGTACTTTCCTGACCCAGCCTTCAAATCAGTCTTTCCTCCAAGGAGCTCTGGTTCCTATTAGGTATTTTAAAAACAAGATCTGAGCATTCAGTATGCTTGAAGCTACTAGGGTAGGATATCATCATTTAGGCTCACCTAGCAAAAAAAAAAAAAAGCTAGGAAAATATCTACATGTAATCCTAGAAGTTACATAATTTTAATGTGTTATAGCTCTGATTGCAAGGCAGTGACTAATAAAATCTTATGATATTACCCCCAACCCAGGTATGTGTAATCCTCGAAATTATAGTGACACACCTCCAACTTCAAAGAGCACAGTGGAGGAGCTGCATGAACCGATCCCTTCTCTCTTCCGGGCACTCACAGAAGGAGATACTCAGCTGAATTGGAACATCGTTTCTTTCCCTGTTGCAGAAGAACTTTCACATCATGAGAATCTGGTTTCATTTTTAGAAACTGTGAACCAGCCACACCACCAGAATGTGTCTGTTCCCAGCAATAATGTTCACGCGCCTTATTCCAGTGACAAAGGTAACGGCCAACAGTTGATTTTTTCCATTCGCCCCCTCATGTGGTCTGTCCATGTAATTTATAAAATCTGTATAAGACCATCTTTTGGAGCAGCTTTTTGGTTTTGAATTTGTATCATCTCACATAAATTCTAGATTCAATAACCCTGATCCCATCATATCTAGAGGCACATGCCAGAAGGATAAGAGAAAAAAAAAATATCTCCGATCCCTGGGTAGATAAAGAGGCATGTCGACCAGGTGTGGTGGTTCATGCCTGTAATCCCAGCACTTTGGGAGGCTGAGGCAGGTGGATCACGAGGTTAAGAGTTCAAGACCAGCCTGGCCAACATGGTGAAACCCTGTCTCTACTAAGAATACAAAAATTAGCTGGCCGTGGTGGCGGGAGCCTGTAGTCCCACCTACTTAGGGAGGCTGAGGCAGGAGAATTGCTTGAACCTGAGAGTCGGAGGTTGCTGTGAACCGAGATCGCACCACTGCACTCCAGCCTGGGTGGCAGAGCAAGACTCCGTCTTGCCAAAAAAAAAGATAAAGAGGCATGTCAGCATATTGTCAAAATTCCTCCATACTCCTGGCAGCAGAGGCTGTACTGTATTGGAAAATAGATAATTGTTCCTAATTCTGGTATTTATTTGTCTTAGGCTTTATTCTCTTCATAAGATAACAACAGTGCTGCTTCTCTAATATGATATTGCTCATTGTCAGGTAACGTTCAGAGTATCCCATGAAGTCAGATTTTTATAATAGCAGACGTACCAAAATGATGCCAAAGTCATTAGCTAAATTTCTTTATAAGCAAGTTGGTATTCCAGACATCTCATTTCCAGGCATAAACTAACCCCAGCCAGTTCTCTGCAAATGAGTGCTGTTGGTGAGAAAAGGAATTAAATGAGAAAATAACTTACACAAATTACAGAAGCATATTTAAGAGCATTTATTAGTGAAGATAGGGCATATCATAATTTTGGAATGTAAAGAGCATGTGACTTTTATAAAATCTTTGATATTTTTGATAAAAGGCACCATATAATTTTACTGTGGAAGCATAAAGCACTTATGAAAAATTGGAATTATTTCTTAAAATATGAGGTGAATTATGTATAAATAGTATAATTTGTACTCTTACTTGGCTATTACTTGTGCCCTCCATTACATTCCTACCTATATAAAACAGTGTGGGCCAGGTGCAGTGGCTCACGCCTGTAATCCCAGCACTTTGGGAGGCCGAGGCGGGCGGATAACCTGAGGTCGGGAGTTCAAGACTAGCCTGACCAACATGGAGAAACCTCGTCTCTACTAGAAATACAAAATTAGCTGGGTGTGGTAACGCATGCCTGTAATCCCAGCTACTTGGGAGGCTGAGGCAGGAGAATCACTTGAGCCCAGGAGGTGGAGGTTGTGGTGAGCCGAGATCGTACCATTGCACTCCATCCTGGGCAACTAGAGCAAAACTCCATCTCCAAAAAAAAACAAAAAACAAAAAAACCGTGTGAGCTTCGGACATTAATAGTAAAAGCAAAACAGCTTCTGTTAAATGACAGTGTAAGAATTCTTATTCCCTTTTAGGTTAGAGTACTTTGTAAAACAAATGCTAGATTTTGGAAAACATTAGAAACATATGGAATGCAATAATATGTTTCGTTATCATTTTCTCCATTATTGAAATCTAAATAATCAACATAATAGATATTAAATAATAATTCATAAGTTTTGTTCAAAGATTATTTAAATTTATGAAGCAATTAGCAAGAAGCTAATTCCTGGAAACTCCAGCTGTCTTCAAGACACAGCTAAAGTTTTTTCTCTGTGACATCTTTCCTGGGCACCTCTTCCCCAAGATAGAGTTAGCCTCTTCCTACTGCTCCTCCTGCATTTGCAGTTTGTTTGTTTGGTTTTTTTTGGTTTTTTTTGTTTGTTTGTTTGTTTTTTGAGACGGAGTCTCGCTCTGTCGCCCAGGCTGGAGTGCAGTGGTGCAATCTCGGCTCACTACAACCTCCACCTCCCAGGTTCCAGTGATTCTCCTGCCTCAGCCTCCCGAGTAGCTGGGGTTACAGGCACCCGCCATCATGTCCGGTTAATTTTTTGTATTTTTAGTAGAGACAGGGTTTCACCATGTTGGCCAGGCTGGTTGCAAACTCCTGGCCTCAGGTGATCCACCTGCCTCGGCCTCCCAAAGTGTTGGGATTACAGACTTGAGCTACCATGCCTGGCCTGCATTTGCAGTTCTATTTGTTGTCTGTTTTTAGCTTATGGATCTATCATTTTCTACTTAGTTCCGTGGATTCTTTGATTCCTCTACTGAAAATATAAAAATTAGCCAGGTGTGGTGGTATATGCCTGTAAATCCCAGCTACTCAGGAGGCTGAGGTAGAGAATCACTTGAACCTGGGAGGTGGAGGCTACAGTGAGCCAAGATCGCACCACTGCACTCCAGCCTGGGCAACAGAGTGAGACTCCATCTCAAAAAAAAAAAAAAAAGGAAATGCCCAGTTTAAAAGTACAGCTGTATAACATAGCAAATGCTTTTAAGCCCAATAAACCAACCTTTAGATCAAAGCCTGAAATTTAATAAAAGAAGCTAAGGAAGCCCTTTGCCTTCTTCAGATAGAGTGGGAGAATCTGACTTCCTTCTCAACATAATTAATTAATGAAGATCTTTTTTCCTGTACCTCCTCTTTGTCATGTACAGACCAGCAGTAAGAGAACTAAGATAAATAACTATTAATATTCAACTAGGTAATAAAGCTTTTTTTTGTTTTTCTTTTTTCTTGCCCTGAAATCTTAAATTTTTGTTTTTCAGAACACATGTGTACTGTGGTTTATTTTGATGACTGCATGTCCATACATCAGTGTAAAATATCCTGTGAGTCCATGGGAGCATCCAAATATCGCTGGTTTCATAATGCCTGCTGTGAGTGCATTGGTCCAGAATGTATTGACTATGGTAGTAAAACTGTCAAATGTATGAACTGCATGTTTTAAAGAAGGAAGACAAATGCAAACCAAAGCAACTTAGTAAAAGAATAGGTATAAAAAGTTATTCTGTAAGTCTGTTGGTTGTGTCAGAATCCTGGTAAGTTAAGTTGTAAAGACTTTGGAATAAGTTTCTTTTAAAATATGACATAGCCAGTGATGTGTTTAATTATATAACTGTTCTTACTGATTGTATTGCCCCTAGCAATAAGCCCTTTCCTTTGAATACATATACAACTTTGGTCATATGAGAAGCAGGTGTACAGAGAATTTCTTGAAACATCTGAGGTTTTTAACATGAAGCCTGATGTGGTTTTCCTTTAGCATTCCAAAAGGTTTTTGCAGTGTTAGCAGAAGCTGTTGATGTGAGTTATGATTTCTTCATGTGCGACTTTTAGCACAGAGTTTTTATAGTTGCACATCATTCCTCTTTGTGCCTTGTTTTATCCATTTTATAAATAGAGTAGATATTTGATATACCACTCTGATAACTCATATAAAAATATCATAAAAAGCTTAATTTCTTCCCTTTTATGTTGGTTTTAAAAGGTAAATGCTTACCATATTTTATAATTGAGAACTCTTACATAGTAGAATCTATTCTATAATACATGTGTTGACAAAGCTTTAGAGAAAGTTTCCTGTTCTCTTTTATTTCCCCTGCCCAAAGTGCTGACTTAGGCAGTGATGAAGAATCTTTACCAAGATTGTCAGGGTGTACCTATGAAATTGCATTAAATGCACTGCTAGGGTAAATAATTAGCAAGCAAAAGCATTTCTGTGACTTAAGGTACCAGCTTAAAGAGCACTAGGGATGGGGAACGAATGCCAAATCAGACTCCACCTAGAGCACCAGGAAACAGCTTGTACCCTGGTAGGGAAATGGTGTCGCTGAAAGGGGAGGCTGAGCCAGTGCGAGACTGAGCTCATGCAGCCTTAGCCAAGACAAAGCAGTGTTTTCCAGCAGACGGGTGATGGGACAGGAATTGAAGAGAATTTACTCGTATGAACAGGGCAGGGTGAAAATGCTGGGAATTATAAAGGGAAACAAACTTAAAACCATCTACGTTCATATTTTGTAATATTTCATTTGTTAAGTTTATTATCTTTTTAAACAAGTATAGTCATATCGTGGGAGGTTAAGATTATGAAATTTTAAAATCTCTATTCAAGATGATGTTCACTCCAAATAGGCTACAGAATTTAGCCAACATTTTATATAATGTTTCAATAAATGTTTCAATAAAGATACTATGTGCCCTTCATAGTAATAAAATCTCAATCTTTAAGCATGAATCTAAAACACAAATGTTTATATTACAGACTCTTAATTTTACCAAATTACTAATTGCTCTAGTGCATATCTGAACTATAAGCAACTTTTTAGGAATACCTCTTTGTACATCTACATATTTTAGTATATAAAAATAGATAATGCTCTTGGATACATTTTGTGTTATTCATGATCTGAATAGCAGTTAGTTAAAAGATCATTTGTAATATTATGATCAACTATTATAAATTAAAGTCTTAATACCTTTTCTGCTCTTTCAAATAACTCTTAATTAATATTCAAGATATTTTAGCCTTTTAAAAAGTTGAGATTTAGCTCATGGATATATTTTTTGGTAGGAAAACATTAGGATCTCCTTTTCTTCCTTTTACCTAGAATGCCTCGTTTAAAAGTGCCTTGAAAACATTTAGCTCCCCTTCTTCATGAGCACCTGTAGAGCTGAAAGTATCCTTGAACTTTACGCAGAAAGCTGAAAGGAATCTGCAGCCTCCTGCTGCAGTTCAACTCTGCTGTTTTTCAGTCATTTCCTACTGTGAGTGGAGTGATGTTTGTGTGTGTGTTGGCAACATGCCTAAGTTTTCTTAATGATGACAACAAATATTTAAAAACTGCATTTATCATTTTTTAGGTCTTTATTATTAAATTTTAAAATGTAATATCTGTTTCCCACCCCCTACATTAGGAGGATGCTTTCTTAAACCACATTGTTTTAATTGATTTTTCTTACCTTGATTTCTCTCATTAGAAATGATCCCTAAATGTAATGATCTTTTGCCTTCAAATTTGGCCTATTTTTTCAGATTTATGAGGGGTTGAAAGAAAGAATTCACCTAAAAGATTCCATTTCCAGTTTTATAATGTATTTCAGGTTCTGAATAACAATATTTTTTCCAAATTGAAAGTAAATATTCAAGAAGTTGATAGCCTGGTTAAAAGTTAGATCCTCTGTTACCATGCTAAGCACATTAACTTCTATATTGAAGTTTTGGTAAAAATTCTTTTTTCTTTTTTAATAAAAAATTAGATTATTGCTTTTCTTGTAAGCAGATTTTAAAAGCACTAGATTTTAAATCAGTGGGTATCATAAAAGCCATATATAAAAGATCCTTTCTTATAGTAAGACTTGTGCTTGTTAACAGGTTTTTCTGTTAGTTTTTCCCCCATAACATTTAATTATTACTAAAACTGTATTTACAATAGTGCCAAATCAAATGATAATTTAAATAAAATCTATTCTGTGTTTATGTAGGGTGGTATAAAAAGAGGTCTTCATTTAGACATGTGATTTCTAAAATTCCAGAAAGCAAAATTGATAAGACGTTAGAATATTTGAACAATTATTTATAATCAGGGTAGCATTCAAACGGAGAAAAGAAAGTTTTCTGAAAAAATGCAGTAAATCTAAGCCACATTTCTAAAGTTTATTTTTATGAAAGCTTCTTTTAAGATTTTTGAAATCTATTCTGCATTCCCAAGAGTTTATGTTTATTGTATTTTATATGATCTACAACATATAAAATTGTGTATTTTTCTTTGGTTGTCCCTATAAACAAAAAAGTATTTTAATAAAAAATCGAAATGAGTGTGAGTCATATTTTTTGTTAACTTCAGCATAGATGTAAATTTGACATTTCTGTCTAAAGAAGATAGTGTTTAAGGGATCAGCGGACAGGGTGCAGTGGCACTTTGGGAGGCTGAGGTGGGTAAATCGCTTGAGCTCAGGAGTTCAAGACCAGCCTGGACAACATGGTGAAACCTTGTCTCTACAAAAATTAAAAAATTATCCGGGTGTTGTGATGAAAGGTGAAGCCACCTGGACTTCCTGGGTCAAGTGGGGACTTGGAGAACTTTTCTGTCTTACAAGAGGATTGTAAAATGCACCAATCAGTGCTCTGTAGCTAGCAAGAGGATTGTAAAATGCACCAATCAGTGCTCTGTGAAATGCACCAATCAGTGCTCTGTAGCTAGCAAGAGGATTGTAAAATGCACTAATCAGTGCTCTGTAAAATGCACCAATCAGCAGGATACTAAAAGTAGCCAATCGCAGGGAGGATTGAAAAAAGGGCACTCATAGGACAGAAACCTGAACATGGGAGGGGCCAATAAGGGAATAAAAGCTGGCCACCCCAGCCCACAGCGGCAGCCAGCTTGGGTCCCCTTCCATACTGTGAAAGTTTTGTCCTTTGCTCTTCACAATAAACCCTGCTACCACTCACTCTTTGGGTCTCTGCCATCTTTAAGAGCTGTAACACTCACCGCGAAGGTCTGGGGCTCCATTATTGAAGTCAGCAAGATTAAGAACCCACAGCAGGAGCCAACTCCAGACACGGTGATGTGTAGTCCCACCTACTCTAGAGGCTGAGGTGGGAGGATCACTTCAGCCCAGGGAGGTGGAAGCTGCAGTGAGCCGTGATTGTGCCACTGCACTTACGCCTGGGTGACAGAGCAAGACCCTGTCTTAAAAAAAAAAAAAAAAGCAATCAGCAAACAATGTTCTTTCTCTCAGGATGTCTATACAAATTCTCTCAGAACAGATTTTTGAACAAAAATTTTGCTGTCTACTTTTTCATATGCTTTATTCCAATATGGGGGAACCTTTTAAATGAATACTTTACTATTCTGCTTGCTCTGTGGGCCTTCGGATGCCAACCAGCTTTACAAGAATGATCTAAAGGTTGCAAGGAGTTGCAGAAGGGTCAAGGTAGAGAAAAACCTTCTCAGCTCTCCCACAGGATACTGTTAGAATTGGGAACCGTGAGCTGTGCTGCCATGGCCAAATCCACCTCATTTCAGAGTCCGTGTTTTGGCAGCCTGGTGCCTGGAGGATCTAGAGAGGGGAAGAACTCAAGAGGACAGCCTGAGTGACTTAAGAAAGGAGCTGCGGCATTTGGAAGGTAGAATGAATGTCAAGGACAGAGAGAACGTTTGACCAGGAAAGATGTACTTCTGCTGAAGGTGTCCACACGGCAGCTAGTCCTGTGGACAGTCAGAGAGAGAAGCTGAGCTGGGAGGGGAGGCATCCAAGCCCGAGGCTCCAGGAGACATTGCAGACAACATGGTGCATCCGGCCCCATAGGGCTGCTCCAGACCTGGCGGGCACTGAGCTCAGTAAGCCAGGCAGACACGCCATTGGTGGGTGGGTGTTAGCCATTACAGCTCTTCGACCTTTGAGCTTTAACCAGTAAAAAGTAAATGTGGACCGGTCGCAGTGGCTCATGCTTGTAATCCCAGCACTTTGGGAGGCGAAGGCAGGCAGATCACCTGAGGTTAGGAGTTCGAGACCAGCCTGGCCAACGTGGTGAAACCCCGTCTCTACTAAAAAATACAAAAAATTAGCCGGGTGTGGTTTCGCGTGCCTGTAATCCCAGCTATTTGGCAGGCTGAGGCAGGAGAATCGCTTGAAGCTGGGAAGAGATGGTTGCAGTGAGTTGAGATTGTGCCCCTGCACTCCAGCCTAGGCGACAAGAGTGAAACTCCGTCTCAATTAAAAAAAAAGTAAATGTGTTCTACCTCTTTTTATTTTAAAGTCTGCTTGAAGTGTGGGGTCAGCAACAACTCCAAGGTTTGGCTTTTGAGATGAGAATTCTCCGTGCAGATGCAAAGAGGAAAAGAATTCTGCCCCCGCTCAGTAGTGCTGGGAAGCCTAGAGTCCGCGCTGTCACTCACCGAATGACGCCTGGAGAGTGCAGGCGCCCTGCCAGTCAAGGAGACAGGACTTCCCTCACTGGGCTGAAGGTAGCCCCTGAAGTTAGGCACAGTCACCGGCGAAATATCTTTATGGCAGAAATGTGTTTCCTGCCCGTCTAACTTACGTACTTCCCTCTGCAGCTAGCGCAATCTTTCTAGAATATGTGTGTTAGTAATTACTGCTTCCATCCCCCAGTTCTAGGCAAATAGCAAGACCGTTGCGCTCCTCTGCCTCGGAAGGGTGTGAGTTACCCACTAGGATGTCGAGCAAGGTCAGAGAACCTGTCTTTTGTTTACCTGTAGCCTCTCTGCTTCCGGGGTGTCCTGCTAGGGGAGCGGAGAGAACGAGGACTTTGAGGGCCTGAGAGAGGGGCCAGAAGAGTTTGCAGAGGCCCAGGTCACCTGATTGTGGAGACCAGCGCTCTCGGCCCGTGGCTCACGGGGAACCCGAGCCTGCCGTTCCCTTTTCCAGGGGTTTCTGCTTAGAAATATTAGCAGCCCAGCCCTCATTGTCCAAAGCCCCCCAGACCTGCCGCCAGGGTTCTGTGAGTCCCAAGATGGATGACAGAGCCTCTCTCCTGGCCAGCGTTGGATGGGATGAGGCTCAGAGTCGGATTTTACTTGATTCGAAGAAAACCATGAGACAGGATGCGTTGCAGTACTGGGTTTGTGGACTGCATTTGTGTCCCAAGACTCCTTGACTCACAGCCTCGGCTGGCATCTCCCCTTCCTGTCTCATGTCGTATACCCACTCCCATCACTGCTGACTTCCCCCTCAGCAAGCCAAGCTCATGCCACCCTCTCTCTCCACCCTCAGGCTGTCGCAGGAGGAGTGTCCCCTGCTAGACCTGCTTTTTGTGCAGATTGTGGCTCCTTGCTCTGACCTCCCTTTTTTTGTTGTTGTTGTTTTTTGAGGTGGGGTCTCCCTCTGTCACCCAGGCTGGAGTGCAGTGGCACCATTTTGGCTCACTGCAGCCTTCGCCTCCCTGGCTCAAGCGATCCTCCTCACCTCAGCCTCACAAGTAGCTGGAATCACAGGTGCACACCACAATGCCTGGTGAAGTTTTTGTATTTTTGGCAGAGACGGGGTTTTACCATGTTGGCCAGGCTGGTCTCAAACTCCTGAGTTCAAGTGATCCACCCGCCTCAACCTCCCAAAATGCTGGGATTACAGGCGTGAGCCACTGTGCCTGGCCCTCTGACCCCTTCTAAAGGAGCAGCCCCTCCCCACTCCCCCATCCCATTCGTCTGCTTTCTTTAATGGCAGACACCTCTCAAAAAGTATTCATCGGTTACTTGTTTATCATGCATTCTCCTCTCAGACTGTGGGACCCTTGAGGGCAGGGACCTTGTTTCTTTGGTTTGTTACTGCCCCAAACACAGCTCTCCAGCACCTAATGTCTCACACTCAAGGGCACCAGCTCTTCTGTGGATGAGTGATGGCGAGTCTTAGCCTATATCTGCTTTAAACAGTGGCTCCTCAGTGCCCTCAGACAAGTAAGTGCCAACTGTGCAGCAGACCTCTCAGGGCCAGGCAGCATGCCCCTGCTCACCACCAGGCCCATCCCAGCAGTCCAGGTGGCCATCCCCTGGAGCCACTGTTTGTCCCCCTGTAAGTATGGTTTTATCAATCTGAGACACTTGTCCCTCTGTGCTCATTCCTCACGCCTTTCACTGAGCGGCTCACAATGGCGTAGCCTTTGACCCCAGGGCATTCCTCAGCAGCATCCTAACTTCATCATTACCTTACACTTCTGCTTCCTACACTTCAACCTGGTGTCCAAGTTTCCACTGGGCCATTCGTAGTATTGCAAATACACCTTTAGCCACGTGGCTGAGGCTGTTTTTAGACTGCTGACCCATGCAGGCTTTGTGGGAGACTAAGGGACTTCTTTAGCAACCTAGCAAGAAGACCATGCATGATGATGTGAATTTTTTTGGTGTCCTTGAGGGCAAATTTTATTTGCAGAAGACACTACACAGAAACTAATGTTCATTTTTTAAATTAATTTTTAATGTATTTAATTTATAAAATCAAACTTAGTTCTTCCATAAGTTTTTAAAAACAGCTTACAAATATTTCTTCTAGCAGCCTAACTATATATCTAATAATCATTTTTACAGGGCCCTCGTTCAGTATTTGCTGAGTACTTCAACAGCTAATATACTCACTATTAAGGTGAACCTGATGAAATTTCCAATACTGTACATACACAGGAAGATTTCAACTTAGAATCAACTCTCATTCAATTTCACACTTACCAATTTTAAATTGGAGTTGTGAGGTTGTGTTCTAATAAGCCAAATCCTCTAAAATATTCAAATAAGCCCATTCTTAACACAATAGTACTAATGATGTAGTTTTGAGTCTCTTTTATCCCAGATCCTCCAAATCATTCCATGATTGAAAAACAGGTTCTGGTTAAGCAAAACAGGTCACAGAGGTTTCTATGGCCTCAGTAAAATAGGTGCCAGAGAACTTGGAAACAGAGGGAGGCCAGATTAGAGGACAAGACTTAGCCAACATTTAGCCAGACACACCCCAAAACATAAGTCAAGAAGGGCCTGCCCCTGGACAAGCAGCGCAAAATTCATGTTCTTTACAAATAGTTTACTACCAAGATGAAGAGTATGCCCAGTTTTCTTCCCAAATTTGCTGGTCACATTGTTTCTCTGCTCAGAGGCAGAATGAGTAGAAAGGCAGAGAAAGGCCCGTGGTGCACTAAGTGATTTCCTACCCAGGAAGGAAGCATCAGGATTAGGGAGAAGTTGTTCTCAGTTCCAAGTGATACACATTACCTACATCTTCCCAACTTCTCAGAGAAGTCTGCCCTTTCCACCCAGGTCAGTGAGTGGATTGGATTTTGCACATCTTTGGTTCTTAAGATTATGTTTTTGTCTTTTTCAGCTGGGCGCGGTGGCTCACGCCTGTAATCCCAGCACTTTGGGAGGCTGAGGCGGGCGGATCACTTGAGGTCAGGAGTTCAAGACCAGCGTGGCCAACATGGTGAAACCATCTCTACAAAAATACAAAAATTTGCCAGACACGATGGCAGGTGCCTGTAATCCCAGCTACTCGGGAGGCTGAGGTGACAGAATCGCTTGAACCTGGAAGGCAGAGTGCAGTGAGCTGAGACACGCCATTGCCCTCCAGCCTGGGCAATAGAGCGAGACTCCATCTAAAAAGTAAAAGATACATTTTTGTCTTTTTCTCTAAGTACCCTTTGGTGAAATTCTCAAATATGGAAATAAGTCTCTTTTGAATATCAGGTTCAAGAACTTTGAATCTAATAGACTCTTGCATTTTTTTTCCTGTTCTAAGGATAATACAACTGTTCTAAAATAATACCATACAGAATTTGAGTTATCTCAAATGGCTTTGCCTAACTAGTGGCCACAACGTTTAGGTCTTTCTATGGCAGCCTGTTTCCATTGAGGATTTCCAGGGGCCTTTATTCTTAGGAGTTTGTCATGGCAGACCACAGGCCTAGCTTTCCTAGTCTCCCCTTCCACCCTTATTTGGTCCCTTCATTTTTTAATGGCTAATATTAGAGACCTGAAGTAATCGTAGCTTGAACAACTAGAGACTGTTTGTTCTCACATAACTTGAAGTCTGAAAATACGTAGACCAGATCTGGAATGGGGGCTCTACGTTGTCACCAGGAAATAGGCTTTCCTTTTGCTCTGCTGTCCTAATATTTGTCTCATGGTCTCAAGATGCCTTCTGGAGCCCCAACCATCATATTTGTTTTCCAAGAAGAAGAAGGAGATTAGTGTAAAAATTATATACCTCCAAGCCAGGTCAGCCTTCAGGAAGCCCATCCAACAACAATTGCTTATGTCTCATTGGCCACCACTATTTGCAAGAGTGACAAGGAATTAGCACCTGAATAAAATTCAGGATTGTTAGTAAGGAGAGAATGAAGAAGGGGAGAATGATTGGCCCAAGCCATCTCCACTATGCATGGGTGCCTGTAGCATCCTAAACACTTCCCATTCATAGTGTTTATCACTCTGTGTTGTAATTGCCTGTTTACTTGGCTGTATATACCCACACCAGAATGACGTTGTATGTCCAGCTTGAAAGTGCAGAGGCAGCCGCTGGCACAGCTAGAAAAGCACTGATTCTAGACAGAGTGGCAAGTAAAGAAGGATGAGGTTTTGTGATTATCAAAAGGGGCATGACTTAAAATCTAGATGAAGTTAGCTAATAGCAATTTCTGAGGTTCTTGGTTTTGAAGATGTATATAGGAGCTGGATAACTTCACATGTTAGTAGTGGTCTTTTTATCTGTGTAAGAGAGTTTCTCATTTAATGCAGTTACATTTTTCTCTTTGGCTGAATTTCTCTAGAAAAGATCAATATTCTCTAGTTTCTCTGTGCTATTTGAAGGTGAAAAAAATTATTTCTTTTCAGCTGAAAACCATATACAATCCATGACTGGACCAGTTTGTTGAAACTTTGTTGATTAGTCTGCAGTGACTCTTGTCCCTGAACAAGAGGGCTCAGCCTTGAGATTTTTCCATATTAAAATCATAGACCACAGACTCTTCTCTCTGGTTTCTGAAGTAGTCTTGCAGGACAGCAAGACTTGTGAATCATACATGTAATTTAAAATTTTCTAGTAGCCACATTAAAAAAGTAAAAAGAAACATGTAGAATTAATTTGAATGATATATTTTCTTTAACCCAATATATCCAAATCAGCAATTTAGCATATAACTTATATAAAAATTACCAATGGTACATTTTACATTCTCTTGTTTTGGTATTAAGTAAGTATTTGAAATTGGTGTATGTTGAACAGCACATCCAAATTTGGACTAGCTACATTTCAAGTGCTCAGTAGCCACGTGTGGCTAGTAGACAGTGCAGATCTAGAGGACTTATACCATGTTAACACATTTCATCACTTATTATCTTATTGATCTCCTGTCTAGTTGTTCCATACGTTATTGACAATTGGGTATTGCAGTTTCCAACTATTATTGTTTTATTGTCTATTTCTCCCTTCAATTATGTCAGTTTTTGCTTAATATATTCTGGAGCTCTTGTTAGGTGCATATATGTATATAATTCTTCAATCTTCTTGATGAATGACCCTTTTATAATTATAAAATATCTTTGTCTCTAGTAGCAATTAGTACCTTAAAAACTATTTTGTTTGATATTAGTATAGCCACTCCAGCTCTCTTTTGTTTACTCTTTGCATGGTATGTCTTTTTATATCTTCTTACTTTTAACCTATTTATATCTTTGACTCTAAAGTGTGTCTCTTGTGGGCACCATATGATTGCATCATGTTTTTTAATCCATGCTACAAATCTCTGCCTTTTAATTACAGAAATATTAATCCATTTATTTTTAATGTAATTATTGATAAGGAAAGATTTATATCTGCTATTTTGCTTTGTGTTTGCTATTTGTCATTTGTCTTTTTTCTTTCTATTTCTCCTTTACTGACCCTTTCTTTTTTATATTAAAGACATATTTTGTCATGTACCATTTTCTCTTGTCATTTCTTTTACTATATATTCTTATAAGTTATTTTCTGAGCAGTTGCCCTGAGGATTATGATTAACATCTTAACAATCTAGTTTTGATTAATGCCATTTAATTTCAGTTGTATGCAAGAACTTTGTTTCTATGTCTCTCCATTTCCTCTCTCCTCCTTTGTGATGTTATTGTCTTACAAGTTACATCTTTATGCTTTGTGTGCCCATCACATAAACTTACAATTATTGCTTTATGCAGTTGTCTTTTAAATCAGATAGGTGGGGAAAAAAGAGTTACAAACAAAAAATATATTGATACTGTCTTTTATATTTATCTCGTTAGCTACCTTTATGAGTGCTCTTTACTTGTTCATGTGGATTTGGGTGTCCTTTTATTTCAGCCTAAAGAACTCCCTTTAGTATTCTTATAGGGGAGGTTTGGTTACAAATGACAGAAATCAAATTTAAAGTAGCTCAAGTGAAAAAACAATAGAAAATACCAGGGAGAAGTCTCAGATATCTGAAAAGCCTTGGGATACCATGGCTTTAGGCAAGTCCAAGTGCAAGAAATGGCCTCTTGCTTGTAGCTCTTTGGTACTCTGCACTGCACATTCTCAGGGAGCCCTCCACTACACCAGGCTCACATGTCAATCTCAGCAGGAATAGATCATCACTATTCAGATAGCCAGAAGTCCCAGATAAGACTCACTGGCCCAGACTGGAAGTCAATCCTCCCAAGTCATGTGGACACAGTTGGGGAGTGGTAGATCCCCAAAAGAAATACAGACATTAGCAGAAAAAGGGCTTAGGATAAAGCACAGGTAAAAGCTAAAGGTCTTCACTAGGTATGCTTCAGAAAAAGTTTCAGCTTTATTAAATGTTCTCTTTAGAAACCCACTTCTACACAAACTAGAACAACTGGAAATCCACATGCTAAAAATATTTAAATATTCTTCATCTGAGGCCCCACAATTTTTTTCTGGTCTGACATGTTAAAAATTCTTACTAATGTAATCTAGTAAATCAGTCAAGATGTAGTCCTGGCCAGGTTCAGTGTCTCATGCTTGTAATCCCAGCACTTTGGGAGGTCGAGGCAGGAGGATCACTTGAGCCCAGGAGTTTATGACCAGCCTGGGCAACATAGTGGGACTATGTCTCTACAAAAAATAAAAGATTAACTGGATGTGGTGGTGCACATCTGTAGTCCCAGTTACTTAGGAGGCTGAGGCAGGAGGATCACTTGAGCATGGAAGGTTGAGGCTGCAGTGAGCAGTGATCATGTCACTGCACACCAGCCTGGGTGACAGAGTTAGACCATGTCTCAGAAAAAAAAAAAAGACAAAAAAAGAACAAGTATTCTTTTAGCTAAAATATGAAAAGAACGTCTATGAAGGCCAGTTTGAATCTCAAGTCTGTAACATATTTTCTTAGGATAAAAAATGTATTTTGAGTTTTAATAAAGGGCATGATAAATATCCATAAACAATGATTTATTCCTCGATTGCTATGTTGTACTATTATTCCAAACTATTCATAATTCATAAATGAGTAATGCAATAATAATTTGCTATAGCTTTGTTAGTTTGTTTGTTTGAGACGGAGTTTCACTCTTGTTGCCTAGGCTGGAGTGCAATGGTGCGATCTTGGTTCGCCACGACCTCCAACTCCCAGGTTCAAGTGATTCTCGAGCCTCAGCCTCCTGAGTAGCTGGGATTACAGGCATGCGCCACCACGCCCAGTTAATTTTGTATTTTTAGTAGAGATGGGGTTTTGCCATGTTGGCCAGGCTAGTCTCAAACTCCTGACCTCAGGTGATCCACCCGCCTCAGTCTCCCAACGTGTTGGGATTACAGGCGTGAGCCACCACACCCAGCCAGTTTTTTATGTCCTTTATCCAGATACGTACTAGGTACTAAAAATGGACAACCAAAAAATGTAAGAACTCTATCAGATCCAATACTTGAGATTCAGGGAACCTATGAAAAAGGATTACTGATTTTTAATTTCTCAGTATAGAATACAAGAAACTGTGTTTAATGTTCCTTCTATTTGATGTGAGTCTAATCATGTATTCACTGCCTTTGGATCAAGTCCAAGATTATGGTCTGTGTTTTTTTAACTATTTGAATTTGTCCCTTATTTAAGTGGATTTTTCCACTGGATTTTTGCAGAGATTTTCTTCCGGATACTGCTAGTGGATTCTTCTTCCGGTTTGGGTTTTTGTTGTTGTTGTTGTTGTTGTCGTCGTCGTCGTTGTTGTTTTTGAGAGAATCAATTAGGGTGTTGGTAATTAAACTTTTTTTTTTTTTTTTTTTTTTTTTGAGACGGAGTCTTGCTCTGTCACCCAGGCTGGAGTGCAGTGGCCGGATCTCAGCTCACTGCAAGCTCCGCCTCCCGGGTTCAAGCCATTCTCCTGCCTCAGCCTCCCCAGTAGCTGGGACTACAGGCACCCGCCACTTCGCCCGGCTAGTTTTTTGTATTTTTTAATAGAGACGGGGTTTCACCGTGTTAGCCAGGAT
Organism: Papio anubis; assembly: GCF_008728515.1. Classification (NCBI taxonomy): domain Eukaryota; kingdom Metazoa; phylum Chordata; class Mammalia; order Primates; family Cercopithecidae; genus Papio; species Papio anubis. Next base: position 4,015,496 of record NC_044994.1, on the reverse strand, counting down.
GGTCTCGATCTCCTGACCTCATGATCCGCCCGTCTCGGCCTCCCAAAGTGCTGGGATTACAGGCTTGAGCCACCGCGCCCGGCCTAAACTTTTAAAATCTGTGCCTATTGGTGTTTGAGGAGTAAAGCGTATATTGGAAGACTGTGCCTAGACTGGTTGTGGGGTACAGACAATTACTGACAGGAAACTGTGGGCATTTCTAAATGTTTTATCAGTGGGACAATTTTATTCTGAGGCTCTCTCAGCATGATAAATGCGTGTTTATGAGTTGGTGGTCAAATGAAATGGGCAGTCACTAAGGCAGTAATGATACCCAGAGGTGATTTTATAGTAGCTAAAGACTTTGGCAGAGTGACATTCTGATGTCTTTGACTCCAGTGGCTAAAGTTTTAATTTCTAGTTCATGTATGGTGGCCTATTTCCACACGTTGTATACTTTTGGAGTGTAAGCTCGTGCTCAGCGGGGCTTTGTCTGGGTGATTTCTAGGGGACTTGGGCTGTGGATATATAGTTTTTAGGAGGATTTTTATTTGCTTCTACAGCTGTTCCAGGGGGTTACTAGCCCAGAAACCCTTGATGTTAATTTCTCAGTTTATAGGAGTCAGTATAAATTGGTAGGATACATTTTTGAACTCCAGAATAGCATGACGGCATGAACTTTCATGATCATGAACTCTCAGGGAGACATTTGCCCTATCCAGGGCCAGACGAACACAGTTATTTGTCATTTGTTCTACTATTGTCAGAAAGAGAATTTTTTCCAGTCCACCCTTTTATCAAGAGTCTCAGCTCCATGGGAGATGAAAGAAGGCCTCTAAACAACAATCTCTACCTTCCACAGGCCAATGCCTCATAACAGTGTCATTCTGACTTTCAGCTTTGGCATTAGACTTCTTTCTTTTCTTAATCTGGGGAATTTCCTTAATTATTTACAAGCCCAGCTTCATATTTTAAAAAAAAGAAAAAGAAAAAGGTTTGGGGCTGGGTGAGATGGCTCATGCCATGCCTATAGTCCCAGCACTTTTGGAGAGTGAGGCATGAGGATCACTTGAGTCCATGAGTTTAAGACTAGTCTGGACAACATAATGAGACACCATCTCTAGAAAAAGTAAAATTAACCAGGTGTGGTTGCACATGCCTTGTAGTCCTAGCTATTCAGGAGGCTAAGGTGGGAGGACTGCTTGATTCCAGGTATTTGAGGCTGCAGTGAGCTATGATGATGCCACTGCACTGCATCCTGGGCAATAGAGCAAGACTATATGTATATATACACACACACACACAAAAAAAAATGCATATATATATATATATATATATATATATATATATATTTGGTTATATTTTGTCAGCATTTCTTACTATTTTTTATCTGGAACTTTCCCCAGCAATCTAGCCTGCTGAAATGCTAGGGACATCTGAACATTTACTTTTCAACATAAACATATTATATATTAGCAGCGTCAGAAATTCAGAGAAGGGTGGCAAGAATCCAAGTATGTAGTAGACATTAGCTGGAGCAACTTCCTTCTCACTGTGACCTCTCAGTGACCTCTTCTATGCTGTAACAACCCTGCATCCCAGCACAGCTGGGATCAAGACATTCACTTGACCTAAGCCAAAACAGCTCATCTCTGTCTCAAGAATGTGTAACTTGAAGACAGTTACCCAGGAGCCCAGTCACTTAATGACACCATTCTGGAGAAGTGTTCTACCAACAGATTCTCTGGAGCTGAGCTCCTGTTTGTCCTCCCCAATTTGATTCTTAGATTTCCCCCACCAATCTTCCAATTAAATGTGTTTTCTTGCTTAAGAATCTATTTCTGTTGTTGCATCCAAAAGAACACCAACTAATAATAAATCGCGTACAAAATGCATTTAAAATCAGGAGAGGGATATTAAAACATGTTATAAATGCTATAGTAATTCATATGAACAGCCATATTTATGGTAGAGGTAAGTCTAGAAATAGTTCTGAATGCATAAAACATGAGGTATAAGATAAAAGTGGTCCTGCACTCAAGTGGGAAATGTAATTACATAAATGTGGGAAAGACTGGGTAACCACCTAGAAGAGAATAAAGCGGGAATCATACCTCACACCTTGTACCAACATAAATCTCGTATCAATCAAAGATTGAAATGCAAAAAATTAAACTACAAAATACCCAAAAAAGAGAAAATGTTTTTAGTCTCTATGTAGGAAAGGCCTTTCGAATTACAATTTTTAAAAATCTAAAACCATTTATTGGCTCTTAGAGAAGATTGATACAGTTGACTATAAAACTAAAATTTTAATTTGGGAATGAAAAACACCCTAAACAATGCAAATGACAAATGAGAACTTGTACAATATATTCTTGATAAGTCAGTAAAATAAAGAACAACCTGATTTATAAAAATAGACTAGTCACAGACCAGGAAACGCCAATGGCCATTAAACACATAAGAAGATTCTCCACTTTTCTCAAAATGTGAGAACTCCAAATTAGAATAGGGACACAAAATAAGAAGATGAAGATACCATTTTTCATCTATCAAACTGACAATGATCAACATTTCTCATCTGTCAAATTGGCAATCATCAAATAACGCCTGACCTAGGGGAGGTTGTGGGAATCGGTCCCAGCGTTCTTGGGAATGTAATTTTCCACAGCCTCTGTGGGGAGAGGGGTGCCTTGGCACTTATGCATTGACCTGTTTCAAGTCTAGGAGCTGATCCTGTAGATTCATCTTACACAGTGAGAAATGATCCATTGCAGCATCGTCATGGCAAAATTTCGTTGTTTTTTTTTTTTTTGAGATGGAGTTTCGCTCTTGTCACTCAGGCTGGAGTGCGGTGGCATGATCTTGGCTCACTGCAACCTCCACCTCCGGGGTTCAAGCGATTCTCATGCCTCAGCCTCCTGGGATTACAGGCATGCGCCACCACACCTGGCTAAAATTTTTTTGTATTTTTAGTAGAGACGGGGTTTCACCACGTTGGCCAGACTGGTCTCAAATGCCTGACCTTAGGTAATCCACCCATGTCGGCCTCCCAAAGTACTAAGGTTACAGGCATGAGACACCACTCCCGGCCATGGCAAAATTTTGGACCTAATGTCCAACCGTGGTAGCTAATAAAATTATATACATTCTTATAATGGAATATGATGGACTGATAGAAATTGTCTCTAAGAAATACTGTTAACAGAAAAATATAAGCTTCAGAAGTATGTACACATATAGTCTGGCATTTGTTTAAAACAAGAAAAAGAGAAAAAAATGTGTGCATATTTGCTTGTATGCAAGTAAGATACCTGGAAGAATTCACAAGAAAATAAAAACATTGGCTGCCTCGAGGGAGGGAAAACGGGGGCTGAGAGACAGGCGTAGGAAGAGACTTTGCACTGTGCAGCCTTTTGTAGCTTTGATTTTTTTTTTTTTTTTTTTTTTTTTGAGATAGAGTCTCGCTTTGTCACCCAAGCTGGCGTGCAGTGGTGCAATCTTGGCTCACTGCAGCCTCCACCTCCTGGATTCAAGTGATTCTCCTGCCTCATCCTCCCCAGTAACTGGGATTACAGGCACATGCCACTGCGCCCAGATAATTTTTGTATTTTTAGTAGAGACGGGATTTCACCATGTTGGCCAGGCTGGTCTCAAACCCCTGACCTCAAGTGATCCGCCCGCCTTGGCCTCCCGAAGTGCTGGGATTATAGGCATGAGCCACTGCATCTGGCCTGTAGCTTTGAATTTTGAGCCATGAGAATGTACTACCCTTTCAAAAAGTAAACGTTTAAACTAAAAAGACACTTTTATCTTGAAACTTTTTTCTTAAAAAAAATCAGGTTAAATGGAAGAGAATGGCATTGAAAACCAGGACAGCTGTGTGAAGGGCCAGGATAGGGGTTCCACAGGAGCTGGAAGGAGAGGCCCCTAATGCTGCTGGGGAGGCCCTTCAAAGAGAAAGAGACTTCTTGGCCAGGTACAGTGGCTTACACCTGTAATGCCAGCACTTTGGGAGGCTGAGGCAGATGGATGACTTGAGGCCAGGAGTTCGAGCCCAACCTGGCCGACATGGCAAAACCCCGTTTCTACTAAAAATACAAAAATTAGCGGGGCGTGGTGGCTCCGGGACCTGTAATCCCAGCTACTCCGGAGGGTGAGGCTTGAGAATCACTTGAACCTGAGAGGTGGATGTTGCAGTGAGTCGAGATCATGTCCTGCACTCCAGCCTGGACGACAGAGTTAGACTGTCTCAGAAAAAAAAAAAAAGAGGAGGAGACTTCTGAAAGAAAGGTCCTCACAATTTTGCAGCACCTTTGTTATCAGTGCCCAGAAAATGGGTTCATATGAAGGTCTAGATACTCACAGTTTCTAATGGAAATGTTAGCAGGCTATGGGAACAAAACGCTGTTACCCTAACTGGAAACTCGCACTGCTGCTGATCTATCACATTCTGGATGGACAACGACAGATTCAGTTCTCAAACTCTACCAAATCGTTTCCACAGAGGGGCTTAGGTTGGTGCAGGAAAATTTCAGGACAGATAATCCTATAGTTTGTGCCTTCTCCTACCATGGAATTTCCTTCTTTTTCCTTATGGAGGAGTTCAAGAGTGCAAATTCAGTTCATAGCATTCAAACAGCTGCATTCCAGCTTCCTTAAACTAGTCAGAACCAATAAGAATACCAGCAAGGAACTCGAAGCCTTGGTTTTTAAATTACATGAGAATAGTTTTGAAGAGTGTATTTTAATCACATAAAACACACTAACAAACGGCTCTCATCTGTTGCCACGTTTCTAAAGTGTGGAACGGCTGCTCTGCACGGCTTTCCTCTGTCCCCCGTGCCTCCTGCCCCCAATCACAGGGCCTCCATTACATTCCTGACTTGGAATTTCCTTGCAGTTGCCAGCTATACAGAGTCCGATAGGTTCGCCAGGGCCAGCACTCCCCGGATGAGGAGGAGGGAGCCTCAGCCATGTAATCATCTAAACGTGACTGTTAATTTATTAAAGCGAACTTGTCTATCAGAGTGTTTACAAGTCTCCCTTTTGTGACTGTACTGAACAGACACACCAGATTTCCTCTGAGGACCCATTCTACACAAGCACAGACTGTAGGACAAAAGAGCTCATTCTAACAGCGCCCAGAGCACCGCCACGCCGGCCACCCCTGGGGCCAGTGGCAGGGTGCCAGGCATGTTCATGCTCTGAGGCTCCAGAAACTAATCTGACCTCTCAAAAGAACACATTCCGACTGACTAGGAATCTTGAATGAAATTCAAGCAGTGCAGGTGTTCAGCCATTCTGAAGACAAAATTCAGACAGCAGAGCTGCTGCCTACTCTGGCGGATGGAGGAGTGTCTGTGAAGGAGGGCCCTTCGCACCCCCAAGGAGCTCCTGACGTCCCTGCCTTTATCTGAGACTCTCCTTGTCCTCTCTTTGAATGCTCTTTTTTTTTTTTTTTTTAAAGAAACAGAGTCTCGCTCTGTCGCCCAAGCAGCTGGACTGCCGTGGCATGATCTCGACTCACTGCAACCTCTGCCTCCCAGGTTCAAGCAATTCAAGTGCCTCAACCTCCTGAACAGCTGGGATTACCGGTGTCTGCTACCATGCCTGGCTGATTTTTTTATATTTTTATTAGAGACAGAGTTTGCATTATTGCCTAGGCTGGTCTTGAACTCCTGAGCTCAGGCAATCCACCCGCTTTGGCCTCCCAAAGTGCTAGGATTACAGGCATGAGCCACTGCACCTGGCCCTCTCTTTGATTTCCAAATAAAAAGAAAAACTTCTACTGAAGGTGGGGAAAGGAGAAAACTATTTTCATTTAATGCTTGATTCTCCCCATGATAAGGGGCTATAAGATGGACTGAAAAACAACCACCCATGATTTAATCATTTGGCAAATCCAGATATTTCTGCTGGGAACCAGGAGCAGTGAGCAGGCAGGCCTAGCAGGCGGGGCAGGCTCTGCTCTGGGCCAGGCATGGACAACCTCTGGCTGTACAAGGTGGGGCACCCCTGTTCACCAGCATGGAACGGCATCCTCTTCTACCATTCAGGCTTTCGTTGTGTTTCTTATCTTTATTACTCATGGTGGGGACACTGCCAGCTCTTTCTTTTAAGGTGCTCCACCCCCGCTTCCAGGCCACCAGCACTGCCAGGCTAAGACCGAGTAACTCACACTGCCTGGCTAATTGGGCTGGGAGCACAGGTGTCCCAGGAGAGCCCATAGCCTGGGCTGCTCATGAGGCTGGGCACAAACACAGGTGGGCCATGGATATTCCCTTGTGGGTGTTGGAACCAGAAGCCCCTGGGAGAATGACGAGACCAGCAGCAGGAACTCAGCTGAAAGATTCCAGTTGCACTGGGAGGGCCGAGGTGGCCCTGCCAGGTCCTGTGCAGGCCAAAGTTGTGAAGGGAAGAAAATCTAAGTAGAAGCTGCAAGCAAGAGAAACAATCCAGACAGGAGGTGAGGGAGCTGGTCAGCCACAGGGCAGAGCAAAGCCATCACACAGGCTCCTTCTGAGGCCTCTAGACCTGCCTCGATTCCAGAGTAATCCTCAGTCCTGACTATTTGTGGCTTTTCCTTCTCATTATGCAGGTGTTTTCCCTCAATGAGCCTCTCCATTCTTGAGGAATTTCAGTGAGTCTCTGTTAGTTCATTACAGCCATAAAACCTTAAGTACTATAATATTTCTCTAGCCCTTTTGTTTTTTTTTTTTTGAGACAGGGTCTTTCTGTCACCCAGGCTGAAGGGCAGTGGCGCAATCTCGACTCATTGTAACCTCCACCCCCTTGAACTCAAGTGATCCTCCCACCTCAGCCTCACAAGCAGCTGCGACTACAGGTGATTTTTTGTATTTTTTGTAGAGACAGGATTTCACCATGTTGCCCAGGCTGGTCTTGAGCTTCTCCAGATCACTCCTCAAGTGATCTGCCCACCTGGGCTTTCCAAAGTGCTGGGATTACAGGCGTGAACCACTGCATCTGGCCATCCTTAGCCTTTTTTTTTTTTTTTTTTTTTCTGTATACAAAGGTGACTATATACTCTTTCTTCCAAAAGTGGATCTAACTGCAATGCTATATTGTAACTTACTTTTTTTTTTAACTTGACAATATATTGTGAGCATTCTCATAGTATTATTAGAACTTTATAGGATTTCCTTGCAAGATACCCAAACCTCTGGAAAGCTATCATCACCACAGTGAAGTTCAATTTGTTGCCAACCTTACTGAAAGAATGTCATCCGGCACAGAAACCCGCTGCAGAGTCTAATGAAACCTTCAAGTCCACCGCCTTCCTGGGAGCCCACCTGACCCCTGCCCTGGGCTTTTCTTGCCCATCCAGCAGGCCTTGGTGAGTTCTAGCAGCGAGCCAAACACAATTTTTCAATAGCAGAAACATACTGGAACTGTCAAAAGAACATGAAATGAACCACCAAAAAGCATGAAGCATAACACAGTTTTATTTGTTCTGTGGCTTTTTTTTTTTTTTTTAATGGAATCTCGCTCTGTTGCTCAGGCTGGAGTGCAGTGGTGTAGTCAGCTCACTGCAACCTCTGCCTCCCAGGTTCAAGTGATTCTCCTGCCTCAGCCTCCCCTGTAGCTGGGACTACAGGTGCCTGCCACCACGCCTGGCTAAGTTTTGTATTTTTAGTAGAGACGGAGTTTTGCCATGTTGGCCAGGCTGGTCTCGAACTCCTGACCTTGAGATCTGCCTGCCTTGGCCTCCCAAAGTGCTGAGGTTACAGGCATGAGCCACTGTGCCCGGCCATTCTGTGTCATTTTTTAAATAGCAAATCTGTCATCAAAATAAAAAAAACAAACAGAAACTCTGAGCACTTTGGTATAACTCAAGTGAAGATGACCCTGCATCTCTACTGAAGCATCTCACAGGGCTTTCAAGAAACATGGGCCTTTCAAAACACATTTTTGACACATCATGCCTACAGTGGCACAGATCACACTCCTGTGGCTTCAAACATCTGCTCCCAAAGCGTGTTTCAGTGGCGGCTGCAGCCGAGAGGGGCATCAGTGTTACCCCAGTCTTGCACCCAAGGACCTTCACTTGGGGAGCCCCAGGCCCTCAAGAGTCCTGGATCCAGGCCTCTTGTGGAGGCACTGTCTGTCCCTTGAGCCTCCCAGAGCACAGTGGTGTTCCTGAGAACTGTGTGCTGGTCTCTCCCTCTGACCTCTGTTGACCTGACCAAGCTCCAGCCACAGGGCTGGCCTCTGTCCTGATGGCTGTTCTCATTGGATGTGGCCAATGCTACTCTGTCACTATGTCCAACATCCTTGCCTGGAATGAACACATTTGGAATTAGGAGTTTCTAAGAAATGTCCATTGTAGTTTGAGCTCTAGCTGTTCGTTCTTGGTGGTCAGTAAGTCACTTTTGTGGCTTTGCCTGACAACACAAATGACCTCCGAGGCTCACCTTCTCCACCCACAGAATGAAGCCATTTGTTCCCATGTCATTGTCTGGCTATGAGGCTGGGAGGTTATGGCCACGGTACTCATAACCACTGGCATACAGTTCACACTGGTGTTCAGTCCATCTTTATTCCTGCCCTTTCTTCTTTCATAATTTCTCCAGGGTCACACCAGAGAAGATGAAGATATCTGAAGGTGAAATGCTGGCATTGTTCCATAGCGATGGGGCTTAGGTACATGGCAAAAAAAAAAAAAAAAGAAGAAGAAAAAGTTCCCTTCTCGTAGTGTCCCTACCTGGAGTTAGCTGTCAGCCAAAAGCACTTTAATGTGTCACATCCTGGTGGTTACACAGGTTACACAATTGTCAAAATCCATTGGGCTGCACACTTAATACCTGTGCATTTTGTTGTGTGTTCATTATCTCTTAACATTTTTTTTCAATAAAAAAATTAGACCAGAAAGCAATGCTTCATCTGCTAATTAGCACTGTAAGATTAGGTGTAGATGTACATAAATCTGTCTTTCCTGTGGACTCCCTAGTAGGCAGAGACCTTGGGCCAGGGTTCCCTTCGCTCCCTTCCCTCATACCCCACTTTCTCCCCATGGCTCCCTGACTCATGCACAGCCACCTAGCGGGTCCTTCTGCCTCTGTGCTTGGCACTTTCCATCCATCGTCCTCACAGTTACCCCAGTGACCTTTGTAAAATGCAAGTATTGTCATATTATTCCTCGCTTAAAAGTAATCCTCAGTCACTTCTCATCTCCTCCCAAGCGTGTAAAATCCAAGCTCTTCTCAGGATATGCAAACCCCTGGATCCCGGCCACCCTTGAGCTTCTCTCCCACCCCTGCCTGACTCCCATTTCATGCTCCAGATATGTAAACTGCTTGTAACTCCACACACACCCAGCTTATCCCCTCTGCCTGAAATGCCCTTTCCAAAATTACTAAATTAAAATTGGTATCAGGACAAACACATACTGTGCTTATGAGCTTCCAAAAGAGTGGTCCAATTTTAAATATTCACATTAAATAGGGACATTTGCCCGTTTTATACTTGACCAGTTATTCTGTGAGGAGGAGCTCTGGGCTTGGGGCCAGACCATCATTTAAGTCCTAGCTCTGCTCCTAGTGACTGCAGGTCCTTGGGCTGGTCACTTGGGATGCCTGAATCTCATTTATTTTATGCACAATGAGGGTTATAAATATTCACCCTAAAGGAGGAGGAACACATGAACTGTTGGATGTGAAGGCGCCTTATAAACTGCAGCGCTGCACAAATGCCTCCTGAGTAGAAGGCAGCCTGTCCCCAGTGAGCAGCTTAGAGCAGAGTCCTGTCACATGCGTCCATGTGAAGAGTCCACCAACAGGCTTTGTGTGAGCAACAAGGCTGTTTATTTCACTTGGGTGCAAGTGGGCTGAGCCCGAAAAGAGAGTCAGCGAAGGGAGATAGGGGTGGAGCAGTTTTATGGGATTTGGGTAGGTAATGGAAAATGAAAGGTGGTTATCTCTTGAGGGCAGGGACGGGGATCACAAGGTGAAGAGTGGGTAGATCATGAGACTCATTGTGTGGGGTGGGGGTGGGGGTGGTGGGGGGAATGTCACAAGGTAAATTGATTAGTTGGGGTGGGGCAGGAACAAATCAAAATAGTGGAATGTCATCTTTTGTGGTTCTTCAGTTGCTCCAGGCCATCTGGATGTATATGTGCAGATCACAGGGGTTATGATGGCTTAGCTTGGGCTCAGAGGCCTGACATTCCTGTCTTCTTACATTAATAAGAAAAAGAAAACAAAATAGTGGTGAAGTGTTGGGGCAGTGAAAATTTTTGGGGGTGGTATGGAGAGATAATTGGTGATGTTTCTCAGGGCTGCTTCAAGTGGAATTAGGGGCAGCGTGGGAACCTAGAGTGGGAAAGATTAAACTGAAGAAAGATTTTGTGGTAAGGGGTGACATTGTGGGGTTATTACAAGGAGCATTTGTCATATAGAATGATTGGTGATGGCCTGGATGTGGTTTTGTAGTAATCAAAAAAGGTTGCTTTATGAGGAAGTTAAGTTTAAAAGTAGAAGGCAAAGAATTGAACATACTGATATATTAATTCTTTGAAAAGAAATTTAGAACTCATATCTAACAAGAAAGAGAAAAACAGGTATTAAAGGACTAAGAATTGGGAGGACTCAGGACATCCAATTAGAGAGTGCCCAAGGGAGTTCAGTGTAATTATTTGCTTGGTTGGCGAGCTTCTGGGCTCTATCCTCGAGTTTTTTTATGTTGTTTTATACCAGGCCAGATTGATTTAGGTAAAAACAACACTCTTCATTTAGAAATATGCATAGTCCTCCTTTTTCAGCAGTAAGTCAAGGCCTATTCCTATCTTCTTATATTAATAAAAACAAAACAAAACAAAAGAGTAGTGAAGTGTTGGTGACATGAGGGGAACAAGAAGCTGTTCGGTCCCATTTGCAAATTGATTTTTGGGGGTAAGGAAAACTAGTGACATGTGCCTGTCCAATTAGTAGGTAGACACATGTAGGTGGAGGAGCCACAGAGGAAGAGACCTTGTGTAAGGCAAAACTGGAAATGTAAAGTGAAAAGATGAGAGGGAGCACCAAAAGAGATGTCTTACACCAAGACTCAGGGATCCAGTGAGGGCAGCAGTCGTTAGAGGTTGTAATGGGGATTGATGGGGCAACTGGGCAGAGGGGGAGGTTTGATTTTTAAAGTATATGAGAAAGTGCATAGTGTCTACAAGCAACCTTTCATTGTTATTCAGGGGTTGGGTATAAGTAAACAAGAAGAGGGGCTGGGAGGGAGAGTCTGAAGAACAAGGAGAAGGTAGCCAAGGATGGAGTGAAATGCAGGACAAATGTCTTAAAGGAAATGAGAGGTTCTAAGAGGCGGGCTAGTGGCTTGTAACCCACATGGAACGGGTTATGAAAGGACGATAGAATGGAATGAGCCTGTGAGACTGGAAGGAGGAATTTTCCTTGGTCCAAGAACTATTTGCCTTGAGTAGGGAGGGATTGATAGATGGAAACTTCAGTGGGAGAGTAAGTAGGAGTGACTGATGGGAAGGAGAAAAACTGGCCGTGAGGACAGAAATAGGAATAATGGCTGCTTCTTTAGCTGTCTTATCAGCATAAATGTTACCTTGAGCAGTGGGATCTGAGGCCCTTTGATGGCCTTTGCAGTGAATGACTCCAGCTTCCTTTGGAAGTAAAGTGGCCTTGAGAAGAGTTTTTAATTAAAGAGGTATTAATGATGGAGGACCCTTGCATAGTGAGGAAACCTCTTTCAGTCCATATAACAGCATGGCGGTGCAGGATATGAAGGCATATTTAGAGTCAGTATAAATATTGACACGTAGTCCTTTTGTAAGAGTGAGACTCGAGTTAAGACAATGAGTTCAGCTTGCTGAGAGGTGATGGAGTGGGGCAGAGCGGTAGCCTCAATGATAGATGTGGAAGATACTATAACATAGGCTGCCTTTGCTGGTGAGTAGTGATTAGGCCTGGTGGAACTGCCATCAATAAACCAAGTGTGATCAGGGTGAGGACCAGGAAAGAAGGAAATATGGGGAAATGGAGTGAATGTCAGGTGGATCAGAGAGATACAGTCATGGAGGTCAGGTGTGGTATCAGGAATAATGCGGGAGGCTGGATTGAAGTCCGGGCCAGGAACAATGGTAATTGTGGGAGACTCAACAAAGAGTGAGTACAACTGAAGGAGCTGGGGGTGGGGAGTGGGGGGCCAGAAAGTATATGCCTCAGGTGTGAGGAAGAAAATAGATTTTGAAAGTTACGAGAACTGTAGAGAGTGAGTTGAGCATAGTTTGTGATTTTGAGGGCCTCTAAAAGTACTAGAGCAGCAGCAGCCACTGCACACAGACATGAGGGCCAGCCTAAAACAGTAAAGTCAAGTTGTTCGGACAAAAAGGCTACAGGACGTGGTCCCGGTCCTTGTGTAAGAATTCCGACTGCACAGCCCTGCACTTTGGCTGTGTGTAATGAAAAAGGTTGGGACGAGTCAGGAAGAGCTAGTATGGGAGCAGTCTCTAGAGCTGCTTTTAAGGAACAGAAAGAGGAGTGGGGAAAGGATTTAGGATCTCTGGGGTCAGCTTGGTTTTCCTTTGTGAGTTTATATAATGGTTTTGTTAGGATGGCAAAACCAGGTATCCAAAGGTGAAAATATCCAACCATGCCCAGGAAGGAAAGGAGTTGTTGCTTTGTAGAAGGGGTTAGGGTTTGAGGATCAGCCAGACACAATCGGCAGGGGGAGTATGTGTGTTTAGGTAATGGATAGAGAAGAAATTTAAGCTTTGGAGGGGGATACATGATATTCCTTGGAGAATAAATGTTGAAGGAGCAGAAGGGTGTCTTGTTGAGAAGATTCAAAGGAGAGACTACAAAGTAGAAGGTCATCAATATATTGAATAAGGTGAGAAGCAGAGGGGTAGAAAGAAAGTAAATCATGAGAAAGAGCTTGACTGAAGTAATGAGGGCTGTCCCTGAAGCCTTGCAGCAGTACAGCCCAGGTAAGCTGCCAGGACTGATGGGTATCAGGGTTAGTCCAAGTAAAAGCAAAGAGAGGCTGGGACGAGGGGTGCAGGGGAATAGTGAAAAAAGCATCTTTAAGATCAAGAATGGAATAGTGAGTTGTGGAGGAAGGTATTGAGGATAAAAGAGTGTACGGATTGGGCACCACAGGGTGGATAGGCAAAACAATTTGATTGATAAGGCACAGATGCTGAACTAACCTGTAAGACTTGTCTGGTTTTTGGATAGGTAAAATGGGGGAATTGTAAGGACAGTTTATAGGCTTTGGAAGCCCATGCTTTAGCAGGCAGGTGATAACAGGCTTTAGTCCTCTTAAAGCCTGCTGTGGGATGGGATACTGGCATTGAGTGGGGTAAGGGTGATTAGGTTTTAATGGGATAGTAATGGGTGTGTGATTGGTTGCCAGGGAGGGAGTAGAGGTGTCCCATACATGTTGGATAGGTTGGGGGATACAAGAGGAAGATGCAAAGGAGGCTTGGGTTGGGGAGAAGGGCAGCAATGAGATGCGGCTGTAGTCCAGGAATAGTCAGGATAGCAGATAATTTTGTTAAAACATCTTGACCTAATAGGAGGTGGGGATAACTAAAAAGGAGTACATAAAAGAATGTTGTCCAAGTTGGCACCAAAGTTTGGGAGTTTTAAGAGGCTTAGAAGGCTGGCCATCAATACCCACAACAGTTATGGGGGCAAGGGAAACAGGCCCTTGAAAAGAAGGTAATGTGGAGTGGGTACCCCCTGTATTGATTAAAAAGGGACTTACCCTTCACTGTGAGAGTTACCTGAAGCTTGGCATCCGTGATGATCTAGGTGGCCTCCAAGGCGATCGGACAGTGTCAGTCTTCAGCTGCTAAGCCAAGCAGATCTGGGAAGGAGTCAGTCAGAGAGCCTTGGGCCAGAGCTCTAGGGGCTCTGGGAGTGGCTGCCAGGCAGGACCAATTTCCAGTGGGATCCCACACAGATGGGACATGGCTTAGGAGGAATCCTGGGCTGCGGGCATTCCTTGGCCCAGTGGCCAGATTTCTGGCACTTGAAGCAAGATCCTGGGGGAGGAGGTCCTGGAGGAATGCCTGGCCACTGTGGTTCAGGTGTTTTGAAGTTCTTGTGTGCTGGAGATGTGGCTGGGGTTTCTCTCACAGCTGAGGCAAGTAACTGCAACTCAGAAATATGTTGCCACTTGGCTGCCTCCTCTTTATTATATACAGCTTGAAAGCGAGGTTAATTAAGTCTTGTTGTGGGTTTTGAGCGCCGGAATCTAATTTTTGGAGCTTTCTCTAATGTCAGGAGAGGATTGGGTAATAAAATGCATATTGAGAATAAGACAGCCTTCTGGCACCTCTGGGTCTAGGGCAGTAAAGCATCTAAGGGTTGTTGCCAAACGGGCCATGAACTGGGCTGGGTTTTTATATTTGATGAAAAAGAGCCTAAACGCTAACTGATTTGGGAGAGGTCAGCTAAAGAAAAAGGAGCATTAACCTTGACTATGCCTTCAGCTCCAGCCACCTCTCTAAGAGGAAATTGTTGGGCAGGTAGGGGAGGGCTAGTTGCAGAACAAAACTGTAAGCCAGACCGGGTGTGAGGAGGGGAGGTGATAGGAGGATTATAGGGTGGGCGAGCAGAGGCTGAGGAAGAATTGGGACCTGGCTCGGCCTGGCGAGGAGCAGCCAGGGGAAGAGGGGAGAGGTCAGATGGGTTCGTAGAAAAGGAGGATTCAAAGGACTCAGAGCTTGGGGTGGAGACTGAAGGAACAGACAGGAGAGAAAGATGAAAGATTTGAGATGAGTCACACTGGAAACAGAGACTAGGGAGAGACAAATGTGTAAAAGAATGACTGGACGTTAGGCACCTCAGACCATTTGCCCATTTTTCGACAAAATTATCTAGATCTTGTAGGATGGGGAAATCAAAAGTGCCATTTTCTTGCTATTTGGAACCATTGTCGAGTTTGTATTGGGGCCAAGTGGTGTTGCAGAAGAAAATAAGATGCTTAGGTTTTAGGTCAGGTGACAGTTGAAGAGGTTTTAATTTTTTTAGATTTTTAGAACACAGACTAAGGAAGAGAAGGAGGACTGGAGGGCAGAAGGTTGCCCATAGTAAAAGGGTAAATTTAGAAAAAAGAGAGTATAGAGACATGGAGAGAGGGGGTGGTACTTGCCACCCAGGGGAGGTGGTACTTGCCACAAAGGGAAGGTGGTACTTGCCACCAATGTCAAGGATCAAGGCAGGCATCCCCGCGGTGATCAGACACCTCTGAAATGTGGGTGAATAATCAGGCAGGCATCCCTGCAGTGATTAAACACCAAGGGAAGACTGTCTTCCCGAATCCATGACTGGTGCCAGAGTTTTGGGTCCACAGATAAAATGTGTCTCTTTTGTCTCTACTAGAGAGGAAAAAAAAAACTGGAATTGGAAGGACTGGGAGATTGAAATATAGCAAGAGAGGCTGGGGAAGACAGTGAAAAGACTGCTTCCCTGATTTGAAATTGGTGAGATGTTCATTGGGCTGGTTGGTCTGAGGACCCAAGGTCATAGGTGGATCTCCTCACAGAGTGAGGGCAAGGACAGGGGACCAGTCTCTCAAAGGAGTCCTCCTGTCCCAGGTGTTTGGCACCAAATGTCCTTATGAAGAGAGTCCACCAACAGGCTTTGTGTGAGCAACAGGTTGTTTATTTCACTTGGGGGCAAGTGGGCTGAGCTTGAAAAGAGAGTCAGCAAAGGGAGATGGGGTGGGGCAGTTTTATAGGATTTGGGTAGGTAATGGAAGATTACAGTTAAAGGTGGTTATCTCTTGAGGGCAGGGGCGGGGGTCACAAGGTGCAGAATGGGGAGATCATGAGACTCATTGTCAGCGGGAGTGGCGGGGGGAAGTCACAAGGTCGATTGATTAGTTGGGATGGGGCAGGAACAAATCACAATAGTGGAATGTCATCTTTTGTGGTTCTTCAGTTGCTCTAGGCCATCTGAATGTATATGTGCAGGTTACAGGGGTTATGATGGCTTAGCTTGGGCTCAGAGGCCTGACAAGTCCATTGTGGCATCTTGGCAACATCTTATGAAGTGGGTCTGTTCAAGAATGTCTTGAGTCCTGGGAAGAATTTTCTATGGCCAGCTCTGGCATGTAAAACACTATTGGCTGCTCTGTCAAGCACCATAAGGACTCCTTCTCCAAGGGCAAATTTAAGAAGATGCAGCATCTGCCCTCGATTACAGGTAATGATAATGCATCTGATGGGCAAGTGTGATCCCATGTGGACAGGCTGTTGCAAGAATTTAGCAAACATGGTGGACAGGGCACTGGATGGAGGAAGTTCTAATCCTGTCCCTGCCACCACCTTGACCTCCCTGGCCTCAATCCTCTTGCCTCTCAGATCTTGTCTAGATTGGTGCTAAGATCCCTTTCTGTTCTGACATTCTATGCATGGCCCAGATAAGAGTGGTGCAAAGTAAAGCTTTAAAAACTGAGTTTTGAGTAACACCCATCTTTAGGTAGCTCTGGATCAATTAACTCACAAATATGAATTGCTCTACAATGTGCTTGGTGTCTAATCCAATCAATCACATTCTCACAAAAGCAATAGCTCAGTCTGTCAATTCAGATGCTGATTTCTCAGGAGAAATTTCCTTTGTTTGGAACAAAGAGGTGCCTCGTTAAAAGAACTGGTTAGAAACTGGTCATGCATCTGCAGAGGAGGAAAAGGAAGCAGCAAGACTTACTTTTTACTTTCCTTTCCACCTTGTGAATTTTGTACTTTCTGTTCGTATTACCTATTCTTTGAAATAATCACTTAACTCTTTACTTAGGAAATGATATAATGTCTGGGACTTGCTTTCACATGCTTCAATGAAGGAATATGGGTGGAGGAGACAGGATCAGCCACGTATTGATCATTGTTGAAGCTGGGTCATGGGTGCATGGGGGTTCCTTATACCACTCTGTCTATTTTGGAATATGTTTGAAATGTTTCATAGTGAAAAATTTAAATAATAAACATTTAATTTGTTTAAAAGTACAGTTAAAATGATTAGTCATAAACTGCAAACATTTGCTTGATTTCACCTTTTGCTTGAAAATTGTGTCACCATAGGCTAGGCACAGTGGCTCACGCCTGTAATCCCAGCACTTTGGGAGGCTGAGGTAGGCAAATCACAAGGTCAGGAAATTGAGACCATCCTGGCTAACATGGTGAAGCCCTGTCTCTATTAAAAGTACAAAAAATTAGCTGGGCATGGTGGTGGGTGCCTGTATTCCCCCAGCTACTTGGGAGGCTGAGGCAGGAGAATCACTTGAACCCAGGAAGTGGAGATTGCAGTGAGCCGAGATTGTGCCACTGCGCTCCTGCCTGGGCGACAGAGACTCCATCTCAAAACAAAAAGAAAGAAAAAAGGAAAGAAAGAAAAGAAGGAAGGAAGGGAGGGAGGGAGGGAGGAAGGAAGGGAGGGAGGGAGGGAGGAAGGGAGGGAGGGAGGGAGGGAGGGAGGAAGGAAGGAAACTGTGTCACGATAATGAAAATGAAAAGTTCCCTAGGATTAATCAGTCAAATTCTTGCAAGAGAAATTAGTGTGAGAAACTGGAGGTGAGACTGGAGTCGGAAGTTGGCCGCTTAACTCCTGCAGAGTGACAAAGCCGGTTAAGACTGGGAGAGACTTCTGGCAGATATCACGTGGGGATCTTCTGTTCTTCCTTGACTAAGTCTGAGCCAAGACAGACCCTCCGGGCCAGCGCTGCCTGGGTGTATTGACTGAGTAGGGACCATTGTTTGTGTACTCCTTTTGTCTCATGGACTCTTCCTTTAGAGAAAAAGTGTAAGATGTCACTCCATTAACAGGAGAGTAGGCTTCAAACATGCACCCAGCAGTGTGTCCTCTGAGGGAGAAAATGGTCTTGTATACCTGCATGCCCGAACAAAAGCAGCTACTGTTCTGATTTACTTAGCAATGCGAAAAAAAAAAATGAATCTATGAATAAGGATTTCTGGCACTGGGAAAAACTGCTGAAATAAGCTGGGTTTTTATATCATTTGTATTCATTTCCTGTTTCTGCTGTAGCAAATCAGCATCACAAACCTGATGGCTTAAAAAAGCACAAGCTTATAATCTAACAGTCCAGGAGGCCCAGAAGTCTGAAGTCAGTCTCACTGGACTAAGGTCAAGGTGTCAGTAGGGCAGGTTCTTCCTGGAGGTGCTGACGGGAAAATCTGTTCTCTGCCTTTTCCTGCTTCCAGTAGCTGTCACATTCCTTGGCGCATAGCCCCTTCCTTGGCCTTCAAAGTGCATCACTCCAGTCTCTGTTTCCTGCTCCTCCAACCCTGACTCCTCTGTGTCCCTCTTAGAAGGGCCTTGGTGATTACATAGGGTCCATACAGCTAATCCAGGCTGATCTCCCCATCTCAAGACACTGAATTTAATGACATCTGCCAAGTCCCTTTTCTACACAAGGTCATATTCATAGGAGATTAGGATCTGGACAACTTTGTGGGGCCAGCATTCAGCCAAGCCCACCTGTCACAGTGTGACACTACGGGAAGCATCTTGCTGGTGTCCCAGACCCAAGTCATGCTACTTAAACTGAGGTACGTGTACCCAGGCTCATGGGAAGAAGCTAGGCAGTTCTCAAAGGTACAAGAAGAATGTAGCGTTTTACCTTTATTTCATGGGAAGTGATTTAAGACTTATTTTATTTTATTTTATTTTATTTTATTTTATTTTTAAGACAAGGTCTCACTCTGTCATCCAGGCTGGAGTACAGTGGGGTAATCATAGTGCATTGCAGCCTCAGACTCCTGAGTTCAAGTGATCCTCCCACCTTAGACTCCCAAGTAGCTAGGGCTACAGGTGTGTGCCACCACACTCTACTAATTTTTTAAAACTTTTTGCAGAGATGAGGTCTCACTATGTGCCTCAAGCTGGTCTTGAACTCCTGGACTCAAGCGATCCTCCTGCTTCGGCCTCCCAAAGTGTCGGGATTACAGGTGTGAGCCACCCCACTTGGCAAGACATTATTTTAATATTTAAGTAAACACAGGTATGTTACAGAATAGAATGTTAGATTCTCATAAATTCTAAAACTAAAAATGTAAGTCTTGAAAGAAACATTCCCACTGTTGGCAAGGCTATCTGGGCCTCATCCCTAGACCCTTGAGTTGGGTGAAACTCACTTCTGCCACTGGAGTTCCTCAGTGTATGAGACTGAGAGGCACTGCTCATCAACTCCTCGCTTGACAGACAAGGAGACGGAGGCCCAACAGACAACAACCTCTTAAAATCGCAAAGAGGCAGACGAGGGTGGGTGCGCAGCCTCCCCGGCTTGTGGTGGTTTGCTGTGTGTTTACTCCAGAACGCCCTGTTCACATGGCTGAGACGGAGGACAGAAGGCTTGAGAGAGATGGAAAGAGCAGCCAGGTGGACCGACTGACGTGCTTCCTCACAGAAGGCTGCGTCACTGGCCTATCTGGTGGTATCCTGGGCACCGCCTGTATCAGAGGCTTCTCTGATGGTGGGATAAGGGCTCTGAAAGGCATGTTCTCTCAAGGGGAAATGAATAGGAATTTTTGGCAATTTGCCAGCTGCTAAATATTGATTCTGTTTCCCTTGAAGGAAGTTTAGCAGGATTCTAATGAGACATTTATGTGTTTACCAGCATTTATATGGCAAAGCATTTAGTAATGTTTATTTTAAAACAGTGGGTTTGAACCTAATAATGATTTTCTGTTGGAAGACCATGTCCGTCAGAATTTCACTCGCTTGAGAAAGCAGGAAACTCACATTTGGGGCCTCCTCCTCCTTTCTTCTCTCCCCTTCAGATGCTTCTAGATTTCCCTGTTGCTTCCTAAAGCAGTGATCCTCAGCCAGGGGAGTAAGAGTCTCTTTTTGGAATGGGATTTGTCAGATTTTTTTTGAAGGGAAATATGCAAAAATACAGATCGTGCCATGACAGCATGAATCACACATCGACACAAAGCTCAGCCAGTCCTACCACTCCCCATGATGCAAGATTGCCTGGACACGTTAATTGTCTGCTAGTTATTTTTGAATCTAACATCACTAGTACCAGTGTGTTGTTAACACCAGAGAATTGTGTTTGAGGCGATGAACTACGTGCACCAGAGAATGAAGCAGTGGAGAGCTGTTTGCATCGGGCGGGCAGTCAAAGCTCGGTGTGCCGGGCCACACTCTTGGCCCATGCACAGTTGCATGGGTTGGAATGCCATGGCTTGAATTCAGTAAGCCTCTGACTGTTAGTGCTCTGGGAATATTTCACTCCCTCAAAAAGATTCCACATGTCTCCAGGCAGGATCTGTACCTTTTCATGTGCCAAATGAAAGACATACACAGAACAATTACTCTGGTTGTCAGAGGTAGCCAAAAATATCCAAAACCTGGTACCAAATATGTAGGGCAAATGATTATTATGCAATGCCAATCTCAAACTGTGTTAGTTTCAGAAGCCCTTGAGTCAAGCATCGTTTCAAGTTGCAAATTTGTGGGTTAAGAAATAGAACTCCATTCAACAGCTGGGAAATTACTTGGACATTGGCAAATGCCAAAAAAATAATGTTCAAAGTAGGAGAACAAAATAACAAGCTCCTTTGTTTTAAAAGCATTACCCATTTCACAATTCATGAGGTCCTCAGAGCTAGGTTTGTATGATGAACAATCAAGGCATCTGCGAAGCGGCAAACACATTGAATTCATGTTTAAAGCAAAACCACATTTGCATGACGAACACTAGAACATTGCTCTAAATAACGACCGGTCCCTGGAACATCCAAAAACTCAGGAATGCAGAACAATGTGGGTACTTTGAGCAAACGAGGATGACTGACAAGATGGCGAACAACTGGAGGACAGCAGATTGCTCTTTTTTAGAAGCTTCCACCTCAACATATTGGATTCATTTTACATTCCTAGCCCAGAGAATTTGACTGTTGCTATTATAACTTAACTGCTCATGAGCCACTATTAGAAAGGTCACTTGTATCAAGGTATGAAACTATAATGACTAGGACATTTTTAAAAAGGCAAACTGACTCAGATCTCGGTTGTCTTAACTCTGCCCATGTAAGTACCATATACACAGATACTCACTTTTTTGGACAAAGTCTGATAAAATAATGAAAGTGTCCATATTTGCAAATCACAACTTTAGGCATTTTTTAAAAAATTAACTGGTTTTATTTACAAGGAGATTAGTGATTTTCTCTGCATTTGATTTCACTAAACTATCAAGCGCAGGTACAATATGTACTTTCTAGGTTCACACTCCTTAAGGAACACTTTTCTTTTTTTTTTTTTCAAATGTTGCTCTCCAGGTTGAGCCTCCCTAATCTGAAAATCTGAAATTGGAAATGCTCCAAAATCTGAAACTTTTAGAGCGCCGACCTAATGCCACAAGTGGAAAATTCCACACCTGATCTCATGTGAAGGGTCTCAGTGAAACACAGGCACACAAACCAGTTTATTCAGTGGCCCCAAGGGGAAAAAGACCTTCCCAGCCCCTCAGCTGCAATAGATATGTTCACTTATTCCCAGATTCCCCCAGGCAAGCATGCCCACAAAGGGTAATAAAATAAAACTTCATTTCATGCACAACATCATTTTAAAATAGCGTATAAAATTATCTTCAGTCTATGTGTATAAGCTGTATGTGAAGCAGAAATAAGGTTTGTGTTTAGATACTGCATCCCCAATATCTATATCATTATGCATGTGCAAACATTTCAAAATCCAAAAATTTCCAAAATTCCATACACTTCTGCTCTCTAGCATTTTGGATAAGTGATAACCTGTATTAACAAGCAGTAATTAATTTTGAAATGTGCTATGAACACGGTGAAACCCCGTCTCTACTAAAAATACAAAAAAAAAAAAAAAAATTAGCTGGGCATGGTGGTGGCAGCCTGTAGTCCTAGCTACTCCGGAGGCTGAGGCAGGAGAATGGCGTGAACCCGGGAGGTGGAGCTTGCAGTGAGCCGAGATTACGCCACTGCACTCCAGCCAGGGTGACAGAGCGAGACTCCATCTCAAAAAAAAAAAAAATGTGCTATGCATACTTTTACATAGCTAATGGTTTCAGCAGCAAGGGTGATCATCTCTGCTTCATATCCAACATTTCACTAATCACCTATTTTATAAGGTTTCTTTTCCTTAATCCATATTACTCTGTTACAATACAAACTAAGGCACATTAAAATTTTAAAGAGTTTCTTGAGCAGACAGATTCATGGACTGGGCAGCACCAGACCTCAAGTAGCTTGAGGCACCACCAGAAGGACACTGTGGTTTTTACAACATGAATGCAGAAGCAAGGCAAAGAAATCCATCCAGTCAAAGTCCCTAGTTAGAAGTTAGTTCCGATTGGCCTAGAATACAACCATTGACACTGAGATGGGTTTTGTTTGCTTACTAGGAAGCCAGGGTGCTGGAGCCTCCTCACTCTAGTGGCCTCCCAATGAATTATATGAATTATTTATTTAGAAAACTGACTCTCTTTCAACATTTCAGTCATATAATGAAAGTATTTTTGTTTGCTTTTTTCTTTCTTTCCTTTCTTTTTCTTTCTTTGCTTCTTTCTTTATTTTTTTTCTTTCTTTCTTCCTTTTTTTTTTTTTTTTTTTCTGAGATAGAGTCTCTCTCTGTTGCCCAGGCTGGAGTGCAATGGCACAATCATAGCTCACTTTAGCTTCAAACTCCTGAGCTCAAGCCAGCCTCCCAACTCAGCCTCCTGAGTAGCTGGGACTACAGGCATGTGCTACCACGCCTGGCTAATTCTCCATTTTCTTGAAGAGATTAGGTCTTGCTGTGTTGCCTAGGCTAATCTCCAATTCCTGACCTTAAGCAATCCTCCTGCCTCAGCCTCCCAAAGTGGTGGAATTACAGGCATGAGCCACTGCACCAAGCCTATAATTTTTTTTTTTTAATTAAAAAATTCTGGCTGGGCATGGTGGCTCACACCTGTAATCTCAGAACTTTGGGAGGCTGAGGCAGGTGGATCACAAGGTCAGGAGTTTGAGATCAGCCTGGTCAAAATAGTGAAACCCCATCTCTACTAAAAATACAAAAAATTAGCTGGGTGTGGTGGGGGAGCACCTGTAATCCCAGCTACTCGGGAGGCTGAGGCAGGAGAATTGCTTGAACCAGGGAGGTGGAGGTTGCAGTAAGCCGAGATCATGCCATTGCACTCCAGCCCGGGTGACAGTGCAAGACTCTGTCTCAAAAAAAAAAAAGTTCCATATACAAAGATGTTTTCATTTGTGATATGAGTTGGTCTCATATCAGTTATAAACTCCTTTGCCTCTGTTAGCCAGATTTCAATTGTGAGCAGATACTTTTTATCACTGTTGAGCTTTATAGAATTTCACAGCCGGTAAGACTAAGTTGATCTGGGTGCTTTCCTTATATATGTATGCTATGGTTTGGATTTGTGTCCCCGCCTAAATCTCATGTCTAATTCTTTTTTTTTTTTTTTCTTAAGATGGAGCCTTGCTCTGTCACCCAGGCTGGAGTGCAGTGGGGCGATCTCAGCTTACTGCAACCTCTGCCTCCCTGGTTCAAGCAATTCTCCTGCCTCAGCCTCCCAAGTAGCTGGGACTACAGGCATGTGCCACCATGCCTGGCTAATTTTTGTATTTTTAGTGGAGACGGGGTTTCACCATGTTGGCCAGGCTGGTCTTGAACTCCTGACCTCAAGCGATCCACCCACCTCGGGCTTCCAGAGTGTTGGGATTACAGGCGGGAGCCACTGCGGCCTAATTATAATACCCAATGTTGGAGGGTGGGCCTGGTGGGAGGTGATTGGATCATGGGAGTGGACTTCCCCCTTGCTAGTGAGTTCTCTCGAGATCTGGTTGGTTAAAAGTGTGTAGCACCTCCCGCTTCTCTTTCTTCCTCCTGCTCCAATCATGTAATGCATGCTTGTTTCCCCTTCACCTTCCAGCATGATTTTAAGTTTCCTGAGGCCTCCCCAGCCCTGCCTCCTGTACAGCCTGCAGAACCATGAGCCAGTTAAACCTCTTTTCTCTATAAATTACCCAGTCTCAGGTAGTTCTTTATAACAATGCAAGAGCGGACTAATACAATGTATTTATATGAAGTGCTTCTGAAGACAAACTGCCTCTGAACTTCATCATCTAGGGCACAAACATCACCAAGCTGGAGAACACCCTTGGCCTGCTGCAGCTCCCTTGACATCGTCCTGCATAACTTCCTCCGGTGGCCTCACTTCAGAGACGATCCCTGGTCCATGAAAAGCAGAAGGCAAGTGAAAATGTATACATAAGCCCACGACTCATTTCAGCAAGCCAGGCATCTCTTTCCCTTTTATCATTACACAAGTAAAGCATGAATTCATGCTGATTGTAAAAAAAAAATGCAGCAAGGCAGAAATACATGGAGCAAACAGTGAAAGCCCCTTCATCACACCTTCTTTCCATCTCCTTCCCCTCCCAGACGTCTCTCAGAGTATTTATAGATTCAACAGATGGAAGACCTCCCGCCCCAGCTCGGCTCCACCCCACCCCTGCACTCCTAGGAAGACCTCTCCTTCTCATTCCCCAAGAGCACAGATTTTATGCTGGAGAATTTCTAGAGTGGAAAAGGAGGCCTAGTTTTACAAACTGAAGGGGTCCCATAGATACCTCAGGCAGAGCGGGAAATCCAAGCATGAGTCTGTAGAGGGGGAGGTGCAGCCTAGTGGCTGGCGGCCGGACGGCAAGCAGAGAGGCTGCAGGCAGGTAGCTTTGGGGACAGTGAGGAGGATGTGAGTAGCTCAGACAGAGGCGACGGCACACAGAGGCCTCCCTCCCAGGGAACAGCTCCAGCTTTAGGACCTATCTTTTGCAGCTCAGGAGCTGTTCTGAGTTAGCAAGGACGTGGACTCTTCTAAGCCTTCCTTTGTGTCTTTGTGTAACTGCCTTTGTCTGGGGAGCCCCGGGGGCTGCAGCTGTCAGGAGGAAGCGGGCCCAGCCTCAGCCAGGCCTGCACGGCAAAGGGGCAGCCCCACTCTCCGGAAACAGGGAGGGCCCAGCGCAGAGCAGCGTTCCCCAGCAGAGGACAGTGAGATGGGCCCAGACCTGCCTTAGGGGTGGGAAGAAGCTGCCCTTAAAAAGGGGTTACAGGCCGGGCGCGGTGGCCCACACCTGTAATCACAGCACTTTGGGAGGCTGAGGCAGGCGGATCACTGAGGTCAGGGGTTGGAGACCAGCCTGGCCAAAATGGCGAAACCTCCGTCTCTGCGAAAAATACAAAAATTAGCCTGGCGTCGTGTCAGGAGCCTGTAATCCCAGCTACTCGGGAGGCTGAGGCAGGAGGCTCGTTTGAACCCCAGAGGCAGAGGTTGCAGGGAGCCTAGATTGCACCACTGGACTCCAGCCTGGGCAATGGAGTGAGACTCTGTCAAAAAAAAAAAAAAACAAACAAACAAACAAAAAAGTAGGAGGGGTGGGGTGTGTTATGAAAGTTGCTGGTGCCAAAACGGGGTCACTTGGGTCAAACTCTAAACTCTAGCAAAATGGAGTTGCAGGGAGGCCATGAAAAGCCCTCACACCCACATGCTCGCCAGGGGACCCATCTCAAGACGTTCCTGCACGTAGACCCACATCAGGACTGGTTGCAAGGACTTGTGGAGGCTGCCGTATTCCAGATCCGCCACCAGCACGGAATAGTGACCTGGCAGTGATCGCCTCCACCAACAAACAGACGACAGCTCCTGCAGCGAGCTTCTGTGGCCTGACAGTCTTGTTTCAAAGCAGCGTGCGTGGACTTCTCTTTGTCTTTTAAACTTTATGAGCCATCATGGCACACGCTTCCACAGATTGCAATCCCTTGCATAGTCCCAAATGAGCTCATTTGTTTCCGAGTCTGTCTCTCTGAGTTTCCTCTTTAGGTTGATGGCATGATTTCGTTTTTTTTTTTTTTAAACTATGTATACACACAGATATATAATTT
The DNA here is from genome assembly GCF_008728515.1 of Papio anubis. Lineage (NCBI taxonomy): Eukaryota > Metazoa > Chordata > Mammalia > Primates > Cercopithecidae > Papio > Papio anubis. Next base: position 3,989,589 of record NC_044994.1, on the reverse strand, counting down.
TTTAAAACTGTAAATGGAATCCTGTTATTTTTCTGTGACTTGCTTTTTCCCTTAATAGACTACAGCATTTCAGATTGCTAGATGTAGAGCCATCTTGGATTTTTTTAAAGGAAAGCTGCCTATCTTTCATAATTAGAAGGCTCCGCCGCGGGCGGTGGCTCAGGCCTGTAATCCCAGCGCTTTTGGGAGGCCCAGGCAGGCGGCTCACTTGAGGCCAGGAGTTAGAGACCAGCCTGGCCAAAATGGTGAAACCCCATCTCTGCTAAAAATACAAAAATTAGCTGGGCGTGGTGGTGCGCACCTGTAATCCCAGCTACTCGGGAGGCTAAGGCAGGAGAATCGCTTGAACCCGGGTGGCGGAGGTGGCAGTGAGCCAGGATTGCTCCACTGTACTCCAGCCTGGGTGACAGAGTAAGACCCTGTCTTAAAAAAAAAAGAAGGCTGTTGGTGGGCCGGGCATGGTGGGATTACACGCCTATAATCCCAACACTTTGGGAGGCCAAGGCCAGCACATCACATGATGTCAGAGTTTGAGACCAGCCTGGCCAACGTGGTGAAATCCTGTCTCCACTAAAAATACAAAAATTAGGGCGCGGTGGCGTTTCCCAGCTACTGGGGAGGCTGAGGCAGGAGAATCACTTGAACCTTGGGAGTGGAGGTTGCAGTGAGCCAAGATCTGGCCACTGCACTCCAGCCTGGGTGACAGAGGGAGCCACCATCTCAAAAAAAAAAAAAAAAGAGAAAGAAACAAAAGGCTGTTGGTGGTGCTCCTTTGTTTCCTGCAGCTGATTTAGGATTAAGAAGCAGTCTGTGTAAAGGATGGGGAGGGCTAGGGAGAGTGAGGCCTTCGGTGAGACCACTCGCCCAGACTTGCAGTGACCTGCTGGAGCCTGCCTCTGAAACCCCCTTTCCTACTAACCAGCCCATGTCCTGGGGGAGCAACCTGCATGTCCTCAGCCCCTACGTCTCTGCAAAGGAGAGATTGGGGAACGTTGAGTGGAGATCCCCAAATTCCATCATTTTGAAAAATACTTTTGTTTCATTTTAGTTTTCCATAGCACAAGCCTATTAAACTTTCAAAGAAGGTTTAATGATGTTAAAGGCCTTCCTCTTCCCTTTTATGTCATTTGCTCTCTTTTTTGAAGCCATCAAAGACAAGCTTCAAATGCTGAGAATGTCAACTTCATCCAGTTTAATGCTTTTATATGTGTTGCCAAGAAAGAAATTCCCAGAAGCAAAAATGTCGAAATAATCTTTGTGAAAGGCAAAACACAAAAAACAAACACAAAAAACCCAAAAGCCTATTTCAGATGTCAGTGGTCAGCAATATTTTTGAAAAATAATTATCACCTTTGAAAATTATGTTTCTTAAAATTAATTTCGCTAAGATCACAGTTAGGCTTTCCTTTCACAGAACTATCAAACAGCTTCTGATATCAAAATAACTGGCAATTTGCTTTTCCTAGGGCAGCGCTGAATTTCCTTAGTAGTTAGTTAGCTTTTATAAGTTAATAAAGTGTGACAATGCCATGAATGTTGGAGCAGGGTCAAAGACAGGAAGCCGAGTAGATGTGTCTTTCGTGGTCCCGGCTCCGTTTTCATGGCCACACAAGTGCCGTGGCTTGCCTCGTGGATGGGAGACCCTGTGAGCCAGATACTGAGTCAAAATTTGAATTTTTCTAAAGTTAGCACAGAGGGGATTTCACAAAGTGTAATTCTCTTGGAAGAAGGGCTGATGTCATTTTTAAATTGTGTGAAATTAAATCATGCAAACTTAAAGCTATTAGAACCTTAAATTATTCTGAGCCTTGAGAAGAATGTGGCTATGTGGTCTAAGTTACGTGGCATGCAGCTGCAACTTCTGCCTTTTTTCCTGTAAATAATTAGGAAGACCAGGTAGCAGCAGAATCAGGGCCCCTCAGACCATTACCCCTCCTCACAGAGAAATCATCTTCTTTGGAATGTAGCAATCTGTAGTCAATCAAATTGCTGTAATATATGCTCTGGTCTTGTATACAAAATGTTACAATCCTGCTAAAACTTTTCTGTCTCTGCCTATATAAGGGAGACGTTAGCTTCTCCACTTTATTTATTTATTTATTTATTTTAGATACAGGGTCTTGCTCTGTCACCGAGGCTGGAGTACAGTGGTGCCATCATAGCTCACTATAACCTTGAACTCGTGGGCTCAAGTGATCCTCCTGGTTCAGCCCCCTGAGTAGCTGCTGAGACCACAGGCACGTGCCACCATGCCTGGCTAATTTTTTTTTACTTTTTTTAGTAATGGGGTCTCAGTATGTTGCCCAGGCTGGTCTCAAACTCTTGGCCTCGAGTGATCCTCCCGCCTTGGCCTCCCAAAGCCTTGGGATTACAGACATGAGCCACCACGCCCAGCCAACATCTCTACTTTAAAATGCTGACCCTATTCATCTGGAGTCTGCATTTACCGGGTGGCTATCCTCAAGCTTTGCACTAAACTCTACACTTTCATCCTCTTTTCTGAATTTCATTATTTAATATTGACTACTGTAAAACTGAATTTCAAATTTTCCTCCCCACTATAGGGTGATAGAGCTATCCAGGGGGAATGGCTCATCTGGGGAAAAGGGGAAGCCTGAGAATTTTCGAGCAGGATTTCCCAGTCCTGAAGAGGGCGCTCCTGGTGAGTCCTGGGATGATTTCAAAGCAGTGACTTTGGCAATCAGGTTTATTGGAGCTTTATTTATTTATTTATTTATTTATTTATTTATTTATTTAATAGAGCAGGGCTTTATTTACCCCAACAGAGGGCTAAAGGGCATACACTTGATGACAATAGAACGGTCATTTTTTTTTTTTTTTTTTTTTTTTTTTTTTTTTAACAACTGGTAATCAATTTATTAAAATAGTTGACTTAAGCATCTGCAATGGTGACTTCCACCTCAACTCCTGGCTCAATACTGATGGAAGTAATCTGCTTAACAATCTCAGAAGGACTGTGCAAGTCAATGAGTCGCTTGTGGATTCTCATCTGGAAACGATCCCATGTCTGAGAACCTTCACCACAAGGAGTTTTTCTTGTAGTGATTCTCAGAGTCTTGGTAGGCATTCGAACTGGTCCTTTCACTTTCAGGTTCTTTTCCTTCGCGCCTCTGATCAAGTCAGCACACACCTTTTCCAGGGATTTAACGTTGCGGCTCGTTAGGGTGATTCGAATTCGGTGAATTGCCACCTCCGGCTCCACGGGTGTTTTTCCGGTATCCTTAAAAGCCATGGCTGCTGCGCGGCTTCCTGACCGACTTGTTCCTCCGCAAGAGCGAACAGCGATGAGTCAGGAGCAGGAGCGTGCGAACCAAAGATCCGCAAGTCCTACGACCGCGTCTTCCTCAAAAAGCCGGTCATTGTTTTTATTCCAGTTTTTTAAAGACAGAGTCTCACTCTTTCCCCTAGGCTGGAGCGCAGTGGCACAATCATAGCTCACTGCAGCCTCAAACTCCTGGCATTAAGCAGTCCTCCCATCTCAACCTCCCTAGTGGCTGAGACTGTAGGTGTACGCTGCTATGTCTGGCTAATTAAAAAGCTTTTTTTTTTCTGTAGAGACAGGGTTTCGCTATGTTGCCCAGGCTGGTCTCAAACTCCTGGCTTCAACTGGTCCTCCCACGTTAGCCTCCCAAAGCACTGGGTTTACAAGCATGAGCCATTGCACCCAGCCCCAACTGTTAAAAATAATGCAGTAATTACTTTAAAAAAATTTCCCAGCACTTTGGGAGGCCGAGGCGGGCGAATCACGAGGTCAGAAGTTCAAAACTAGCCTGGCCAACATAGTCAAACTTCGTCTCTACTAAAAAATACAAAAAAAAAATTAGGTGGCCATGGTGAAGGGTGCCTATAATCCCAGCTATTTGGGAGGCTGAGGCAGGAGACTCGCTTGAACCCAGGAGGCGGAGGTTGCAGTGTGCCGAGATCACGCCATTGCACTCCAGCCTGGGCAACAATGCGAGTAGACTCCATCTCAAAAAAAAAAAAAAATTTTTTTTTCAACCTTAAAACAGAAAGTTTGAGCCCCACCAAATGCTTTTCCAATAATTGGATCAGATGAACCAGCTCAAATATTAGTTACTCCTGTTAGTGGGCTTATTTGGTGGGTGGACTATTACATAGTTCTTCATTGTTTTACCCTTAATTTTATAAGGTTTAATTTATATAAAACTACTGTTCCCGGCCTGGGGAACATGGTGAAACCCCATCTCTACAAAAAATAGAGAAATTAGCTGGGCATGGTGGTGCACACCTGTAGTTCCAACTACTTAGGAGGCTGAGGTAGAGGATCATCTGAGCCCAGGGAGGTGGAGGCTGCAGTAAGTCATGATCACACCACTGCACTCCAGGCTGGGTGACAGAGAAAGACCCTGTCTCAAAATAAACAAAAAACAACAGCAAAACCCTACTGCTCAAAGTGAGAAGCGGAGTGAAAAGGCAACCCACCAGATAGGAAAATATATTTTTAAGTCATGTGTCTGCTATAGGATGAACATCTAGAATATATAAATAACTCCTACAACTCAACAACAAAAACAAAAACCTGAAACAACCCAATTTAAAAATGGTCAAGGGACTTGAATAGACCTTTCTCCAAAGAAGATATACAAATGGCCAATAAATACCAGGCACGGTGGCTCACACCTATAATCCCAGCACTTTGGGGGACGAGGTGGGTGGATTACTTGAGGTCAGGGGGTTCAAGACCAACCTGGCCAACATGATGAAACCCCATCTCTACTAGAAATACAAAAATTAGCTGAGAGTGGCGGGGGGCACCTGAATCTCAGCTATTCGGGAGGCTGAGGCACAAGAATGACTGGAACCCAGGAGGTGGAGGTTGCAGTGAGCCGAGATCATGCCACTGTACTCTAGCCTGGGCAACAGAGCGAGACTCTCAAAAACAAAACAAAACAAAACAAAAAGCAAATGGTCAATAAGCACAGGACTCATCATTAGGGAAATGCAAAGCGAAACCAAATTAGATACCGCTCCACGCTCATTAGGATGACTATTCTTTCTTAAAAATACAGCAAATAACAAGTGTTGGTGAGGATGTGGAGAGTTGGAACCCTTGTGCACTGTTGGTGGGAATGTAAAGTGGTGCAGTCACTATGGGAGACAAGATGTTGGTTGCTCAAAAAAGTCAAACAGGCAGGACGCAGTGGCTCACACCTGTAATCCCAGGACTTTGGGAGGCTGAGGCGGGCGGATCACCTGAGGTCAGGAGTTGGAGATCAGCCTGTCCAACATGGCAAAACCCCATCTCTACTAAAAATACAAAATTAGCCAGGCATGGTGGTGCATGCCTGTAGTCCCAGCTACTCAGAAGGCTGAGACAGGAGAATCACCTGAACTGGGAGGAGAGGTTCAGGTGATCCAAGATCACACCATTGCACTCCAACCTGGGTAGCAAGAGTGAAATTCCATCTCAAAAAAGAAAGTCAAACATAGAATTACCATATGATCCAGCAGTTCCACTTCTGGGTATATACCCAGAAGAATTTAAAGCAGAAACTCAAACAGATATTTATGCACCAATGTTCACAACAGCCTTATTCACAATAGCCAAAAGGTGGAAATAACCCAAACATTCATTGATAAATGAGTAAATGAAAAGTAGTATGTACATATCCTGAAATCATCTTTAAAAGGAATGAAATTCTGACATGTTACAACATAAAGGAGACTTGAATTATACTAGGTGAAATAAGCCAGACACAAAAAAACAAATATTGTATGATTCCACTTACGTTGGATACCTACAGTAGTCAAATTCATAGAGACAGAAAGTAGAGGCATGGTCACAGGAGTAAGGCAGGGGCAGTGGGAAGTTATTTAATGGGTGCAGGGTTTCAGCTGGGGAAGATAAAAAAGTTCTGGCAATGTCTGGTGGTGATGGTAGCACAAGAATGTGAATGTACTTAATGCCACTATCTGTATGCTTAAAAATGGTTAAAATGGCTAATTTTAATGTTACATATATTTGACCACAATTTTTTAAAAGTGGGGAAGCGTAAGGAATGCTTTGTTCAATCACAAACAATTTAACAAGGAACACAAAAATGATAATTTTTCAAGTTCCTGTCAAGATATTTTCCACTAGATCTATACCATATATTTATCTGGTCGTAATTCTTACATAGCATATCAAACTATCTCTGGTTCTTCAAACATCGATGTTAAAAGAGAAAATACTACTATATAGTAAAAAAAAAAAAAAAAAAAATTCAATTTGGCTTTTTACTTACAAAGAAAAGAAGATCTGTACTCACAATGTATGATTTCTGAACAAATGACAACCAATAGCACCAATAGCAGTTTGAGATCTTCTCTAGCTCCTCATTTAGAAACAAAACTGAAAAATTACAAAAATAAGCCAACCAGGTTTTCTAAAACCAAAAATTGCAAGCATTTGAAATAGCTGCTTTGGTCTATTTTCTGATGCCATCATGCAAATACATTTCCATCTAAATTTTTTCTCATTTAAACAAATTTGTATCAACATGATATATGTAAATTACTTTTTAAAAAGAGTACAGCTTAAAGTCAGCTGATGAGCAATGAAAAAAATAAAAAGTAAAAAAGTCAGAGTATAGCAGGGTTTGTGATGAAAAGTCTATGTCTCCTTCCCACCCTAGGCCTACCTTCATAGGCGATCATTTTTCTATATTTTATTCTCTTGATCATTACCTTCAGGGTTCTAAATTTTATATTTCCATACTACTATTTTTAGATTAGATGGTTAACATCTAACAAGTCCCTGCTCTAAAAGATGAGGATTTAACCCATACTATTGCCTTTCTCCTCTCAATTTTTATTATTATTTTGCTTATGTCTTTTTCTTTTTTTTAATCTTTGTAATTTGAAATGAAACACTTAAGCCTCTATTTCATGATCCATTAACTTTATACAATATTCCTTGCCAATCCAGGATATAAGATTCTCTGCAACTTGGGTTCCAGTATTAAGTCTTCTGTGAATTGTCTATTGGGTGACTTTTTAAAGTTGAAAACCATTAAATAGCATGCACATTATTATAATATGTAGGTATTATTAATCAGAGAGCTTTTAAAAAATATGCTAAGATTCTGTTTCCTCCTCTATATGGTCAATGTCAGCACTCCAGTGTCAACTGAAAGAAGTTCTAGAATCATGGGCAAAAAATACTCTCTTCTAAAACACTATCAATTGCTCAAAATGTTACAATTACATTTTAGCATGTTTCATGTTTGAATCAAGACTATCCTGTACAATCTTCTGTTTTGCTTGGCATTTCTAATTGCCTTTTGCTTTTTTTTTTTTTTTTTTTTGAAATGGAGATGGAGTCTCACTCTGGTACCCAGGATGGAATAGAGTGGCACGATCTTGGCTAACTACAACCTTCGCCTCCTGGGTTCAAGCAATTCTCCTGCCTCAGCCTCCCGAGTAGCTGAGACTACAGGCATGCACCACCACACCTGAGTATTTCTGTATTTTTAGTAAAGATGAGAGGAGGGGTTCTCACCATGTTGGTCAGGCTGGTCTCAAAACTCCTGACCTCAAGTGATCCACTGGCCTCAGCATCCCGAAGTACTGCGATTACAGACATGAGCCTCCACACCCGGCCTCTAAGTGCCTTTGTTTTATCTGATTTGAAAAAGAAGCATGTCTTCTTCTTAATAGGCTTCTAGGTCAGTTTAAATCTTTGTTGTATCCCATATCTTCCTTTCTCTTGGCTGTCTACATATTTCACTAATATATACATCCTCAAAATCTTCCTAAAAACGAATGTGTGGGTGCTATACTTTCTAAGTTCTTGGACGTGTACAAATATCCTAATTTTGCTTCCTCATTCAATTGATAGGTTGGCTATATATGGCATTTTACATTGTAAATAATTTAAAATTGATATGATAGAAAACCCTGACTTACCACTTTTTCCTACAAAAAACAGTTTGTCTGTTTGTCTACCTTAGTATTTTCGTTTTTGCAGTTTATTTCTTGTATATCCAGGGGTCCTTAATTGCTCATATTTGCTGTCTAGCCAACTTCTATGCCTCAAGGCTATCCTTCATTAAGGGCTGCTGTGTTGGTAGCAGAGACGTTTTGGTGGTCAAGTCGTTTTTCCATTGATAAGGTTCTCTGACAGAATAGATTATCTTATATCTAGTGGACTAGTAGCTTTGCAATCGGGGACCTTACCCCTGACTTTCTACCACTGCATGTCACAACATTCTGTAGCTAGTAAGGTAACAAACTCATTAATGCATCAAAAGTCCCAGAAATTGCTAAGATAACTAAAATAGTATTTCATGAGGATGTAAATTTCATTCAATAATAAGATAAATGGCCGGGTGTGGTGGCACACACCTGTAATCCCAGCATTTTGGGAGGCAGAGGCAGGCAGATCACCTGAGGTCAGGAGTTTGAGACCAGCCTGACCAACATGGCAAAACCCCGTCTCTACTAAAAATACAAAAATTAGCTGGGCATGGTGACATGCACCTGTAGTCCCAGCTACTCGGGAGGCTGAGGCAGAGAATCGTTTGAATCTGGGAGGTGGAGGTTGCAGTGAGCCTAGATCGCACCACTGCACTTCAGCTGGGGGACTCTGTCTCAAACAAAAAAAAAACAAGTAATAATAATAATAAATATAATAGCTGAGATGCCTGCTATTTCAAAACGACAAATGAATTATTGTTTTCAAGATACAGGTTTTAAAGGGACAAATGAGAAAATGTATATTAAGCAACTTTTAAAAAATAAACAGGAAAGTAGTATAAAATGACAGAAAAACTTTATATTGGCATTGTATCTCCTATCTTTTGAATCTAGATCAACTTCTGGATAAGCAAATTTGTTTGTATACTTGATATTTATTAAATCATAGATTTTTAAATATTAGCCTATTACATATTTCATGATTTTAGATATTTCCAATGTCAAACTTTCAAAAGTACATGTTTAACTCCTAATGATTCTTCAATTATTTGCATATCTTTTTTGTTTCTAATGTTGTTTACAAATGAACAAATTCTTTAGTTAGAAATGCTAGTTTAAGCCAGACATGGTGGCATGTGCCTTATAGTCTTAGCTACTCAGGAGGCTGAGGCAGGAGGATTGCTTGAGCTCAGGAGGTTGAGGCTGAAGTAAGCTGTTGATTGAACCATTGCACGTCAGCCTGGTGACAGAGTAAGACCCTATGTCTCCCCCCCGAAAAAAAAAAAAGAAGAAGAAAGAGAGAAAGAGAACGAAGGAAAGAAATGCTAATTTAGGTGAGAGATTCAATTATATATTATAATTAGACAAGAATCAACAAAGTAATGACTACTTAATTTGTTCTTAATTAAACTTTTTTTCATTCTTAGTCTTCCTAGAGCATGACTATTCAAATCAGGCTATACTAATCAGTCTAATCAGACTAATTAGAATATCTTATTCTAAAGGATCAAAACATAACAAACACAGCTAGATAACATCACACTGTTATGTTTTTCTTGCCTAATTAATTTTAACCAAAGAACATGGCATAGATCAGTTGTTACATTTTAAAAGTCAAATTTGGGCTTATAACAATGGGTTTATGAAATATAAAATAATTATGAAAATTATAAAATAGCTATTAAAATGTATTTTGTGTCATTATACTTAATTTCTCTCTTATACAGGCATACCTCATTTCATTGTGTTTTGCTTTATTACCCTTCACAGGTACTGCATTTTTCACAAATTGGAGGTTTGTGGCAACCCTGCATAAATCAAGTCTATCAGCACCATTTTTCTAACAACATATGCTCACTTGTCGTCTCTGTGTCAGCATTTTTTAGCAATATTTTAAAATTAAGGTATGTACTTTTTTAGACATAATGTTATCGCACACTTAGTAGACTACAGTGTAGTGTAAACATAACTTTTAAAAGGTTTTTTATGTTAACTTTATTTTTTCAATTGAATAATAATTGTACATATTTATGGGATACATAGTGATGTTTTGATATATATAATATGTAGTGCTCAGATTAGGGTAATTAGAAGATCCATGATCTCAAACATTTATCATTTTTTTGTGTTGGGAACATTCAATATCCTCCTTCTAGCTATTTGAAACTATGTATTATTTGTAACTACAGTCATACTACAGTGGTATGGAACACTAAAACTCATTCCTCCTATCTCACTGTAATTTTGTATACTTGGACAAATCTCTCCCTATCCCCCCTTCCCCATACCCTTCTCAGCCTCTAGTAACCTCTGTTCTATTTTTTACTTCTATGAAATAAAAAAAATTTTTTTTGATAGAAACAAGATTCTTGCTATGTTACCCAGGCTGGTCTTGAACTCCTGGACTCAAAGGATCCTCCTGCCTCAGGGTCCCAAAGTGCTGGTATTACAGGCATGAGCCACCGTGCCCAACCAAGATCAACTTTTTCTAGCTTCCACATATGAGCGAGAACATGTGGTGTTTAACCTTCTGTTCCTGCCTTATTTCCCTTAACATAACGTCCTCCAGTTCCATCCATGTTGCCATGAATGACAGGATTTCACGCTTTTTTATGGCTGAATAGCATTGCATTGTGTAAATCCACCACGTTTTCTTTATGCATTCATCTGTTGTTGGACACCTGGTTTGATTCCACATCCAGGTTATTATGATTACGGCTGCAATAAACACAGGGGCACAGATGCCTCTTTGATACACTGACTTCCTTTCCTTTGGGTAAATGGGTAGCAGTGGGATTGGTGGGTATGGGTAGTTCTATTTGTAGTTTTCTAAGGAAGTTTCATACTGTTCTCCATCGTGGCTGCACTAATAACTGGGGAATCTGTTATTATTAATTGTACTAATAACTGGGGAGGATGGGAGTCTTTTCACCTTTCTGGCCAATTTTCTCTATGCTTGGAATTATTTCAAAATGAATCATTAAAAATAATTTTAAAAGGAGAACAGGGCAGGAGAAAGTCAGAGGCAGTGAGTATAGAAAACGGAGTTTTACTATCACAAGGAGAGTTAAGAAGAGTTTAATCAGTTTCAGCCTTCAATCTGTTTCCGTTGACACCACGCGGATCCAAGAGGAGCGCCCCCAATAAAACTCAGCCCCAAACACAGATCTGTGAGCTAATGAAATGATTCTTGTTCTTTTAAACCACTATGTTTTGGGGTAGGTTGTTAGTAGCAATAGTGACTGGAGCAGAGCTCTCTGGGTTTTCTTTTATGAATCTTATAACAAGCAGACCTCGTTTTATTTTGCTTCACTTTGCTTTGAACAAACCTTCAACTTTTCTTGTTTATCTGTGCTTCACAGACACCACCATCTTTTGCAAATTGAAGGTCTGTGGAAACCCTGCATGGAGGAAGTGTATCGGCACCATTTTCCCAACAGCACGTGTTCACTTTGGGTCTCTTTTCACATTCCCCTGAAGAGGGAAACAGCACAGGCCTGGGCAGTGCAATGCTCCCATAGTGCACCTCATTGCATGGACATTCCCCTGAGGCTGGTGGGCAAGTCAGTGCCAAGCAGCCCATTCTGTGATCAGCCCATCCCCCATGGGAGTCTTGTCCCTTGGTGGCAAGTGTTTCCATAGTGCTATAGAATGGATAGTTGTCCCCTCGAAATCTCACGTTGAAATTTGATCCCCCAGGTTGGAGGTGAGGCCTGGTAGAAGGCATTTGGAATCCAGGGGCAGATCCCTCATGAATGGCTTGGTGCCATTCTCTCAAAAGTGAGTGCTCACTCTTAGTTCCAGAGAAAACTGACTGTGAAAGAACCCAGCACCTCCCTCCCTCTCTTTTCCTTTCTCTTTCCTGCTCTCCTTCACTTTCTGCCATGAGTGGAAGCTTTCCAGGGCCCTCACCAGAAGCAGATGCCAGCACAATGCTTCTTGGACAGCCTGCAAAACTGTAAGTGAAATAAACCTATTTTCTATGTAAGTGACCCAGCCTCAGGTGATTATTTTATTGCAATGCAAAATCGACTAAGATACGTAGCCTCTAGGTGTCCCAGCCATGCTTTTCTTATCTAAACATGCAGAGAAACGAGTAGCCCCCTGCAGTCATAACCACTCATTATAAACCTCCAAAACCGCAGCCCTCACTGGTGACTTTTCAGCCACTGCATACCCAAAGATCATGTTCTCTCATAGCACAAAGGCATCCCTGGTACTCCCAAAGCTAAAGAGACCAGAGAACTGACTCATAAGAAACAATAAATCTTTCTGAGTTTCTCTTCAAAGGGTTTAGCCTGTTGACTTCCCTACCCTTTGTTCTCAAACTCAACGTTCTTGTTCTTCCTTGCCCCTACTCACCGTAAACAGCCTTCCCTTTCACATCAGCTCTAATCAGTAACTCACATCTGTTCCCTTGGTTACCTGTACCCATTGTTCCCCCGAAACTGCACGTCTCACTCAATCCACCTCTGTACCTCACGTCCCCCTCCCCTGCTATATTTAGGAAAATATGTACAAGTAGCCAATCAGGTCAGCTCAAATTGTGCAGTCCGACCCCAGCCCATGTGGCTATGGCACAGGGACAGGGACTGCATTAAGGATAAAAATCCCCTGGTGTCCTTTGTTCTGTGTGCACTTGTGATCTTGATTGACGTGAGTGACACCCTTCTGCAGAAGTAAATTGCCTTGCTGAGAGGATTAAACTTTTGCCTGAGTGCTGGTTTTACTTTGCAGCACCAAGCATTTATTCCTGGAGTGTTTTATATCCAACATCACTGCAAAAGAGAACAGCGCTCTAGACCCAAGAGAAACCTCCCCTCAACTCTTGGGACTCCATATGGAAGGCAGAAGACCCCCAAAAGGGGATGTGTGACACCTTTTCCTATGTTCTTAAGGGGTCTCAGGGTTGCTAGAAGTCTTCTCTAGATTCCTTCACGTGGTCTTGAACATAGCAAATGAAGGAGGAGCGGAATGGAAGGACATTGAAAACTAAGTCTTAGAGGAGCCAAACTGGGGCAATTTCAAGCTTTCCAAAAGGCAAAAGCCATACCAACAAGAAAGGCACCACACAGAGGGACCAAACATATAAATTGTTTTAAAAGGGGGGATGCTCAGTCAACTGAAAACAAATTCTCAGACAGAGGATGCAAAAAGAGAAGAAAGCTGGGTGTGGTGGCTCACACCTGTAATCCCAACACTTTGGAAGGCTGAGGCAGAGGTACCACCACTTGAGCCTGGGAGTTCAGGACCAGCCTGAGCAACATAGTGAGACTTCGTCTTCAGAAAAAGTTTTTAAAATTAGCTGGGTGTGGTAATATGTTCCTGCACTGCCAAATACAACGGGAGGCTGAGGCGGGAGGATTTCCTGAGCCCAGAGATCAGGGCTGCAGAGAACCACGATAGTGACACTCTACTCCAGCCTGGGCAACAGAGTTAGACTCTGTCTAAAAAAAATAAGAAATAAAAAAAATCAGCTTTTTTCCCCCACACACAACACAACCATAATACCAGCTTTTAATTAAGCTGAGTTCTGATCACTGAGTTCATTAATTAATTAATTTTTAAAATTTCTTGTTTTAGAGACAGGGTGTTGCTCTGTTGCCCAGGCTGGAGTGCAGTGGCATAATCACGGCTCACTGTAGCCCCAAACTCCTGGGCTCAAGCAATCCTCCCTCCTTGGCCTCCAAGAGTGCTGGGATTACAGGTGAGAGCCACCATGCCTGGAGTCCTCTTCAAGTTCTTTTACTTTTGCTTCTGCTGGTAGCTGGGCTTCCATTCTGTCCATGGAGGTGGCTGCCCTGCTGCAGAGCTGCTTGCCCCTTTCTGCCCTCCCTTGCCACAGTGGGGTAGGTGGCTCTCGGCTAAAGGTCATTCTAAGCCTGCCAGCATTTGGCAGCATCCCTGTACTCATGCCATGGTCTGCAAGCATCTAAAATGTGAGCTGCACCGTCCCACACAGATGTGGCGCCACCCTGGGGCCTCCCCACAAGATGCTTCGGTGCCTTCGCCCATTTCTTGGTCTCAGTTCCTGGCTAGTTCACCAAATGTTCTGCAGTAAGCCGGGCTGTGCAAACCTGCTCCCAAAGATTGAGGGAGCTGAGAGGTCAAAGAAAGAGGCTGACAATTCCATTTTCTCAGAAAGAAACGTTTAATAGGGACTTAAAAACAGAATCCGTGTCTCAGGCAGCTGCAAGATGGTAGAACCCTGCCACAGTCCTCCAGGAAAAAATTGTATATTTGTAAAAAATATATAATATATATTATATATTTTTAAATATATATTTAATATATATTTAATATATATATTAAATATATATTTTAAGATAGTGTCTCGCTCTATCTCCCAGGCTGGAGTGCAGTGACACGATCATTCCTCACTGAAGTCTTGGCCTCCTGGGCTCAAGTGATCCTCTCACCTAAGCCTCCTGGGTTGCTACTAATAGATAACAGGTATGAACCACTGCCACAAGCCTTTTTGGTAAAACGTGTAGCTAGTCACACCTCAGACTTTTTGTGAAACTTATGACCACTGGAAAGGTTCAATAAACATCTCTATGAGGGGTTATCTACGCTTGAGACAGATTCTCACTCTGTAGCTCAGGCTAGAGTGCGGTGGTGTGATCGTAGCTCATAGCTCACTGTAACTTTGAATTCCCGGCTTAAGCAATCTCGCCCCAGCCTTCCAAGTAGCTAGGACTACTCTTAGGATCTTACCCAAGAGGAATAAAAACAGATGTTCACAAAAAGATTTGTACAAGAATGTTCTGTCAGGAGACAATTCTCCATAGGTCTCTGGTGTTTTACACATGTTGTGAGCAGAAGTAATGGGCTGCCTTTTTCTGAGATATCTGTATGTTTGCACAGAGAACAGCCTGGGAAGATAACAATAGTGTCGCCCTCCAGGGCAACTATAAAAGATTAGGAATCCTTAAGCTCAGGGTTCCTCTCTGGTAACACCTGCGTAACTGTATGCAGATGTCACTTGGCTCTCTGCCTGTCACCCTGTGGAAACGGGAGCTTAGGGGGAACTCTCACAAATTCCCGTAACTGTGGCCACTGCTATTGCTGTGAGTAAGAAAACTGTCACTCACTCAGGAGTCTTGTGTTATCTGCCAGCATCCATGAAATTGCAGCAGGCTAATTTGTAATCTTGCAAATAGGATAACATTCAGACCCTGCGTAGTTCTTGACACGTTTGTAGCAGCTTCTTTCCTAATTGTCCTGTTAAACAAGGTTTATGGGAGGCCATTGTTTTGGACTAGCCTCCTGCACTGGGCCCCAGGAGACTAGATCAAACCAGAATGAAGTCACTTGTACTAACTGCCACGTAATCAAACTGAACATTGACATGGGCGAGTTTTCCTAAAAATCAGGAGATTCCAGCCAACTTGAGTCAGTGTAATAAGGAATTTCACTCTGTTTAGTACTACAAGGAAAGTAACTGAAAAGACCCATCTGCTTTTTTTCTTTGCTTCTGCCTTCTTTAGCCCTTTCCTGCCTATAAAGTCAATACCTCCACTCAGCTCATTGAAACACTCATTCCACTTTATAGAATGAGGTGTTGCCTGATTCCAGGATGGCAAATAAAAGTCAATTCAATCTTTAAACTAAGTTATTGTAATTTTGTCTTCTGACAGCCCTAAAGTGGAACAACAAATGTCCATCAACTGGAGAAGAGATCAAATGAGTTGTGCCATACTTCAATGATGTAATACCACTCAGCCATAAAAAGGAATGAACTATGGAGACCAACCTGGGCAACATGGTGAAACCTTGTTTCTAAAAATATACAAATATTAGCCAGGCATGGTGGTGCATGCCTATAGTCCCAGTTACTCAGGAGGCTGAGGTCGGAGGATCACCTGAGCCTGGAGAGGTCAAGGCTGCAGTAAACCGTGATCATGCCACAGCACTCCAGCCTGGGCAGCAGAGTGAAACCCTGTCTCAAAAACAGTCAAAGGAATGAACTGGCCAGACACAGTGGCACACACCTGTAATCTCAGTGGTTTGGGAGGCTGAGGCAGGAGGATTGCTTGAGGTCACGAGTTTGAGACAAGCCTGGGTAACATAGTGAGACCCCGTCTCAACAACAAAAAATTATTTTAATTAGCTGGGCATGGCAGTATGCAACTATAGTCCCAGCTACTCAGGATGCTGAAGCAGGAAGGTTGAGGCTGCAATGAGCTATGATTGTGCTCCTCCCCTCCAGCCTGGATGACAGAGCAGGATCTTATCTTAAAAAAAAAAAAAAATTAAGTTAAAAAATTTTTAAATAATAAAACAAAATCAGATCTGAACTGCTGAAACACAAAACATGAATGAATCTCAAAAACAGGCTGAGCAAAAGAAGCCTTACATAAAACAGTGCTGTGTGATTGCACTTACGTAAAGTTCTAGAATAGGCACAACTAATCTATGGTATAAAAATTAGGACAGTAGTTATTTCTTCGTATGGGCAAAGCTGGGGACTGATTAGGAAAGGGCACAAAGGAATCTTCTTGGGTAATGAAATGTTTTCCAGATAGGGGTTGGGTGGAGTTTTGCATTTTTAAAGACTCAGAATGGTGCAGTTAATATCTGTCTATGTCACTATATGTGTTTTACTTTGAAATAAAACAACACTATAAAAATACAATGATCTAGATAAGTATTTGCAAGCTGAAGTGTTTAGGGATATAGTGTACTCAGGTCTGCAACTTTCTTTCTTTTATTTTTCATATTTTTAGAGATGGGCTCTTGCTTTGTTGCCCAGGCTGGAGTGCAGTGGCATGACCACGGTTTGCTGCATTTTTGAACTCCTGGGTTCAAGTGATCCTCCCAGCTCAGCCTCTCGAGTACCTGGGACTCCAGGCACATGCCACCTTGTCCTTTTTTTTTTTTTTTTTTTTTTGTAGAGATAGTCTCACTACATTGCCCAGGTGCTGATCTCAAACTCCTGACTTCAAGGGATTCTCCCACCTCAGACTCATGAGTAGCTGGGATTACAGATGTGAGCCAGTTTTGCAACTTACTTTGAAATGCATTAAAAAATAAGATAAATTACGAGGCTGAGGAGGGTAGATCACCTGAGGTCAGGAGTTCGAGACCAACCTGGCCAACATGGTGAAACCCCCATCTCTACTAAAAAATACAAAGATTAGCCAGGTGTGGTGGCAGGCACCTTAATCCCAGGTACTCGGGAGTCTGAGGCAGGAGAATCGCTTAAACCCTGGAGGCAGAGGTTGCAGTGAGCCAAGATCGTGCCACTGCACTCCAGCCTGGGTGATAAGAGCGAGACTCTGCCTCAAAAATATTAATAATAATAAATAAAATAAGATGAATTGATGAATGGATGGGTACATGGATAGAGAAAGGTGATGAAACAAATAGAACAGCATATTGACAATTGTAGAATTTAATGATTGGGTATATCACTGTGCAACTCTTTCAACTTTTCTATGTATGTGAAAATTTTCATAATAAAATACTGGAGAAAAAGGCATATAAAAATTCTAATGGGGTTAGAGATATTGTACTGTGAAAGGAGTTTGTTAATAAAAATAAGGTTGGGAAATAGCCCTCAAAGCTAAGTTTGTCAGTCTTTTCAATTATTATCAATAAGCTATAAATTCAGAGATGTCTGCCAGACAAGAAAGAGACAGAGAAGGGAGAGAAATGAAAGAGGATGGAAAGATTTCAAGCTTGGTAGAAAAGGAATATTTCAAGTATGTCCATTTGCTACATAAAACTTTACTAATAAAAAGGAAAGTATCTTTTAAAGTTATCATGGACAAGTTTATAAGTAACACGATTCATACAAATCATCTCCTAACACCACCGAAATTCTGATAAATCAATGAAATTTTATTACATTATGAACATGTATTATATATTATTATTGTGCAAGGCTAGATACTTCAATTTCTGATACTATTATATTTTTTGCATATTGTATTTTTTGATTTATAAAAATCATTTTGGCTATATCTGTAATATTTTTAATGATGAAATAAATTATTATATTTTTCCTTGGGGAAAAATATAATTTTTTTCATATCACAGTTCTCAGCAACAGTTTTGGGAAAATAAATTACTACTTATATTTTAAATACAGAATTTTTGTTAGGAAAAGTGTCCTACTATTTATATCCTATGTGAGGAAATTGGATTGGATGATCATAGATCTTTTTAGCCCAATATTCTATTCTTTATTCTGTTTCCTCAGCAGAAAATAAAAATCACAGCCGATTTTTCCCTTCCAAACGGAAGCCATCATTGTTTTCTTCCCTCATATTGCATCACTTTCATAAATAGTTCAAACAATACAGAGACAGGAACATGTTCTCATACATATTCCATCCAGATAACGAACACTTTGCTGTTTGCTGTATGTCATAAATATGATTCATGCAAAAATTAAAAATCTGTCTTTTAAAAACTACACACAGTATTCTACTGCAATAGATATATTTTAATTGACTTACTCAAGCCCTTGTTGATGAAGCTTTCATTATTAAAAATAACAATAGTCTAAATATTCCTGTGCATGTCACACTTGTCCTATTATAACCTTAGACTACATTTTTGGATCCGTGTATATTTAAAATTTTGTTAGATATCCTAAATTTCTCTCTAGGAAGCCTACACCAATTTACAGTTCCACCAACCATGTTAGGTTTTAGCTACTGCCTCAGCTTCTAGAACCCTGCAGCTCCTACTTCACAACTTAAACTACTTAACAAAGGAACTCTGAGATGGTCACTAGCAGGACATTTCGCATCCTTCATTTGCCAGATACTGCCACTTAAATCAAAGACTTCAACAATATTGAAGGATATTTCAATTGATCATCTTTTCTCGTCATTAGACTCACACATAAAATTCCTAAGGAGTGATAACCCACTGTGGTTTTAAAAGCCTATCATTTTAAAAGCCCGCAATAGCCACTATAAGGAAATCCTTTTAATGGCAAACTTCAAAGCCCTGTTTTGGTTAAGGCTCTTTTCTTTGTGCTTCAACTTCAGTAAAAAGATGAAATACCTGATTGCTTTACTTGAAAACTAAAAATTTAGTCATTCAAGACACGTCTCCACAAGCATAGCTGAATCCAACAGGACTGAAACACTGCATTCCTTAAATAAAGACTGACATCTCTTCTCCTGTTTGGAAAGCTCTGTGCTAGGTATGAATGGAAAAGGAGAAAATGGGAAGGGAGAGAGGAGCAGCAACCTAATATCAATTTGAAAAGATTACTAAATAAAACTATTAAGTGTTTTAGAAAGATTGGGAACTAAAGTGAATGTTTTTGGCTGAGTCACAAATAGCATATCTACATGTTGCAGGCAGAGCCAGAACCACACATAGAGCAGTGAACCAGAATGTCTATGCTCCAGTAAACAACTCTTTGCAAATTATACTATCATAGGCCTTGTTCAATCCAGCCAGGCCACAGACCTTAGAGAGTTTTAAAAATTTACTCAAGGTCACCTGTAACCGGTAAGTGGCAAATTCCAGACGCAACCCAAGGTCTATTTGATTATGAGACTCCACTTCATTGCCTTGGTTCATATTATTTCCAAGTGCCAGAACAACCTTAAAAAGTAGTTAGCATTAACACCATTTTTGCAAATGACCTAGACAAGGTTAAAAAATATATGATTGGCCAGAAACACTTTGGGAAGCCGAGGTGGGCAGATCACGTGAGGTCGGGAGTTCGAGACCAGCCTGACCAACATGGAGAAACCCCATCTCTACTAAAAATACAAAATTAGCCAGGCATGGTGATGCATGCCTGTAATCCCAGCTACTCAGGAGGCTGAGGCAGGAGAATTGCTTCAACCTGGGAGGCGGCAGTTGTGGTGAGCCAAGATTGTGCCATTGCACTCCAGCCTGGGCAACAAAATGAAACTCTGTCTCAAAAAAAAAAAACATTGGCTGAGTGCAGTGTCTTGAAGTATATTTTGTGTGTTGTTAAAAGCTGATTCAACTTTCTTGTGATCACTACTTGCACAGTATATCTGTTTCCATCTTTTTTTTTTTTTTTTTTGAACTGAGAATCTCTGTCGCCCAGGCACAGGTCGACGGCGGTCTCAACTCGCGCATCCGCCTCCCGGAGTTCGGTAAATGCCGCATCAACCTCCCAGTAACTGGGACCACAAGCGCCCGCCACTTAGCCCGGCTGGTTTTTGTATTTTTTTTGGTGAAGCAGGGGTTTCAAATGTGCTCAGGATGGTCTCGATCTCCTGACCTCGTGATCCACCCGTCTCGGCCTCCCAAAGTGCTGGGATTACAGGCTTGAGCCACTGCGCCCGGCCCATCTTATTTCTTTCAAATGATGAGTGTCTTTAAATCTAGAGTATGTCTCTTTTAGACAATCTATAGTGGGACTTGCTTTGGGTTTTGAATCCAGCTTGGCAGTCTTTTCCTTTTGATTGCAAAGTTTAGTCCATTTACATTTAATGTAATTACTGACATAGTTTGATTTACACTTGCTATTTTGAAGTTTGTTTTCTTTTTTTTTTTTTTTTTTTTTTTTTGAGACGGAGTCTCACTCTGTCACCCAGGCTGGAGTACAGTGGCCGGATTTCAGCTCACTGCAAGCTCTGTCTCCCAGGTTTATGCCATTCTCCTGCCTCAGCCTCCTGAGTAGCTGGGACTACAGGCGCCCGCCACCTCGCCTGGCTAGTTTTTTTGTATTTTTAGTAGAGACGGGGTTTCACCGTGTTAGCCAGGATGGTCTCGATCTCCTGACCTCGTGATCCGCCCGTCTCGGCCTCCCAAAGTGCTGGGATTACAGGCTTGAGCCACCGCGCCCGGCCTGAAGTTTGTTTTCTGTATGTCTTTTCTTTCTTGTTTCTTTGTTCCTCCTTTTTATTATTACTGTTTTTGATTGTGGCATAATACACAGAACATAAAATTTGCCATCTTAACCATTTTAAAGTGTACAGTTCAGTAGTACATTCACTTTGTTGTGCAACCATTAATTTCTCTTTTCTTGCAAAATGGAAACTTTATACACATTAAATAATAAGTTCCAATTCTCTCCTGTGCACAGCCCCAGGTAACCACCATTCTACTTTCTATCTCCATGAATCTGACTTCTCTAGTAGCCTTATCTAAGTGTAATCATAAAGTGTTTGTCATTTTGTGACTGGCTTATTTCTCTAAACATAATGCCCTCAAAGCCCATCCATACTGTAGCATGTGTCAGAATTTCCTTCTTTTCAAGGCTGAATAATATTCTTTTGTATCTCTTTACCACATTCTACTTACCCATTTGTTCACTGATGGACATGGGTTACTTCCATATTTTGACTATTGCAAATAATACTGCTATGAACATGGGTGTACAAATATTTCTTCAAGTTCCTCATTTAAATTCTTTTGGGTATAAGCTCAGAAATGGAATGCCTGGATCACATGCTAATTCTATTTTTAATTTTTAAAGGCACCATTATACTGTCTTCTATAGCAGCTGCACCATTTGACATTCTCTCCAGAAGTGCACAGAGTTTCCAATTTTTCCACATCCTCGGCAACACTTTTATTTTCTTTCTTTCTTTCTTTTCTTTTTTTTTTTTTTAAATAGTGGCCATCCTAATGAGTATATGGTGGTATGTCATTGTGGTTTTGAACTACATTTCCCTAATGACTAATAATGTTTAGCATATTTTCATGTGTTTATTTATCATTTGTATATATTCTTTGGAGAAATGTCTATTCATGTCCTTTGTCTGTTTTTTAATTGAATTGCTTGTTTTTTGTTGTTGTTGAGTTCCTCTGTTCCTCCTTTTCTGGTTTGTTTATTTCTTTGTTTAGAGATGGGATTTTGCATATTGCCCAGATTGCCCAGACTGGCCTCAAACTCCTAGGCTCAAGTAATCCTCCTGCCTCAGCCTCCCTAGTAGCTAGGACTATAGCCACACACCACTTTGCCCAGCTTAGTGTACACTTTTAATTCATTTGTTGATTTCTTAGCTATATTTTTAACATTTTAACTTTACTTAATTTGCCTGTAATCCCAACTGCTCACAAAGCTGAGGTGGAAGGATCACTTGAGGCCAAGAGTTCAAGACCAGCCTGGGTAACATAGTGAGACCCAATCTCTGAAATAATTTAAAAAATTAGCTGGATATGGTGGTGCATACTCGTGGACCTAGCTACTCATAATGTTGAGGTGGGAGAATTGCTTGAGCCCAGAAGTTCAACATTACAGTGAGCTATGTTTATGCCCCTGTACTCCAGCCTGGGTGACAGAATAAGGCATCATCTCATTAAAAAATTACTTAATTTTACTTAACAGTTTTACATTTATTTATTTCACCTAAAATAGTTTAAATTACTTTTTTATTGGTTATTCTAAGGAATACAATGTGTACTATGGTTTGAATGTTTGTGTCTCCTCCAAAATTTGTAGGTTAAAACCTAATTCCCAAAGTGATACTATTAAGAGGTAATTAAGAGACTGGGTGCGGTGGTGCATGTCTGTAATCCCTGGACTTTGGAAGGCTGAGGCAGGCAATCACTTGAGGTCAGGAGTTCAAGACCAGCCTGGCCAACATGGTGAAACCCTATCTCTACTAAAAAAATAATACAAAAATTAGCCAGACGTGCTGATGTACACCTGTAATCCCAGCTACTCGGGAGGCTGAGGCATGAGAATTGCTTGAACCTGGGAAGCGGAGGCTGCAGTGAGTAGCCACTGCACACCAGCCTGGGTGACAGAATGAGACTCTGTCTCAAAACAAACAAACAAAAGGTAATTAAGTCAAGAATGTGGAGCCCTCATGGATAAGATGAGAGCTATAACTGCTTAAAGGATTCATTGTGCCCACTGCCCAGATAGAGCCTAATTAACATGATAGGGGAATTGCAATGCAGAATTTAATACACATAGATTTGGCTAAACAGGAGACCAGAGTTTTATTATTACTCAAATCTGTCCCACCCTCCTTCAAAATTCAGAGTCTAGGGTTTTTCAAGGATAGTTTGGCAGGCAGTGGCTACAGAATGGGTGCTGCTAATTGGTTGGGGATGCAATTGTAGGGATGTGGAAAATGGTCCTAAAGTGCTGAGTCCAGTTTTGGGTGGGGGCCTTAGAAGAGCCACTGGTTCAGATGAGGCCATCCAGTCATCAGAAATGCAAAAGCCTGAAAAGACATCTCAAAAGGCCAATCTTAGGTTCTAGTAATTGGGGAAGCTGTAAGTCTTGTGATCTCCGGAATAATGGCCAGTAATCATTTAACTATGTGTATATCTTAGCAGAATTTAGGCTCCTCTCATCCTCCTAACCTGGTGGATTTTTATTAGTTTTACAAAGGCAATTTGGTTTTGGAAGGGGCTATTATCATTTAAACTATAAACTAAATTTCTCCCAAAGTTAGCTTAGCTCATGCCCAGGAATAATCAGGGGCAGTTTGGAGGTTAAAGGCAAGATGGAATTGGTTAGGTCAGATCTCTTTCACAGTCATAATTTTCTCACTGCTATAATTTTTTGCAAAGGTGGTTTCAGGACCCTTATAAAAGAGTTAGAAGTTGAAGGGCAAGGTCTTTCTTCTCTCTTGCTCTTCTGCCATCTGTCATGTAATGATGCAATAAGAAGGCCCTTGACTGATGCTGGCACCTTGATCTTGGACTTCCCAGATGCCAGAACGGCGAGAATAATTTCTACTCATTATAAATTATGTAATCTGTAGTATTTTGTTATAGTTGCACCAAATGAACCGAGACTTGTATCTTTAACTTAACACAATCTCTTTCAGGCTAATACTAACTTAATTTCAGTAAACTATAGCCAATTTGCTCTGATATAGTACCATTTCCTCCCCTTGTTTTGTGCTATCACTGTCATATATATTGCATTTATATAATATCAACAATATAGTATAAAATTATTGCTTTAATCATATTTTTAAAAGAAATTAAGAAAATTGTGTGTATAGCCTTTTTTACATATTTTTAAAATTTCTCATCTTCATTCTTTTCTACATATCAGAGTTACACTCTCCTGTAATTTCTTTTCACTCTGAAGAACGTCCTTTAATATTTCTTGGAGGGCAGGTTTGCTACTAACAAATTCTCTCAGGTTTGTTTTTCTGGGAATGTCTTTATTTCACTTTCCTTTTTGAAGGACAGTTTCATTGGATACAGAATTCTTGGTTGACAGTTTCTCCCTCACTTAGCATCTTAAATATATCATTCCAATGCCTTATGATCTCCTGTGTTGCTCATGAGAAGTCAGCTCTATGTCACATTGTTTTTCCACCGATGACTCATTTTTCTTTTGCCACTTTCAGGATTTTCTTTTGTCCTTGGCTTTCAGCAGTTTGACTATGATGTATCTAGGTGCAGTTTTCTTTGTGTTTATCTTACTTTGTGTTCATTTGAACTTCTCGTATTTGTAGGTTTTTTTTTTTTTTAAATCAAATTTGGGGACTTTTAGCATTATTATTTCAAAAAATTCTGGCCCTCTTTTCTCCATCTCCTATCTTTCTAGAACTCTCATTTCATGTATGTTGGGATATCTGACATAATTTTACAGGTCTCTGAGGCTCTTCTCTCTCTCTTTCTCTTATTATTATTTTAACTGCCAACCAGAACTTTATTTGGTAAATACAGTTGATTTTGGTTCATGATTCTCTATTATGCAATAATTTGTTTAGTTTTCTGGTAAAATGATGTTTGATTTTTTTTTTTTTTTTTTTTTGAGGTGGAGTTTTGCTCTTGTTGCCCAGGCTGGAGTGCAATAGCACGATCTCAGCTCACTGCAACCTCCGCCTCCCGGGTTCAAGCAATTCTCCTGCCTCAGCCTCTCGAGTAGCTGGGATTACAGGCATGTGCCACCATGCCCAACTAATTTTGTATTTTTTAGAGACTGCAAATACATAGACAGGGTTAGAGACAGGGTTTCTCCATGTTGGTCAAGCTGATCTCGAACTCCCGACCCCAGGTGATCTGTCTGCCTTGGCCTCCCAAACTGCCGGGATTACAGGCGTGAGTCACCCATGCCTGGTTGATGTTTGATATTTAATAAAAATTATAACAGCTGATATTTACCTATGATCTCAATATAAAAAGTGCTACCATGCTCTTTCTCTCATTAATACCATTTTTTCTTTTTTCTAGTTTAACCAGTTTATTTCATATGGTCTTAAATCTTAAAACTATTTATTCTGTATAGATAAGTAATTCAAATCATTGGCTTATTTCCCTACCCATATGTTCAAACTTCATCTGTCAAATTCATTAAGTGATAGTTCCCAAACATCACATAGCAAAACAAAACAAACAAACAAAAAACCTAAAACACTAAAAAAAAAACAAAAAACTCCAAAACCCCCACGACCCTACCAATATTTATTTTCGTAAAATTAGTGCTTTTCTGCAGTTGATTTTTGTCTCAATAATCCAAATTCAGTTTTCATTAGTTTTAGCAAATGAAGTAAACTAAAATGTTATGCTCAAAAATATACATACACACGCCAAAGGCGGAGAGATATACCAAGCTATTATTAATGGTTATCTTTTTTTTTTTTTTTTTTTTTGAGACGGAGTCTCGCTGTGTCCCCCAGGCTGGAATACAGTGGCGCGATCTCGGCTCACTGCGAGCTTCGCCTCCCGGGTTCACGCCATTCTCCTGCCTCAGCCTCCTGAGTAGCTGCGACTACAGGCGCCCACTACCGCGCCCGGCTAATTTTTTGTATTTTTAGTAGAGACGGGGTTTCACCGTGGTCTCGATCTCCTGACCTTGTGATCCGCCTGCCTCAGCCTCCCAAAGTGCTGGGATTACAGGCGTGAGCCACCGCGCCCGGCCTATTAATGGTTATCTATAAGCAGGTAAAATTTTAAGATTTTTGTTTGTTTGCATGTTTTCTTCATGTAGATATTCTTTTTTAAATAATTTTTATTTTATTTCAATAGTTTTGGGGGTACAAGTGGTTTCTGGTTACATGGGTAAGTTCTCTAGTGGTAATTTCTGACATTTTCATGCACCTATATCCTGAGCAGTATACACTATACCCAATATGTAGTCTTTTATCCCTCACCCTCCTCCTAACCTTTTTCCCTGCCCCACCCCAAGTCCCCAAAGTCCACTATATCATTATTATGCCTTTGCATTCTCATAGCTTAGCTCTCACGTACAAGTGAGAACACACGGTATTGGTTTTCCATTCCTGAGTTGCTTCACTTAGAATAATGGCCTCCAGCTTCACCCAAGTTGCTGCAAAAGACATTTCATTCCTTTTTATGGCTGTGTAGTATTCCATGGTGTGTGTGTGTGTGTGTGTGTGTGTATATAACATTTTCTTTACCCACTCATTGATTGATGGACACCCAGGTTGGTTCTATATCTTTCGAATTGCAAATTGTGCTGCTATAAACATGTGTGTGCATGTGTTTTTCATATAATGACTTCTTTTCCTTTGCATGGATACCCAGTAGTGGGATTGTTGGATTAAATGGTAGTTCTACTTTTAGTTGTTTAAGGAAACTCCATACTGTTTTCCATAGTGGTTGTACTAGCTTACATTCCCTGTTTTTTCTTCTTCTATTTAAAGCTACAGTCTATGTCCTTGAGTCTGGGTCATTGCTAAAAATATCCTCTCTTTTATGGATGTGTCATTATATTTCTTCTTTTGCTTCATTTTTCTGTTTTTTGAATAGGATAATTTCTCTATCTTCAAGTACACTTTTTTTTGCCATCTCAAATCTTTCACTGAGATTATGTAATTTATATTTCTCTTACTGTATTTTTCAACTCTAGAAATTTCATTTTTTATAGAATCATTTCCCTATTGATATCCTTTATATGTTAAAGAATTATCATTATATTTTCCTTTAATTCTTTGAAAAATGTTTAATTTTAAAAAAATAATTGTAAGAGCTACTTTCAAGAGTTTGCTTCTGAATCCAGTATCTGAGCCCAATGGGTCTGTTTCTATTGGTTGCTATTTTCTTCCTCAGAGTGGGTGACACTTTACTGTTTCTTTGCATAAACCATGATTGTTGGTTGAAAAGCAGATATTTTATATATTGCAGCAATTCTAGATGTTTGATTTTTCTTAGTTTTATTTTATTTTTTTAAATTTATCTTCCTAGATTTACACAGATTTAAAATCTGTCTCTATATGGCCTGTGGCTGCTGGTATCTTTGCTCTGTTTTTAAATTCACATTTTTATTTTTACCCTGACTTTCTGGGCTTTGTCCCTGTGTTTGCATAGCTGTGGCGAGTCAATGATTTGGCAGTGGTTGCACTCAAACACCTTGATTTGGGAGTCTTCTTCCCTCTGCTAATGGATCTGTGTGTGAATTAGGGAATACATTCACAGTTGCCACCAGTTCTCAAGTCTCCCTTTGCTTTTACTTTTCAACAGGTCTCTTGGGTCAACCCCAGGCAGATGCATAGTTTCCCAATCAGTCAGAGATGTGTGGAGATGTAATTAACAAATAGAGTAGTTCTGTGGGGAAGTAGACTCTATAAAAAAGAATGTTATTTCCAGAGTTAAAAAGTACAGGCTGGAGTGCAGTGGTGTAACCATAATTCTTCAATGACTCTTATTTCTAAAATCTCCCTGTTAGATTTTTGAGTGGCTTGCCATTTGCCCCACCTGGGACTGTAACCTCAGGTAAGCACAGCTGTGGGTTTGCCCTGCTCATTTCCATATGAGTTTGTCACTTTTAGTTGGCAAAGCCTTGGGTTTTTGACCACCCACCACAAATTAAGTCCATCCCTTGGGCAACAAAGCTGCTAGTTTTCTTGGCTGTTCCTACCCACACTGGCAAAACTGCAGTTCTGGTGCAACAGGGTGGGAGAGAAGCAGCCTCAGGTCAGAAGGCCACAGATATCCACTGTTCCTGCTAGAAGTTCTAGCTGTTTTTGAAGCACAGATGTTTCTCAAATTGTTTTCTGTATTTGTTTGATTTCCAGTGCTCTGAAATGGTTGTTTTTGCCAATTTATCCAGTTTTATACTGGTTTTGTGTGCAGAGAATTGCTGACTATGCCACACAGCCATAGCTGAAAGTCCCTTGCAAAGTTTTTTTACGTAGGAACCTGTATTAGTTAGGACCTTTCAGTGTCATATAAAAGAAATCCAACTGAATTAGTTAGGACTTTTAGAATTTTAATATGAACTGGCTTAAATAATACAGGAAATTTGTGGTTCACAATTCTGGATAGTCTGTAAGATGGCCTTGCTCACAATCCCGAATAGTCTATAGGATAGTCCATAGAATCAAACAGGTGAGGTTTGACAGTGCAGCTCAAACCATGCCACCAAACACAAGGTTCTTCTCCATCTTTCCCGCATTCATTTGACAGTACTGACTTCAACCCTAGGCTCTACATGTTGCCCTCCCTCTAAACTCTCATCCTTCTAGGGTTTCCCCTTATAGGAGGAAAACGGTTGCCACATTTCCAGGCGTCATATACTTACACCATGCTAGAGAAGCAAGGAAGCTACTGTTTACTGGAAGCTCCAGCCCAAGTCTTTGTGGGTTCATTGTTTCTGACTGGGCTTGTGACCATCTCTGCTGCTAGAGGGAATGGTTACGTTGCCTGGCTTAAATGGGAGGAATAAATGCTCAGGTGGCAGCCAACAAATATATTCTATATCCACACACATTGGCTCCAAATAATAAATCAATGAATCAATGGGCTCACTTACTTAGGCTCACATGCTCACAGCACTTAAAAAGCTGCACAAACCATGCCTCCAAATGAAACCATGCTCTACATTCTGCCAGCTCTTTCTCCTTTTCCGTTTCCCCTTTCTTCTCTTTCCCACCCTCACGTTTGGCTAGGCCACTCGGTTGCAAGAAACACGTCCATCAGCAATTGCCTCAGTAGAAAGCTCCCTCTGCTCCCCTCCTGCGTCCATTTCAGGCAAGGCCTCCATAAGGCCCAGCGTGGATCAATGCCTGTCCCTTGGCCGAATCAGTGCTGTCACAGGCAAAGAATTGTCACTGCCATGCTCACCTGCCCAACCCACTGGTCAGAGAAGACTGTTGTATTGCGAAAGGGGCCATGAGAAGGCTTTTCCGAAAGTCAAAGACCAATGGCTATGTCAGACCATGCCGTATCCACTTGTGGGAGGCCCCTAAATGAATGTAAGGCCCCAGGGGTTGAACTTTACTGGGTAGGAAGCGCAGAGTACTAGAGACAGATTTACCGCCCGCTGTGAGGAAAGCTGATGTGGGAGCAGAGAGCAAGATGGATAGCAGCTGCCAATCTAAATGGGCAACGAAGAGCCACAGAGAGTGCTGCACGTAGGAATGCCAGGGACAGGGAAGGGTCGTCTATTCCAAGTCCCACCTCTCCCCTAATAAACTGCCACATTTCAGAAAAAACGAAGACAGCCTTCGCTATACATTAGCAGAGCAACTCAACAAGCCTGGGTGAAAGGCTTCTCGAAGATATTCAGTTATCTCTACTGCCAGCCAAACACGGGCTGGGCTGCTCGGTAACTGCTGAGCCGGGGGCGCGCTGGAGCTCCGCAGAAGCCCACACCCGCTTCAGGAATTCCGTGGAGGTTCCCGACAGAGGTTTATTCCCGCCTCTCCCTACAGGCCTACGGCGCTCCTTCCTCCAACCCCACACCCAGTCGAAGGCGGGGCAGCAGCCCCACCCAGGGGCAGGCCGGGCGGCCCCCAGGCCGGTTTAACTGGTTGGAACGACGAAAGCACGCTGGCGCAAGGAAAGTTCCCAACTTCGGGAGCTGAGGCGCAGGCTGGCCAGAGCGTGGAGAGGGAAGCTCTCTCCATCCTCGGGGCCGTTGCACGACATGCCCACAAGACACCTTCGCCAGCACCACACCGGGGTAAGTGTCCGTCCCCGCATCCCGCAAGGCCAGCGACTGCGCAGGCGCCTGCAGAGCACTGGCGCTCGGCGCTTTCTCTCGCGCTCTTCTTTAGTCTCCTCAGCGAGCCTGGGGACGAAGGAGGCGCGGTGCCTCCTGGGTGTTGTAGTTTGCTTCCTTGGCAAAAGGCCTTCTGGCTGGTTGGATGCCGGGGCCTCGGGAACTACGCCTCCCAGCACGACCCGCGCGAGAGCACAGGGCGCCTGCCCTTGACGGCTTCAACCGTCTGAGCGGAGAGGAGGATCCGGGAAGCCGGCTGCGGCGGGAGGAGGGAATGCGCGTGCGCGCTGGACCGGCTCGTCTTGTTCCGTCCCAATCATTGTAAACAGGCGGAGGCTGGGCGGGGTGGGAATGGGGCGCCCGAGGCCGGCCTGGGGCGCAGCGCAGGAGGCGGCTCCGGTGGCTGCGGCGGCAGAGTGAGCGCGAGGAGGCGGAGGCTGCGGCGGGGCGGGCGGTCGCGCGGCGGCAGGCACAGGTCAGTCCCAGGGAGCGGTCGCGTGCGAGGGTCGCGGCGATGCCCCTGGAGTGCCCGAGGAGCCCTCTCCCGCGCCGGCCTCGCGCCTGCGTCTGTCAGGCAGCGTGTGGGGCTCGGTGCTCGCAGCCCTCGGGTTTGAAGTTGGGGGCGGGGGGCGTGGCTGCCCCCTCGTCGGTTTCTCCCGGGAAACCTTCGCTCCAGTTTTCGCCCCCCTGGCCGTGCGTCCCTCCCACTGGCCGACGGGCCTCCCTTCGTGGCGTCCGCGTTTGTGGTGCTCTCGGGGGCCGGGCGTGGAGAGTTAGGAGTCCCCAGGCCTCGGGGAAGCTCTTGGGGGGCGCCTGGACAGAGGTGAGGGGATCCAGCCCTCACGGTTGGATCGTGCCCGGCATAGTGGCCAGGCTCCGGGGCTTACCCGGGGGACCAGGACAGGCTCCTGGTGTCGCCCGCCGCTGGCACTGAGCAGTGGGCGCCTTTGGTGCTGCGGTCCTTCCTTCAGGTTTCCGTGGGAATGGACGGACAGATCTGGATGGAGTTGAGATTTCTTTTCACAACTCATGTTCACATATGTGTGTTGCCAAAATGCTCTTAATTGAGGTCAGTTTTCTCCCTCTTTTTTAAAAACCTGATCGTTGTGAGAGTGAAACAGGTTTTACGGAATATTTCACACCTGCGTCTTTCCTGAAGTAATTCTGCTGCTTCAACTTTTGGGATTCAGTATTACAAAGCCTTCCTCTTGAGCAAGGCCTAGTACAGTTCTTCAAGGTCCCTAGCATGTTAGTTCGAGGTGTTTTGAACGTGCATGTACAGGAAGTGCAGCCGTTTGGCCGTTGAGTTAGTGCACCATCCAGCCTTGTCAGAAAAGCTTTCGCTGAATTTTTTATGTAGTGGAGTGGTCGTGTCCTAAGGCTGCAGTACTTTGGGGAGTATTCCATCATACTTGGCAGTTACTCACGAAATACTGAATATGTGATAAGGTTTGTTTTGGTGCTTGGCACTTCCAAATGAGTAAGTGGGACTGTGAGTAAGAAAGATCACCTCACTTTCTGTTTTTAGAGTTATTTTGGTGATTTGATAACCCCTTTCTGTCTTTGTGAAGGTAAATACTGTTAAGCTGGAGTGGCAGTAGTAGGGGTAGGAAGGTCAGTAGAGTGGTTCCCACTTCTCATTCAAAGTATCTGGTGGATCCAAGTGGAGTAGATTAGCTAACAGTAGCATTGTTTTTTATTTTTTATTTTTTGAGACGGAGTTTCGCTCTTGTTACCCAGGTTGGAGTGCAATGGCATGATCTCAGCTCATCACAACCTCCGCCTCCCAGGTTCAAACGATTCTGCAGCCTCAGCCTCCCGAGGGGATTACAGGCATGCACCATCACGCCTGGCTAATTTTATATTTTTAGTAGAGACAGATTTTCTCCATGTTGGTCAGGCTGGTCTTGAACTCCCGACCTCAGGTGATCTACCCGCCTAAGGCCTGCCAAAGCGCTGGGATTACAGGCGTGCGCCACCGCACCCGCCCAACAGTAGCTTTTGAGAAGTAACTCTTTAAACAAGGTATCTCGAAACAATGTAATACAATGTAATACAACTTAGTTTCCTATCTCTTCAAAATATTGTTTCTAATTATAGATCTTATCGGGACTATTTCTCCCCTAATTTAGAATAGGAAAGTGTTATCAGAAAGTGCATAATAACCTTAATTTGCACAGTTATATTTGCATAGTTGTTTGCTTGGCAAGAAGAGATCGGGCCCAGAATTAACCCAAAAGAATATTATTTCTGTTTTGAAAGATCCCTGATAGAAACTTATGTTAGTTTATATAAGAGGATACAAGGAAAAATACAGATTATTTAGAATACAGGAATTACTATGTAGAAAGTACTGCGACCAGGTGAAGAGGACTTAAAGATACACACGGCAATGTTCCTGCCTTCAGGGGAGTTGAACCTTATCTCTTTCTTTCACTGTCGACTAGTACAAGATTGTTTTGATTGAAGAACGTATGCAGGTACAGTGGGTGTACAAAGGAGATAGTGGTCAGTTTCTTAAGGAGATAGTGGCCAGTTTCTTAAAGTGAAGAAAAGGAGAGCTGAAGAAGAGGGAAACTGTAAGGAAGAAAAACTATGTAGAAGGTGATGAAAATAAGAAGTGTACAGGCATAGAAAGAATGGGCATTTAGGTAGGAGCAGTGTGAGAAAAAGCATGGGAGTCTAAAATTACAGAATAGCATCTGCAAAAATAGCAAGTGTAATACAGGGTGGTGGCAAGACCTGAAACTGGGGAGATAGGCAGAGACCAAATTATGGATCTTGCAGACCATCAAAGTCATTACAATTTTATCTTATAAGCAAATAGGAGTCATTGAGAGGACAAAGAAGAGACCTAAGCCAGCTAAGCCCATTTTTAACCCTCTGCTATATAGGTCAGGCACTGCATTAGGTACTGTATATTTTATGTCCT
This sequence comes from Papio anubis, assembly GCF_008728515.1. Lineage (NCBI taxonomy): Eukaryota > Metazoa > Chordata > Mammalia > Primates > Cercopithecidae > Papio > Papio anubis. Next base: position 3,956,878 of record NC_044994.1, on the reverse strand, counting down.
TAAGCTTAAATAAGGCTTAGTCATGACTGATGCAGAAATTGCGGGGCTGGGGCAGGGGTGGGGAAGGAACTTTTAGAGGGAAAGGTGGACAGAAACGTAGGTGAGAAGGAACATGGAACACTTTTTTTCCAATACAAACACCGTCACTCGGTTTTATTGGTTTTGTTGTATTAACCTCTGAAGTAAGCGATTATTGGTGTGAACATACATTTTTAAAAACATATGGAGTCAAGAGTACAAGAGTGTCAACTCAGTGCAAGTAGTGTTGGTGAGCATTATGTCCTGAGGATGAAATGGGAGGACCAACAGGCCCAGGAGGCTTCACAACCAACACCGCCCAAAAGGACAGCAGACCAGGCTTCAGAGCGGAACCGCCTTCTCCATGTAAACTTTTGACGTAAACTTTGTGCTTCAGGATGGCCTCTTCTGCTCCGAGAGCCTCTCCTTCCGCGTCCCAAGTTTGGGAATGGCCCGGCGGGGCTCAGGCCCAGGTGGTGGAGGCCCCGGTGTGGCAGCCCCGTGCTGTCCATGATCCCAGGAGTCGAGTTCAGAAGCCCCCGCTGCGGTGGGTTGGCGGCTTCGCGGTAGCTGGGCTAGTCTTCCAATGGAAACTCAGTAAAAAAAGAGTCGGCGCCATCCGCCTGAGCGCGGGTTTCCTCCTGAGCTAGGGGCTCGCCTGCCTCAGGCGCAGAAGGGTGTGCTACCGGCCTCGGTCAGGGCGAGCAGCTCCCTGGTGGCGCCCGCAGCCGGGGTGTCCTGGGGCGCAGCAGGTGGAAAGGCGCGGGCCAGGGGTGCAGTCAGCACAGAATATGGAAGAGAATGGGAAGTTGTTTTCTGTAGCTGTAGCATTAGTTGTGGTGATAAGTAGCAGAAGATGAAGTTGCACAGATCCTCAAAAGTATTGCATGCCATTCCAAGGACCTTACTATTTCTTCCTGTAGATAATAATAGGGTTTGTGTATTTTAATGAAAAAGGAGACATTATATGATTTTTTTTTTTTTTTTACTTTTTTGAGATAAAGTCTCACTGTGCCACCCAGGCTGAAATGAAGTGGCACTCACCGCCCTCCATCATGGCTCACTGCAGCCTCGACTTCCCGGGCTCCAGCGATCCTCCCACCTCAGCTTCACGAGTAGCTGGGACCACAGGTGAAGGCCACCACACCTGGCTAGTTTTTTTTTCTTTTTTTTGGTAGAGATGGGGTTTTGCTATGTTGCCCAGGCTGTTCTTAAACTTTGAGCTCAGGCAATCCACCCGCCTCGGCCTCCCAAAGTGCTGGGATTACAAGTGTGAGCCACCGTTCCGGCCAACATTTTTATTTTAGAAAGATCATTCTGGAATTGTAGAGTAAGCATTTGAGAGGGGATGGAGAGAAGGTAAGAATGGATGTAGAAAGACTATTTAGGAGGTTTTTGCAGTAATCGAAGTGAGAAATAAGGGTCCAAACTTAGGCAGTGTTAGAGGGGATATGGAGGAGGAGGGAAATAGAAATATTTAGAAAGTAGAATTCATAGGATTCAGCAACAGTTGGGTATGGGGAGTGAGGGGAAAATAGTAGAATAAGATGACTTGGATTTTAACTTGGGTGATTGAATAGACAATGGTAAAATATACTGAGACAGGGAATTCAGGAAGAGAAGCATATTGGAGGAGAAGTAGTATTTTAGCTTCTGAACATATTGAGTGGAAGTTATCTGTGAAACATCCAGGTGGAATCATCTGCTTTGGAATTGTGAGTGTGGATTTGGAGTACAATATAACAGGCTATGTTATGAGTGGTATCTGAATTCTTTGATTTAGATAATACCAAATACGAAGAGTTTGTTGACATAAAATAGTTCTGGAAATAGGCCGTGGAGAACTTTTAAAGCTAGATAGAAGAAGAGCTGGAAAAGGAAATTCCTAAGTGTTTGGAGATGTAGAGAAATAATGAGAAAATGTCATAGAAGCCAAAATGGGATCTGGCACCATCACAACTCACTACAACCTCCACCTCCCGGGCTCAAGCCATCCTCCTACCTCAGCCTCTCAAGCAGCTGGGACTGCAGGCACATACCACCACACCTGGCTAATTTTTGTATTTTTGGTAGGAATGGGGTTTTACCATGTTCCCCAGGCTGGTCTTGAACTCCTGGGCTCAAGTGATCTGCCTGCCTTGGCCTCCCAAGTGCTAGGATTACAGGTGTGAGCCATTGCATTGGGCTGGGATCATTTTTAAAGGAAGTTATACTTTACAATCAACTCTCAAGAAAAAATATAAATTAATATTTTTTTTTAAAAAAGGAAAACCTCAGGCACAGTGGCTCATGCCTGTCATCCCAGCACTTTGGGAAGCTGAGATGGAAGGATTGCTTGAGCAAAAGAGTTTGAGACCAGCCTGGACAACATAGGGAGACTAGCGTCTCTGCAAAAAAATTAAAAACAATTAGCTGACTCTGGTGGTGCACACCTGTGGTCCCAGCTACCCAGGAGGCTGAGGTGGGATGATCCCTTGATCGTGGGAGGTTGAGGCTGCAGTGAGCTGTGATTGTGCCACTGCATTGCAGCATGGGTGACAGAGTGGGACCCTGGCCTAAAAAAAAGGAAAACCATACTTTAAATGCTTTGAAAAGTTGAGCGAAACACGTTATTAAGAGTCTACTGATTTGATATTGAGGAGGTTATTCAATTTGATAACTTATGTGAGAACAGTTTTGATAGAATGGTTGGGGGAGGAAGTAGGTTTCATTGAGTTGAGAAGTTGAGGTTAGAGAGTGGAAAAGCATATGTAGATTATTTACATAAATCAATTTTTGCCATGAAGGGGATAATAGAAAGAGGTGGTAGCAGAGGGTGGTAAAGGGTTGAGAGAGATTGTTAACCTGGCAAAGACTTGAACCTGCTTTTCTTTTTTAAAACAGCTTTGTTGAAATATAATTAATGTACCCATAAAATTCACCCCTTTTAATTGTACAATTCATTGGTAATGTAGGCATGTATTTATTCATTGGTCTGTGTGACTTAATTTTTTTTTTTTTTTTTTTTGAGACAGAGTCATACTCTGTTGCCCATGCCGAGTGCAGTGGTGCAGCCACAGCTCATCACAGCTTGACTTCCCAGGCTCAGATGATCCTCCCACTTCAGCCTCCTGAGTAGCTGGGACTACAGGTGTGTGCCACCATTTTTTTTTTTTTTTTTTTGTAGAGACAGGGTTTTGTATTTTTTGTATTTTTTTGTAGAGACAGGGTTTTGCCATATTGCCCAGGCTGGTCTCAAACTCCTGGGCTCAAGTGATCCACCTCTCTTGGCTTCCCAAAGTGCTGGGCTTACAGGCATGAGCCACCACGCCCAGCCTCATTGGTTTTTACTGCAGATGCTTCTCTACTTCTGACACAGTTACATCCTGATAAACCCATAGCAATTTGAAAATATTGTAAGTGGAAAATGCATTTAATGCACCTAACATCATAGCTTAGCCTCGCCTACTGTAAACATTCTCAGAACACTTACATTAACCTACAAAATTCTCTAACGCAAAGTTTATTCTATAATAAAGTGTGGAATATCTCATCTAATTTATTGAATACTGAAAGTGAAAAACAGAATGATTATATGGATACCATTGTAAGGCTGAAAAATCCCAAGGTGAAACATTGTATGTTGGGGACAGTCTGTATATACAGAGTTGTACAGCCATCACCACAGTCAATTTTAGGACATTTTCATTACTTCCCCAAAAAACCTGCTTCCCATTAGCAGTAGTCACTCACTATTTCCCCTGCCCTCATTAATCTCCTTCTGTATCTCTTGATATTTCAGATATTCTGGATATTTCATATAAAGGAAACCATACATGTGATCTTTTGCAACTGCTTTCCCTCACTTAATGTTTTCAAGGTTCATCCATATTGTAGGATATATTAGTACTTCATATTTTTTATTGCAAACAGTACTCTCTATCTGGGTATACCACATTTCATTTATCCATTTATTAGTTGAACATCTAAGTTGTTTCTCCTTTTTGACTATTGTGAATAATGCTGGTGTGAATATTCATGTACAAGTTTTTGTGTGGGCATATGTTTTCATTTCTCTTGTGTATATGCTGAGGAGCAGAATTACTGGGTGTGATATTATACAATAAGAAATATATATTTGGTCTTTGTCTCTGGTTCCTAGCCCAGAACTTCAAAGATCCTTGGAACTTCCTGAGTAGTAGAGGTAATAGAGCATATTTTGGTATTTGTAATAAGTCTCTTTCAGTCACATCTGAATTTATGCTAATAAAGTGATTCTTGGTAGGCCCCTAGACAAGTTCAGGATGGAAGCTGGTTACCAGAAGAACCAACTATGTGGATTAGAGAGCTGGAACTTGCATTCCCACCCCTGGATGGGTGAGGTGGTGGTAGTGAGGATTGGGTTTTGAGTTCAGTTACCATGGGACCTCCATAAAATCTTCTAAACAGTGGGTTTCAGAGAGATTCTGGGTTGGTGAATGCATCCTTATGCTGGGAAGGTGTTGCTTCAACTCCATGGGACAGAAACTCTTATACTTGGAACCCATCTCAGCCTCACCCTTGTGCCTTTTGATTTGGTTGTTTATTTTTATCCTTTATAATAAACTGATAGGCATAAGTAAAGTGTTCCCCTGAGTTTTAGTGAGCCATTCTTGCAAATTATTGAACATGAGGAGGGGGTTGTGGGAACCCCAATTTATAGCTATTTGGTCAGAAGTACAGGTGGCAGTGTGCAGCTTATGGCAGGTGACTGAAGTGAAGGTAGTCTTGTGGAACTGCGCCTGTGGAGTCTGACATAAACTCTGGGCAGTTAGTGTCAGAATTGAATTATAGGGCACTCAGTTGGTGTCTGGAAAGTTGGAAAACTGTATTGGTATGGAAAAACACTTCCACATGTGGTGTCAGAAGTGTTGACAGAAAACAGCTCATGTGGTAACTCTTGTTTAACAGTTTAAGGAACTGCCAAATTATTTCCCAAAGCGACTGCACCATTTTATAATCCAATTCTTCAATTTCTCTACATCTTTGCCAATACTTGCCATTTGCTTTTTAAAATTTTAGCTATCTTGATGTGAAGTGGTGTTATGTTGGGGGTTAGATTTTCATTTTCCTGGTGGCTAAGATGTTGAACATCTTTTCATGTGCTCATTGGCCATTTGTATATTCACTTTGTAGAAATATCTACTGAAGTCCTTTGTCCATTTTTAAATTGTATTGTTTGTTATTGAAATAGTTCTTTGTATGTTTGGTTACTAAATGCTTATCGGATGTATGATTTACAAATACTTCTGTTTTCTGGGTTGTCTTTTCACTTTCTTGATAATATCCTTGTGAAGCATTAAAAGTTTAAATTTTACGGTATAATTTATCTGGTTTTTTTTTTGTTTGTTACACAGGCTTTTGGTGTCATATCTACATTGCCAAATCCAAGGAATGAAGATTTACTCCATACTTTCTTCTAAGAGTTCTATGGTTTTAGTTCTTATATTCAGTTGTTGGTCCATATTTTTATATGGTGTGAGATAGGGGTCCACCTTTTTTTTTTTTTTTTGAGACAAAATCTCTGTCGCTCAGGCTGGAGTGCAGTGGCACAATCTCAGGTTGCTGCAACCTCCGCCTCCCAGGTTCAAGCGATTCTCATGCTTCGGCCTGCTGAGTAGCTGGGATTACAGGCGTGTGCTACCACGCCCAGCCAATTTTTGTATTTTTAGTAGAGAGGGGATTTCACCACATTGGCCAGGCTGGTCTCGAACTCCTGGCCTCAAGTGATCCAGCCACCTTGGCCTCCCAAAGTGCTGGGATTACAGGCGTGAGCCTCTGTGCCCTGCCAGAGGGGGTCCACTTTTTTGCATATGGTAATCTAGTTGTCCCATCTTCATGTGTTGAAGAGATCATTATTTCCTGATTGAGTGGTCCTGACATCCTTGTTGAAAAATCAGTTGACCACAAATGTCTGGGTTTTTCCCCCTGGACTCTTGGTTTGATTCTGTTGGTTGATATAGCTATCCTTATGCCAGGCACCATGTGCTATTTTGATTACTGTAGCTGTGTAGTACATTTTGAAATTGAAATGTGTGAATTCTTCGACTTTGCTGTTTCCAATATTTGTTGGCTATTCAGGGTCCCTTGCAATTCCTTATGAAACTGAGGATCCATCTCTGTAAAAAAAGTCATTGGAATTTTAATAGAGATTGCATTGAATTTGTAAAACACTTTGGGTAGTATTTCTGTTTTAAAAATATTAAGTCTTCCAATCCATTAACATGGGATGTCTTTTCAGTTACTTAGTTTGTCTTTAATTTCTTGCGCAATGTTTGTAGTTATCAGTGTCAAGTCTTTCACTTCCCTGGTTAAATTTATTTCTATTTATTTTTTTGGATGCTGTTGCAAATGAAATTGTTTTTTAGATTTGTTTTTCACAATGTTTATTGCCTAGTGTTTAGATATACAATTTATTTTCTGTCACCTTATATCGTGTGACTTTGCTGAACTCCTTATTAGTTCCCATAGTTTTCTAGTGTATTTTTTTGAGTTTTGTGTATAAGATCATGCTGTCTGTAAATAGAGATAGTTTTACATCTTCTTTTCCTATATGGTTATCTTTTATTTATTTATTTTTCCTTCCTAATTGCCCAGGCTAGAACTTCCCATACAATGCTAAGTGAAAGTGACAATAACAGACTTCCCTGTCTTGTTCCTTATCTTAGGAGGAAAGCTTCCAGTCTTTTACCATTTAGTATAATGTTAACTGTGGATTTTTCTTTCTTTTTTTTGAGACACGGTCTCATTCTGTCACCCAGGCTGGAGTGCAGTGGTGCAATTATGGCTCACTGCAGCCTTGACCTCCCAGGCTCCTGTGATACTCCCACTTCAGCCTTCTGAGTAGCTGGGACTATAGGCATGAGCCACTATGCCTGGCTAATTTTTGTATACTTTATAGAGACAGGGTCTCGCTATGTTGCCCAGTCTGGTCTCGAGCTCCTGGGCTCAAGCTTCTGCTTCAGCCTCTCAAAATGCTGGGATTATAGCATGAGCCATCATGCCTAGCAGCTGTGGGTTTTTCATTGATACCCTGTATTGGTTTAAGGATGTTCCTTCTGTTCCTAGTTTGTTGAGTACCTTGTTGAGTGTTTGTCAAATGTGTTGCTTAATTATCTACATGTTTTTGAAGTTTTCAATATTTTGTCTGTTACTGATTTTCAGTTTCATTTCGTTGTGATCAGAGAACGTACTTTGTATGATTTTAGTCTTTTACAGTTTATTGAGGCATGTTTTATTCCCTAACATACGGTCTGTCCTGAGACTGTTCCATGTGCACTTGAGATGGATTTGTATTACACTGTCTTTGGGTGGGGTGTTCTATAGTTGTCTGATAGGTCTAGTTGGTTTATAGTGTTGTTCAAGTCTTCTTTTTCATTGTTGATCTTCTCTCTAGTCTATCCATTATTGAAAAGGAAGTATTGGAGTCTCCGTTTATCATTGAACTGCCTCTTTCGCTTCTCAATTCTGTCAGTTTTTGTTTTGTATCTTTTGGAGGCTCTGTTGTTATGTGCAATATATGTTTACAATTGTTGTATCTTGTTGATGGATTTACCTATTTATCATTATATAATATTTAAGAGAGAGTCTATATTGTTTGGTATTAGCATAGACTTTCTTTTATTTTTATCTTTTTTTGAGATGGAGTCTCACTCTGTTGCCCACGCTGGAGTGCAGTGGCACGATCTCGGCTCACCACAACCCTGCCTCCCAGGTTCAAGCGATCCTCCAGCTTCAGCCCCCGTAGTAGCTGGGACTACAGGCATGCGCCACCATGCCTGGCTGATTTTTATATTTTTAGTAGAGACAGAGTTTTGCCATGTTGGCCAGGCTGGTCTCAAACTCCTGACCTCAGGTGATCCACCTGCCTCAGTCTCCCAAAGTGCTGGGATTACCGATGTGAGCCACTGCACCCAGCCTAACATAGACTTTCTGGCTTCCTTTTGGTTACTGTTTGCGTGGAATATCTTTTTCTTTCTTTTTTCCTTTTTAAACGGAGTCTTGCTCTGTCGCCAGGCTGGAGTGCAGCTGCACGATCTCGGCTCACTATAATCTCCACTTCCCGGGTTCAAGCAATTCTCCTGCCTCAGTCTCCTGAGTAGCTGGGACTACAGGCACGTGCCACCATGCCCAGCTAATTTTTGTATTTTTAGTAGAGACAGGGTTTCACCATGTTGGCCAGGATGGTCTCCATCTCTTGACCTCATAATCCGCCCGCCTCGGTCCCCCAAAGTGCTGGGATTACAGGTGTGAGCTTCTGTGCCCAGCCTGGAATATCTTTCTATCCTTTTACTTTCAGCTTATTTCTGTCTTCGAATCTAAAGTCTCTATAGACAGTCTACAATTGCATCTTGGTTTTTAAATGTGTCTGCCAATAACTATCTTTTAATTGAGGAGTTTTATTTATTTACATATTACTGATAAGAAAGAACTTCTGCCATATTGCTATTTGTTTTTGATATTTTTTTTGTTCCTCAGTTCTTCCATTGCTGCCTCCTTTTGTGTTAAATACTTTTCATTGTATCATTTTAATTCCTTTATGTTTCATATGTTATATATGTTCATAGTAGTTGACCTGGGATTACAATTAATATCTTAATTTATAACTATCTAGTTCAGATTAATATCAACGTAATTTTAATAGTGTAGAAAACTTTACTCCTATGTAGTCATACCCCCTTTATGCTGTTACTGCCACAATTACATCTTTATACATTGTATGCTCATCAACACTGATTTACAATTATTGCTTTATGCAGTTATTTAACTCAGATAGGAGAAAAAAAGAAATACAAACAAAATACATTTATACACTCTTTAATATTTACCTACATACTTTTTTTTTTTTTTTTTTTTTTTAGACAAGGTCTTGCTCTGTTGCCTAGGCTGGAGTGCAGTGGCATGATCATGGCTCACTGTAGCCTTGACCTCCTGGGCTCAAGTGATCCACCTTGGCCCCCCACACTGTTGGGATTATAGGCGTGAGCCATCATGCCTGACTCTAATTACCTTTACCAGTGTTCTTTATTCATGTGGATTTGAGTGTCGTCTAGTTAGTGTTATTTCATATCAGCATGATGGACTCCCTTTAGCATATTTTTTTAATAGGGTAGGTCTACTAGCAGTGAGTTCTGTCAGTTTTTCTTAATCTAGGAATGTCTTAATTTTTCTCTTTCTTCTTCTTTTTTTTTTTTTTTTTTTGAGACAGAGTCTAATCACTCTGTTGCCCAGGCTGGAGTGCAGTGGTGTGTGATCTCAGCTCACTGCAACCTCCACCTCATGGGCCTAAGTGACCCACCTCAGCCTTCTGAGTAGCTGAGATGACACCCAGTTGATTTTTTTTTTTTTGTATTTTTTGTAGAGATGGGATTTTGCCATGTTGCTCAGGCTGGTCTTGAACTCCTGGGCTCAAGTGATCTGCCTGCCTCAGCCTCCCATATCTCTCTTAGGTTCTGTTTAAGGGATTCTGTATGTTCACTGATTCTTTGTTCTGCCTGCCCAAATAAGCTATTGAGCCCTTCTAGTGAATTTTCCATCTCAGTTATTGTACTTTTCAATTCCATAATTTCTATTAGATTTTTTAAAAAATTCTCTTTATTGATACTCTCTTTTTGGTGAAACCAAGTTCTCTTGCTTTCCTTCAGTTTTTAAGACATGGTTTCTTTTAGCTTTAGAACATACTTAAAATAGTTGATTTAAAGTTCTTATGTGGTAAGTCCAGTCAGTGTCTGGGCATCCTTAGGGACAGTTTCTTTTTTTCCCTTTTTTTGTGAGGCAGAGTTTTGCTCTGTAGCCCAGGCTGGAATCCAGTGGTGCAATCTTGGCTCACTGCAACCTCCGCCTCCCAGGTTCAAGCAACTTTGCCGTCTTGGCGTCCCAAAGTTCTGGGATTACAGGCGTGAGCCACCGTGCCTGGCCTGGAACAGTTTCTGTGATTCCTTTTTTTTTTTTTTTTTTTTTAAGTGGCTCATTCCTTCTTGTTTTCTTTGCATATGTGTAACTTTTTGATGAAATTGGACATTTTGACTCCATTGCTGTATTTCCTAGTTTCTTTACAGATGAATAGGCATCTGGATGAGATATAAATAATATGATTATCTTTTTAGTTAAAAACATTTAAAATTTAGTTTATTTTCAAAAAGATAATACCCATGGTACATAAAGGTTAAACTGTCTCTCCCCCTTTACCCTTTTCTCAGCTGAGATCTCTTTGAAGGGATAAAAACTTAGTACTTCCTTGTATATTCTTTCAGAGATGTTTTATATACATGCAAGTAGTATGTGTGAACATGTAAATATTCTATTCTAAACAGTCATGAGGAAGTAATACATACAGGAAGGGAATCAATATTTGCTGACACTTACTGTATAACAGGCACTGAGCCTGTTTCTTTATATTTGAGGGAAGTTTTTCAAACTGATCGCCTTGAAAGTTTATATAATTATTTTATGAAGCTTTTGTATAAAATGTTATTGAAAACAAAAATACTGGCAGAAGTCATTTGGAATTGCTTCTAGAGTTGGCACCATGATGTGTTGAACCGTGGCAGTCCATCAACAAGTGAAGGTTAAATTAGTTCAGAAGCACTAAAAATTGAGAACCAGGTATTGTGATAGGTTGAAAATAAAACTGTATACCGTTGCCGATGTTTAAAAATGAGGTATACTTGTCAGTTATAAAACTGTTATTGTGTGACTAGAACTTTCCTTATAAGCTTTTTTATATGTATTGACTTTTCATAGTCTGCCAGTATAGGTGCCATCAGAAAAATGTATAATAAGGAACTATTATTGAGAAATAAGGAGGATTGAGGGGGGGATGAGGGAAGAAAGATTTTTAAGGAAAATGCAAAAATTGAAGTAGGACATTAGCAGTTTTCAGTGTTTCCTTCCAAAGTAGAAATATGATTTTTTTTTATTTAATTTTTTTGGTTTTTTTGAGCTGGAGTCTTGCTCTGTCGTGCAGGCTGGAATGCAGTGGTGTGATCTTGTCTCACTGCAACCTCCACCTCCTGGGTTGAAGCAATTCTCCTGCCTCAGCCTCCCGAGTAGCTGGGACTAGAGCCATGCACTACTACACCTGGCTAATTTTTGTATTTTTAGTAGAGACAGGGTTTCACCATTTAGGCTGGTCTCGAACTCCTGACCTCAGGCAATCTGCCTGCCTCGGCCTCCCAAAGTTCTGGAATTACAGGTGTGAGCCACTGTGCCTGGCTTCAAAATAGGAATATGAATCAAGAACTTAGACTTTCTGCTTGAGAGAATTATGAGAAAAGAAATTGCAGATATAAAGCTGAAGAAAAGCTTACTACGTCCATTTTGTTACCACTACTGAGGTAACAACAATTGAAAGGCAGTGGGTAAAATTCTAAGTTTTTCAACAAAGTTTAGCATTTTAAGGAAAAACAAAAATATTACAACATTAGAGTTTGCTTCTTCAAATATTCCTCAGGTTACTTTTCAAATTAATGTCTTAGAAGCATTATGATTGTATAAAAATTTTTTGTAGTCAACTGAAGCCATAAAAGCATAATTTCTTTCCTTTTGGTCTAAATGATAGAATAGTTTTACATGATGATAACGAGTTATAGAATATAAGTTACAAGACAGGAACAGTCTGCTAATGTGTGTGTGTGGAGTGTGTGTGTGTGTGTGTGTGTGTGTGTATAAACATTTTTTAAACAAATAATGATTGTTACTTTTAACAACTTAATTTGAACTTTTGTTTGTTATCATAATTTAGTAAATGGTGCTTTTACTTTCTGCTTTTCTTTAATCAAAATAATTCACTATGTAGGTAAAGAGTTTAGTTACTGTGTGACATTGTAATCCCAAATCTTGACTTTTGGCCTGTTTTGCCTGCTTAAGATTAGTATTTTACTTCTGTCTCCAGATTTTATTTAATTGCAGGAAATAAGGCAGCAGCTGTTGTTAATTCTTTTTTTTTTTTTTTTTAAGCAGAGTCTCCCTCTGTCACCTGGAGTGCAGCAGCATGATCTTGGCTAACTGCTACCTCAGCCTCCTGGGTTCAAGTGATTCTCATGCCCCAGCCTCTTGAGTCGCTGTGATTACAGGTGTGCATCATCATGCCCAGCAAATTTTTTCTATTTTTAGTAGAGATGGGGTTTCACCATGTTGGCTAGGCTGGTCTCCAACTCCTGGCCTCAAGTGATCCTCCCACCCCGGCCTCCCAAAGTGCTGGGATTACAAATGTGAGCTGCTGTTAATTCTTATGCAGTACCTTTACATCCAGATAGTAATTTTATTCCTATTTTCTATTTCTTTTCTCTAAAATGTTACCTTGTGATATGGTTTGGCTGTGTCCCCATCCAAACCTCATCTTGAATTGTATCTTCCAGAATTCCCACGTGTTTTGAAAAGGAGAGACCCAGAGGGAGGTAATTGAGTCATGGGAGCCCGTCTTTCCCATGCTATTCTCGTGACAGTGAATAAGTCTCATGAGATCTGATGGGTTTATCAGGGATTTCCACTTTGGCTTCTTCCTCGTTTTCTCTTGCCACTACCATGTAAAAAGAGCTGTTAGCCTCCCACCATAATTCTGAGGCTTCCCCAGCCATGTGGAACTGTAAGTCCAATTAAACCTCTTTTTGTTCCCAACTTCAGGTATGTCTTTATCAGCAGCATAAAAACGAACCAGTACACCTTAACTGAAATCTTCATGGGGTGGTGGTTCTTACTTAACCAAGATAATTGGCCACTTTATAACTTTTGAGCAGCTCTCTACATTTAAATGTTTAGACATCACCTATTAAGGAAACTTCTACTTAGAATTGTCAGCTGAGGATTTTCTCTAACTGTCGTGGGTGATATTAGACCTACTTGTTGTTCTGTATCAGTAGTTAATGTTAATAATTTAAGGTAATTTTTCCCTCAATCTCATTTTTAGGAAATTTTTTTGAAGAAAATTATAAACATAGACTTTATTAAAATTACAAAAATAGACTTTGTTTTTTTAGAGCTGCGTTTGTGTTACAGTTCACTCCTGGTATGTTGTACATTCCATGTGTTTAGACGAATGAATAATGAACATGTATCCACCACTAAAGTACCAATACAGAGTAGTTTCACTGCCCTGATAATCTTCTGTGTTCCACCTGTTCATTTCTTCCTCCTCCCTAAATCCTGACTGCTATTAATCTTTTTACTATCTCTGTAGTTTTGCTTTTTGCAGAATGTCATATGGCCTTTTTAATTTGAGACAGGGTCTCACTTTGTCGCGCAGGTTGGGGTGAAGTGCTGTGATCTCAGCTCACTGCTGAGCCTCTACCTGCTAGGCTCAGGTGATACTCCCATCTCAGCCTCCCAAGTAGCTGGGACTAGAGGTGTGCACCACCACACCCAGTTAATTTTTTCTTTTTTTTTGGGTAGAGATGGGGTTTTGCCATGTTGCCCAGGCTGTTCTCTGACTGCTGTACTTAAGCAGTCTGCCCACCTTGACCTCCAAAAGTGCTGGGATTGCAGTTGTCAGCCACTGTGCTCAACTTCTTTTACTTAGTAATATGTGTTTACATTTCTTCTGTATCTTTTCATGACTTGATAGCTCATCTCTTTTTAGCACTAAATAATAATTCCATTATCTTGATGTACCACAGTTTATCCATTGCTGCCTTTTTTGGGGGGATTTATAAATATACCTGCTATAAACATCTATGTGCAGGTTTTTGCATGTACATAAGTTCTCAATTCACTTGGGTAAATAATACCAAGGAGTGCTATTGATGGATCATATAGGAAGCGTATGTTTAGTTTTGTAAGAAACTGCCACGCTGTCTTCCAAAGTGACTGTGCCATATTGCATTCCCATCAGCTATGGATAAGAGTTCCTGTTGCTGTACATCCTTGCCAGCATTTGGTGGTGGTAGTGTTTTGGATTTTGCCATAATAATGGTATGTGGTAGTATCACATTGTTTTAATTTGTAGTTCTCCAGTGACATGTCGTGCTGAGCATCTTCTCATGTGCTTATTTGCCGTTTGCATATCTTCGGTGAGGTGTCTGTTCAGGTCTTTTGCCTATTTAAAAAATTGAATTGTTTTCTTATTGTTTAAAGAGGTGTTTTTTTTGTTTTGTTTTTTTGTGTGTGTGTGACAAAGTCTCGCTCTTGTCCCCCAGGCTGGAGTGCAATGGCACTATCTCGGCTCACTGCAACCTCTGCCTCCCAGGTTCAAGCGATTCTTCTGCCTCAGCCTCCCGAGTAGCTGGGACTACAGGTGCCTGCCACCACACCTGGCTAATTTTTGTATTTTTAGTAGAGACAGGGGTTTCATGTTGGCCAGGCTGGTCTCGAATTCCTGACCTCAGGTGATCCGCCTGCCTTGGCTTCCCAAAGTGCTGGAATTACAGGCATGAGCCACCGCACCCAGCCTAAAGAGTTCTGTGTATATTTTTGGGTAATAGTACTTTATTGGATATATTTTCTATAAGTATTTGATTTCAGTGTGGCTTGTCTTTTCATTCTTTCAGTCTTAGGACTCTTAATTTTTATGTTCACTCTCTCTTTTTTTTTTTTCCAGAGCATTAACTAAAGAAACTAAATTGTATATCCTGTAGATTTTGCAGTTTGATCTGTGTGATATCATGAGATATATAGATCTATTTATCTATCTGTCCATATATGTTTTCATCCAGAATTCCTGGCTCGTAACTCCCCGTAGCCCATGCTATTTCTTAAGTGACTTAAATAATAAGCATATCTTTTGTTAAAGTATTTTGCCTTTTGTCTTTGGTTCCTGAAGAAGCTTTGAAACAACTTCTGAGCAATAAAGGTGAAAGACAGTCTTTTGTTATGATGTTGGAGTACTTTAGATCTCAGAAGTAGGCCTCAGAAGACACCTTTCTCTCTGGCCTTCTCCTGGTCTTTGTTTACTTGCTTGTTTTTCTCCCCAAGGCAGGCCATAGAAACTAAAAACATGCTCTAATCTTCCCCCAGCTTTCTGTCCTGGAGCTGGCCATAAAGAAATTCTCTGACTTACATTGTCTGATTTTAGGTCATAAGACCCCCATTTCAGAATGGATCTTGTCCCATACCATGGAGGAAGGAATGCTGCACAGAGAGGCCAAGAAGAATCTGAACAAGATAGGCCTTACCGGGTTTCCCCACTTGGTCTATTAGTATTAGATTATTAGATTATACCCTTTTTGTTCAGTTGCATTTCTGCATGATTGTCCATGCTTCAACATGCCTATCCAATGAAGTTTCCATCAAAAATTTAAGAAGATGGGGTTGCGAGAGCTTTTTGACAGAACAGGTAGAAGTTCCTGGAGGTTAGTGTAGCCAGAGAGGACACGGAAGCACTACACTCCTTCCTACATGCCTTGCCCTGTGCATCTCTTCATCTATACCCTTTGTGTATCCTTTATAATAAATTGAACATAAGTGTAAACCTAAGTCTTTCCCTAGGTTCTGTGAGCTGCTCTAGCAAATTAATCAAACCCAAGGTAGGGGTGATGGGAACCCTGATTTATAGCTGGTCCTATCAGAAGTGTTACTGGAAAGCTGTCCTGATCCAGAACCAAGGATAGGGTTCTTGGACCTCACACAAGAAGGAATTTGAGGAGAGTCCATAAAGTGAAAGCATTAGTTTATTAAGAAAGTAAAGAAACAAGCGAATTGCTACTCCATAGGCAGAGCAGCGGCATGGGCTGCTCGACTGAATATACTTATAGTTATTTCCTGATTCTATGCTCAAAAAGGGGTAGATTATTCGTGAATTTTCCGGAAAAGGGGTGGGTAATTCCTGGAACTGAGGGTTCATCCCCCTTTTAGACCATATAGGGTAACTTCCTGATGTTGCCATGGCGTTTGTAAACTGTCATGGTGCTGGTAGAAGTGTCTTTTAGCATGCTAATGCATTATAATTAGAATATAGTGAGCAGTGAGGACCAGCAGAGGTCATGTTCATCGCCATCTTGGTTTCGGTGGGATTTGGCCAGCTTCTTTACCACATCCTGTTTTATCTGCAAGGTCTTTGTGACCCATATCTTGTGTTGACCTCCTATCTCATCCTGTAAGGATGCCTAATCTCCTGAGAATGCATCCCAGTCAGTCTCAGCCTTATTTTACCCAGCCCCTATTCGAGATGGAGTTGCTCTGGTTCAAAACCTCTGGCGGAAGCACAGGTAAAACAGCCTAGGACTTGCAATTGGCATCAGAATTTGGAGGTGGGCAGCCTTGGGGACTGAGCTGTCAACCTGTGGCATCTGATGCTATGGATGGTGTCAGAATTGAATTGGAGAACACCCAGCTGGTGTCCGCTGCAGTGTTGATTGCTTGCTTGGTGTGCGGAGTAAACCCCTACACATCATGGTATGAGAGCCAAGAAAAAACTGTTTTTCTACATAATCAGATTGTTTTATTTGTTTATTTTTCAGGGATAGGGTGTGCATCCATCAAGGAGCTCTGCTCTTTTATCTCTTGATCTCTTTTTTTGGTGTTACTAGCAACTGTTGATGATCATTGCCAGTATCCATTTTTATTTGTCTATAAAGTGGTGTAAACCAAAAATAAAATTCTAAGTCCCCCAACTGACTGATGGACCCCTGTCTAGGTTAAGGGAGTTCCAATCTAAACCTGAAAAAGTAGTTCAGGCCATGAAGGGAATGGGAGGTTGGGCATGCGTCATTATACCTTCCTCCCCTCGGAATTCAGACATAACTGAGTGGCATTCGCGTGAAAACAGAGATCTTAAGACTGACAAAACAGACTTTGTAGCAATAAGATACCAAATTCCAATCTGACTCTAGTATAGCATCACATGACAGATGGCAGGCCCTGAAAGAAATCAAGGTATTTCACCTCAAAATATATTTATTAGACATATTTTGAAATGGCCCTGCAAAGCTGTCTCTTGTGGGGAAAATCTGCATTCTCTAGAGAATCTCCTTTCCTTTGCAGATCTTTTCCCTGATCCAGGAGCAAATTAACTAGAGTCTGGCACCTTTTTAGGTCTGTTAAGAGCTCTGAAACCTGCGACCTGAGGTTTCATCTGCATGATAGAAATCTTGGTCTCCACAACCCCTTATCTTAACCCAGATGCTCCTTTCTATTGAGTCTAGATCTTTAGGTAATAACAACTCTTTCAACCAATTGCCAGTCAGATAATCTTTGAATCCACCTATGACCTGGAAGCCCTGGCTTCAAGTTGTCCTTTATTTTCAACCGAACCAGCGTACACTTTACACGTATTGATTGATGTCTGCCTTTAACTTCTGTCGCCCTGAAATATATAAAATCAAGCTGTAAAACAGCCACCTTGGGCACATTTCTCAGGACCTCCTGGGGCTGTGTCATGAGTCATAGTGTCAGAGGTGTTTGAACCAGAACATCTCTATCTTGAATAGGGGCTTAGGTAAAATGAGGCTGAGACCTACTGGGTTGCATTCCCAGGAGGTTAGGCATTCTAAGTCACGGGATGAGACAGGAGGTCGACACAAGATACAGGTTATAAAACTGGTCGTGGTAAAGAAGCCAGCCATATCCCACCAAAATCAGGATGTCAACGGAAGTAATCCCTGGTCGTCCTGGCTACTCATTATATGCTAATTATGATACATTAGTATGCTAAAAGACACTCCCATCAGTGCTATGACAGTTTACAAATGCCATGCCAATGTCAGGAAGTTACCCCATGTGGTCTAAAAGGAGGAGGAATCCTCAAATTCTGGGAAATGCCCACCCCTTTCGTGGAAAACTCATGAATAATCCACCCCTTGTTTAGCATATAATCAAGAAATAAGTCCCCTTAGTACAGCAGCCCAGGCTGCTGCTATGCCTGTGGAGTAGCCATTCTTTATTCCTTTACTTTCTTGATAAACGTGATAAACGTGCTTTCATTTTGCACTATGGACTCACCCTGAATTCATTTTAATAAACGTGCTTTCATTTTGCACTATGGACTCACCCTGAATTCATTTTTGTGCGAGAGCCAAGAACTTTCTCTTGGGATCTGGTTTGGGACCCCTTTCGAGTAGCAGTGGTCCTTGCATCTGGCTCAGAATAAATCTCTTAAAGTATTTTATAGAGTTTAACTCCTTGTTGATAATTGTAATATTCTTTTTTTTTTTTTGAGATAGAGTCTGTCACCCAGGCTGGAGTACAGTGGTATGATCTCAGTTCACTGCATTCTCGACCTTCTGGGCTCAAGTGATCTGCCCACCTCTGCCTCCCGAGTAGCTGGGATCACAGGTGCACACCACCATGTCCAGTTAAGTTTTTGCATTTTTGATCGAGACAGGGCTTCGCCATGTTGCCCAGACTGGTCCCAAACTCCTGGACTCAAGCAGTCTGCCTGCTTCGACCTCCCAAAGTGTTGGGATTACAGGCGTGAGCCACCGCGCTTGGCCTCCAATATTCTTTCATTTCTTCTTTACTGACTAGCCGTAAGATTTTGATAAAGATAAACTTGGCAGCATTAATACGTCACTTAGCAGATTTAGGATAAATGCTCCATTTCTCCCCAACTTTATTAATCAGCTATTCAAAAAATGAGGTGTTCCTCTGGATTCTCCAAAGGTGACCAATGCATTTTTATCTTTTAGTATAATTATGCACTCATGGATTTAAATATAATTGATGCATTTTAGCTCATTGCAGTTGTTAATTTTATCGGTAATCATATTGTCCCATCTTTGGCCAGTGGGAGCTTATTCAAGGACTTCTGAGTCCTTTCAATTCCAAGCATCTTTCGTGATTTACTACTTTCTTTTGTGACTGATGTATCTGTCTTATCTTGTGCATATTCTGTTCCTAGAGCTCAAATCTACTTAACAGGAACACTTAAAAGTTTCCTTTATTATGTTGTAGGTTCATACAACTTAATATGTATTTACATCTCAACAACTAAAAAGAGAAAAACAGTTTTTCTCTACTGTCTCACAGCACTCTTACACCAGAAGGGTGCAGGGATTTCCCATATCAAACAGTGATCCAGTTCTTGGCAGACACTAGGTATTCTACAGCTTAACTTAATGCTGGCGCTGCACTAATCTGAAATTAATGCAGACCCCACAGGTTAAGGGCTCAGTCTTACAAGACTGTCCCCCACTTTAGATATCAATCACAAGTAGTGGGTCCCCAGGTTACCCACAACCATATCCAATTTGGCTCCAAATTGGACATTCCCAAGACCCCCTCTTCAGGTTTGAGAACTTGCATGAATGGCTCATAGAACCAGGTGAACACTTTACTTACTATTACTGGTCTATTACAAAGGATTTTTTAATTTTTTAATTTTTAAGATTTTTAAAATAGCGACATGGTTTTGCTATGTTGCCCAGGCTGGCCTCAAACTCCTGGCCTCAAGCAGTCCCCCGTCTGGTATTACAGGCATGAGCCAGCATGCCCATATTTCTTACTAGATCACAGTATCACAACAAGTTAACAGCTGTTTGAAAAAATTATACATGTAAGTTGAAAGAGGAAATAATATTTTTATTTCACTCCTACATAAGTAAAATTACTAATGATTCGTGTGTGCCTATAGGACAGTGTACAACTTGTAATACCTTGCAGTTATATTGGACATCACTACCCTCATTTCTTGTTCCATGATGATTTTTACATGGCACTTTTCTTTTTTCGTCACATGACCCCAGAAAACTCAGTTTCACAAGATATATTGTCAAGAGGAAAGCAGTGCTATCTAATGTTGAAACTGAACTACTTTTAGCTAGTGTTTTGTGCTGTTTCTGAAAGATGTCCAGTATTGCTGTTTCCCTCAAATTTAAGATGTCCCAAAACTCTCCTCTGAGTTTGCTTGCGGTGCCCCTGGGTGCTTCAGTGCACTCTTTGGGAATCTTGGCTAAATACTATTATCCAGGTCTTTTTGTAACCAATGTGTGAATTTTATTTTTATTAAATAAATATGTTGGTCCCCCCATCACCCCAGTTAAGTTCTAATTTAAGATTTACTTGAGGCCGTGCACAGTGTCTCACTCCTGTAATCCCAGCACTTTCGGAGGCCTAGGTGGGTGGATCACCTGAGGTCAGGAGTTCGAGACCCGCCTGGCCAACATAGTGAAACCCCATCTCTACTAAAAATACAACAATTAGCCAGGCGTGGTAGCAGGCACCTGTAATCCCAACTACTCGGGTGTCTGAGGCAGGAGAATTGCTTGAACCCAGGAGGCGGAGGTTGTAGTGAGCTGAGATCACACCACTGCTCTCCAGCCTGGGTGACAGAGTGAGACTCCGTCTCAAAAAATAATAATAATAAAGGCAAGAGTCCAAAGTGGGTTTTTCCCTCTGATACTTAATATATGTACAGTTATATGTCACATAATGTTTCAGTCAAAGGTAGACTGCATATACAGAGGTGGTTGCATAAGATTATAATAACATAACTGTACTTTTTTCTGTGTGGAGGTATGTTTAGATACCAGTGTGTTACAGTTGCTGACAGTGTTCAGTACAGTTACATGCTGTCCAGGTTTGTAGCCTAGGAGCAGTAGGCCACACCATACAGCCTAGGTGTGCAGTAAGCTCTACCATCCAGGTGGAAATAATTTGTTAATTTTTCTACTTTCTTGTCATTATCCCTTTTAAAAACTTCAGTTGTTTTTTTTTTTTTTTTTTCAGACAGGGTCTTGTGCTGTTGCCCAGGCTGGTGCCATCATAGCTCACTGTGGCCCTCGACCTTCTGGGCTCAAGTAATTCTTCTGCCTCAGCCTCCTGAGTAGTTGGGACTATAGACACATGCCACCACACTCAGCTAATTTTTTTTTTTTTTTTTTTTTGAGATGGAGTCTCGCTCTGTCACCAGGCTGGAATGCAGTGGAGTGATCTCATTTCACTGCAACCTCTGTCTCCCAGGTTCAAGTGATTCTCCTGCCTCAGCCTCACAGGTGGCTGGGACTACAGGCACCTGCCACCACGCCTGGCTAATTTTTATATTTTTAGTAGAGATGGGGTTTCGCCATGTTGGCCAGGATGGTCTTGATCTCTTGACCTCGTGATCTTTCCGTCTCGGCCTTCCAAAGTGCTGGGATTACCACCGTGCCTGGCCCACGCTTGGCTAATTTTTTATTTTCTGTAGAGACAGGGTTTCATTGTGTTGCCAAGGCTGATCTTGAATTCCTGGGCTCAAGCAGTTCTTCCGCCTTGGCCTCCCAAAGTGTTAGGATTATAGGCGCTAGCTACTGCACCTGGTCCATTAATCCTTTAAGAGTTGTTATCAGCATGAAAAGGGCATTCGTACATTCATATTCATTATAATGCATTTGAGAATTTCACATTTTCTAAACTGATTATACCTGCATATCTTGTCTGAAGCATGTGAGTAGGGCAGAAGCTAAAATAAAGATTAAGTCTCATGGTATAGAAGAAGGGTACAGAAAATAACCCAAATAAAGAGTAAAATCTTGATTAAAATACAAGCCTAAACAAAGTTAATAGATATGAAAGGATTAATTATACAGCTACTAAATTGGATAATAATTGCTCTGTGGAATGTGTATGAGAAATTATTTTTGAGCCTGTATATGTGAATAGTTTGCATTTAATGGGTCCTGGTCATAAACCTCAAACATGTTATCATGTGAAGAATTTCACTGTTGATATAAAATCTTTTAAACTTTATCTGCTCAGTCTGAAGGATTATTTCTGTCCCATTTCAGCTTATAAATGTAAAAAAGAGAATGTGCTCCCCATATCTAATGAGCTGCTGGTAGACTACACTTCACACATGTTAACTGTTGCTGGAGAGATTGAACCTGTCCAGCGTTACACACTAGAAGAGGACCCTAGGAAGCTGGAGAGGACCTAGGAAGCTGGTGTCTGATTTCCTCTGGACTTCACCCTATGTGCCTCTTCCTTTGCTCTTGTTTTCTATTCTTTCTCTATGATAGATCTTAGCTGTGAGTGCAAACTATATGCTGAGTTATGTGAATCCTTCTAGCAAATCACCAGTCCTGGGGGTGCAGCCCCCAACACAGTAATAAATGACTTAAAAAGGAAAACACTGTTCCCTGCCTCATCCTTGCACCTCTCTCAGTCTTAGTTTTTTTTTTTTTTTCTTTTATGTGTTTCTTTTGCTATTTGTTTCCTTTTTTCTCATAAAAAACTGCTATTTCTTGAGATGCCAGTTTTTGACATTATCTATTAACTAGGTATTACGACAGATGAGGGTTTAGGTTTCTTATACCCTTGCCCCAGTTGCCTGCCTTCAGTCCTCCAAAATGACCACTTCACAGTGTTTGATTCAGTCAGTATTAGTGTTATCATGATAACTAGATAAATATTGTATAATACTAAACAGTGGACTACAGATTCTTTTTCTCATCTAACTTTTCTTTCTCTTAGAGTTGATGGTTGTTTCTTATTTTTATTTGCTTTGTTTACTGTTTTGTTTGTTTGTTTTCAGATAGGGTCTTGATCTGTTGCCCAGGATGGAACGTAGTGGTGAGGTCATGGCTCACCACAGCCTCTATCTCCTGGATTCAAGCAGTCCTCCCACCTCAGCCTCCCAAGTTGCTGGAACCACAGGCAGGTGCCACCATGCCCAGCTAATTAAATCTTTTGTAGAGATAGGGGTCTTGCTACGTTGCTCAGGCTGGTCTCAAACTCCTGGGCTCAAGCAGTCCTCTCTCTTTGGCCTCCCAAAGTGCTGGGATTAGCAGTGTGAGCCACCATCCCAGCCTATTCTTATGACAGATTTATCCCCAAAGCTCCAGTGACTCTTTAACATGTCTTATTGTTGTTTTCCACGTGGTCAGATGTATCTGATTTCCATCATTCCTTGGAACTCTTCTTCGTCATGCTTCACTGTGGATTAGTTGATCACAGATTTGCTTTTATGGGGACTTCCCTTTGCTGCATTCTAGGGTTGAATCTCAATCAAGTCTTCCTACCTTGTTTTTGTAGGAATTATTGAGAAAGTATATTATTGAGATTGTAAATTATTGGGAAAATAAATTTCTTGAGACTGTTAGTCTGAAAATGGCATTATTTGTTGTGGGAAGTAAGGGACCCCGAACAGAGGGAACGACTGGAGCCGCGGTAGAGGAACATAAATTGTGAAGATTTCATGGACATTTATCAGTTCCCAAATAATACTTTTATAATTTCCTATGCCTGTCTTACTTTAATCTCTTAATCCTGTTGTCTTCATAAGCTGAGGATGTACGTCACCTCAGGACCACTGTGATAATTGTGTTAACTGTACAAATTGATTGTAAAACGTGTGTTTGAACCATATGAAATCAGTGCACCTTGAAAAAGAACAGAATAACAGTGATTTTTAGGGAACAAGGCAAGACAACCATAAGGTCTGACTACCTGCAGGGTCAGGCAAAAAGAGCCATATTTTTCTTTTTGCAGAGAGCCTATAAACGGACGTGAAAGTGGGGAAGATATCGCTAAATTCTTTTCTTAGCAAGGAATATTGATATTAATACTCTGGGAAAGGAATTCATTCCTGAGGGGAGGTCTATGAACGACTGATCTGGGAATGTCTGTTCTATGTGGTTGAGATAAGGACTGAGATACGCCCTTGTCTCCTGCTGTACCCTCAGGCTTACTAGGATTGGGAAACTCCATCCTGGTAAATTTTTGGTCAGACCGGTTCTCTGCTCTTGAACCCTGTTTTCTGTTAAGATGTTTGTCAAGACAATATGTGCACTGCTGAACACAGACCCTTATCAGGAGTTCTGATTTTGCCCTTGTCTTGTTTCCTCAGAAGCATGTGATCTTTGTTCTGCCTTTTGCCCTTTGAAGCATGTGATCTTTGTGACCTACTCCCTGTTCGTACACCCCTCCCCTTTTGAAATCCTTAATAAAAACTTGCTGGTTTTGAGGCTCAGGTGGACATCACCGTCCTATTGATATGTGATGTCACCCCCGGCAGCCCAGCTGTAAAATTCCTCTCTTTGTACTCTTTCTCTGTATTTGTCAGCCGGCCAACACTTATGGAAAATAGAACCTACATTGAAATATTGGAGGCAAGTTCTCTTAATATTTATTTTAACTATACACTTGAATGATTGTTGGAACTAATTTTCATTCAGTGTTTGAAGATACTTCTTTAATGTCCTTAAGCTTCCAGTGTTTCTGTTGGCAAATTGGTCCTGATCCTGTGAATATAAGCTGTTTCCCTGGCTCCCTCGCCCACAGGACACTTTTTGGTATCATCTTTTTATCCCCAGTGCTCTGAAATTTCATGAGATGCATTGTCACAGTTCTCTTCATTTATTATGAGGGGTGCTCAGTGGTCCTCTCAGAGGACACTCTTGTCTTTAAATTCTGGGACAATTTATTTCCTTATTGTGGGAAGAACAAGAATGTGTTGTGTCTGCAAACAATGCTTACAAAATATAACATTTCCAAATAATATGTTAATACTGGTTAGTGATAAGTATATAAGGTATTGATAAGTCAATATTTGAATTCCCTTAATTCTAGATTAGAGAATTTTAATTTACATATTATTTTTTAAAACTATAAATGTGAAGAAAGGTTGCTTTTAGTGAACTTAAGCCTGATACTTATTAATAAAGAACATTTATAAAATACTGAATCTGTTTAACTTGTAAACTGGTTAAGCAAGTTATTGTTTTTCTGGAATAGGCCTTTTTATGTTTAGATAGTACCAAGTTTAATAAACTAGTAGACTTATTCTTGAAAGCTAATTTCAGGAGACATTAGTTTTCTTAATTTCTTTATCTTTATTTATATTGCTTTGTTCTCTTGCATGCGTGACTGATTCTTACTGTGTGTGCTGATTAATATTGGCATATGAGCAGAAAATACTACTTTAAGAACAATGTATAACCTAGTCCTTCAGAGAAGTGAATGTTTGTTTGTTTGTTTGTGTTTTTGAGACGGAGTCTCGCTCTGTCGCCCAGGCTGGAGTGTGGAGCGCAGTGGCGCGATCTTGGCTCACTGCACGCTCTGCCTCCCAGGTTCGTGCCATTCTCCTTCCTCAGCCTTCCGAGTAGCTGGGACTACAGGCATGTGCCACCACACCCAGCTAACTTTTTGTGTGTTTTTAGTAGAGACAGGGTTTCACTGTGTTAGCCAGGATGGTCTCGATCTCCTGACCTCGTGATCCGCCTGCCTTGGCCTCCGAAAGTGCTGGGATTACAGGCGTGAGCCACCGCGCCCGGCCTGAGAAGTGAATGTTTTTAAACTATTGTTTAGTTAAATTTGAGTCTAGTTTTGTGAACTTTTTTGTTTGTTTCATCTCAGTACTGTCATAACTGTACTTCTTACTTGAAAAGGTACGATTGTTTTTGGTTCTAAAGTAAAATTCTAGATATGTGGTTTTTGCTTTATACTTTGAACACTTTTTGCTATTGCAGAAGTAATTTTTTTTAATCTTCAGTTCTCTCTAGAGAGATACTGTCTTTTACATGGGAACTAGCCACATGCTTTCATTTTGGAATGATTGGAAATAGTGATAACTGGGTGTGAATGTAAGCTGTTTCCCCAGCTCCCTCACCCACAGGACACTTGGTATCTTTTTATCCCCTGTGCTCTGAAATTTCATGAGGTCAGGTCCATATTTGAAAAGGAAAGTCCTTTTTCTTTTTTGTTTTTTTTTTTTTGAGACAGGGTCTCTCTCTGTCACCCAGGCTGGAGTACAGTGTCGCCATCTCGGCTCACTGCAACCTCCGCCTCCTGGGTTCAAGTGATTCTTGTGCCTCAGCCTTCCAAGTAGCTGGGATTACAGGCATGCACCACCATGCCTGGCTAATTTTTGTGTGTTTGGTAGAGATGGGGTTTCACCATGTTGTCCAGGCTGGTCTTGAACTCCTGGCCTCAAGCAGTCCACCTGCCTTTGCTTTCCAAAGCACTAGGATTACAGGCGTGAGCCACTGTGTCTGGCCAGCGTCCATGTTTTTTAATGGCTCATGATCACATCTCTGTAAGACATTCATGGCCCTTTATTTTCCTTCTCAGAGTTTTTATTGAAATATAATTTAGGCCGGGTGCGGTGACTCAAGCCTGTAATCCCAGCACTTTGGGAGGCCAAGGCGGGCGGATCATGAGGTCAGAAGTTCGAGACCAGTCTGGCCAACATAGTGAAACCCTGTCTCTACTAAAAATACACAAAAATTAGCCAGATGTGATGGTGGGCGCCTGTAATCCCAGCTACTCAGGAGGCTGAGGCAGGAGAATCGCGTGAACCCGGGAGGCGGACGTTGCAGTGAGCCAAGATCATGCCACTGCACTCCAGCCTGGGTGACAGACTGAGACTCCATCTCAAAAAAAAAAAAGAAATATAATTTATATTTAGTGAAATGTACACTTTGATAAGTCTTAAATGTATACATACTTATAGCCCACACGTCTGTTACAATGTAGATAGGAACATGGCCGTCAACACAGAATGTTCTCTCTTGCTACTTCGTATTCAACCCCTGCCTCTTCTCCCCACCCTCATAGCAACAGTTCTAAATTCTTTTGACACCTAGGTGACTACCTGTTCTAGAACTTACTATAAATACAGTCATACATTATGTATTCTGTTGTGTTCTTGTGCAGTTTTATGAAATTATGTTTTGTTGTATATATGGATTATTTATTTATTACTAAAAATGCTGAATAGTATTCCCTTATATGAATCCAATCTTCTGTTTGTTGGCAATGTGGGTGTTTCTAGTTTTTAGCTGTTACAAATCAAGTTACTCTGATGATAAGCAGGGTTTTTTTTGTGAATATTTGTTTTCATTTCTCTTGGGTAAATAAGGAGTGGAATTGCTAGGTCATATAGAAGGATATGCTTAAGTAAAGATACTGCCAGTTTTCCAAGTCTCAATGTGTGAGACTTGTGGGTGCCCCATATCCTTACCAGTGTTAGGGATTGTTGTTCTTTTTAAATTTTAGCCGTTCTAGATGATGTCTATTGATGGCTCATTTTGATTTTAATTTGCATTTGATATTTTTTTCTTGGGCTTACTAACCATCCGTATGTCAAAATGAAATAAAATATAGAGATAAATCTCTACATTTAAAACATTTTATTTGGTAAGCAGGAATTGCAATTCAGGGCATACTCACACAGACCTGATGGTCTTTGCTGTGTCCCACGAACAAAGAGAAGGTTGGGGGTTTTATTTTTAAAAAGAGAGCTATTTTATATTGCTTTGTGAGAAAGTTCATCAGCACTAGTAAGGTTTGGGGGACTGGCAAGCTCTGAGTGGTGAGTGACGGTGGGTAAAGCCAGTCTTAGAGTGGCAGCAGGTTGCTTAGGTAGTGAGTAGATAAAACTGGTTTCAGGTTACAGCAGGCAGTTTCAGCAGCCAGGCTGGCAGAGAATGACATTCTTGGAGCAATGGTGTGTGCCCAGAGTGCTTTTTCCTCTTGGCTTCTTGACTCAGTTTTATTTGGGTATGACCAGTGACCCAGTTCATATGATCAATTTTCATATTCTATTTTCCTTTGTAAACTGTTTTTTCAACTCTGCCCATTTTTGTTATGGGTTTTTTATCTTTTTGTTATTCTAAATAAAATCCTTTGTGAAACACACACACACACACACACACACACACACACACACACACACACACAAAAATGTAGTCTTCAAGTCTTTGGCTTGACTGTTCATTTTATCTTTTTTTCTTTCTCTTTCCCTACGAAACAAGGCCTCTCGCTGTCACCCAGGCTAAAGTGCACTGTGGTCATGGCTCACTGCATCTTACCTCCTGGGCTCAAGTGATCCTCTTGCCCTAGCCTCCCAAATTGCTGGGATTACAGGCATGAGCCACTGTGGTTGGCCTGTTTCTTTTCTTAATAGTGTCTTTTGATGAGCAGAAGTCCAATTAGTCAGTTTTTTATTTTATAGTTAGTTCTTTCTGGTAGTGTCTGGGAAGTTTTTACCCTCTCAAA
This sequence comes from Papio anubis, assembly GCF_008728515.1. Taxonomy (NCBI): domain Eukaryota; kingdom Metazoa; phylum Chordata; class Mammalia; order Primates; family Cercopithecidae; genus Papio; species Papio anubis. The sequence goes on along the minus strand of NC_044994.1, from coordinate 3,928,999 downwards.
GCCCTCAAAAATATGTTTTTAGAAGTTGTATAGTTTTTAGCCATTAAGTTTTAGGTCTGTAATTTATCATGAATTATATTTTGTACATGATATGACATAGAGAGTTGAGCTTCATTTTTTCCCATATGCTTATCCAGCACTATTTGTTGAAAAAGATTGTCCCCTCATTGAATTCCTCTGCAACCTTTGTTGAAAATCAATTAAGTATACACATGTGCATTTCTTTTTGGAATTTCTGTTTGTTCCTCTGATCTATTGTCTGTTCTTACTGCAGCACCTTACTGTCCTGAATACTGTAGCTGTTTTTGTTCTTGTTTTTGTCTACGCCTGTTGGCATTTCTGGATTTCCCAGCTTCTATCATTCCAAGTCTGTGGTGTGAGATAGAAGAAAACTCTGGGAACCCACCACCATGTTCCTCCTATCCTGAGGTGCTGAACCGGTCTGCCTCCTTCTGTCTACCTTTCAGAGTCTTTTTCTTCTTCTTTTTCTTCTTCTTTTTCTTCTTCCTCTTCCTCTTCTTCTTCTTCCTTCCTCTTCTTCTTCCTTCTTTTTCTTCCTTCTTCTCCTTCTCCTTCTCCTCCTCCTCCTCCTCCTCCTCCTTCTTCTTCCTTCTTCTTCCTTCTTCTTCTTTCTTCTTCTTTTTAATCTGATCTGGGAATTTTAGTTGTACTTCCCAGGAAGAATAAGGATAACTAATCTTTATTCAAATTTTCAATAATTTACACCAGGTATCCTCTTGCCTCAGAAATAAGAATTTCGGATTTTTGTTGTTTATTTTCTTACCTTTGAATATTTATACTTAATTAAATTTTATTATGGACCATTTGAAGCCTCTCTCTTCTGCCCTTTTCTTCAGTGAAGTTTAGGCTTGCTATAGCTCCCCAGTGGTCAAACAATATGTCCTATTGCAAACACGTTGTTCTTCCTTTCTTACTAAACCATCCTGCACTCAGACGCTCACTCCTTCATGTCTGCCTTTAGTGGCTCCACTTATCTTCAACTCTAGATGAATTAAGTTGTCTTAGTCTGTTTGGACTTCTATAACAAAATACCGTAAAGTGGGTAGCTTATAAACAACAGAAGTGTATTGCTTTTAGTTGCAGGCTGGAATGTCCAAGATCAAGATGCTGACAGATTTGGTGTCTGCTGAGGGCCCACTTTCTGGTTCATAGATGGGGCCTTCTTGCTGTGTCCTTGCGTGGTGGATGGAGGTGGTGAACTCATAAAAGGAGAAGAGAGTGTCCTCATAAGAGGACACTAATCCCATTAATGAGGACTCCACCCTCACAACCTAGTCACCTCCCAAAGGCCCTCCCTCCTAATACCATCACCTTGGGGATTAAGTTTCAATATATGAATTTTGAGGGGACAACATTCAGTCCGTAGCACAACAAGTCAATAAATATTTCTTTAGAGTAGCTTTTGTGAGATAATCTATTAAATACTTCATGAACAAAACTGTCTTCTTGTCTTTATCAGTCTAGTATGGAAACAAAAATAATTGTGTACCAGGAGAACGTGGAAACATAGGTATAACTTAACCAATGTTGTAGGAGTGAATGATCAAAAGCCGTCTGGCATTTTGCTGCTGGTATTCCTGCCCTTACTCCTCTCTTAGCGCCAGTTTTGTCACTTTCTGGCTTTGGAATTGGTAATGACTCCCATACCAGGTCTGACCTCCTCAGCGTGGCATTCAGTTGTCTGAGCCCACCGTATCTTTTAATGTCTTTTCCATTGCTGCTTAGCAAGAACTGCCCGGGTCAGGCTGGTCCTCTCCCATTCTCGTAAGTCCCAAATGTTCCTGTGTGTCTTTAACCACACTGTTCCTCCTGGCATAAATGTATTTATTCCCTTTTGTGTGTGTATATATGAAGGGTAGTTCAGTGAAAAAAAAAAGTGTTTTGAGTCAAACAGATCCCAGTTTTATCTCTTACTTGCTATGTGATTTAGGGTAAGTTATTTAAGCTCTCTGAGCCTTACTTTCTCTGTTTGTAAACATGGAAAAATACTGTTTTTCTTACGGGGTTAGCTAAATTACTGCATGTGAAACCCAGAAGGCACAGGAACTCAAATAAAATGTCGACTCCCTTTCTTGATTTCCTGAATTAGAACTTAAGCTCAGGGCAAGATTCATTTCTTCTAATATTTGTCTCATCAACAACAAATATGTTGAGAACAGAAAAGATACCAATTAGTTTATTAAATAAACATTTGACTACTTAGTGTGTGCCATAGGTAGTGTGAAATGGTGGAGCTCACCGTTAGCGAGGTGAACACATGCATATGTAATTGAAATACAGTATGGTAAGCGCTGTGAAGAGGCACGTTCAGGATGTTCTCGGACACAGAAAAGGAATATTCATGGCTTATACTGGATGGGGTGGGTCCCCAGGGAGGATTCTTGGAGAAGTGTTGCTGGTGCTTGATTTTTTTAAACAGCTTTATTGAGGTAGAACTCATGTAAGATCCACCCACTTGAAGTGTATAATTTAATGATTTTTAGCCAGTTTATGGGTTTCTGCAACCATCACCATAATCCAAATTTAGGATGTTTCCATCATCTACAAAATCGTGCTCAATTGCAGGCCTAGTGTTAAAGGATGAATATGAATTAGCCACACAAAAATATTGAGAGGAAGGCTGGATTCCTGGGAGAGAATGAGCAAAGACAGAGAAGTATACAACAACATGGTATCCGTGTGGGTGATATATCTATGAGCAATTTTTTTTTTCTGGAGTGTAAAGCTGTGCTCCTGCCCCACAAGTTGTGTTTTAGCTTCCATGGACTTGAGCTCAGTTTCCTCATCTCTAATGTATAATTACTGTTACCTTGTTGAACTCTAGGTCCTTTTAAACTCTCAACTCTTAGATTGTCAAAACTTCAATTAATGGGAAAAGAGAATGCACTTTAAAAAACTATAGTCAAGGCCAGGCATGGTGGCTCACGCCTGTAATCCCAGCACTTTGGGAGGCCGAGGTGGGCGGATCACAAGGTCAGGAGATCGAGACCATCCTGGTTAACACGGTGAAATCCTGTCTCTCCTAAAAATACAAAAAAAAAAAAATCAGCCTGGCATGGTGGCAGGCACCTATAGTCCCAGCTACTCGGGAGGCTGGGGCAGGAGAATGGCGTGAACCCAGGAGGCGGAGCTTGTAGTGAGCCGAGATCCCGCCATTGTACTCCAGCCTGGATGACAGAGTGCGTTCTGAAACAAACAAACAAGCAAACAAAAAACAACGATAGCCAAGGCCAGGCATGGTGGCTCACACCTGTAAGCCCAGCACTTTGTGAGGCCAAGGCTGGTGGATCACCTGAGGTCAGGAGTTCGAGACCAGCCATGGCCAACAGGTGAAACACTGTCTCTACTAAAAATACAAAAATTAGCCAGGTGTGGTGAGGCACACATGTAATCCCAGTTACTTGGGAGGCTGAGGCAGGAGAATCACATGAACCCAGGAGACAGGTTTAGTGACTCAAGAGTGCACCACTGCACTCCCGCCTGGGCAAGAAGAACGAGACTTGCATCTCAAAAAAACAAAAACAAAAATCATAAAAAGATAGCCAAAAGTCAGGGCCCATTAAGATAACAGAATTATACTGATGCTTATTGATCCTTCAATGAAAACTTTTTTTTGTTTTTAATGTTTTTTTCTGATTCTACAAGCAATAGTGCATATTGGGTAGAAAATTTATAAAAAGCAGAAAGACAAAAAGGGAGTTTAGATCACTCATAATCTTACAATTCAGAGATAATTGTTATTAATATCCTGTTATTTTATGCATATATTTACATATTTAAATTGATATGCTGTAAATAAAATTGCTTTTTCCTCACATCATTAAATATTGTCAAAAGCATGATTTTTAATGCTGCATAATTTTTACAGGATCAAAAAATAGCTTGTTCTTTTTTTTTTTTGTTTTGAGACAGGGTCTCACTCTGTGACCCAGGCTGGAGTGCAGTGGTGCGATCTCAGCTCACTGTAACCTCCATCTCCTGAACTCAAGTGATCCTCCCACCTCAGCCTCCCAAGTGGCTAGGCCTATAAGCATGTATCACCACACCCAGCTAATTTTTTGTATTGTGTTTTTAGAGACAAAGTTTCGCCGTGTTGCTCAGGCTAGTCTCAGATTCCTGGGCTCGTGTGGTCCACCCACCTTGGCAGCCCAGAGTGCTGGTATTATAGGCATGAGCTACCGTGCCAGGCCGCTTTTCATTTTTTTAAGTGATAGAAGTAATATATAGACATGGCGAGGTTCAAACTATATAGAAAGGATACAATGGAAAGAATAAAGTCTACCCTTATGACGCTTCCAAGAGTTAATTGTAATTAACCGTTTCTGATATGTTTTCAGAAACTCTGTGTGTGTGTGTGTGTGTGTGTGTGTGTGTGTGTGTGAGACAGACTTTATAGCCTATTATTTGGATAAACCATAATTTAATCAGTATTCTAGTGATAGCATTTTAAATTATTTTGTTTTTTGTTTTCACAGTACTGCAGTGAATATTTTCTTGCATATATCTTTGCATTTTTATGAAAGTATGTCTGAAGGATAATTTCCTAAAAGCGGAATTCCTGGATCAAAAGAATAGATTTAAAATTGTAATAGCTACGATAAGATTGCTTTTCTAAAAGGATCGTGTTACACTTCTACCATTAGTAGGTGTTCTCGTGAGTCCTGTTTCCTCTATCCTTACCATCGTAATGGATCTTATATGTGCCATTTTGTTCTTTGCCATTCTCATATTAGAAAAGTGATAGTTCATTGTTTAAAAAATTATAATTGAAGTTGAACATTGTTTCCACTCATTTTTTAGCCACTTTTCTGTGAACTGCCTGTTCACATCCTTTGTCTGGTTCTCTTAATTTGTTGCTATTTTCATTAATTTAAGAATTCTTTGCTTTTTAGAAATTAGCTCTCCCAATTTGCAACTTTCTTTTTATTTTCTACATTTGCTTGCTTTTGACTTTGTTTATGGTCAGAATTGTCACTTACGGCTTATGGATTTTTTTAATTGTAAAGTTAACCTTTAAGTGAGTGCAAAGAGAGGCCGGGCACAGTGGCTCACACCTGTAATCCCAGCACGTTGGGAGGTCAAGGCAGGTGACTCACCCAAGGCCAGGAGTTCGAGACCAGCCTAACCAATATGGTGAAACCCTGTTTCTACTGAAAATACAAAAAATTAGCCGGATGTGGTGGCAGGCGCCTATAATCCCAGCTACTCAGGAGGCTGAGGCAGGAGAATCACTTGAACCTGGAAGGTAAAGGTTGCAGTGAGCCAAGATTGCGCCATTGCATTCCAGCCTGGGCAACAAGAGCGAAACTTCAAACTCCATCTCAAAAAATAAATAAATAAATAAAGTGAGCGCAAAGAGAAAAAGTGATTCTGATAGTATTTCAAATGAATGTCATAATGCCATTAAAGAGGAATAAGAATTAATCCAAGTAACGTTTAAACGCAGTACTTTGACTATGTACCTACCATCTAAAGAAGGGAAAAAGTGCAAACAAATTTTGAACTCCTCTTACATTTGCCCTTTGTAGCATCTGTTGTAGTAAAACTATTTTGCATGTATTTTAGGATTGACTAAATGAGGGTTCCTTCATTTCTTTTAGCATTAACTGCAGTACAGAAATATAGTTATTATTGATACATGAGCTGTATATATAATTGCATGCATCATAGAATCATAGTGGTCTGTAATTATGTGAATCATTAAATATATCATTTTAATTATAAAATTTAATTGCGATGTGAACTGTTCACGTGTAGTTATAAAGATGTCTTTGTAACTTATTTATCGTTGTTCAGTCCTAAAGTAAAATAGTAAGATTTTATGTTGGGTAGCAGTCAAAATGAAGTACTTTAGAATGATGAGGGTTTTTTTTCTTTTCTTTTTTTTTTTTTTTTTTAAGGAATTCCGTATTCCTTTAAAGGACTTTGGGAACTCTACCTCTGATTTTCATTTGATCTAGTTTTTGAATACTTGAAGATCCCAGTGCTTTCAACCCTGAGAACTGAAATGTGTGATGTATGAAATGTATCTCGAGATAATAAAATGAGAGAGTATTTTACAAGGGGGTTGTGAAGAAAATATTTTTGATTTGTAAATGCTGTGCTGTGTATTTGTGGTGTTTTTGTTCCTTGGTGTTAGGTGACTCTGCTCATGTTTTTTCTCTTGGTGCAGGTGTAATGGATAGGTAACAGAGAAGACCTCGTCCTTTCCTAGTCAGGACATCAGCATGACCGAGTGCTTCCTGCCCCCCACAAGCAGCCCCAGTGAACACCGCAGGGTGGAGCATGGCAGCGGGCTTACCCGGACCCCCAGCTCTGAAGAGATCAGCCCTACTAAGTTTCCTGGACTGTACCGCACTGGCGAGCCTTCACCTCCCCACGACATCCTTCATGAGCCTCCTGATATAGTGTCTGATGATGAGAAAGATCATGGGAAGAAAAAAGGGAAATTTAAGAAAAAGGAAAAGAGGAGTAAGTGCCATTTTTTACTATGCTTTAGATATTTTTATTTTATTTTATTGTACTATTATTTTTTGAGATAGAGTCTTGCTCTGTTGCCCAGGTTGGAGTGCAGCGGCACAATCTCAGCTCACTGCAACCTCCGCCTCCCGGTTCAAGCAATTCTCATGTCTTAGTCTCCGGAGTAGCTGGGACTACAGGCGTGCGCCACCATGCCCAGCTAAGTTTTGTGTTTTTAGTAGAGAGGATTTTGCCATGTTGGCCAGACTGGTCTTGAACTCCTGACCTTAAGTGATCCACCCACCTTGGCCTCCCAAAGTGCTGGGATTACAGGCGTGAGCCACCATGCCTGGCTTAGATATATTTTATATAAACTTCCACTCTAATTACATGTACCAGCTGTCTTCTGGAAACATGTCAAGGCAGAGACTCTTGTTTGATTTTTCTGTTCTTTATTTTTCAGGGTCTCAGTTTTTGTATATTAGAGTTGTATTTTGGGGACTTAATCTCACAAATAAAAATACTGAGTTTCCAGAAATGGCAAAGTTTTCTACTGGTTATTTCCTGAAGTAATAATTCAAAATAATGTCTAGAAAGTAGATATTGAGCTGGGCACAGTGGCTTACGCCTATAATCCCAGCACTTTGGGAGGCTGAGATGGGAGGATTGCTTGAAGTCAGAAGTTCAAGAGCCTGAGAAACAAAGCCACATCCCTCTCTACCAAAAATTTAAACAATTAGCTGAGCATGGTGGTGTGTGCCTGTAGTCACAGCTACTTAGGAGGCTGGGAGGTCAAGGCTGCAGTGAGCTATGCTTGCACCACTGTAGTCCAGCCTGGGTGACAGAGTGAGACTCTGTCCTCTCCCCCGCTGAAGGCCCCCCGCAAAACAGATAGATACTGGAATTTTGCCCTTAAAGCATCTTACTTTTCTTGGGTCGGTCATGTCCGCTATTTGGGGTACACTTTATTGGAACCTTCATTAAAGTAGTTATTTATCTTAAGCAAATACCATGATACATTCCATTTGAGGGCCTATTCAGTAAGGAGGATGAGTCATTTGAGTGTAACTTTTTAGTATGTTAAAAGCAAATAAAGTGAGTTATTTTAAGTATTCCTTATTTTGGACTTCATGATATTTTAAATTGATTTGTTTTTGAAGGATTACACAGAGCACACAAATTATATACAACTTGATGAGTGGATATGCTTGTGTAACCACTGCAAGGATCTGGAAATAGAGCATTATCAATTTTTTTTTGCTGCCTTTTTAAAGGGAATCACCTACCCCTCCCATAAGTAAACTTCTTTTATTGTTGATTGGTGCTCCTGATTTTAAACTTATGTATACTTCTATTTGCATCTAGTTTCTTTTTGCCCAACATTATATGTTAAAAGTAAAACTTTAGACAAAGCAAATTTAATGATTTTTGAGACGAGTCTTGCTCTGCTCTCTTCAGGCTGGAGTGTGCAGTGGCTGGATCTCTCAGCTCACTGCAAGTTCGGCTTCCCAGGCTTGACATTTACCTCTGCCTCAGCCTCCTGAGTAGCTGGGACTACAGGCTTCCACACTGCACTGCTAAGGCTTTTTGATTTTAGTAGAGACGGGTTTCAACTGGGATTAGCCAGGATAGCCCCTGAGCCTGACCCCATGATCCTGCCTCATCTCGCCTCCAAAGTGCTGGATTACAGGTTTGACACTGCCCGGCCTTTTTGAGAAGGTCTGCATTTGCTGCTCAGGCTGTAGTGTGTGCAGGTGCTGCGATCATGGTCACTGCAACCTCTGCCTAGGTTCAAGTGATTCTTCTGTTTCAGCCTCCAAGTAGCTTTGGACATACAGGCACCCGCCACCATGTCATATTAATTTTTGTATTTTTAGTAGAGGTAGGTTTCACCATGGTACATGCAGCTGGTCTCAAACTCTTGACCTCAAGTGATCCGCCCACCTCAGCCTCCCAAAGTGCTGGAATTACAGGCATGAGCCACCCCACCTGGCCAGTTTAACAGAGTTTAATTGAGCAAAGAACGATTAGGGAATCCAGTAGCCCCTAAACCAGAATAGGTTTAGAGTGACTGGTGCTGCCACATGGTCACATATTTATGGACAGAAAATGTAAAGTGACACACAGGAAACAGAAGTGAGGTACATGAACAGCCGGATTGGTTATAGCATGGCATTGGCCTTATTTGAGCAGTTTGAACAGTTGCCTCCGTGATTGGCCGAAACTCTGTAATTGGTACAAGAGTAGATTACAGTCTGGGGTACACTTTATTGGAACCTTCAATAAAGTAGTTATTTATCTTAAGTAAATACCATCATACATTCTATTTGAGGGCCTATTCAGTAGGGAGGATGAGTCATTTGAGCATAGCTTTTTAGTATGTTAAAAGCAAATAAAGTAAGTTATTTTAAGTATTCCTTATTTTGGACTTCATAATATTTTAAGTTGATTTGTTTTTGAAGGATTACACAGTTAGGTTACAGTTCACTATGTACGGAGAAACCTTTAGGCCAAACTTAAAATACGTGAGGAGGCAGCTTTAACTTAACATGTTTGTTAGATTAATTCATGTTATTCCATGTGTCAGTAATTTGTTCATCTTTGCACTAGATATTGTTTCATTGCATTATGTGTTAGAGTTATTAATCTGTTCTACTGCTGCTTGTTTGGGTGGTTTTCAGTTTTTGACTGTTATGAATAGTGCTTCTGTGGTGTACATGTTTTTGTATTTCTGTTATGTGTGTGCCTGGGAGTGGAATTGCTCATTTGTAGGCCATGTGTATTTCAGCTTCAGTAGATCCCTGCAAAACAATCTTCCAGAATGCTTGTACCAGTTTACCTTCTCACCAGCAATGTATGACATTCCACTTGCGAAAGCAACTTTGTATTTTGTCCTTAAGATTCTTGCCATTCTGGTTGGTGTGGGGTACGTGGTATTTTAGTTAGAGGGTAACTTAGGAAATAGCTGTTATCTTTTATATAATAGCTTGCAAGGTAGCTAGCTAAGGAAAAGAATTAGGAGAGTTACAGATATTAAAAAAACAACAAAACCAAACTATGACAACTGTGACATGGTTGGTAAAGCAATTGGGCACATTTGTCAGTGTGTGAAAACCAGAGCTTTCTGATGCAGGGAATTTGGCCACCATCTAAAGATGAGGGAATTTCCCAGTTCAATCCTCTACTTAAATGAGTCTGCAGTTCCTGCTGCAGTCTCCATAAAGAACTTAGCAGCTGGTGACAGGAGAGTGAAATGTGATAGAGGAATAACTGAAGCACATCAACAGGAGTAAAGTTAGTCATGCTTTGAGATTGCCTAAAGTGACGGGCACCACTTAGTTGGAAAAGCTAGGGTAGGTAGAGTGAACACAGGTTGAGTATCCCTATTCCGAAAATCTAAAATGCTACAAAATCTGAATCTTTTGAGCACTGGCACAACACTCAGAGGAAATGCTCATTGGAGCATTTTGGATTTCAGATTTTTGGGTTAGAGATGCTGAACTGGTATAATGCAAATATCCAGAAAAATCTGAAATTTGAAACACTTCTGGTCTCAAGTATTTCAGATAAGGAATACTCAGCCTGTAGGATGTTAGAGGACATGACTCACATGACGAAAGCATTCTCGCTGTATTTTAGACAAGGATTCATTCCATTAGCCCTCTATGTAGAGCCTTTCAGGTGTATCTCTGATGTTTGGTTTGCCAGAATTCTGCTTACACACGTGTATAAAACCTGTTTCCCCTCCTCATACTGTAAGGATAACTTCTAGCTCTTTGTCCCCCTCTTGTGGTCAAGAGATGTCACTGCAACATCTTTTTCACTAAGAAGAAACCCATTTCTTTGCTGGGAAGTGCCCAGGAGGAATTGGCCAAGAAGTGAAAAGCTAGATAGCTGGTGCCAGGCGGCACCGTTTTTTGGTTCTGTTTTTAGAAAGTATATGGACAGTTTGACATTAAACAAACATATAACTTACACTGTCTCCGTGTCTTTGGCAGCTGAAGGCTATGCAGCCTTTCAGGAAGATAGCTCTGGAGATGAGGCAGAAAGTCCTTCTAAAATGAAGAGGTCCAAGGGTATCCATGTTTTCAAGAAGCCCAGCTTTTCTAAAAAGAAGGAAAAGGATTTTAAAATAAAAGAGAAACCCAAAGAAGAAAAGCATAAAGAAGAAAAGCACAAAGAAGAAAAACATAAAGAGAAGAAGTCGAAAGACTTGACAGCAGCTGATGTTGTTAAACAGTGGAAGGAAAAGAAGAAAAAGAAAAAGCCAATTCAGGAGCCAGAGGTGCCTCAGATTGATGTTCCAAATCTCAAACCCATTTTTGGAATTCCTTTGGCTGATGCAGTAGAGAGGACCATGATGTATGATGGCATTCGGCTGCCAGCCGTTTTCCGTGAATGTATAGATTACGTAGAGAAGTATGGCATGAAGTGTGAAGGCATCTACAGAGTATCAGGTACTGGGAATGTGCACTTCACTTGGTGGTTTTTAATAATTAACTTCACTTTCATTTTTCAAAGGAAGAAAAAATATTGTGAGGACAATTTGGCCTGGATCCTAAGCTTTATTCGTTTCCTCGATCCTCCCAGTTGCACAGAAATCCACCCCTCTCCCCAGCCTTTCTTTGGTGTTCCAGCGTTTGGTTTTTCATATTTCCTTCCATTAGGAGGATTTCACGTTAGTTGTTCGTAGCTTGCAGCAGCCAGGACTAAAACAAAGTAAAGTATACTGGTAGCATTGCTTAACAGGGCTGCATTCAGACCCTGTTTTTTTTTTTTTCTTTTGTTTGTTTATTTGTGTTTTCGAGACAGAGTCTTGCTCTGTCACCCAGGCTGGAGTGCAGTGGCGTGATCTCAGCTCACTGCAACCTCCGCCTCCTGGGTTCAAGTGATTCTCCTGCCTCAGCCTCCCGAGTAGCTGGGATTATAGGCATGTACCACCACACCCAGCTAATTTTTGTATTTTTAGTAGAGACAAGGTTTCACCATATTGGCCAGGCTGGTCTTAAATCCCTGACCGCAGATGATCTGCCCTCCTCGGCTTCCCAAAGTGCTGGGATTACAGGTGTGAGCCACCACTCCCAGGCGCCTGCTTTTTTTTTTTTTTTTTTTCTCTTCTTTCCTCTGTAAGCAGAGGCTCAGTGATACAAGGGCCATCAGCAAGAAAAGGAAAGTTAACTCTGTGAAGGAATCTTCTTGGCCAAGAGTCACGTTTATGGACACAGTCATATAATGCATTTCCTTAGCTCAGCTAAGAGGCATGAAATGGTTTCGGTTTTTGTTTTCTTGGTGCATGGTTCATAGAGGTACTGCAATACCCGGTCAATACGTGGAGTGGTCCAAGCGAGCTTCTGTTCCATCTCCCTGCTCCAGAAATCTTGGAACAGATACTACACCTGACTTTAGCCAAAAGACCAAGAAGTGGTCAGTGTTTAGGCCCTATATGTGAATGCTTTGGTCAGCTACATGCGACTATTACATATATTAACAACACTGATTTTCTACTTATCTTTATTCCATATGTATACAAATTAAATTTCATATTTGGCAAGAGTGTGTTTTGATTGGGTATCTAAATCAAGCAATATGTATATTTTTAAAAGTAAAAAAGATTTCTTAGAAAGCGGTATGACTTTTATACCAGGATAGGATGAAAGCCCTGACCTGTAGCAGCATCTGTGTTCCAAATTATTACATTGCCATTATTCAGTTTCTTGGTACATCACCAGTTTCTGTTTAGAGATTTATTTTATAAAATTAATTGTTGACTGAGGCAGGAGGATCACTTGAGCCCAGGAGTTTGAGGCTGCAGTGAGCCATGGTCGTACCACTGCACTCCAGCCAGGGCGAGAGTGAGACCTTGTCTCAAAAATAATAATAATAATACTTGTTGGTCACATGTATTTTCATGATGAGTTGTTAAGTCATACACATGTAGAATAGATAGATTAAACTTAGTTTTTTCATTTAATTGGTTCATATGCAATTCTAAAAGGTAGATTTGATATTTAAGTTTTGCTGAGAAAGGGCAGATATTTTTGATAATTGGGAAAACCGTTACATGATCCACTAGATTACATGCCATTATTTAAGAGTATTTTGACTAAAATGTTATTTTTTTATAGAAAATGAAATAAATTAGGCATTGAATTTGAGTTTATAACTCCTTAGTATTATATAAACATATTTAAACTAATTGATTTTTAAGAATAATTGGCTAGGTGCAGTAGCTCACGCCTGTAATCCCGGCACTTTGGGAAGCTGAGGCAGGCAGATTGCGAGGTCAGGAGATTGAGACCATCCTGGCCAACATGGTGAAACCCTGTCTCTACTAAAATACAAAAAATTAGCCAGGCGTGGGGGCGCACGCCTGTAGTCCCAGCTACTTGGGAGGCTGAGGCAGGGGAATAGCTTGAACCCGAGAGGTGGAGGTTACAATGAGCCAAGATCGCGGCACTGCACTCTAGCCTGGAGACAGAGCAAGACTCCATCTCAAAATAATAATAATAATAATAATATACCGAATTGATTCTTTAAACATTTAAACATTAATAACGTAAGTTGCTTCTCTCACATGGTCTTAGTAGCCATGAATTAGTTTTGTTTTAGGTAAAAGTTTCTCTGAAAATTTTCTACAGCTTTGTTCAAAGGATTATTTTTATCTCTGACCTACTTTTTAATGTCTGCGTTTTTTTGGAAATTCAGTCATAGAACTCCTCTTCTCTGTGTGTAAAGCATTCAGATTGAGCTGCTGCCCATATTGCAACAGCTGGGGGCTGGGCTTCTGCTCTGTGGAGTTCTGGGTTTATTCTCTGACCTGTGGCAGAGTGCTGTAGTCAGCCCAGCTTATGCTACTGTCATGGACAGTGCTAATAATAACACTGCTTTTTGCTAGAGATCTTAGTTCTCACTTATTCATTTTAAGACCTTTTGCTGGAAGGTTTAGTTCTTGCTTATCTAATTTTAAACGAATAGGAAAGACAATTTAAGTGATTTTATACATTTTAATTTACTCATCTACATTTCTTGTATTTTTTTGCATTAAAGTGTACCCGTATGCTCTTTCTGTCTTTCTGTGGAACACTTTATTTGTAGTGTCCAGTTTTTAAAAGAAAAACATTTTGATAACAGTTTTGGAGTAATGGCAAACCAAACACACATTCTAATTGTCTACTTGTACAATTTGTTGGGTAGGTACTGCAGGGGGGAGAATTAAATATACATGAGGAAGAGAAAAAATCTTTGCCAAGAATTTCAGTTATTATCACTTATGGTTTACCCATATTGTCATTAAAAGTAAGAAAATGGGAGTTATTTTCTAACTTTCTGTCACAAAATAAAGATTATCTAAAAATAATAGTGTTATTTTTGTATTTTGTTATTGATTTTATTTTGTCAATACTGGGTAAGTTACAGATTTATCATAATGCCATTAAAAGATTTTCACAAAGGATAAAGAATGCCAAAGTCCAGATGTAAGCACCATATTCACCCTCAAGTGCTGTTCAGCTTAGACAGCATTTACCGTCTAAGCGTTAATTTGTAGTTTGTTTCACATAATTGGCTGAAAGTGTTAAGTATTAAAAACAACGAAAAACTACTTTGTGTTCTTCTGAGCAATCACTGTCACTAAATTACGTCCCTTAATACAGATCGTACTATGTAATGTTTGAAAATCGTTTGCTTTAGTTTCCTTTTGTTCAATAAGCAAAACAATTTGATCTTAGCAACCCAAACCTTTTTTTGTTCCAGCTCTGTTCAGATTAAGGTTATACTTAAAGAATCCAAACTTTAAAGTAGAAATTAGTTGGGGATTATTTAATGGAGAATATTTTCAAAGTGGTTTTTTGGGTAGCTAATTCACCCTTTGCAGTTATAGTACAATATTTACACATAAAAAAGTAACTTACCCACAACTTTTTGGAACATATTTAGGTATATGCTAAGCTGCAGTTTTTGTTGTCAGGCTTGTGAATTGTTAGAAAAAGCATTGGCTGCCGATGTAGAGCAGGACTTGGAATGTAGTTTAATTTTGTCTGACTTTTTACCTTTTTAAAATTTTTTCCCCTTGAGACAGAGTCTTGCTTTTCGCCCAGGCTGGAATACAATAGTGTGATCTCAGCTCACTGCAACCTCCACCTCCTGGGTTCAAGCAATTCTCCTGCCTCAGCCTCCTGAGTAGCTGGGAGTACAGGCACCCGCCACCACGCCTGGCTAATTTTTGTATTTTTAGTAGAGATGGGGTTTCACCACGTTGGCCAGGCTGGTCTTGAACTCCCTACCTCAGGTGATCCACCTGCCTCTGCCTCCCAAAGTGCTGGGATTACAGGTGTGAGCCACCATGTGATGTTTTTACATTGAAAACAAATTCCTGAATTGATGGGCATATTTGCTTAATATATCCGTGGTTGCTTTGACTTTTGTTCTGACTGTTGACCTTTTCAATTATCATTTTACTTTTGGTTAAATTCACTTTTGAAGTTAGTTTTTTGTTTTTTGGGGTTTTTTTTTGTTTTTTTTTTTAGGTAGAGTCTTGCTCTGCCACCCAAACTGGAGTGCAGTGGCGTGATCTCGGCTCACTGCAACCTCTGCCTCCCAGGTTCAAGTGATTCTCCTGCCTCAGCCTCCCAAGTAGCTGGGACTACAGGCGCCCACCACCACGCCTGGCTAATTTTTATATTTTTAGTAGAGACAGGGTTTCCCCATGTTAGCCAGGCTGGTCTTGGACTCCTGACCTCAAGTAATCCTCCTGCCTTGGCCTCCCAAAGTGCTGGGATTACAGATGTGATCCACAGTGCCTGGCCTATTTTTAATTAATTTTTTAATTTTTTGAGACAATGTCTTACTCTGTTGCCCAGGCTGGAATACAGTGGTGCAATTATGGCTCACTGCAGCCTCAACCTCCCAGGCTCAATTGTTCATCCCAACTCAGCCTCCCAAAGAACTTGGACTACAGGTGCACGTCACCGTGCACGGCTAATTTTTGTATTTTTTGTAGAGACGGGTTTTGACCATGTTGTCCAGCTAGTCTCGAACTCCTGGGCTCAAGTGATCTGCCTGCCTCAGCCTTCCAAAGTGCTGGGATTACAGGTGTGACCCACTGTGGCCAGCCAGTGTAGTCTTACGTGTTGGTGTTTACAGAGAAATTGTACGACCTTTGGGCAGATAAATATTTCATAACAAGAGGTTTGTTATTGGTCAGGTTGCTGTTCTCAGATCTGCAGATCTGCCTAGCAAGGGTGGGTGTAATGGTAAAGAAAGCTTGTATGTTTGATTTTCTTTTCTCCGTATCTTCTCTCTTCTGAATTTGAATGTTTTAAGGAATTAAATCAAAGGTGGATGAGCTAAAAGCAGCCTATGACCGGGAGGAGTCTACAAACTTGGAAGAATATGAGCCTAACACTGTAGCCAGTTTGCTGAAGCAGTATTTGCGAGACCTTCCAGAGAATTTGCTTACCAAAGAGCTTATGCCCAGATTTGAAGAGGCTTGTGGGAGGACCACGGAGACTGAGAAAGTGCAGGAATTCCAGCGTTTACTCAAAGAACTGCCAGAATGTAACTATCTTCTGATTTCTTGGCTCATTGTGCACATGGACCATGTCATCGCAAAGGAACTGGAAACAAAAATGAATATACAGAACATTTCTATAGTGCTCAGCCCAACCGTGCAGGTACATGGCCTTCTCTACACATATACCCTCTGGTCCTGACACTGGGGGACTGGGGTAATTTTCTATTGCTCAGTCACATGTAAAGCAGTGAACCTGAGAAGACAGGTGATGGATTAGCTTGAATACAGGTCTTTTCCTTTCATAGTTTGGACAGTGTCGGTGTAAAAGATAATGCATATACTTGCCCTTTAGCTTGTAGTGATGTAATTTGAATGTGGTACAGTCTTTGATGTGGGTTTATAAACAAGGTCTGATGACAAGCATCCTTCATTAGTGGAGGAGGAGCCCATGGCATCTACAGTTACAGAGTTCATGTGTAGAATTTTAGAGATGCCAGTTATTTCATCAGTAGCGTTATTGCTTCATTATATCACAGACACACATCAAACTCAGGCACAAAGGGACCTAACGTTAATTCGTTTGGTTGAAGATGTAGCCTGAGGATTTCAGTGTGTTAATTGGTATCTTTTTACGACATATATACTTGACTTTCCTTTATTGCTGCTCAGTTGGTGCTGTCATAGAGTATATGTTTTCTTTTAATTAGAGTTAATGATATTTTACTCAGGCCAATAAAAAGGGAGATGATAAGTTATATTTATTATCTTAAGCCCTGTTTTTGGCCGGTAGTCTGAGTCACCGTAAATCACTATCACTGTTATTAGAGTGTTTTTTTATTTACTAAAGAGTCTTTCAGTCAGGCAGTGGCTCACACCTTTAATGCGAGCACTTCAGGAGGCTATGGCAGGAGGATAGCTAGAGTCCAGGAGTGCAGCCTACGCAACGTAGCAAGACCCCGTCTCTACAAAAAAATAAAAAATTAGCTGGGTGTGGTAGCATGTATGTGTAGTCCCAGTTACTTGGGAGACTGAGGTAGGAGGATTGCTTGAGCCCAGCAGTGAGCTATGATCATCCCACTGTACTCCTCTCTGGGTGACAGAGCAAAATTCTATCTCTAAAAAATAAATTCTTCTGTTACTCATTGGTTACACTTTGAAAGCAAAATGTTTCTCAGATTTTAGTTTGATCATTCATATTAGGATTTCAGGATCTGGTAAATATTACATTGATACTTAATATTACTATAATGTAATAGAGATGGTTGTATCATAGAAGAGTCAAGTGTGTTGTAAGAGTAAGTTTTAGGTAGGAAGTAATTTCTTATAGTAGCTTTTCAGCCAGCCTAATGCCCTGGTCTCCTAGCATGTGAACATCCACACTTAAAGGCTGGCTGTGTCCAGGTATTTGCTTCTGGAGTGAGGGCTTTCAACCTCAACCCAGTTTTACTGCTGTGGTGCTCTCACTTCCCTCACGGTCCTCATTCAGCCCACTGTAGCTGTTAAAATATCTCACAGTAAGTTGAAAATAAAGAACATAAGATGTTTTAGCTGGGCATGGTGGCTCATGCCTGTAATCGCAGCACTTTGGGAAGCTGAGGTAGGTAGATCATTTGAGGTCAGCAGTTCGAGACCAGCCTGGCCAACATGGTGAGACCCCATCTCTACTGAAAATACAAAAAAATCAATCAGGCATGGTGGCACACACCTGTAATCCCAGCTTACCAGAGAGGCTGAGGCAGGAAAATCACTTGAACCCATGAGGTGGAGCTTGCAGTGAGCTGAGATTGTGCCACAGTACTCTAGCCTGGGCTACAGAGCGAGACTCCATCTCAAAACACAAAACAAAAAAACAAAACAATACTCAAAAAAAATAAGGTGTTTTAATCAGTTAATACTGTAGTGATAGAAAAAAAAAACAAATGAATGGGCATCAGCTTCTCTATCCTTTTCTTGTTGTTTTTTTTCCTCTTCAATTCTGGTGCTTGAATACATGATTTAACTCATATTTTATGAGTTTTCTTCTTAAATTGACCATTTTCTTCTTAAATCGACCATTAACTAGCAAAGACTGTGTTGTCAGTACTGGGTAGAATTTTCTTTATGTGTCCAGGATTAAAGGATATATTATGTTAGACACAAATAACTGAAATAGAATGATAATTTTAATGGTTTTCTTGTAAATCTTTTTTTCTTAGATCAGCAATCGAGTCCTGTATGTGTTTTTCACACATGTGCAAGAACTCTTTGGAAATGTGGTACTAAAGCAAGTGACGAAACCTCTGCGATGGTCTAACATGGCCACGATGCCCACACTGCCGGAGACCCAGGCGGGCATCAAGGAGGAGATCAGGAGACAGGTGTGTGCACCCTGCCTGCCACAGCCTGCGTCTGCATTGGCCATTGTGGAGTCCAGTGGTGATGGGCTCTTGTTTCCTGAGCACTTTCTGTGTGTCTGGAGCTATGTGAGGCACACTGAAGTCAAAAATTCCCATCTGGCACTGTTTCATGCTGAATAAGTCGGAATACCATGGTGGAAAGAGCCTAGTTTTTGGAATCAAAAGACCTGGCTTTAAATTCTTGCTCTGCTCTCAGTTATAACTGATTTTAGGCGAATTCTTAACCACCTTAAGCGCTGGTGTTCTTGCTTTAAAATGGGCCCTCTTAAAGGATTGGTGTGAAGATTTTGCCACAAATGAGACAATACATGAAACAGGCCAGGCACGCTGTAAATAGTCTAAAAATGTTTGCTTTTTCTGGACAAGGTTGCTGTCATCAGCCATATTTTATAGATAAGAATATTAAAATTTGGGGAAGTTAAGTAACATGATTATTTATTATAGACCCAAGAGTTGAGCCCAAATCCTGGGCGTTTTTACTATGCTATTTTGATGGAAGTAACCATGCCGTGTTTGTGTGGGTGTGTGTAATCAAGACTAAATAAGAAAGTTAATTACATTTGATTATTTATTTGCATGCACTTTATCAAACCCCTGCTTGCTTTTCCTCCCTTGTGTCTGCCGTGAGCTCCCAGTTCTTACTAGTTAATGATGATGACATTGGAGATGGGGATGTTGATTAAGTATTATTGAACCAATACAAATTAGCGAATAATTCATTGGCAAAACAATAAGAATGATTTTTCAATCATATCAGTGCCATTATTTTACTCTAATGAAATAAAGGATAATTGAAAAATAGTTGATTCTTCATCTTTAGAAATTGCATGTGTTGTTAGTTTAAGATAAGAGGATATGGAATGCAACTTAGTGTGTGGCATTGCTTTCTAGGAGTTTCTTTTGAATTGTTTACATCGAGATCTGCAGGGCGGGATAAAGGATTTGTCTAAAGAAGAAAGATTATGGGAAGTACAAAGAATTTTGACAGCCCTCAAAAGAAAACTCAGAGAAGCTAAAAGACAGGTGGGTTACTAGTTTGATACCTAATGTTTATAATAGAACGTGTTGGAGTCTTTTATATCCTTTATGTGCTCTTTGAAGTATTTTCTTTCTTTCCTTTTTCTTTTGATATTGACCAGGCTGGTCTCAAACTCTTGGCCTCAAGTAATCCTCCCACCTCGGCCTCCCCCAAAGTGCTGGGATTACAGGCATGAGCCACCACGCCCAGCCCAAGTTCTTTCTTTTAAGAATATTACAGATAATGTCACTTGAAGTGAACTTCTCTGGTGGGAAATTTATTCACTAAAATGTTTCTAGTCCTGTATTATTGATATTGCAGCCTGGTGTCAGTCACATGTTTCAATGTAATCTAGAACGTTTTTTTATTTTTTTTGAGACAGGATCTCGCTCTGTCACCCAGGCTGGAGTGCAATGGCATGATAATGGTTCACTGTAGCCTCGACCTCCTGGGCTCAAGGGATCCTCCTACCTCAGCTTTCTGAGTACTGAGTAGGTGGGCCTACAGGTGTGTGCCACCATGCTCAGCTGATTTTTTACTGCTTGTAGAAATGGGGTCTTGTTATGTTGCCCAGGCTGGTCTCAAACTTCTGGGCTCAAGCAGTCCTCCCACCTCCCAAAGTGCTGGGATTATAGGCATAAGCCACCATGCCTGGCCTAGAAAGTTTTGTTTTAATTAAAAATGAATTTACTGGCCGGGCGCGGTGGCTCACGCCTGTAATCCCTGCACTTTGGGAGGCTGAGACGGGCGGATCACAAGGTCAGGAGATCGAGACCATCCTGGCTAACACGGTGAAACCCCGTCTCTACTAAAAAATACAAAAAACTAGCCGGGTGAGGTGGCGGGCGCCTGTGGTCCCAGCTACTCCGGAGGCTGAGGCAGGAGAATGGCGTAAACCCGGGAGGCGGAGCTTGCAGTGAGCTGAGATCCAGCCACTGCACTCCAGCCTGGGCGACAGAGCCAGACTCAGTCTCAAAAAAAAAAAAAAAAAAAGAATTTACTAAAAAATTTGTCATTTCCTGCTCGGTTATACCTGTAAACAGGGCTTTCTGCAGATGAGAAGCAGGCTGGATGGTGACACACCTTCGGGGACTGCTGGAATTTGAGGCATTTAGTATTAGCTCTTTGGAAATGTAGTGATGAGGGTTGCCTGGAAGGTCCTGAAGATCAGGAGAGATTCTGTTTATGTAATAAGAAGAAGAGGGGCATGCAGTACCTGATGAGTTTAGGGTACGCCAGTCAGACTTTTGAGTTCCCTCTTGTTTAGTGTGCGTTGCTTGGTTCTGGGACTGTGAGTGGACCAGCCAGAGCAACAGTAAAATCCCAGATCTCTGAATCACCTTAAAATCCACATTGCAGATCCACTGCAGCATCTAAACAGCACATCCAAGGATCATTAGTTAGCCCTTGCCTGAATTGGGGAACATGATAGTAGGTCTCTGTTGTGGTTGTGTTAAAAAGACAAAGGCAACCTGAGTCCTTCTGTTTCTTTGAGGTTAGAGATTTGTATTCATGTGGAGGATAGCTTTGTGAGACGGGCGCATTCGTGGAACTTTTCCACGGCACTCCGGGGTATGTAATCTAGCGGAAGCCCTCTGCGTATTTTCCTTCTTTTCCCTAGCTCACCAGGTTATCTATCTCTTGCTTCCTTTACCTGTTTTTTGTTGTTGTTGTTGCTGTTAAAAATTTCCCTTCATGTCTCAGCCTAGAATCAGGTATTAGAGACGGACCACTCAGGCTTCAGGGGCAAATTGTAATTGTTAATCATACGGCATTGCCAGTCAGCCTTTAAATGAAGAATCCCCTGACTGACCTAGGACAGGGCTGATGGAAGTTTGGCTTTTGTTTATCTTGCTTCTACATCTCGCTTAGATAAAGGAATCATGATATAGCAGCCAGAGCCAATATAAGAAGGGATGGATTAACTTTGCTTTACCGATTTTCCCGATGCTGTGTTTTCACGCCAGCTGATTAATTCACAAAGTGCACAAAAGATTCCACAAAAGTCTAATGTATTTTTATGTATTAGCAATGCACAATTAGATATTGAAACTAAAAAAAAAAGAGAGACCTAAATAAATGGAGAGATAAATCATGCATGTGGTACAGAAGATTCAATGTCGTTAAGATGTTAGATTTTCCCAAATTTCAACTTTGAGGAACAAAATGACTTTTAAAGAAAGAAGTAACTTATATTAACAGACTAAAAACAAAGAAAACCCACAACATCATATCAGTAGATGCAGAAAAAGATTTGGTAGAATTCAGTACATATTCATGATAAAACTCCCAGCAGATAACTTTCTCATCCTGATGAAGTACATCTACAAAGAATCTACAGTTATACTTAATAGTGAAAGACTAAATGCTTACCCTAAGATTGGTGTACACTGCAGGGATTTCTGCTCTTACTACCTCTATTCAGCATCATACTGGATGTTCTAGCCAGTGCAGTAAAGCAAGAAAAAAGACATGCATATTGGAGAGAAATAAATTTTTATTCTTGGATAACATGATTATCTGCCGAGACCAGCTCAGTCAGGGAGACCCTAACCCAGCGGCACTAGAGGAATTAAAGACACACACACAGAAATATAGAGTGTGGAGTGGGAAATCGGGCGTCTCACAGCCTTCAGAGCTGAGAACCTCGAACAGAGATTTACCCACGTATTTATTGACAGCAAGCCAGTGATAAGCATTGTTTCTATAGATTATAGATTTACTAAAAGTATTCCTTATGGGAAATAAAGGGATGGTGCGAAGTAAAGGGATGGCTCTGGCTAGTTATCTGCAGCAGGAGCATGTTCTTAAGGCACAGATCACTCACGCTATTGTTTGTGGTTCAGGAACACCTTTAAGCGGTTTTCCGCCCTGGGTGGACCAGGTGTTCCTTGCCCTCATTCCAGTAAACCCACAACCTTCAGCGAGGGCATCGTGTCCATTACGAACTGTCACAGTGCCGCAGAGATTTTGTTTATGGCCAGTTTTGGGGCCAGTTTATGGCCAGATTGTGGGGGCCTATCCCCAACAATTATCTACATATAAAATCCTAAGGAATCTACAGAAAAAGAACTAATCAGTGAGTTTAGCAAGGTTGTAGGTTACAAGATCAGATACACAAATGTCTACTGTGTATCTAGATATTAGAAATGCACAATTGGATATTAAACCTCAAAAAAAAAAAAAAACCTAAATAAATGGAGAGAGACATCATGCATGTGGAACCGAAGATTCAATATTGTTAAGATGTTAGGTTTTCCCAAATGGATCCGTGGGTCCAGTCCCAATCAAAATCCAGACAGATGGTATTTGTGAAAATGAATAAGCTCTTCTAAAATGTATGTGGAAATACAAATGACCTAGACTAGGTCAACAGTTTTGAAGAAGAACATAACCGGAAGATTGGAGGACTCATACTACCTGATTTCAAGACTTGCTACAAAGCTGCAGTTAATTGAGACCATAGGTATTGGATACGGATACACATACAGAATAGAAAGTTCAGAAGTCGACCTACACATATATGGGCAATTACTTTTTAATGAAGATACTAAAATAATTCAGTGGGGAAGGGATATTCTTTTCAACAAATAGCACCGGAACAGATGCAAAGAAAAGAAAAACTTTACCCATACAACACATGCAAAAAATAGCTTGAAATGAATCATAAACTAACACTAAAAAAGCTTCCAGAAGAAAAAAAAAACAGGAAAAGATCTTACTGACCTTGGCTTAGGCAGTAATTCCCTAAATAGGACACAAAACCTATTATAAGCTATAAAAGAAAAATTTGATAAATTGAATTTCATCAAAAATTTAAAAACATGATCTTCAAAAGGTATTAAGAAAATAAATATCCAAGCCAGAAGCTGTGACAAAATATTTGCAAAAAGCTTGTGTCTGATAAAGGATTTTAATTTTTTTTTAAAGATGTTTACAGTTTAATAAGAAAGCAACCAATTTTTAAAAGGCAAAAATTTGAACAAATACTTTACCAAAGATCATATATAGATGACAAATAAGCACATGCAAAGACTCTCACCATCATCAGTCATTAAGGAAATACAGATTAAAAGTACTCTGAGATAACAGTATACATCAGCTAGAATAGGTTGCTCTTGGTAATGCAAAATGGTGTAGCCATTTTGAAAAACAGCTTGGCAGTTTCTTATAAACTTAAACATACTGTTACTTACCATAGCACCCAGCCTTCCCACTCCTAGGTATTTATCTAAGAGAAGAAAGCATTTGCCCTCACAAGGCACGTGCGAAATGTTCCTAACAGCTCCAGTTACAATAGCTTACAACTAGAAGCAACCCCAATGTCCATCAGTTGGTGAATGGATAAACAAATCGGCGTACATTTATTCCATGGCATATTGCTCAGCAACTGCTGATACAGACAACCAAGTAGATGAATCTTAAAAGCATTGTGCTAAGTGAAAGAAGCCAGATAATCACATTACTTACTGATTGATTCCATTATGAAACTCAAGGAAAGGAAAAACTGCAGCGATGGAGACCAGGACAGGGGCTGCCAGATGTCGGCGGATGGTGGAGGAGCCCAAGGGCACTTTGGCAATGGAAATGTTCTAGAGCATGATGGTGGTGCTGGTTCCTTATGTTTGTGAACACTAAATTCTGTGCTCAAGATTTACACTCCTGACCACACCCTCCCTAAGTATTACATAGGTAATTTCTGTGGAAGAGTACCAGAAACGGCAAGTACATTCACCAGAATTGAGTATGTTTGACAGTGCAGGCACAGACTAAGATTTCCATGTTATATTCCAAGCCCAGTTACCAAATGCCCATCCAACTAGATGGTTCATCTGACTGTTACTGTTTCCATTCTAGGAAATGAGAAGGAAACGTGTGAATTTGTTGAATATGTGTTACACATAGGCTGAGCAGTTCTTTTTTATTTGTCTCACTTGACAGGAGTGTGAAACCAAGATTGCACAAGAGATAGCCAGTCTTTCAAAAGAGGATGTTTCCAAAGAAGAGATGAATGAAAATGAAGAAGTTATAAATATTCTCCTGGCTCAGGTAACCTAAAATCTTTTTTTTTGTTTTGTTTTTGAGATGAAGTCTCACTGTTGTCCCCAAGGCTGGAGTGCGTCGAAGCGATCTCAGCTCACTGCAGCTTCCGCCCCCCAGGTTCAAGCGATTCTCCTGCCTTGGCCCCCCGAGTAGCTGGGATTACAGGCACCTGCCACCACGCCCAGCTAATTTTTGTGTTTTTAGTAGAGACGGGGTTTCACCATGTTGGCCAGGTTGGTCTAGAACTCCTGACCTCAGGTGATCCACCGGCCTCGGCCTCCCAAAGTGCTGGGATTACAGGCGTGAGCCACTGCGCCTGGCCTGCAAGGCTCTTAATGGTCATTTAAACCTAACTTGAGAAGCTCTAGTACAGATATGAATATTTTAACCAAAATTATAAAGTGATTTTGAGGGCCTGTGTCTGTTTTATTTGTCCCTTCCTTTATGTTGTGTTTGTTAAAATGTTCGGTTATGGCGAAAGAAACGACCTTATGTTCACTAATGACTCCTTACTGGGCATTGTTCTAGATGCTTAATCATTTGGTCTATACACAGGTCTGAATTATAGGTCTTTTCCCTGATTTCCAGATTAGTGGTACTTGTTCCATATTAATGAGATCAGACTTTTAAAAATATTTTAAAAACCGTTGTTCCTAACATTACAAAGTCTGGGATCCTTGAAATGTTAGGTACAGATTTTTTTCTAATAGTTGTTGCTAATAACACCTTTTAGATATTTTGATTTTATTCTTTGCAGGTGAAAGTCAATTGTTGGAGGCAAATTGTCTTATTAGTCCTTCATTGATTTAACAGATATCCCTTTTGTGCCTCCTGTATTCCAGGCATAGAGCTGAAGATGAGCTCATTTCTTTCTGTATTTCTCAAGTCAGCCTCACTTTGTTCTGGAAATTGCCAGAGTTTAACCAGAAACGAATGAAGTTCTAGGCTCTGACAACATTGTGTCTGGGGTTCCAGAAACTCATGTGGTTTCCCTAAAGCCCAGTAGGTTTCAGTCCTTCTCTGTCACCTCTGACACATGTGTTGTTTGCCTCACAGAGCACACAACTATTTTCCCTGAGGAGAGCATGAAGTCCCAGATGATGCCTTTGTTTCAGGGCTCTTCCGTCTGGTGTGTGTTGGAATGTTAGCTTTAGTAGGTGTGCAGAGGTACAGGAAAGACATCTGTGTGTTCAGAGCATTTGGGCAGTGCTGTGCCCTTCACCTCCAGGAGAGAAGTTCTCGGCGCCGTTGGTGTTTGTGGGTAGTTCATTTTGGCATGTGACCATGGTGAGTAGTTACCTTCTCAGTACCAGCTCGTCCGGAAAGAACGTCTGTCCCCAGCTCCTCATCCCCAGAGCCACCTTCCGTTTCTCTCCTAAGTTTTGTCTGCCTTGCTGCTTTTCTGTAGGTCGGAGGGGCTCGCTAGATCTTGGGCAGATAGTGATTTTTTCCCCATTCTTTTAATAAGACTGATGATCTTATCAATCTTAGAAACGGATATTCTGGTAAAGCAGAATATTGACTATTTAAATACCTTTGGACCAGGCACGGTGGCTCATGTCTGTAATCCTAGCACTTGGGGAGGCTGAGGTGGGCGGATCACCTGAGGTCGGGAGTTCGAGACCAGCCTGGCCGACATGGTGAAACCCCGTCTCTACTAAAAATACAAAAATTAGCCAGGCATGGTGGTAGGCGCCTGTAGTCCCAGCTACTCAGTGGCTGAGGCGGGAGAATCACTTGAACCCGGGAGGTGAAGGTTGGAGTGAGCCTAGATTGCGCCACTGCACTCCAGCCTGGGTGACAGAGTGAGACTCTGTCTCAAAAAAAAAAAAAAAAAAAAAAAAAAAAAAAAACCTGAGGACTTTAAAGAGGATGGCGGCTTATGGAAAGGTGGAAGACTTTCTGTGATGGTCTTCCCTTCACACTGATCTGCCTTGAAGGTGACACTGACGCCAGCCAGACATCTCTTGGATCCTTCTTTTCCTAGTGACCCCATCAGAGGTCACCATGGCCCTACATATGTCTGCTTTCCTGAGACATGGGGAGGCATTAAGAGTGGGAAGCCAAAGCCAGTTTCATCCCTCAAGCCCTGGCTCCTCCCTGTGTGGTGGCCTCACAGGGGCCTTCGCAGTAGGAGGATATGGGGTTCCTGTGTGGCATTTTGTTATTGAGAAAAATCTAGTCATTTCCCCAAAATAACTTTACCTTTTCTCCAAGAAGCCTTTTCTTGACCCTAATGAAATAGGATGTTTTTGGTTGTGCAGGACATAACTTGTGTTCAGCACTCAGTGGGGCTCAAGAATTCAGGGCAACATGGGAGACCCCAAACAAGTGACATTTCCTGGGCTAAAACTCTGCGGTGTTCACCAGTGATCATTATTTCAGGAGAATGAGATCCTGACTGAACAGGAGGAGCTCCTGGCCATGGAGCAGTTTCTGCGCCGGCAGATTGCCTCAGAAAAAGAAGAGATAGAACGCCTCAGAGCTGAGATTGCCGAAATTCAGAGGTAAAGGAAAGCCAAGGTTTTGAAGCTTCTGAGAATGTTTCTTTAAATATAACCATAATTGTTTTAGCTCTCAGACTTTCCTACAAAAGAATAAGGCATGTGAAGTTAATCATCTTTAAGTTTCTTATTTATTAGGTCTTAAGAATGGTGTTATATTGAGTAGAGTCATGAAAACATCGTAAATATAAAAGGAGGTCACAGACAAGCACGCCCAGTAGCATCTTCCTTTGTCTCTCACCTTTGCAGTCGCCAGCAGCATGGCCGAAGTGAGACTGAGGAGTACTCCTCCGAGAGCGAGAGCGAGAGTGAGGATGAGGAGGAGCTGCAGATCATTCTGGAAGACTTACAGAGACAGAACGAAGAGCTGGAAGTGAGTTTTGGGGGAAACAGGCAAAACACGTACTAACTTTTAGAAAGTTGTAGAGACCACATAGGCCGGGCGCGGTGGCTCACGCCTGTAATCCCAGCACTTTGGGAGGCCGAGGCGGGCGGATCACAAGGTCAGGAGTTCGAGACCACGGTGAAACCCCGTCTCTACTAAAAATACAAAAAAATTAGCCGGGCGCAGTGGCGGGCGCCTGTAGTCCCAGCTACTTGGGAGGCTGAGGCAGGAGAATGGCAGGAACCCGGGAGGCGGAGCTTGCAGTGAGCCGAGATCGCGCCACTGCACTCCAGCCAGGGGAACAGAGCGAGACTCTGTCTCAAAAAAAAAAAAAAAGTTGTAGAGACCACATATTTCCCCTCAGAATTGTCCTCCTTTTTCTCAGTCACCAGCTGGGAGGCTGAGTAGAGAGGAATTTAGGGGGACATCTCACCGAGAGTCTGTAGGACATTAGTCTGTAGCTAAGTGCTGACCAAGCAGATGGCACCTGTGTGTCTTCCTCAGGCTGTGAAGTGGCGTTCCGTGACGTTAGTATGACACGTAGAACCTTCTCCAATCGATGTAGAGGCAGGCCTCACCTGACTGTGCCAACCTGAGCAGCTTTGAATGACCTAGTCTCTGTTCCCAGAGAAGGTGAACAGGAAAATCGGCGCTAGTGATGGAAGGAACAGTCTCCCGAGTCTCCCTGTGGGTGAAGCCAGACAGTTTCTCTTGTCCTTAGCCCGAGAAGCAGCAGGTGAGAGGGAATCGGTGCTAAGAAACCAGGAGAGGCTGCACAGTGAAGAGAAGGCAGCAGAGAGAAAGGTCTAGATCACAATTTCCCTTCTTACCCCAAATAAAATATTGTGTCCAGATATTTTGCCTAAGGATTGAGAGAAGACATCCTTTTCATAGAAAGGAATCTAAGGATAGAGGGACAGCTCTGTGTCCCTCATTTGGGTTGGCTCAGTGGCTGGTGCGAACCAGAACTACCCCCTGCATAGAAAAGCAGAATTCCACACGCAGCCACCGACTCTGAGTAGGAAAACAGAATCCAGAAGTATTGTACTTGGAGTGCAGGCTGAATTGCTGTAATAAAGAGAATAACATAGTGGTCTAAACAAGATGGTGTCTCTTGTGTGGCAGGTGGTCCAGCCCATCATCCTCCACACCAGTTTTTTCCACGCAGGGTCCAACGTGGCTGCTCTGTCTTGCCACTCCTAGCAGGACTAAGTTAGCAGGGAAGGGAGAAGGCATGCCCAGTGGCCAAGGACAGGGTGCACGCGTGGCACTCGGTGC
Organism: Papio anubis; assembly: GCF_008728515.1. NCBI lineage: Eukaryota > Metazoa > Chordata > Mammalia > Primates > Cercopithecidae > Papio > Papio anubis. The sequence continues at coordinate 3,900,384 of NC_044994.1, read as the reverse complement.
TTGTGCTTATGTCTACGCCCCTTTTGCAGAGCCTAGTCCATGCCACACCCAAGCAAGGGAAACTGGCACCCGCCACAGAGTGGAGGCCATGGCGGGCAGGGCCGCTGCTATTCCGCGGTACCTAAACTCTGCCGAGTATGTCCAGATGATTTAGAATTGATAGTAATTTTCTATAGTTTGATTGAGTAGGACATTTCAGAATTAAGTAATGCCATTCACAAAAGACAAAGGATATTCACCTTTGAAACAAATCTAGTTTTTTATCTGATCTCTAACTCCCCTAATTGCTGCTAAAATTACTTTTATTTTCTCCTTAAGGGCTGTTCAGAAGCCAGTTCGAAGTTATGAGTTGTCTATTTTAAACACTAGGACACTGAATTATTAAAATGACGGGTTTTGGTTGGCACATGGATGTGTCTCTCTCCAGTAACCAGGAGCGGGGTTTCCAGCCTCACATTCTGAGGAGTCACGTGGCCCTCACTGTGCACTGTGCATTCTCCCTGTGTTTGTCTTGTTTCACAACCCATTGACTTAAAACCAGGTTCCTCTGTAGGATGCCCTTGCTAACTGCGCTCTGCTCCTGAGAAATCGTCCTCTGACTTCCTAAGTGGTAACTGCCCTTTCTGTCATTCCCCAAGATAAAGAACAATCATTTGAATCAAGCAATTCATGAGGAGCGCGAGGCGATCATCGAGCTGCGAGTGCAGCTGCGGCTGCTCCAGATGCAGCGGGCCAAGGCCGAGCAGCAGGCGCAGGAGGACCAGGAGCCTGAGTGGCGCGGGGGTGCCATCCAGCCGCCCAGAGACGGCGTCCTCGAGCCGAAAGCAGCTAAAGAGCAGCCAAAGGCAGGCAAGGAGCCGGCGAAGCCATCGCCCAGCAGGGACAGGAAGGAGACGTCCATCTGAGCAGCCTGCGCGGCCGTCTGGAGTCCGCGAGACTGAAAGGACCCGTGCATCTTACTGTAACCCGGGGGCCAGGCCGGCTCTCCCGCTGTACATTCTGTAAAGGTGTCTTCTCTTCTCAGACTCTTCCTCTGTCACACGTCTGACTCCTTTGCGTCAGGCTCAGGTTCCATGGGAGGACGAAGCAGTGGACACATTGTGGGCTTTAGGGACAGATGAGTTTTCCAGATAGTGTCAGCTTATTTGAAGATTAATTTTCTTTGTTAACTTAAAATAACTATTTTAACCCTTGAGTGGCTTCTTTTTAAACCAAAAATCGTCTTTCTTTGCTTTTTTATCACAGCAGAATCAGGATCTCTTTCTCATTCAAGGGGGGAACCACACCAGGTCAGCGCTGCGCCTGCTGTGGCCGCCGCGAGCCACGCCCTCCGGGATCTCTGGTACCGTCACTCTTGCTTGTGCCTTCCACACCTTCTCGGTGCAGATCCCTGTGGGGGAGCTGCCTCACGTTCTCTGACTGGTCAGAGCAGCGCCTGGTGGGTGTTCCCTGGCCCACCCTCCTAACTGTCTCCTGCAGTTGTAAACCGCAGTCCATAAGCCCGAGTCACCAGGATGGCCTATCTGGCCACAGACGGGCTGCCTGTGGAGCCCGCCCACCCGCCCAGGCCTGCGGGGAGGCCGCCCGTTCCCGCGGGTTCCTCACTGCGGGGACCAGCAAAGGCCTTCCCACTGGGTTGGTCGAAGGTAGTCACCTTGGCCTGGTGCATCCACAGAGGATGTTGCTCAAACCAGAAATCTTTTAAAACGACTGACTTTCCTTAAAAACTGAATGACTCTGATTGCTTGCTTGGGCTAGAATGTACACGTCTCCTTGCCTGAATAAGCCATATATATGCTCTTAAACAAAAGTTTGAAATTATCCATATCGTCTCAGTGAACCTACTGGTGGACTGACTCCCAATTGACAAGATTGAGCAATAGAAAAAAATTCCTTTCCTTTGAATGGTAACTGTGATTCGCCCCACCCTATTTTCTTGTTTCTGGTCCATCCGATGAGACATGAGACGGATGCTCTGATGCTCTGAGGCTTCTTGGAGGCCGGGCCGTGGAGGCACGTGCTGCAGGTGCACTCTGTCAGAGTGAATAGCACCGTGAGACAGGCCAGGCTCGTGGTTCGGAAGACAAACCCCACACACACTCAAGGGGACGAAAACAAACCCCACACGAGGGCTCTCTCCTCCTCCTCCTAGGTAGTATTTATTTTCAGCACCTGTTTGATGCAGTTTTTAATCCTCTACCTATTGCACTGTTGTGACTCGTTGGCCATTATTTGATTTTTGTACGGAAAAAAGCTTTGTTATAGAAATCAGCATACTATTTTTTTAAATCTGGAGAGAAGATATTCTGGTGACTGAAAGTATGGTCGGGTGTCAGATATAAATGTGCAAATGCCTTCTTGCTGTCCTGTCGGTCTCAGTACATTCACTTTGTAGCTGCTGGCAATATCGAAGGTTCCTTTTTGTTTGTGTAAACTCTAATTTCTATCAAGGTGTCATGGATTTTTAAAATTAGTATTTCATTACAAATGTCTCAGCATTGGTTAACTAATTTTTGCCAGGACCATTATTGATCAAGCAAATAAATTCAACAGCCATTTGGGAAAAAGAAAAGCTTCTAGTGTTTTTGTATACATTCTTTCTGTGAGGAGATTGAGTACTCTGCGGCTAGTGAGGAGGTGGCTGAGGCACTTCTTCAAGGCCAAGGGGGAACACAGTGTTTTGTTTTCAGCTCACCTCTTTGAGCTGTACCCCTCACCTCTGCAGACACGGGGAGAACCCCGGACCCCTGGCATGCATGCTGGCTGCGGCGTGCCTCCCTTCCACGAGCCCACGCTGCTGCAGAGGGAGCCTGTGTGTGTTTGCAAAACCCAGCGGACTGGGTTGGGTCTGCGGACTGGGCAGCTCCTGGTTCCGGTGGGAACTGCATACAAGTCCGCTGGCCTGGCTTGGCCCCAGGCATTGCCATTTACAGACATTTGCATTTCACACGGTAAATGAGGACTCAGCACAGCCAACCACAATTAGCATGTCTGGGATAGACTGGTCTAGAATAAAAATGAAGTTTCCATTGCTTTTTTTTGCTTTAAAAATTCCACAATTAAAGTATCTGTCATTGAAAGCTTAGACAAACAGCTGACTTCTCTGTCTTCTGTTTTGTGTAGTTAAATCTATAATGTTACATTTATATAGCTAAATTCTCCTTGATGGAAAGTCTCAGACGCCCGGATGAGGTACATTTAGCATTGGGAATCTGGAGGTACTGAGGTGTGAGGCCTGAGGTCACCTCCCGAGATGGGCTCTAGTGCAGCGTGGTCTTTTTTTTTTCACTGCAGCTGTTTCTGTGAAGAGCACACTGCTTGTTATGTGTTAGGATATCTTAAGAACAAACACACCTTCTGTGTCCAGCCAGGCGGAGAAAGATGCAGCCTTGGCATTCTGGAGCTCTCCACGGAGACAACGCGCCCAATTCCATGTCTGCAGCCTCAGCCCTGGCCCATGATTCTCACAAGGGATAGAAGGAAAAGCCAGAGTCAGTTAGCAGGCAAAGCCTTCAGTGTAAGATCCTACAGCTTTTAGGGAAGGTGGGCAGGGCCCCTGGAATGTTCTAGACTACAGCCCAGGCGACCCAGGAGATGTGATAGCAAGCCTGGACAGAGGAGGGGGCAGAAAGGCCCTTAAATGCCACATATAGGGGCTTTTTTGCAGAGCAGGGAGAATGCCAAATTCAAGTTCTTTACCCCCAAATATACCATGTTAGCATAGCCACTGCTTTAAAAAAAATGCTGCTACTAGTGTATGATTCTAATGCAGTTTACAGAACTGAAATACTGGGGCCCAAAAGTATATAATAGCAGACAATCTGCAGCTCACACATGAGGCTATATCAAGGGGCCAGGTCCTCCTCCAGTTTCTGCTCTGATGCTTTCAGAGGCCTTCGGAGACCACCCCACACCCTCCACAGCTACTCCCCAGCCCTGCCCCCATTACCCACTTCACATATTACCTATGCATTTATCTCTTTATTTGAACATCCTTCCCAGTGAAATCTGTTCACACTTATATCTGCAGTGTGTAAATATCTGGGTTATAATGTGAGAGGCAGCAGCCAAAGGCTTATTTGTAATAGTGTAGACAGGAAGCAGCCCATGTATTCTCAAATCCCACACTGAAGTTCAAAGGAACTTATTTTGACTTACTGAGGAGTCCCCCCTGGCTAACTAAATAAAACCAAAACTCACAGAAGCACCAGGGGACTCAGGCCAAGGTTTTCAAACCAGGCTTACAGGAACATTGAACATTTATACACGCAGCACTTTACAAAACCACCTTTCACAGAGGACCTCATTTGCCTGCAAAACAACCTTGTGAGAAACAGGGCAAGTTTTACTAATTTCCATTTTACTGACGAAGAAATCGAGGCTCAGAGATGCTTGATTGTGTCTCAGGAGCTTCAAGACAACCCCCCCACCGCCCGCCCGCTGTCTTCGGGCGGTGGGGGGGTGTCCAAGCTGTGCCAGACACTCGGCACCCACCTGCCCTTAGGGCTGTAGGCAGGAGCAGGAGGAGCACCCAAGAGGCACCTACTGCTGCCAAGAACAAGACCCAACCCCGGGGACACAGGCAGATTCCAGAGAAACTAATAAACTAGTTAAAAGACAAGTATTTTAATCTAGTTTCCCCACTTTAAACTAAATCATTAATACAGGTCACAAATTGCATTTATTGGTAGACATCTAGAAAACAATCAAAAGTGTATATATATCTCTCTCTAGATCTTATTAATAAATTTTATTTGGACAAGAGAACTTGTGCCACAACAGTTTAAACAGCATGATTAAAGACTGCAGCACTCCCAAGAGTGGTCACAGGTATGTACAGTATGTGAAGAAGTTGCACCTCTGAGCTGATCATGATCAAGTTAAAAACACCAGACATACATTATACGTCTAATAAATTTCCTTCAGGTCATGACCAGCATGAAAAAATCGGACACAGACACTCAGCAACCATTCTGTAAATGTGTACAGCAATATGCTGCGCTTAAGAGTTAAAGTCAATCCTACTTTTGTGTTAGCATCAAGCCCTCAGGGGAAGTAAAAAACCCTCCTTTCCCATTTACACACATCAGAAATGATTCACACACAGGGCTGGGCTGGACAGCTGGTCACACAGCCCAGCAAGTCCTTGTGCCTGGGAGAGAAGAGTCAGGGCTGATACTGAAGGTCTCTTTCACATCTGGGCAAACGTGTGCCTTCAGGCTGTAAGAATTTCATTTGTCGGCTGTTAAATAAAACCAGGAGAAAGCAATGCAGGTCTCTGGGAATCTCATCCCTTCCATAAGGAAAATGCTCTGCCAATTCAAGTTTCATTCAGTCAGGAAGACGGAAGGATTTAAGGCTTCGGTGACAATTATAATCCTCTGAGAAATTATTTCCCCTTAAAGTCAAGATAAGATAATAGTGTTTACTGTACTTTCTCTTGACTCTTAAAATCCCTGGTATTGGGTATAGGCAACTTGCACCTGCAATGAAGCCTGCAGGAGAGGGAAGTCGCTCCTCCCCCGAAAGCTATCCCAGGTCACATACGTGCGGAACGCCCACTGAACCTCGGCTCCCACGGAAGCAGGAGAGACACCGAGATTCAAGCCTTCTAGTAGGTTGAGGACGCTGTGCTCATGGCATCTTCAGAGATTTTGGTACTGGCAGGGTGGATGCTTGCAAAATACTTGACATCGCTGTCCCGGTCCATCTGAAGAGCCATGATCGTCTGCTCCACAGCCTCCTGGTGGCAGCTGGCAGAGGCCAAGAAATAGTCTGGAAATGACACGTGCACAGGACAGATGAAACCAGTCCAACGGAACATTTCAGAGTTCCGTCAAGTACGAGTATAAACAGTTAAACTGGGTATTTCTACAAGTACAAACAGAAGCCACACTGAAACATAAACAGTAATCCAACCTGATTTGTTATAGGAAGAAAAAGTGCCAGAATAAAAAGAGTTATGAGATTTATCTTGTTTTTATAAGACTAAATCTCATGATATTCAATGACAGCTAAGGAATATTAAATTATTAAATAAATAAATAAATAAATAAATGAAAACATCACACTTCTTAGCTATTAAGTAGCAGTAAAAGAATAAACGCTTCCAAACACCAACTACAAAAAAAAAAAAGAGGAAAAAAAGCAGCAATATTCATTTATCCTTATTCTTTGACGTCTACTACAAATTTCTTTCTGTGCTTCATTCATCCATGCAACTATATTGATGAGGTGTTTGGGTGGCAGGCGGGGTGGGGGTCGATTAAATAAAATAAACCACCTTTAATCTTGAAGAGATTATAATTTCCAACAAAAAAAATACTACGGGGCATCTGTCTCTTGCTTAATGAAGAGAAGGAGGGAGAGCAAACACAGGTACCAGCCTCCATACTGAAGATTGCAAGATTGCAAGTGGCATGCTGCCAGCCAATGGTTTGCACATAAAGAAAATGAATACCCAATTTTAAAAACTAAGTTTTAGGTCAGGCATGGTGGGTCATGCCTGTAATCCCAGTACTTTGGGAGGCTGAGGCAGGCAGATCACATGAGGTCAGGAGTTTGAGACCAGCCTGGCCAACATGGCCAACATGGTGAAACCCCATCTCTACTAAAAAGATAAAAAGTTAGCTGGGTGTGGTGGCAGACACCTGTAATCCCAGCTATTGGGGAGGCTGAGGCAGAAGAGTTGCTTGAACATGGGAGGCAGAGGGTGCAGTGAGCTGAGATCGCACCACTGCACTCAAGTCTGGGTGACAGAATGAGACTCAGTCTCAAAAAATCAAGCAAACAAAAAAGCTAAGTTTTAAATGATAAAAATGATCCATGCCTACGATAAACTCCAAATTGAACAGTAGAGGGCTAAAAAACCCCTTTCATCTTCCATGCCCTCTTGGGAGAACCACCAGAACAACTAAAGTATTTCCTTCCACCAGATTATTTTCTCTGAGCAGACAATACTTCTGCTTTGGTATCTGTTGATCAGCGCAGTCGACAGACCTCCCTCTCCACTCACACGCTTCTCCTAGTAGAGTCACTACCTACCTTTTTCTAGCAGAGTTTGCCTTAAGGTCTTTGCAAGCAGCACTCGCACGTTAGGAACCCTGTCGTTTGCTAAGGTCAGCAGATGCGGCATCAGATGCACAGCAAACTGGTCCATGGGAAGGCAGTCATCCTCAATGACAGTCTGGGGAAAAGAAACAGCTGCTCTAGGCTTCTCTGTCAATGCAGCCAAAAACTCGACTGCTGGCCAACAAAATCTCTGAGTGACCACAGGCACAAATTTTACTTACTGCTTTTTAACCAAAATTCCAGGTACTTGGGAACTCAAATAAAAAATTACATCATTAACTGTCCACATGGACAGACAGGTTTTAAACTGCTCTACGGAGACCTAGAGTGTTCATTCACACTTTCATTTTCACACCTGTGGTCTGGGTCCCAGGCATGAGCACCCTCTAGTGGGAACCGTGGTATGGTATATGTGTGCACAGTATGTGTGTGGTGTGGTACATGTATGTATGCCTGTATAATATGCAGTGAGGAACACGCATGTATGTGCACTGTCAAATGTACACATGCACACATCTGAATGTGTGTAGAGCAGAACACGCACATTCCAGGCATGTGGTGTGTGGTGTGGAACATGCATGTACAGCAGGCATGTGGGGTGTGCGTGGTACGTGCCAGTGTAAGAAGGGGCTTGGCTGGCTGGGAGGGAGGGGCCAGCAGATGCCCAACAATGGGGACAGGTGATCCTAGAAACAGCCAGGCTACCATAAGGTTCTGTTTCTTAAGAATAAGGAAGAGGATGAGAGAGAGGTAGGAAGTCAAACAAGACATTCTTCTAGGAGAAAAACTCACAAACAGGTAAGCCCAGGGCCTCGCTTACCTGGCAGACAAAGACAAAGGCTTGCCGACCAGACCACTTGGGACATCTGCCAAAGTTCTCCACAAGTTCATTGATGAGGTCCACGCCGAACGTTGGTGGTGTTGCCGCGTGCAGCTTCTTCACCATCTCGCTGACCTGGGAGGGTGAGTGTGAAGTGAGGAACAGCTTCCAATCTAGGATCTTAGAGTTTACTGATCTAAAATTTTAAAAGTTCAATACATACCAACTTGTAGGAAATCCAACGAACAGAAGAAACCTTGTCTGCACACAGATTCAGAGCAATGGGACGTAAATAGTCATAAACATCTCTGGGACTATATAACTCTAGAAGTAAAATCAGCTGTCTACAAAAAGGAATTACAAAAAGATAATGTTTAAAAATCGGCGAGACAAATGAAAACAGGTTCTCATTTAAATAATCTGCAATACTGGATTACGGAGCACCTGTCTCAAACACATGCAAAGAGGAGCGACTAAGCAGCCCTCTCCTGTACAGTCACCTCCAGTCTCTGTGCATCTGGAAACACACTTACACGCTATTCAAGTTCCCTAGAGTGTAAGAAAACAAAAGCCGTAGAGCTCTGCATCCATGGGAACGGAGAGAGCAAAGCACTTCCTAGTATGTTCAACTGGAACATGGCCCACACTGATCCATGGTTACAGTTTGGAACGTGCTGAGAAGCTTCCGTCTACAATCAAGTTTCTCAGTAAGAAGTTCCCGCAGAGGCAGGGAGTCTGCTGTGTACCTGTCGAGGCTCTGAGGAGCCTTCCTGGAAGGGACTCGCTAGGGATAACAGAGGGAGGGTGTCCTCCAGCGACCTTCCCATCACATCTGAGGGGCCCTGAGACTTTCATGACATCCACCAAGCTAACCTGAAGGCTTCAATGATGCCCTTGAAGAAATACCTTGGATGTGAGACTTTTGCCTTTCAGATTTTATGTTCAAGATGATTTACATTTCTAATAAGCAGGAAGTCAACTGTAACATGAATGTAGATTATGCAGTCATGACAATGCACCTGTGTATACAAACATACATCCTCAAACAGACACACGTACTTTTCGACAAAGTTCAAAATCAGAATTCCAAATAGGACCATCAATTTCTGCTTAGAATACAGAAAACTGCAAGAATGTCACTGACCCTACAGTAGAAAAAGCTATATAAACTTCAAGATCTTTTCTTGAGCCCATCAGAGAGCTGGGGTTGCAAAGCACCCAAACAGCCTAACTTTCCCCCTCAGCAGAGCCCGGAGGGACAGGGCACCTGCCAGCACATAACAGGGTGGGGAGAAATCAGCTCGAATTGTAGCCAGCTGCCCAGGGCCAGATGGTGGCTGGCACGAGCACAGAGTGGCTCAAGCAAAGCCATATGTGCCCGACACAGGGAGCTCACACCCCCAGGCAACCTTCTGACCTTCTGACTTCCACAGGGTACCTGCCTCCCATGGGTGCTTCAAGAAAGACAGTCAGGAGAAACAGGAGCGATGTCTCATAGCAGGCAGAAGCGGCTCACGGACAGCCACGAATCACCAAGCACTCTACTGGGCCCTTCACTCACACAAAGCAAAAGGCTTAACCTGCTGGTGGAGGGGCCCAAAGCCTGTCCACCCTGTGGGCCAGCAAAAACGCTGCAACTGGGGGAGAGGAGAACTAACGCTCCTTATTCTAGGAGGAGCTGCAGGAAGTCCTGCCCGAGACCAAGCACAGACAGGAGGTCCCACCCATTACACAGGGGTGCAGGTATAGCTAAAGCCTGGGTGGAATACTCGCACTACAAGACCACTGGTGCCCCAGCTCCCACCCTCAGCAAACGGCAATGGTAGTGGCAGCCCACAGTGAGGAAAACTGAAGCCCCAAATACACTGAAGGTAACCACAGCAATGACAAAACGCAAGCCCAGCTTGATCCTGACTAGCTGGACTCACATCCTGGCACTACATGGCGGAAGAAGAGGCGTGCATTTCGAGTCAGAAGTGGGCAAGCCAGAACTCAATGGAGTGGCATTTTTAATACACTGAAAGACAAACTGTCAGCCCCACATCCCATACTCAGCAAAGACGTCATCTGAAAATACACGTGAGGTCTATGATACGGAATATATAAATAGCTCTTACAACTCAACAACACAACTTAAGATAAACAACCCAATTTAAAAATGTGCAAGAGACTTGGATAGACATTTCTCCACAAAATACACACAAATGGTTAACAGGCTTATGAAAAAGTGTTCAACATCATTAGTCATTAGGGAAATGCGAATCATACCACAACAAGGTGCTGTTCCATCAGAACAGCTATCAATGATAAGCGAGTGATGGATATGCTAATTGCCCTTATCTAACCACTATCCAATATGTATTGCAACATCATTACATACCTTGTAAATATGCACAATTATTATTTGGCCAATTTAGAAATATTTTTAAAATTTAATAGGAAAATAGGTGTTAGTGAGGACATAGAGAAATTGGAACTCCCATATGTTGCTGATGGGAATGTAAAATGGTACAGCTGTTGTGGAAAAGTCTGGCAGTTCCTCAATGAATTAAACACAGAATTACCATATGGCCTTGCAAATCCACCTCAAAATAACTGAAAACAGATTTCAAGGATTAAATCTTGTACATAAACGTTCCTAGCAGCACTATTCACAAAAGACCACACACCCAACCCAAATGTTCCTCAACAGATGAATGCACTAAATGAATGTGGTATATCCATACAATGGAATATTTACTCAACCACAAAAAGGGAGGCAAGTTCAGCTAGAGGATACAGTATGGAGGGACAACTGAAAGCAGTGTTAGATGAAGAAACCGAGCACAAAAGGCCACATGTGGTATGATTCCACTTGCATGACCTGTCCACAATAGGCAAATCCATAGATAGTAAGTAGATGCTTATTGGACGTGCGTTTTTCTTTTCGGGAGGTTAACATTTTAGAACTAGATAGAGGGAATGGTTCCACAACATGGTGAATGTACTAAATGTCATCAATAGCAAATTTGGCTATGTGTATTTCACCATGATAAAAATAATATAAAAATGAACTAAAGACATTTTCAGGAAAAAAAAAAAAGTTGAGGAAATTCACTGACAGTAAGACATGTATTACAGGAAGCGTTAAAGGGCTAGAACACCACATAGAAACTTGGATCTACACAAAGTAATGAAACTGAGAGAAGGTAAAAATGAAGTAAATATATACCCCTCCAAAATATAATCTAATAAACTGTTAGAACTTACTCAGCCAGTTCAGCTCGAAACCGCCAATTTCTACTATTATCTGTCACCAAAAACTCCTGAAGTTGATAAAGATACTCTCTTCTTTTGTCAATATGAAGAAGCTAAAGTAACAAAATAAAAATATTTACCAGGACAAGGTACAGACATTATTTCTTTTATTAGAGTGTGTAAAAACAGACTGTAAGCAATATGGTTAATTCTTCTGAAAAGGAAATGTAGTAGTTGTATTTAAATGTTTTAAATTTGGTATTAAGTTTATTTTTCCTTGAATAACTCCATTTGCCTTCAGGAATCACCATCTTGTCTGGAAATCTTTGTTCCTTGTGCCTATCAATGAGCCACACTAAACCCCACAGTACGCCGGGCACAGCTTGATTACAGGACTTGCCCCCCTTTATTCATATGACATCCTTGTTGCCATGGCCCCACTTAAGGCAGTAATTATGCTCTTAACCACGTGTGTAAGCCCTGCATGTGGCACTGTGACAGCACAGAGCAGGCATTCAGTATTTGTTGAGAGAAAAAAAATAAATGTATCCCAATAGCTGCTCTATAAATATTTAAAGGGGGAAGCAAACCAACCTAACTGTACATCAGATGGAAACCAATCACAGGGAAAAAAGCCAAAGTGTGAACTGAGTGACCACACATCTTCAAGAGACAGTCTAAGGACAGAATGTGCTAGGAAGTCCTGAATATTACGTAGCTGATTTGATGTGGGAATTATTATTGGTGGAGTAACTCTGAAACTATTTCATTTATGTTGTGGAACTGAGTAAACTTTTTTTTTTTTTTTTTGAGACAGTCTCACTCTGTCATTCAGGTTTGAGTGCAGCAGTGTGATCTTGGCTCACTGCAACCTTCGCCTCCCAGGTTCAAGCGATTCTCCTGCCTCAGCCTCCCAAGTAGCTGGGACTATGGGCACCCGCCACCACGCCCAGCCTATTTTTTGTATCTTTAGTAGAGACGGGGTTTCACCGTGTTAGCCAGGGTAGTCTCGACCTCCTGACCTCAAGTGATCCGCCTGCCTTGGCCTCCCAAAGTGCTGGGATTACAGGCCACTGCGCCCAGCCACAACTAAGTATTATACATTAATGTTGTTAAGAACAGACTTTTTACACCAGGAGTAAAAAGAAAAAAATATATAAAGTGAAGAAAAGAGAGGAAACAGTATTGAAATGGAAGTAGTTCTTAACAATATGAAGTTAGTAATTAAAAAAAAAAAAAAAAAAAGTACACACCTCCTAGCTACTATCTCCTGAAAAGACCTAAAAGAAATGACAGCCCAGGAGCAATAAGCACTTCCAGTGCCTGGATCTCAGTTTCTAAGGACCATTCTCCACTAAAAAGGACCACAGTTCCTTGGAGAAATAGCTGACTCCAGGCTGGGACAGGGAAAGGGAAAGTTGAAACTGCAAGTGTTTTTTTTTTTTTTTTTGAGACGGAGTCTGGCTCTGTCACCCAGGCTGGAGTGCAGTGGCCGGATCTCAGCTCACTGCAAGCTCCGCCTCCCGGGTTTACGCCATTCTCCTGCCTCAGCCTCCCAAGTAGCTGGGACTACAGGCGCCCGCCACGTCGCCCGGCTAGTTTTTTGTATTTTTTAGTAGAGACGGGGTTTCACCGTGTTAGCCAGGATGGTCTCGATCTCCTGACCTCGTGATCCGCCCGTCTCGGCCTCCCAAAGTGCTGGGATTACAGGCTTGAGCCACCGCGCCCGGCCGAAACTGCAAGTGTTGATACGCTTAAAAATAAAAGGACAAATCCAAGGACACAAGAGGCAGCTTTAACGGGTCCCCACTAGTCAAATTTGATGCTCAAAACAAACGACAGAAATGGATTGCATTACGTTGAATTTTTTAAATCCTAGAGTCCACACCAATACTAAAACAACTTTTGAAACCGGGGAGGGAGAGAAGGCACAGGTTATTTTACACAGGAATGTTACTTAATAAAAACAGAAGGAATGGCCGAGCATAGTGGCTCATACCTGTAATCCCAGAACTTTGGGAGGCTAAGTCGGGGCAGATCACTTGAGCCCAGGAGTTCAAGACCAGCCTGGACAACACAGCGAAACCCCGTCTCTACAAAAGATACAAAACTCAGCTAGGTGTGGTAGTGCGCCTGTGGCCTCAGCTACTCAGGAGGCTGAGGTAGGAGGATCATCTGAGCTGGGAGAGGTGGAGGCTGCAGTGAGCCATGATCGCACCATTACACTCCAGCCTCGGCAACAGAGTGAGACCCTGTCTCAAAGTAAGTTAATTAATTTAAAAAAAACAGAATTATGAAAATAGAAAATAACTCTTTCACAACCAACACAGTTAACTGATTCAGGTAAGAACCATGTACAGATTCCTGGCTATGAGAGCACTGGTGAAGGACTCTAGAGAAAGATACTCAGAGTTCTAAAGTATCACCTCACCAATTCTCTATTAACCACAAAAGGTGAAAGGTCATTTTATAATGGAATTGCCAGCCTTCTCGTCACCAATGATGGGAAGAGCCAACATCACATTAGCCCTGATGTGACACATTCAGAAAAATGCATGAAAACCTACACAGGTTAACATGTCTGCAAAAAAACCTTGCTTACCCAGAATCAAATTGTGTAAATTCAAATTGAGGGTAATTCTGTAAAACAACTGGTTTGGACTCCTCAAAAATGCCAGTGACACCTAGATTTAAGAGGACTAAAGAAACATAACATTTAAATTTAATATGCACTTTATGGGATTCAAAATTAGGCAGAGAAAAACTAAAAAAGGACAATATTGGGACAATTAGAAAAATTTCAGGCCAGGCGTGGTGGCTCACGCCTGTAATCCCAGCACTTTGGGAGGCTGAGGC